>NC_134845.1:46803202-47503202 GCF_965363235.1 Mytilus galloprovincialis
AGGTGTAAAAACTTCAAAGGATGGTTGAAATGGAAGAAATATGCCGTTAAATTATATTTTTATAACAAATATGATTATTTTTGAAAATGAGACTAAATTTCAGCCCTTACGGCAAAGGACCGAAAAATGGACAACGATTTTCAGCCAATTTCCTGAATGAAAAAAACGATTTCAAAGAAGCATTCCTTAGTAATTCTTTGACTGATTGCCCTAAATTTCAGTTTTTTACACCTTTCAAATGTCTGCTATTCGTCTATAATGAAATTTATTTGATAAATATTGTTTAAAGCTGCAGTTATTTGGTTTTAAATTAATAAATAGATATATATGTAAAAACGGCGAATATGTGTCCCCCGTTGACAAAAAAATAGGAAATTTCATACACCCTTTAATCCAACTTTTCAGATGATTTTACTCAAAACAAACATGTTTTCAAGCTATTAAAAATATTTTGCATTTGAAGTTATCTTCATATAGAAATATCTGTATACTTCAAAAACATAAAGACCTAAACATAAACTGAAGAAAACATGGAAAGATATGGCGAAAATGATCACCCCACTCTATATACACTAATCCTTCACAGTATTTATCAACAGATTGGAAATTAGCAAAACCTAGATGTAACACTTCTTTTCGATTAAGACATTTCTCATAATATATTAGTAATGATTGGAATAACCTACCAGTTGAAGTTATTTCATCAAAAACTGTGGAAGCTTTTAAAACTAGTATAGACCGTCATTTGGAGTCAGTCATATATTAGTTAAGTAATTGATGAGGACACAAATAGTTTTCTATATAACTTTTTAATTGTGTGAAATATTGCACCAAATCATGCAGGATTGATGATTGTATCAGTTTTGAAAGTGTACCAAAATATGGTGGCCTAAAAAGGATAGGATCCTTCCATATGAGCCCCACAACGATTTACAGATGAAGTCGATTAACGTGTTTACTAAAAAAAAAAAATGTACGGAAACGTTGCCATGCGACGTCATCAAAACGTCATCTTTTTAAAATTAGCAAATACAATATGTTACAAGTATCCATTTCTTAAAAAATGAAGAGTAAGCATGGACTTATATCCAATTGTTCAAAATATTTGAAGATATTAAACAAAAGCTCTGTTATTCGACTTATGCATGGATGCAGTTTGGGTACTCCTCATTACAGAATCATTGATGGTTTGGAGGTCAGTTAAAACCAATTTTTCTATGATTCCACATGGATTCAATATTAAATTGGTCAAACCATATGGTAAATAATGATACATCTACAAAATAAACCCAGAATGAAAACTTTTGTCTGAAGAATAAATAAACGTAGGTTAAAAAAGTCAAAATCGGTGCAATTTGGGTACCCTCAAGTTATGCACATTTTTTTTCTTTGCATCAAGGATTTGTATAGGAAGATACCTAACTATCTAACTATACAAATCCTTGTATACATGTATCATTTTATTTTTAAAAAAATCAGCTGTTTTGTTTGCATGTATATGTAAGCCTCTAGTCTGGATATTATAGTCATATTACAAGACTGCAACCTAGGGTGTGTTTTTCGTTTGTTCTCTGGTTGTGAACTATCTGAGACTACTGTGTTATAGTAGTCTCAGGAACCATGCAGAAGAGGTCCATTTCTGCCCCCCTCCTCTTTTCCCCATTTCTGTTTTGTTCTTTTGCAGTGAGAAGATCTTCTGTTCCTCTTCTAACTCTTCTTTTTAAATATGTGACAGAACCCAAATTGCATCTATTATGACAGTTTTTTCACCTACGTTTATTTATGATTCAGACAAATGTTTCCATTCCATATTTTGTAGATCTTAAGACAGCTAGGGTGCGAATAATCACTTGAATTTAAGCTTTTTTGTGTACTGGCCAGCTGGACCATTGGTCTGAAAAAGTTAATGGCAATTCGCAACAGCATAGTGTGTTGCACAAAAGCAAAAAATTGAATATAAATTCAAATCATATAACCAATGCTAAGTTCTTTGACTACAGTTATTTTGAGTCAGAAACCTATTATATGTCAAATATTTAATTACAATCCAAATTCAGACCTGCATCAGGCTCGAATATTGTGTCCATTTTTGCCCCAACTGTTCACAAAATCTTTTTCCCTGGTGGCCCCTGAAGGAACTCTGAGTATCAATTTTCATGGTTTAAGCAAAAGTTACATGTTTGTGGGTTTTTAGTTTCCTGGAATTTAGTTTTCTAGTAAAAAAAACCAATAGTGTGAACAATTGAAGCCACTAGTTGATTAGAAACCAAAAATTACAAATTGTCTTGATGAGAGGAAATTGCAAAGAAAATATTTTAATTACCTGTGTAAATCGTAGTTATAACACTAATTAACCCGAGATCAAGTGATCAACAAATTAAAGACCATCAAAAGTGTTGACAACAGATAACGTTGTTATATTTTCTATGAACACTTAAATTCGTGGGTAAAGACATCCACAAAAAAACACAAAAATTCTTTCCATACAAATAAAAGTACTTTCACAGTAGTATGTATTCCAAGGTAAAAGTGGTCATGGCGTTGGACTGTTTATGACTAAATCCATTAATGTGTACTGATTGAATATAATATACAATAAATTGCTTCGGAGAGCAGCTGAATATGACCACTTTTAACAAAGAACACATAATATGCAGAATGACAATAATGGCAGTTAAAGCTTTTTTATACGACCGCAAAATTTGAAAAAATTTTCGTCGTATATTGCTATCACGTTGGCGTCGGCGTCGGCGTCGGCGTCGTCGTCGTCCGAATACTTTTAGTTTTCGCACTCTAACTTTAGTAAAAGTGAATGGAAATCTATGAAATTTTAACACAAGGTTTATGACCACAAAAGGAAGGTTGGTATTGATTTTGGGAGTTTTGGTCCCAACATTTTAGGAATTAGGGGCCAAAAAGGGCCCAAATAAGCATTTTCTTGGTTTTCGCACTATAACTTTAGTTTAAGTTAATAGAAATCCATGAAATTTTGACACAAGGTTTATGACCACAAAAGAACGGTTGGGATTGATTTTGGGAGTTTTGGTTTCAACAGTTTAGGAATTAGGGGCCAAAAAAGGGCCCAAATAAGCATTATTCTTGGTTTTCTCACAATAACTTTAGTTTAAGTAAATAGAAATCAATGAAATTTAAACACAATGTTAATGACTACAAAAGGAAGGTTGGTATTGATTTTGGGAGTTTAGGTCCCAACAGTTTAGGAATTAGGGGCCAAAAAGGGACCCAAATAAGCATTTTTCTTGGTTTTCGCACCATAACATTAGTATAAGTAAATAGAAATCTATGAAATTTAAACACAAGGTTTATGACCATAAAAGGAAGGTTGGTATTGATTTTGGGAGTTTTGGTCCCAACAGAATAAGGGGCCCAAAGGGTCCAAAATTAAACTTTGTTTGATTTCATCAAAATTGAATAATTGGGGTTCTTTGATATGCCGAATCTAACTGTCATGACTGTGTATGTAGATTCTTAACTTTTGGTCCCGTTTTCAAATTGGTCTACATTAAGGTCCAAAGGGTCCAAAATTAAACTTAGTTTGATTTTGACAAAAAATGAATCAGTTAGGTTCTTTGATATGCTTAATCTAAAAATGTACTTAGATTCTTGATTATTGGCCCAGTTTTCAAGTTGATCCAAATCGGGGTCCAAAATTAAACTTTGTTTGATTTCATCAAAAATTGAATAAATGGGGTTCTTTGATATACCAAATCTAACTGTGTATGTAGATTCTTCATTTTTGGTCCTGTTTTCAAATTGGTCTACACTAAAGTCCAAAGGGTCCAAAATTAAACTTAGTCTGATTTTAACAAAAATTGAAATCTTGGGGTTCTTTGATATGCTAAATCCAAAAATGTACTTAGATTTTTTATTATGGGCCCAGTTTTCAAGTTGGTCCAAATCAGGATCTAAAATTATTATATTAAGTATTGTGCAATAGCAAGTCTTTTCAATTGCACAGTATTGCGCAATGGCAAGAAATATCTAATTGCACAATATTGTGAAATAGCAATTTTTTTTTTAATTAGAGTTATCTTTCTTTGTCCAGAATAGTAAGCAAGAAATATCTAGTGCAATAGCAAGATTTTTTTTTAATTGGAGTTATCTTTCTTTGTCCAGAATCAACTTAAATCTTTGTTATATACAATATACAATGTATATTCACTTTTTACTACCAACTGATAAATTAAAATAATCTTTTCCATTCAGTGATAATAAGCAGTTTTTTTTATATCTTAATATTTTATGATGTATTTAAATGAGTAGTTATTGTTGCAAACTCCATTAGAAATTTTAATTGAGATTAGTTTTGGAATAAGGGAAAGGGGGATGTGATTAAAAAAATTGGGTTCAATTTTTCTCATTTGAAATTTCATAAATAAAAAAGAAAATTTCTTCAAACATTTTTTTGAGAGGATTAATATTCAACAGCATAGTGAATTGCTCTAAGAGAAAACAAAAATTTTAAGTTCATTAGAACACATTCATTCTGTGTCAGAAACCTATGCTGTGTCAACTATTTAATCACAATCCAAATTTAGAGCTGAATCCAGCTTGAATGTTGTGTCCATACTTGCCCCAACCGTTCAGGGTTCAACCTCTGCGGTCGTATAAAGCTACGCCCTGCGGAGCATCTGGTTACATTTTTTTGTTAAAAAGAACAGTGGCTTTAAAACATTGAAGATATGAAAGAGGAATCTTCGGAACAAGGCTAAGAAAAATTACAAAACATCACATCTTTGTTCGTATGATTTTCAACCCTAACATCATGAACATCTATATATTTAGTTGTTTTCTATACACATAAGACTGCTACAAATATTCTCTGTCACTGAAAGTTAACAGTTTTAACTTGATGATTATAAAATACAATTCTGGTAAAGTTAAGGTAAACAAAATAAAACACAAATATAACTGTTTTTATAATTACAAAAATTTTTTTTTTGATAAATAATGATTCGACCATTAATAATTAGTCAGATTTGTTTTACAGGCTTTGTTCAACGCAAACAGAAATGTATAAAGAATAATGTCTGATATTTTCGACAACTACATTAAGCTGTGTTTATTAATACGTGGACCTGCAACCCAAGCGTTTCGTGCTTTAATGACCTATTACTTGCAAAAATGCTGCCTCACTTTTCAAGAGTTTATTGACATAAATCAACATGAAATATATCATCTACACACTGAACGAAGATGTTGTCAGTGCACAGGCCAGTCTTTTTTGGGAGATAGAACACTTTTACAAATGTCACAAATAGAAAAAATGTTTGATACTAGTTCACAAACTACTAGCAAAAGAAAAGATAATCATGACTACAGGAAGAAAGACATGTGCTGTTGCTTCGCAAACTGTCAATTATGTGTCGATGACGTAGATATAACACTGTTAAGGATACTGCTGAACAAATTTTGTAATATTTTTTTCTGGACATGGTATTTGGATATTGAACACTCTGGCAGTTTTGAACAGTTTTTGAAAAATAAAAGACATGAATTATTTCATTTATGGCAACCAAAAATTACATGCTGTAAGTGTAATGAGCATAAAAATACGTATAAACGTCCAAACAAATCAGAAATAAATCAGCATGAATTTGAACGTTTATACACTATTGATGGAACAATTACGGCAGTTGAATGTACTTTAAATGATACATGTACGTATTCTGCCAAGCAAGGAATTTCACTGAATGATATAAAAGGCACTAAGTTATTCAAAACAATAACAGACTGTTTTTGTTCTCCTCAAAAAGAAATTAACAGTATTGTTGAAACCAGAAATAACTTTTCACATATCACAGATATAACAGAAGAAGCGTTTAAAAAATGCTGGAGCACTTTAAGAGATAACATTAAAAAAATAGAAACAATGACAGAGTCTAAGCTTTGGACAGAAGAAAGCATTGATAAACTGGAACAGAAATTGGACTTAAAGGTATTTATACATGTACCTATAGAAATTAGTAATTAATAACATTCTCCAGATTAAATTAAAGAATTAGCTTGGGTTGTTTACATGTAAACCAGATCAGTGCAGCAGTCTAATAAGAAATTAATAAGGTTCATATTCAGATCACATTAACATGATTAACATGCTTTAATCTTGATGTTATATGATTGCAACTAATACATGTATATCTCGAATCAACAATAACTCAGCCATCCATTTATATTTATATCTTTTTGACATTGTTTCTTCAAGACATAAAAATAATGTGAAATAATTTTTTAATAAGATTTTGATCTTTGTATCAACAACATATTTGTTTTTTTGAGAATAAGAAATACCATATAGGGACAAACTGCACTTCTCTTCTTGTCGACCTGTTTCTTTGTTCACAAAAGAAACTCTTCATTATGTTTATACATCATTATATTCATACAAACATGACAAAGGTTTTAAAGAAAAATTAAAAGATGCCTGAGTTTTTTTTATGGGACTGCAAAAATTTGTGTTTGTGTTATGCTATCATGTCGTCAGCAGTATCTGGCATGGTGTTTTAGAATTCCTCTGGCGTCGGCATCTTTATCCAAAGACACATTTTTTTAAGTGTATGATCATCTCTCTGAAATAAAACAGTTCTTCTAGGTTCCAATACCACAAAGGTAAGGCTGGGATTGAGTTTGCGGGTAATTGCCCGTAATGTTTAGAAATTAGGGACAATAAGGGGGCTAAAAACAAACTTTTTTACTAGTTTCCAGACAACAAATTGTTCTAAACTTTATGGAACTTTCTTAAATTGTTTATTTTTGGCTGAAAAGAAAATAAACTTTGAAATTTCAAAGTTTCACAAAAGTAGCACAGTGTTGCACAAAAACACAGTATCACTCAATAGCCAACAGTATTGCACAATAGCCCACAGTATCTTTTATATTATACAATAATGATTTATGTTAATAAACAAATTAAAATTAATTATCATTTTCAATTTTTTTTTAGAATTTACTCCAAGAAATTAAGACAGACTTGGGAAAAAGTATTTTGAATGAAAAACCTTCACACGAGATTTTAGACCAAATGAAAAGAGAATTGAAGAACCTTTTTCAAAAATGTAAGTTACTTAGAATTAATGGCAAAATTGTTACTAATTGTTATTTTTTGTTTATTTTTCCGTTATGTATTTTCAACAAATTGATGGCATGCAGGCATGTTGATTGATTAATAAAATATGAAAAAATGCATACATTTGTTATGCGCAAATGAGACAGAAAACCAAACATACAAGAGAGTTCAAAAGCAATCAATATGTCACCATAAATTCTTAAGGGAGCTACCATTTGATTTTTATGAGGGGGCTAGGATGAAATTTGAAAAAAATAGGCAGGACAGGAGTTTTGAGTAAAAAAAAAAGTCAGGACGACAATTTAGGTAAAAAAAAGTCAGGATAAACTAAAAAAAAAAGGCAGGACCGAACAGAGTGAAAAATAAAAAGGCAGGACAGAGGTTACAGCTATAAAAAAAAATGCAGGACAAAATTTTTCATCCTAGCCCCCCCATAAAAATCAAATGGTAGCTCCCTAAGCATGGGGTGTATATAAAATGAATCATTCTTGAAAAATGGAAGTCTTCAGGGTTCTCACTAAGGAGATTCAATGAGTCCTGGACCCCTGAAAATCTGTCTGGATTCACCAATTTTAAAACAGGTGATTTCAAAGATGCATCAAGATTGAAATATTGTGTATAAACTGTACGCTCATATCATCATTTTATAGCAAAAGTTTAAAAGTAGTCTGAATCTAATGTCATTTCATTGCTTTATTAGGTAATGGAGATTAAAATGATAAGTTATATATGAATTGAGTATTATTTCTATTCCATAGCGAGAGAGAACAATCCTGCACAGTCATTTACATCATTATCTCATAAGAACTACACAGAATGTAAGTAATTCAATGACTCTTCAACAAATACAATCAAACTAAAGACACAGAATACAAAATATTGTTCAACCAAAAAGTGCATCTTTAGCATGAAATTCTGTCAATTATCAGACCCTTAATAGATTTTGATTGTTTGAAGTAATTTTGATCATAAACTAATCTGAAAAAAAAAACCACATGAACATAAAGCTCATGTTTAGAAATTTTATTAATTTCAAATCATACCCTCAGTGGTTATTCAGTATTGGTAAACAAAAAGATATTTATTCGCCTGTTTTTGTCGAATCTGTAAGATTATGTCACAAAAGCAGCACATAGCAATCCTAGTTTATGTCGTCATTGTCATCACTACTACCGGTAAGTTCAATATTCTGTTCAGCAATTACAAATTATCAAATGCATGCTTAAAAATATATTCCAGATTCTTAGCATATACAATTAAGTTCTTTTCATAGTTAGTTTTGTGCCGTCTGCATGTCATATACCACAGTGCCATAACTCATTTCGAACAAAACCAATCCAATTATTCTGAATATTTCTGATACAAATCATAATATAAAATTGCATTACAGTAATTGATAAGTTGATCAAAATATCATTCGAAATTAAGCGTTTTCCCCCGCATTATCTGCTGTCTTTTGTATATTTTAAAGTAATCCATTCAATGTTCTTTAATTATTTAGCTTCTATCTGCTTACATCCAAAACAATTAAAACTGAAATTGAAGAAATTGTATAAGGAGAATGATTGTGGAACAGAAGAGGCTGAGAAGAGGTTGAAAGAAAATTGTCGTAATCTGAATCTAACATTTCGAAATGAATCTCCTAGAGATGGAAATTGCTTTTTTGATGCTGTTTCTTCGCAGTTGAGGGATCTTGGTCTGATGAACAGGTCTGCACAAGAAATAAGAGAAAATGTAATCGATTATCTGATGGAAAATAAAACGTTTCAGGTATATGCTTAAAATGATAAACACAAGAATGTTTGTAAAGAAATTGGACAGGTTTCATCGACTGATGAAAGTTGAACCTAGGTAATCCGTTGTTGCAACATTTTACACTGCACTTTTCCATATTTGCCTATCCACAGTCAGAATCCTGTATATCAGCATGATCAGTTGTTGTAAAGTCTGTCAGTGATATTTTTTCCCTGTTTATTGGTTTGTGGTAAACTAGAAAATTTGTTGTTTGTTTAAATTGTTTCACGTTATGTCATGTAGGACCTATTATCATGATTATATATTGTAAATGCTTAGGGATTTGCGCATAGTTGAAGGCATGTATGGTGACCCAAAGTAACAATGCTTACTTCACATCATTTTAACGCTGGTTATTATAGTTACCTGAGTAATCAAATCTCATTTTATTATTTTTATACTGATTGCATGTTTTTTACCTTGCTGTGTGGATGCACTAGAATTTGTCCGACAGTTTTAATGGTGTATGTCCTTGTACTCTACGGGTATTGGTGTTTTTGCTTGTAAGAGAGTGGTATACATTGAGTTTTTATCATTAAGGTTGTCCTATTTATTTATTTGCTTATGTAGAAAAAGGTGGATTAAACCAGGGTTTTACAACTGGCTAACCCCTCTCACTTGTATGAGAGTTTCATAGAATTCCCATAAATTAGCCTTTCAAGACATCATAACTATTTTGCTTAGGCTCATATAAAATACTCAGTAATGCATTCAAATAAAAATGACACACTTAATGATAAAAACTCAATGTTTACAACTCTCTTACAAGCAAAAACACCAATACTTATATGATGTACATGTCAGTCTCAACAGTTTTATTTGACCTTGACCTTATTTTCATGGTTCATTGCTCAGTGTTAAGTGTTTGTGTTTGTTCTGTTTTTTTGTGTACATGTATTTCTTTTGTTTCATATGACCTTGACCTCATTTGCTTGGATCAGGTAAAGTTAGCATATATATGTCATTATAGTTGTAGTAAAGCTTTATGTTAACTATAAACATAATATCAATGGTTAGTAAAGCAGGCAAGACATTTCAGCCTGTGCGCTCTTGGTCATTAGAGTTTAGAGTTATTATCAACATTCTAACATAGTTCCTTTTGCAGATAGAAAGGCAATCAGAAAATAAGAATAATAAAAAACACATTTGAAATGATTACCCTGACACTGAACACAAACATCTGACCTAAATATATTTTTATCCTTATTAAAAACATATGTTATTTTTAATCGTGTTTATAATGTTTCAAAAAAATAAATCCAACATTTTTTCATTTAAACATTTACAATTGCATTTTCCATAAAAAATATAAGTTTTTGTTCTTCTCTTTATTAATATTTTCGATGGTTTTTCAGTCAATAAAAGTTCTATGATGTCACATTGCCATAAAAAGACATCCCCCACAAAAATGGGTGTTGTAAAGTCTTCAAACCTCTGTGCTTTTGTGTCAAAATCAGCTTATCATTAAAATTTTATATAACATAATACATGGTTAGATAATAAAAAGATGTAAAAACTCTTATATTTCAAACCATAGCTTTAGAAATTTAAGAAGCACTATATATAGATACTGTGTACAAACCAACTTCTTTTTGTGGATGATTTATTTTGTGTTTAGCTCTTTCTAACACAATTCACAGCGATTTTGTTTTGCCATTCTAAAATTAACTTGATGGTGATGAATAGTGAAAAGTCCTAGTTTACATATTAGAGACGATTTTTATTCAGGTTAAAGTTTTTGGTCAAGGTAGTTTTTGATGAAGTTGAAGTCCAATCAACTTGAAACTTAGTACACATGTTCCTTATGATATGATCTTTCTAATTTTAAAGCCAAATTAAACTTTTGACCCCAATTTCACGGTCTACTAATCATAGAAAATGAAAGTGCACGTTTCAGGTTAAAGTTTTTGGTCAAGGTAGTTTTTGATGAAGTTGAAGTCCAATCAACTTGAAACTTAGTACACATGTTCCTTATGATATGATCTTTCTAATTTTAAAAGCCAAATTAAACTTTTGACCCCAATTTCACGGTCCACTGAACATAGAAAATGAACTTGCATGTTTCAGGTTAAAGTTTTTGGTCAAGGTAGTTTTTGATGAAGTTGAAGTCCAATCAACTTGAAACTTAGTACACATGTTTCCTATGATATTATCTTTCTAATTTTAATGCCTAATTATATTATTTATCCAATTTCGTGGTCCATTGAACATGGAAAATGATAGTGCGAGTGGGGCATCCGTGTACTTTGGACACATTCTTGTTTTTTAAGCTGTAATTTAATACAGGTTACTGTGCTAATTGTCATATTAAAAAAAATTCTAAACTCCAAGATAAATTCAAAAATGGGAAAGTCCCTGAAACCTGACCAATGGAATGAATGGAAAGCAACTGTCATTTTCCTGACTTGGTCTAGGCATTTTCCAAGAAAACAGTGATGGTTTAAACCTAGTTTAACGTATCAGCCAGGTAAAACTCCAAGGAGTGAAATCCTAACATAATATACTTACTTTCAGTAATATAACAGAACTTTCTTTCTTGATATTAATGGAACAAAGCTGAAATACAAGATATTGCATTTAACTTTCATTCTACAGGGTGTTGATGGTGATGTAAATATAGAACATTTCATCGATGACAGTACATTTGAGGACTGGGCAAGCAATATGAGGAGAAATGGAGTATTCGCTGATCATGTTGTTGTTTTAGGGATGGCAAGAATGTTAGAAACAAATATGCTTATTGTCACAAGCAACCCACAAGCCAGCCCTGAGAACTGTATGACACATATTGTTGGAAAAATGGATTACGATGGAAAGACGATTATTTTAGGCCATATATGGGAAAACCACTATTACAGCTTAATATCTTTGAATGGTAATATGATTTGTTAAGCTAAGTTTATTAATGGAAATATGGACATTATTGTTAAAAATTTGCATGTATCTAAATGTTTATCGTGTTTTGTATATAAAGAGAGAGTGCAGTATATGCTTCAGATCACCTGCAATCACCCTAGGTTTTAATGGGTTCATGTTACTCAGTCTTCTATGTTTTGTTTTGTATATATATTCTTGAACTCTTCGCCTTTCTGAGTCAAATATTTTAAAATATTTTATAGAACATTTTAAAGGTAAATATTAATATAAGTATGTTTTGATTACTATTGAATTATTTATCATTTTATTTTAATTCAGAACTTAACCATTTTAACATACCCATAAACAGGGACTTTCTATACTAACAGGACTGGTCAATTATAGCAATGTCTATACAAATTGTCAGACTGATCTCGTCCATAGCTGATGTCATGTGACTTTATAGCAAATCATTTCACATTTACGAAGTGTTCTTCATAACTATATGTTCAAGTTTAACAAAAAATCGTTTTTATGAAATTTTATACATTTTGTCATTGCAAAATGCTGTTTTAAAAAATATTTCTCGGATCGTCATTTAAATATTGATCTTTGAACTTTGAGGTATTTGTTCATTGAATTTTCAGTAGCTTCCGTCTTGTTTGATATGTAAACCATTTTACACAACTGGGGTGTTTTTCAAACAATATGTCTAAGTTTAATAATTCATCATTCTTTCAAAATCGTATATCTTTTGTCATCATAAATGGCTATTAATTAATTATATATTAACAACTAATAATAATTATATAAATACAATGTACTGTGAAATACGCAAATAACTACTAGCATCTTATATCAGAGATACGAGACTAAGTTTATTGCTAGGTGATAGTTTTAAACATTCTGCTTAGTAATCAGTTAAAATCAATAGAGACGATTCCCATTAGTATAGAAAGTCCTTGCCATAAATCAATTACTATTCCACTAATATCCAGTCAGTAAGTGTTTTATTATATCAAAAAAGACAACAGACAATAAAAGGCGGTGGAAATACACTATCGTTATATAAAAAAACAGAAATCCAACCATATTGTTTAACGTATACTTCATAAATATTCGGAAATGCTAAGGCGACATCCTGCACTGATGTCAAACCTAGATAAGATAGGTAAAACACGACGTCTCAACTCCAGTGGTATTTTAAAAATCCTCAAATCAAGTAGCTGCATTTGAAGTTCTGGGAAATATAATAACGCTTGCAGTCAAAAAGTTTAAACCAGGTCCAATAGTTTCCAACTATTGACCGGTGGAACAATTGCTGAATTTTCAACACATTCCCCATTTATTTATGAAGTTTATCATACGAACAAAAGTTTGAAATTAAATAATACTGCTGAGCAAACAGAAATAATGAGAGGATTTTATTTGTTTTGCCTTTGTATTGCCTAGTTAAATTTTTATGCCCCACCTACGATAGTAGAGGGGCATTATGTTTTCTGGTCTGTGGCTCCGTTCGTCCGTCTGTGCTTCCGTTCGTCCGTCTGTCCGTCCAAGTTAAAGTTTTTGATGAAGCTGAAGTCCAATCAACTTGACACTTAGTACACTTGTTGCTTATGATATGATCTTTTTAATTTAAAAGCCAAATTAGACTTTTGACCCCAATTTCACGGTCCACTGAACATAGAAAATGAAAGTGGGAGTTTCAGGTTAAAGTTTTTGGTCAAGGTAGTTTTGGATGAAGCTGAAGTCCAATCAACTTGAAACTTAGTACACTTGTTGCTTATGATATGCTCTTTCTAATTTTAAAGCCAAATTAGACTTTTGACCCCAATTTCACGGTCCACTGAACATAGAAAATGAAAGTGGGAGTTTCAGGTTAAAGTTTTTGGTCAAGGTAGTTTTTCATGAAGCTAAAGTCCAATCAACTTGAAATTTAGTACACTTGTTGATTATTATATGATCTTTCTGATTTTTAGCATAATTAGACTTTTGACCCGAATTTCACCGTCCATTTAACATAGAAAATGAAAGTGGGAGTTTCAGGTTAAAGTTTTTGGTCAAGGTAGTTTTTGATGAAGCTGAGGTCTAATCAACTTGAAACTTAGTAAACTTGTTGCTTATGATATGATCTTTTTAATTTATAAAGCCAAATTAGACTTTTGACACCAATTTCACGGTCCACTAAACATAGAAAATGAAAGTGGGAGTTTCAGGTTAAAGTTTTTGGTCAAGGTAGTTTTTCATGAAGCTAAAGTCCAATCAACTTGAAATTTAGTACACTTGTTGATTATTATATGATCTTTCTGATTTTTAGCATAATTAGACTTTTGACCCGAATTTCACCGTCCATTTAACATAGAAAATGAAAGTGGGAGTTTCAGGTTAAAGTTTTTGGTCAATGTAGTTTTTGATGAAGCTGAGGTCTAATCAACTTGAAACTTAGTAAACTTGTTGCTTATGATATGATCTTTTTAATTTATAAAGCCAAATTAGACTTTTGACCCCAATTTCACGGTCCACTAAACATAGAAAATGAAAGTGGGAGTTTCAGGTTAAAGTTTTTGGTCAAGGTAGTTTTTGATCAAATTGAAGTCCAATCAACTTGAAACTTAGTACATATGTTCCCTATAGTATAATCTTTCTAATTTTAATGCCAAATTAGATTATTACCCAATTTCATGGTCCATGCAACATGGTAAAGCATAGTGGGAGTGGGGCATCCATGTACTTTGGACACATTCTTGGTTTTTTTATCATTTTACTTGTTTAAATGATCACACAATATTTTTTTTTTAATAAAAGCATTAAACTTTGATATACAATTTTTTTTTACTTTCAAATTGTAAAACCTCTGATCAATAAAAATGAGACTGACTTAAACACTTAGTACCATATTTGCATTCAATTTTTATGAAACGATTGATATTTATCTTTACAGCAACTAGAGAAAATGGAAGATTAGTAGAGTGTTGCAAAATGCAGTCTCTAAATCATAGACATTCACCCCTTGGTATTTGTACAACTGCCTTGAAAAAAATGGAGTTAGACACTCCTCCTAGTAATTATGAAGGTAATTTTAGTGACTTATGCATGTAAACATGTTTAATTATTCAAACCTTCTAAAACAAAACCTTTCTAATGAATTCCTTTCTTTATAAATATGTCATAAAAGCAGCTGCTTGGTTTTGAGTTGGATTATATTTTAAAGAAAAAGTGTAATCGTGGTCACAGTAACATTGCCTTTTTGCATACGCACATACTAATTTTAAGTCATATGCAACTTGAAATAAAAAAAAAAGAGTAAAAACCTTTTCCCTAGAATTGAATGTTAATGAAATACTTATTAATTACTAGATTGCTGTTTTTAACAGATTTTAAAAAGACAGTGTATTAATGATAAATGAAATTTTGATTTTTTTCCTCATCTTTGGTAAATTGTTGGAAGAATTTAGTGGTAGATTTTTCTGTTATTCTGTATAAACTAATTTTCTGAATGCTATATATATTTAATTTTTGTTGTTGAATAAAGTGAACTCTTTTATTTAGATGATAAAGCTAATGCTCAGGGTAAAATAATCTAAAATTAATGCTCAACCCATGATTAAATGAAAAGAAATCAACGGCTGCCATGAATTATTTCTTAATTTACACAGGGCCATGATATTTAAATTTTATCCCAAGTGTTAGCGAGGGATAAAATTAACTTAAATTATTAGTTTACAACAGGTTTTTTCATCATGCTTGAAGATATTGACTTTATATTTTTTAGTAGTTTACATCATGACAAGTTATCGATCAAGTTAGAATTTCGTTTCATTACAATGATTTTTTAACCGATAGCAGACTTTGTATTGCCTTGCAATATCCACATAATGCTTGTTTCCTTTTACTTTTTACTTTTGTATGTGCCTATATTTGATTTTATCAATCTATTTCCGCATTGGTATACTTTTTGGTTTTTTTTTCAGTTACTAGTGTTGATATATACATGACATTAAAAGACAGAACAATAAAAAGAGAGATGAAAATTGAAGGCAAAGGTTAGTCTAATTTTAATGTGGGGAATTATTACATTGGTTGCAATATATTACATTTATTTCCCAGTTAAATAAAAACCGATAATTTCACATGTGAAATAAACGTGGTTATTTCACTCTCTGACGTCATACAACAATAGGGGTTGTCAAGACGTCGATAATTTCAGATCAAAACAAATTGTCAATGCGTAGGAAAAAGATATAGTTCCTTACATTTTCTACATTAATTTCATAAAAAAAAGCCATTTGCCAATGTAATAAAAAGAATAACTAATCGCCGTATTTGAATATCAAAAATAGACAACTTGTGACCGAACGCCGCTATGGATTAAACTCGTGCTGCTCACTCGTTTAATCCATGCGTCGTTTGGTCACGCGTTGTCTTATTTTTGATATTCAAATACGGCGATTAGCTATACTATAATTATTTGTAAAATAATTAATTTGACTATTGATATTAGCTTTTGAGTATGCCCACCATGGTTTATTTATTTTTGTCCCCTGCATTACATGGGGACATGGAAATACCAGGCGTCCCTCCCTCTGTCTGTCCGTCTCTCTGTACTTCCCTTTGTCGCGAAATTGTTTTTTTGTTCTATAACTTTAGGTTGCATCATCTAAATGTTATGAAACTTTTACACAACTCTTATTATCACAATATACAGATTGAATAAAAATCTTGGTTGTGTCACTTTTGCATTTCTAGAGTTATGCCCCTTTTCAATTGGAAAAATTGATGCTATTTTTGTTTTCTTAAACTTGTCTGCCTTTGCTTCAGCCAAATGTTACAAAACTTATACACAATGCATATTACCAAAAGTCTACAAATTTTGGTAGCGTCACTTTAACTGTTAGTTTTAGTTATGTCCCTTTAGAACATTTTATGCAAGCATGGGCATTATCTGTACCCATGGACACATTTCCTATATATTTTTGAATTGCATTCTTCTATGTTCCTACGGTGGTTTCAATTATCTTATTAACAAAAGAAGGCTGGGAAAAGAAAAAAAAACAATTAAACATCACGATATGGTTAGTCGTTGATCCAATGGCAGGAACCTAGTAAGCAAACATCCTTTATTATATTTTTATAATTTGACTGATTGATTTTTGTCGAGCCTGCAACTTTTGTTGCAGAAAGCTCTACATAGGGATAGTGATCTGGCGGCTACGGCGGCTGCTACGGCGGCGGTGTTAGCTAACTTCTTAAAAGCTTTATATTTTAGAAGGTGGAAGACCTGGATGCTTCATACTTTGTATATAGATGCCTCATGTTACAAAGTTTCCGTCAGTCACATGTCCAATGTCCTTGACCTCATTTTCATGGTTCAGTGACCACTTGAAAAAAAAGTTCAAATTTTTTGTAATGTTGAATTCTCTCTTATTATAAGTAATAGCATAACTATATTTGATATGTGCGTACCTTGCAAGGTCCTCATGTCTGTCAGACAGTTTTCACTTGACCTCGACCTCATTTCATGGATCAGTGAACAAGGTTAAGTTTTGGTGGTCAAGTCCATATCTCAGATACTATAAGCAATAGGGCTAGTATATTCGGTGTATGGAAGGACTGTAAGGTGTACATGTCCAACTGGCAGGTGTCATCTGACCTTGACCTCATTTTCATGGTTCAGTGGTTAAAGTTAAATTTTTGTGTTTTGGTCTGTTGTTCTCATACTATATGCAATAGGTCTACTATATTTGTTGTATGGAATGATTGTAAGGTGTACATGTCTAGCGGGCAGATGTCATGTGACCTTGACCTAATTTTCATGGTTCAGTGGTCAAAGTTAAGTTTTTGAGTTTTGGTCTTTTCATCTAATACTACACAATGTATATGCCATAGGTCAACTATATTTGGTGTATGGAAATATTTTATGATCTTTATGTCAGTCGCGCAGGTTTTATTTGACCGTGACCTCATTTTCACGGTTCATTGCACAGTGTTAAGTTTTTGTGTTTTGGTCTATTTTTCTTAAACTATAAGTAATAGGTCAACTATATATGTTGTATAGAAGCATTGTTAGCTGTACATGTCTGCCTGGCATGGTTCATCTGACCTTGACCTCATTTTCAAGGTTCATTGGTCTTTGTTTAGTTATCTTGGTTAATGTTAAGTTTATGGTACAGTTGTTATAAAGCTTAGCTTTATACTTAGGACTATCAACATAATATCAATGATTAGTATAGAAGGCGAGACATTTCAGTGTGTGCACTCTTGTGTTTAATATCCACAATCTATAAATGACAAGTCATATGTAAAAAGGTTTTGTTAATAGTTTTTAATTTCTGTGTCATTTGGTCTCTTGTGGAGAGTTGGAAATCATACCACATCTTTTTTATATTTACTGAAGGAAACAGTATTATTAAAAAAAGTGGTTGTTTTTTATAATCCAAATATATATATTTTTTTTAATATGGTTTACATGTTGCATAAACTGTATGTTTCATCTAGCTATTGATCATATGCATACTTGTGTTGTTTAGTCATATTTGAAGTTGATGTATGTACTGATAGAAGAGTTTGTAATTTTAATAGATGATAGTCGTTGAAAACATTTAAAGAACAAAAACTGGATTTCACTCATAATAATCAGAGTAATTACATGTTGAAACTTCATAAATAACTAAATGTAGTACATGTACATAGTATATAAAAAGGAGTGTAATACAATGTATAGCATTATAATTTGGTATCATTATAGGAGAAATATGTGCACCAGATGTTCGGGAAATTGAAATTCCGTGCAGTTCAAGCATATCACCAATGAGCTATGATAATGGAGATGGAGATAGTGATTGTGATGGTAAGTAAGATAGAGTGTCTTGTATAGTTGTTTTTATAGTAGACAACCGAGCAGTGATTGTTAAAAAAAACTTCTTTTAGAATAAAGAATGTTTAATCTTCAAACTTGAATAAGGACTGTTCCATTTAAACATAAATGTAACCAAAGATTGGTACTTTGAAATGGAGCAACCACCTTAGTCTTTGGAAACAATTTTACAGATTATCAACATGGACAGATGAAATCTCATCACCATAACATAAATATATATGCATTTATAAAAATTATTAAGTAGGAAGCAGGGCTCACACTACTTCGGAATTATAGGGAGAAGTGACTTCTCTTTTTGAAACTGATAGGGAGAAGTGGTGAGATTTGAAAGAGAAGTGCTCATTCGCGCGGTGCGCTACAATGTTTGGATTTTACTATAGTATAAAGGGTCATATGTAAATAATGTTCTTTTTATATCATTAAATTCGTATCTGAGTATACAATTAAAGTAACATTTCAAATTAAAAGTTGTTTAAGTTTAACTAAGGTTTTGAGAAACTACAAACTAAATATTTATATCTAGCACTAAAATTTTTTTTTTTTAAAATGTAAAGAAATTATAATATATCAATTACAATTTAATTCAAATCTATCATGTGTATGAAATTCAGTGTTTCTCATAAAAAAATATAAAAGTTATTAAGCTGGGCCAAGGATTTGTATAGTAAGACAAATCCTTGTTATAATTAATAGTCTCAGAGTTAAGCAACTTTGAAACAATCCATAAAAAATATAGGGAATTATATACACCAATCAATTAAATGTAACCAAAAGTCTCTTTATGCGTGTGGAATACGTAATTTTTCCCTTTGGGATCAATATTCTTCTGTCAGCTGTTCCATCCGTGCGTCCGTAGTAATTATTGTAAAAGAACGGATTTCGGTCATAGCTGGTCCGGTTCAGATTCGTAGTTTAGAAATCGGTCAATGGCGGACGAATGCAAGAAAATTTTCAAAAATAAACGATGTTTGACAAGTTATTTGGAAAGGAACATGACGTTTTTAATGCAATAAATGGATTGAACATTTACTGGAGGCAACTTTTATCACGTTTAAATGAAGTAACAAACTTATTTTGCCGCCGAAATTTAGGTTGATGTACGTTTTCGAGTAACAACCACCGGAACTTGCGGAAATACACGAAGTGATAAAAAGTTTTATTTTTATCAAATAACCTGCTACACACTGCAAAGACAATCCTTCATTTCAACCTCTTTTCTTAAGATAATCAATCGTTTAGGTCTAAATTTCTTTAATTATCAATAAAGAATTGATGTTTCATCAACTTGGTAAAAATTGAAAATGTCCGATGATGGAAGCGACTGAAAGCGAGTATCGTCAAAAACAGGGCGACTTGTTTTCGCTTTTGGGGGTTGGGGAAAGCGAAGTGACGGTCAGGCAAGCGACTTCTTCGCCCAAGTCGCCTGGTAGCGTGAGCCCTGAGGTAGATAATAATGCAGGATTTCATTAATTTTCTAGGCATATCATTTTCTGAAACATAGACCAAGGTGATCGACACAGGCCCTCTAGTTATTATACCATTTTGAATTGTTTTGAATTTTAGTCCATTTTTCAAAAAGATTTTTTTTTTTTGCCTAGACATTTGACCATAATTATATAATGCAAAAAATGAAACATAATTAAAGCAGAAGGAATTAACTCTGTGTTTACACTAGTGATTTTGGGGCATTAACAGCTTGCTGTTCATCGTGACCCAAGGCTTGTGTTGAGGTCGTACTATGATTGTTAATTATTTATCCATTTTGACTTAATATATAAAAAGTTGTCTCATTGGCACTCATGCATCATCTTTTTAATTATATTAGTGTAAGTGGTTTATTGTTGAATAATTATTAGGTAAGCTAGCTTTAAAATCATTTTCTACATAAGGAAATGCCTGTACTAAGTCAGGAATAAAATAGTTGTTTTTGATTTGTTTGATGTATTTGAGCTTTTGATTTAGCCAATTGATAGGGGAATTTATATTTACAATTTCCTTGTCATTTGGTATTTTTGTTATTTGACTTTTTTATATAAAATCAACAGATAAATGCATGCTTCAAAGCACAGTACAGCTTACGATACTTTCACTATAGTTTATACAAAAAAGGTAAAATGCATAAACAAAATTACTTATTTATTAAAGAAATATATCAAATATCAATGACTTTTTAATACAATTTCTCCATAGATGACTTGTTTGGTTGTGGAAAATGTGGGAAGCGTTTTACAACCTATGAATCCTTTGAAAAGCACAAGAAGGAAAGTATTCAATGCAATCAGAGAAAGAGAAAAAATATAAAGGTATATATGTAGTATTTGTGTATGATATAATAGTATTATACGGAATGTACAATAGAAGAACAATTGCGATATCTGATAGAAACCTTTCTTCTTCTCAATTTTTCATAAAAGTAACGAATTAAATTATTTTTTTACCTTTGATGGTTATTATTCTTGAAAAAAGATGTAATAGACTGGTAAGTCTTTGATATTTTCTTCGTGTCATTGGTCACTTTTCTTTTTTTCGTCGGCATTTTACGTGTTGACGATTTACAATATACTATTGGAGTGATTCTTTTTTAATGAACGTTATTTTATAAATAACAAATACGATAGAGATGAACATCGTTCACATTTATTTTATAAATTCTATTTTGCATCGTCAGGTGTTAAAAAATCAATTCATGGTGCTTCAGGGCAAAGGGATTAGACAGGGTCATAAATTAAACCTGATTAAGTAATTGACTCTAATCAAGTTGGTGATTATATAAGGTAACAAGTGTCAATAGTTTTAATCTGTTGTCTTAATGAAGTTTGTGAATAAAGAACTCAACAAAATGGCGATGATATGAGGAAAAAAGATGTTTTTTTAAAACTTTTATCAAAAGGGCACAGAGGGGCACATCAAAAGGGCAGAGGGGCGCAAAATTTCGGAGGGGCGGCACACCTCCATTTCATGCCAGCTGGATCACTGAATACTATCTGTAAACATGAAGATATTGCATTGCTATCCTTGTCAATAACAATACCTGTTTAAAGTATTAATTTATATACTAATGCACATTTAAGACTAAGGGTGTACACTGTCAGAAACTCGTGGCATGAAATGGTATGAGACTAAATGTGTCGGCATAGTAGGTATCACTGTTTATTTTAAGGGGTATGAGCTGTTATATTTATGTTCCCAGATTTGACTAAAACTCTCATATGTGATTCATAATTAATATAATATACAAACATGTACGTGTATATCCAGATTATAAAAAAGTCTTAATTTAACAATTTACTCATAGAATCAAATCTTTGTATAATTATATTGTGTGTATTTTAGTTGAGATGCCATCTAATAAAACATTTAGATGATCTCTGAAGACTACTGACTGCAGTTGTATAGCTCAATATTGACAAATACAGTAATAGAAATAGTTCATTATCAAGTTAATAGAAATTGAATTGCATTCACATGTTTCATAAAACTATCTATATTTCAGGAATGCTACTGACACTAGTATATTAGTATTGATACCACTTTATTTGTATCTCATTTAACTTAAACCATCCGTTATCATGAACATAACCTTTCAAATTGTGGTACCGGTAATCATGAATTTATGCTTTCTTGCTTCTTTTCTATTTCAAGAAACCAACTGATACATTAGGTATGTCAAGTGAACAGAAACAGAACATGACACCTGGCGAACCAAATGAGAAACGATTTAGATGTAAGTGCATGGTTTAATAGGAACTAATTTATATGTGTCTTTTAAACTACTCTAAAAATAAAAGATTCCACAAAGTAGTGAGTAATACAAAACCCAGAAAAAGCCCTTGAAGGAATAGCAGTTTTTACTCAGTAATGTAAGACATAATAGTGTCCTGTGAAAAAGTGTCCACCCGTACAGTTATTTATAGAATTTTGGTATTAAATAATGTCCATTGCCATAAAATATTGTCCAGGCCTCGACAATAACGCTTGTCCAATTGTCCGGTACCAGAGGGAAAAAAGGTCGGACAAGTAAAAGCTGTATCAAGCTTGTCCGTTGGGACAAGTACAATTATTCTGCAGAAAATAAATTTAATCCAACTTTGATGAACAAAGTAATTATAAACAAAAAACAAGAAAACAAATATTAATTTGACATGTTTCTGTATTCTGTTTATTCAAATGCAAAACCTTTTTCTTCAACATGTTTACTTGCAATCGATAATTTTTAACTGGTTCTTTGTCAGGTACTTTTTAAAAGGTAAAAGGTAAACTATTCTCGGAAACCAGTCTTTCTGATCCGAATCAATGATGCGCTTTGTAGATAAGGTAACTTTACAGGACAGTTCGTCACCTCGACAGGTTTAGCTCCAAGTTTAATAGACAGTTTGGCACTGTAGGAGACATATTTAGGAGACATGATTGATAGACAGTTTGGCAAGGCAGGAGACATTTCGCAAATCAGTACCTCATTTTGCTAACATATTCTGTTCCTTATAATAAATACCATACAGGTATTTTTTTCACAAAAATAATTTTTTTTATTTACCATCAACACGATAAAATTCACAAAATCATATTTGATCAAAAGTAGAAAAAAAAACAATACTTGCAATATGGTGACCTATAGTTGTTTTAATTTCTGTGTCATTTGGTCTCTTGCAGAGAGTTGTCTCATTGGCTATCAGACCTTATCTTCTTCTTTTTATGGATTGCATTTGAATAAACTTTTTTCAACTTAAAAAAAAACCCCAGGATACAAATCCAATGAGTGTACAGGCCTATCAGATGGTTCCTCATGTGCAGAGTCTGATGAGAACTAGAACCTAAGTCCTGTGACATGACTAGATTCAGTTGTACTTGACTCATATTTTTGAAAAGTATTTCAAAAGAAAAACATCAAATTCTGTTGTTTTGTTTAAATTCGTTTTGTTCCTTTAATCAACTTAAGATGTAAAAAGGTTATTTTTAATTAAAAAAATTTGGACAAGTAACAATTTCATTCGGACAAGTAAGTTTTGGTATGTACTTGTCCTACTGGACAAGTTGAAAAAAAAGTTATTGTAGAGGTCTGTTGTCCCTCAAATAGACAGATCTTTACTGCTAAAATTATGAAAAAGTGTCCACCCACTGGACAAGTTTTTGTCAAGCCTGTGACTTTAGTTGCAGAAAGCTCGACATAGGGATAGTGATCCGGGAGCGGCGGCAGGGTGCTGGCATTAGCTAACTTCTTAAAAGCTTTATATTTTAGAAGGTGGAAGACCTGGATGCTTCATACTTTAATTTGTATATGGATGTCTCATGTTACGAAGTTTCCGTCAGTCACTTTCTTGTCCAATGTCCTTGACCTTATTTTCATGGTTCAGTGACTACTTGAAAAAAAAGTTAAGATTTTTTGTAATGTTAAATTTTCTTTTATTATAAGTAAAAGGATATTTATATTTGGTATGTGTGTACCTTGCAAGGTCCTCATGCCCGTCAGACGGTCTTCACTTGGCCTCAACCTCATTTCATGGATCAGTGAACAAGGTTATGATTTGGTGGTCAAGTCCATATCTCAGATACTATAAGCAATAGGTCTAGTATATTCGGTGTATAGAAGGACTGTAAGGTCTACAGGTCCACTTAGCAGGTGTCATCTGTACTTGACCTCATTTTCATGGTTTAGTGGTTTTAGTTAAGTTTTTGTCTTTTGGTCTGTTTTTCTTATACTGTATGCAATAGGTCTACTATGTTTGGTGTATGGAATGATTGTAAGGTGTACATGTCTAGCTGGCAGGTGTCATCTGACCTTGACCTCATTTTCATGGTTCAGTGGTCAAAGTTAAGTTTTTGAGTTTTGGTCTTTTTTTCTAATACTATATGCAATAGGTCAACTATATTTGGTGTATTGAAATATTTTATGATCTATATGTCAGTCGCACAGGTTTATTTGACCTTGACCTTATTTTTACGGTTCATTCCACAGTGTTAAGTTTTTGTGTTTTGGTCTGTTTTTCTTAAACTATAAGCAATGGTCAACTATATTTGTTGTCTGGAAGAATTGTTAGCTGTACATGCCTGCCTGGCATGGTTCATCTGACCTTGACCTCATTTTCATGGTTCATTGGTCAATGTTTAGTTTTCTTGGTTTATGTTAAGTTACTGTGACAGTTGTAATAAAGCTTTATATTTAGGACTATCAAAATAAAATCAATGATTAGTAAAGAAGGCGAGACATTTCATTGTGTGCAATCTTGTTATAGTAGCTGCTATTAAATTGTGTCCTCCAAGGGAAGTAATACAAAGGTCATTTAAAAGTTTTATTTTACTTGAATTTTAATAAAATCTAAATCGATTGATTAGAAATTGATTAAATAATGGACTGAAGTGAATATAGAGACATTTAAGTTCTAAGAAATAACCAGCTTATGCTAATCAATGATAGAAATACAATAAGAAGTAAGTGTGTAAAGTATCAAATCAAAGGAGTAGGGGCATAAAGGCCTGGTTTTGGCCCAAGAAAAAATAATTTCAAATTGACACATAATGTTTAAAAATACATATAAATGAAAAACATAAAGATTTTTGTCTGATGACATCACAAATACGTCATTATAGGTACTGTTTTCACAAAATCGATGAAAAATACAGAATTTATGTAGTTTTACTATCTTTATTTCTGTTGTGGAAACATCGTGCGCAGCCAAGAAACAACAACATAATTTAACAGAAGCTTTATTATAACTATTGACATAATCTCATTAAATATTTTAATTTGTTTCTTAGGTGCGCACACACTTTTCAATCTAAAATATACTTTAAAATTTGATTAATACAAGGAAAATCATGAAAATTTATAAAATATGCAAATTAAGTCATGATAATGTCAAATTTGTTTTATTTCCTAAATACCTTGTACCTTAGTCAAGTTTTCAGTGATTTAAGAATAAGTATATCTTTTAAATTTGCAGTAGTTTTTGGGCCAAATAAGGGCCTATATTTATTATGAAAAGAAGGCAAAATAAAATATATAATTTTGTTATTAAATAATGTCTATTGCCATGAAATATTGTCCCCTAAGTGGACAAAATTTTACAGCAGCAGTTATGAAATATGGTCCACCTACAGAACAATTTTAGTGATGGACATGTTAAAACTTCTATTTCATTGACAATTCCTTAACTTATTTTGTTTACCATTGCATGTGACACAAATGCAAGAGTCATTTTAATATTGGTCTAATATTTATTACAGTAAAGATCCGCATGCAGCAAACACCAGGGGAAATGGAACCAGCATGGAAACATTACGTAAAACAAGTACAGAAAACTTGTACAGGAAATCTTGACATTGACAAAGACATCATTGTTGAATATATTGAAGACGGAAGCCTAGTTTTTTGGACAAAAACAAATGCATCTGCTGTCAAAAACAAAGCAAAATTTGCAGAAATCATGGATAAATTTATGGTTAATTTATTCCAAAAATGCCCAATAGATAGTAAAGATGAAACAAAGTTTTCTTTTAGTGTTGATGTTGTTGAAGGAGCAGAAGGTATTTGTGTTTTATTTTCACAAGGACTTCTTGCTAGGTCATCATTAAGCTAATTAATATATAAGTTACCATATGCATTATGGGAAAATAAATGAAAGCCTGCATATAATTTTTGTTTATTTATATGAAATTTATTGTTAAATGATTGGTCTTTAGAAAATACATAAAACATCACATCTTATGCTGATAGTATCTTAATGTAAATAAGCAACATTAATGATTTATAAGCTTTTAGTAGTTGAGTTGCATGTACCTTAACTTTTAATTGGCAGTAGCATGGCATTAAAAGTGATGATTTTTTTAAAGCTGAAATCAAATTGTTTGTTCATTATCATGTGTTGTTACAATTATTATCATACATGATTCTTATTTAGATGAAGATAACGATGATGAAGATGAAAATGATGTATTCATTTGTGGAAGATGTGGAATAACGTTTAAATCATTTTCATCTTTTACAAGCCACAAAAGTAACATCAACCTCTGTTGTAAAAAAAACTGTACAGATCAACAACATAAGGATGTAAGTACATTTATATAAGTTCTGCCTTGAGGGGGGCAGGACCTTTTTAGGGACGTCGTGATTTCGGGATTGATCCTTTTGGGATCGGGGATTTCTTTTTTCAAACTTCGGGATGTCAGGATTTTTTTGTTGTAAATTCGGGACCTCAGGATTTCATGTTTTTAAACTTTGGATTTAAGGATCAGGACCCCTCCGTCCCCCCCCCTCTGCCTTGCTGTAATATGAAAATATGGTAGTGAATTATTGCAATTAGAATTATTAACCACTAAACATGCTTAATTTAAAATGACTTAGATGTAAAAAGCTACTAGTCAACGTACCGCATTCAAATATCGTAAGTGTTTGTGAATTTTGATGTGGATGGTTTCTGCTGACAGTATTTATGTAAAATCTCTTGAATTTCTCTTAGTTCAAGTCACAAGTTTTACAGTACTAACATACTAGTATCCACTTGTATGATATTATATTTGTCCCAACTGTCAATCTGTAGTGACGTAGGTTATCTTGTCTTAGTAGTTGTGAGGTAGAACATCTGCAATTGACACTATTCCTAAGTTTTAGGGCACCATTACTAACTTGTTGACCGCTATTATAAATTCCTGTTGACGTTCCCAGTTTTACTCCTTTTTGTAAGTTACTTTGATTTTTATGCCCCACCTACGATAGTAGAGGGGCATTATGTTTTCTGGTCTGTGCCTCTGTTCGTCTGTGCGTTCGTTCGTCCGTCTGTGCGTCCTTTCGCTTCAGGTTAAAGTTTTTGGTCAAGGTAGTTTTTGAAGAAGTTTAATTCCAATCAACTTGAAACTTAGTACACATGTTCCCCATGATATGATCTTTCTAATTTTAATGCCAAATTATAGTTTTGACTCCAATTTCATGGTCCACTGAACATAGAAAATGATAGTGCGAAGTCCAGGTTAAAGTTTTTGGTCAAGGTAGTTTTTGATGAAGTTAAAGTCCAATCAACTTGAAACTTAGTACACATGTTCCCTATGATATGAACTTTCTAATTATAATTCCAAATTATAATTTTGACCCCAATTTCACGGTCCACTGAACATAGAAAATGATAGTGCGAGTGGGGCATCCGTGTACTATGGACACATTCTTGTTTTCTTTGTAATTGATATTCAATATCTGAACATCAGAAAACTACTCTCCCCTTTTATTGAGAGTAGTGAAGATCTCACATGGTTGCTTCTCATGTGACCTAAATGTTTCCTAGTAGGTCATATCGTACTTGTAATTAATTAGGGGGCCTAGGACATCTAACACATTAAATAACCCTTATCCATGTTTGAATCATTCATGTTACTCTTAAACAATATTTGAAGTCTTTCCCTAAGTGACAAGTATTGTTAAAACAGTCAAATAACCTTATTTATCAGGAATCATAACATAAGTTTACCTAAATTTCCAAAATACTGGATTTATGTAAAGGAATTATCTTGCTGGAAACCAAACATATTAACAGTTTATTGGCTCGGCCCTCACTCACACAGCACAACACATTGCTAAGACATAGAAATAACTGGTGTTGGCTGTCCTTCCAGTTTTTGTTATTGCTCTCACATGAACAGTTCTTGCCAGATTTTTATGAAACTTATATCATCATGATCATATGTTTATATAAGTTATGTCATGGATGAGTTTGAAAATCAGTGCCGATCAGTTAAATTTAAAGAGATATGCTCCTTAGAAACATTCATCATATGGAAAATTGCACCGTTAGCACTCTGATGTACATAGTTCTTGCCAGGATTGTATGAAACTTTAATCATAGGTTTATATTAGCAATGTCTTGGATGGGTTTGAAAATCAGTGGCAATAAATTATTTTAAAAAAGTTACGCCCCTTGGTTATATTAACTTTATGGAAAATAACATCATTAGCGCTCTCAAGCATTCAATTGAATTCTTGACAGATATTTATGAAACTCATAGGTTAATGTTTATCAGCAATGGCTAGAACGAGTTCAAAAATCAATGACAAATCAATTTTTTTTTAAAGAGTTTAAAAATATTGATTATATGGAAAATTGCATTTTTACCGCTCTCATGTGTACACACTTTCCAGCATTTTATGAAAATTATATTATAGTTTAGATAAGCAATGTCATTTAATTTTTTGCACATTTATTTGTTTTTATAGTGATTAAGATGACTGTTTTTTGCTAGCCAAGGATTACGAGCTAGTTCCTTCCTCTCCACCCTTGGCAGATAAAGCCAACATTTGTGGTTTCAATGCTGTGCCATCTACTGGAAGAAAGCCAATGGCAGCATATGGATTGGATATAAATTATAATCCTGTAACCAGTTCTTAGTTCTTTGACTACAGTTATTCTGTGTCAAATATTTATTTACAATCCAAATTCAGACCTGCATCAAGCACGAAAATTGAGTCCTTTTCTGCCCCAATTGTTCAGGGTTGGACCTCTGCTGTGGTATCCAGCTGTACTCAGCAAAGCAATTATTAAATTTAAACTCTGGTCTATTATTTTCTAAAATGTATTGTTGAATGGGCTGTTTAATCTAAATCTTTGCATAAAATTGATAGGTTGGTATTATAGGTATACAACTGGTTATTTTTTTCACCATCTGCTATTTATTTAAGAAAAAGATTGATGTTGAGAAATGTTTACCATTTGCAACAACACCAGTCGTAGAGGAAGTTGGACTAGCCGCAGAGAAAAGAGACACAGTTGACTTGCCCACTGAGTTTGTTATGGAAGTAAGTGGAATGAAACCAACCACATCTGAAGAAACCTTAAGATACTATTTTGAAAGCCGCAAAGTTGCAAATGCTGACGTTGTAAAGATGAAATTTATTGAAGAAAAAGAAATGTACATGGTCTGGTTTGCAGATGAAAGTGGTATGTATGAATAGTATTGTGGACTCTTTATTATGTCTCCATTTTGAATTAAGAAAGGGAGATTTTCTGAATTCTTTTGTTTCTATTCTTATAGGCTATTTTGGAAACTGTTGTCTATTTTCATAAAAACTAATGATAAAACTATGCATTGCCAACCAGTTGAGAAACTTTTTGTTTTTGTCATTTTAGTATTTGATGTTGAAAGATTATCTATGATAGCTAGTTTCTGTCAAATGTTTTTGTAATATTTTTACTTTGGGTAATTTATATAGAGCCATTTATATTGTAAGATAAATGTATTTATGTATATAGACAATAATAGTGCATTGACTTGATATATCAACGATACAAGGATGAGAAACGGGGAAATACGAGGCTCTGCCGAGCTTTTTCCCCGTTTCGGGCCGAATCCTTATATCGTTGATATGTCAAGTCAATGCACTTTTATTGTCTTTATACTGCAATCTAAAATAATACATTTTCAATTGTTGTTTAGTGTGTATATAATTATTTGATTTAAATATTGGGAAACTTCCCCCTTTTATAAAAAGGCCTCATTTCATGCAGGTGGGGAAATGCACAGTAAATGAAATGTACATCTACCTCCAGTCGATGATGAGCAAGTTTGTTTGAGAATGAACTAAAATATCAACAATATGCATAAAATATAATGATATATAGTTTGAAAACCAAAAATATTAACAAGTGAAATATGTTTTTTTTCTAAAAATTGCAAAAGAACTAAGTTTATGTCGTTGTATACAAAAAATATTGGAACCAAGAACAGGTTGAATAGGTCGTATAAATAATTAATTAATAATTTCGTAGATTTCTATTTAAATATTCATGAGAAAAAGTGATATCAGGTCAGTGACTGTATATGACATAGAGAATAATACATGGCAAAATCCGTATCATATGTCGTATCATCCCGAGACACTAATATCAGCCCAAGGGCCTTTAAGCCCGAGGGATGATATTGGTCGAAGGTGATATGGTATGTGATACGGATTTTGCCATGTTTTATACGCTTTATCATATATTTCAACAGGAGAGTTATGTTATATGAACTGTTCACTAGGTTACCTTCAGTTCTACTTTTGTCTTTTGTTTTAAAAGCCTTAAAAGAACTGCGCAATTACTTATCCAAAGCACCTGGGTTACCTTACAATTTGCGTGCTGTTGTTTTAAAAATATTTTGTTTATTGTTGTATTTTTTTGTGTGTTTTGTATTTTTTACAATTGCATTTAGTGTGCAAAAAATTATGAAAACTTGGCGTTCTTGACGTCACATGTACATACCAAACAATGATGTCATTCAATAAATTGCGTCACGCCGGAATGACCGTATCTATTTTAGGATTTTTTTTTCTTAATCTTCCATAAATAAAAACTGACTATGTAAAAAAAAAAAAAAAAGTAGGGGTGTGATAAAGGGTAAAGGTGTGATAAAGGGTATGCTATAAAAGGTAGGGGTGTGATAAAGGGTATGCGATAAAGAGTGAGCATCAAAGTTGCGCGATATGGATTAAACAGAAGGCCATTTATCACATATTCAAAACTACTGTATTTACTACTAAACATATGATAAATAGAAATATACAGTCAATGCATTTTGACTGCTCAAATAGAACGAGGGCAGTATAAAAGACAATATGTTGATCTTTAAGATATAAAGCAGAAGATACCAAACAGACAATTAAAATTCTTAATTAAAATAATAATAATGGCAAAATTAGAAAAAGGATTAAAAGACAAACAACAGGTTACAAAACACTGAACAACTAAAAATACACAAACCCAAGCAAACAGCAGGGATGATCTTTTGTTTGATGTAATTTTGAGTTGCTTGTCTTATTTACTTTTACACAAACTCACTTTTTTTTTAATTTTTAAACTAAAACTTAAAAAAAATATTTGAAGCATAATGTTTGTAGTTGTCACCATCCACAAACCAACTAAAGGTCAAATACTAGAAAATCTGGTGTTCATTTTGTTTGAAAAATTACTTCTTTAGAACATGTAATTTTTTTATTTCATGATAAATACCATTTCTCCTTGAATATTTTAGCCATTGAAGCAGTAATGAGTAAAAACCTTCGAGTTGATGGGCAGACACTAGAAGCAAAACGGTGTGTCCCACCACCTCCACAAAAAATGGTTCCAAAATATGATGATAAAGTGTTTATAACAAATATCAGTCCTACAACCACCAAAGATGGACTAGAGAATTTTCTGGAAGTTAAATCTGAATGTATTCCAATAGAGTGTATATTTGGTGAGGCAGAAGGCACAGCAGTAGTTACATTTGAACAACCACCAGGTAAAATTGAATAAAAGTAATATTGTTTTATGGGGCTTTGTCCAATACTTTTACTTTCATAAAATGAATTTTTATATATATTTAACTGCAATAGTTTTTATACGACCGCAAAATTTAAAAAAATTTTGGACGTATATTGGTATCATGTCGTCGTCGTCGTCGTCGTCGGCGTCGTCGTCGTCGTCCGAATACTTTCAGTTTTCGCACTCTAACTTTAGTAAAAGTGAATAGAAATCTATGAAATTTTAACACAAGGTTAACGACCACAAAAGGAAGGTTGGGATTGATTTTGGGAGTTTTAGTCCCAACATTTTAGGAATTAGGGGCCAAAAAGGGCCCAAATAAGCATTTTCTTGGTTTTCGCACTATAACTTTAGTTTAAGTAAATAGAAATCTAGGAAATTTTGACACAAGGTTTATGACCACAAAAGGAAGGTTGGGATTGATTTTGGGAGTTTTGGTTCCAACAGTTTAGGAATTAGGGGCCAAAAAAGGGCCCAAATAAGCTTTATTCTTGGTTTTCGCACAAAAACTTTAGTATAAGTAAATAGAAATCAATGAAATTTAAACACAAGGCTTATGACCACAAAAGGAAGGTTGGGATTGATTTTGGGAGTTGAGGGCTGAACAGTTTAGGAATTAAGGGCCAAAAAGGGGCCCCAGTAAGCATAATTCTTGGTTTTCGCACCATAACTTTAGTATAAGTAAATAGAAATCTATGAAATTTAAACACAAGGTTTATGATCACTAATGGAAGGTTGGGTTTGATTTTGGGAGTTTTGGTCCCAACAGTTTAGGAACAAGGGGCCCAAAGGGTCCAAAATTGAACTTTGTTTGATTTCATCAAAAATTGAATAATTGGGGTTCTTTGATATGCTGAATCGTAGATTCTTAATTTTTGGTCCCGTTTTCAAATTGGTCTATATTAAGGTCCAAAGGGTCCAAAATTAAACTTAGTTTGATTTTAACAAAAATTGAATAATTGGGGTTCTTTGATATGCCAAATCTAACTGTGTATGTAGTTTCTTTAATTTTTAGTCCCGATATCAAATTGGTCTACATTAAAGTCCAAAGGGTCCAAAATTAAACTCAGTTTGATTTTAACAAAAATTGAATTCTTGGGCTTTTTTGGTATGCTGAATCTAAACATGTACTTAGATTTTGATTATGGGCCCAGTTTTTAAGTTGGTTCAAAACAGGATCCAAAATTATTATATTAAGTATTGTGCAATAGCAAGAACTTTTCAATTGCACAGTATTCAGCAATAGCAAGAAATCTTCAATTGCACAGTATTGTGCAATAGCAAGAAATTTTCAATTGCACAGTATTGTGCAATAGCAAGAAATCTTCAATTGTACAGTATTGTGCAATAGCAAATATTTTCAATTGCACAGTATTGCACAATAGCAAGAAATATCTAATTGCACAATATTGTGCAATAGCAAGAAATTTTCAATTGATTGGAGTTATCTTTCTTTGTCCAGAATAGTAGTTGATTCAACTTAAATCATTGTTTTATACAATAAACAATGTATATTCACTTTTACTACCAACTGATAAATTAAAACAATCTTTACCAATCAGTGATAACAAGCACCTTTTGTTACATTTTAATATGTTATGATGTATTTAAATGAGTAGTTATTGTTTCAAACTCCATTAGAAATTTGAATTGAGATCAGTTTTGGAAAAAGGGAAAGGGGGATGTGAAAAAAAAATGGGGGGGGGGGGGAGGGGGGTTAAATTTTTCTCATTTTAGATTTCATAAATAAAAAGAAAATTTCTTCAAACATTTTTTTGAGAGGATTAATATTCAACAGCATAGTGAATTGCTCAAAGGCAAACAAAATATTTTAAGTTCATTAGACCACATTCATTCTGTGTTCGAAACCTATGCTGTGTCAACTATTTAATCACAATCCAAATTTAGAGCTGAATCCAGCTTGAATGTTGTGTCCATACTTGCCCCAACCGTTCCGGGTTCAACCTCTGCGGTCGTATAAAGCTGCGCCCTGCGGAGCATCTGGTTATGTTTGATTGGGTATTAAAATGATCAAAATAGGTGTATATAAAGTACCTTGATTATAAACAAATGAGCAGTATAAACAAACTTTTGAAAGTGCATTTATTTTTTTAAACGACCAAAGACAAATACAAATGTACGTAAACACATTGCAAATGTATTATAAAACCAGTTATTTTCATGATACCTATTATGTTGTATATTTTATGATGGTATGATATTAAACCCTTAAGGAATGTATTTAACTAAATTTGCATTTGATGACATTATCTTTCAATCGGTTATATAAAAGTCTGGAGTTAGCATATCAGTAACGGCTAGCAGTGCCTTGTTAATTTATGTTGATTATTATCATTTTGCAAAGTTTCGTCTGAAACCTTAACTAACATTGGACTCTGACCTCTTTTAAACTGAGTATTACTATGTGTACTACTGGTGTTTTTACTCCACTTCGGCTAGATTGTAAAGGGGCTGGTTGAGATCCCACAACATGTTTTACCCTTTCACATTCTTAATGTGCCTGTCCCAAGTAAGAGTCCTGTAGTTTAGTGGTTGTTGTTGGTTCTCTTTAGTCATATTTGATTTTTCATATATTGATTTGTTATATTGATAAGAATGTTAGATTTCTCAATTGAATTTTTTCATATTTTCTTGTCTGTTTTTTTTTAAGCTGCCATAATACGATATGGGTTGTTCTTGTTGAAGGCAATACAGTTGCCTAATTAATATATTGCCCACAGCCACTTCATTTAAACTTTGGTGGATAGTTTTCTCATTGGTAGTCATACCACATCTCCTTATTTTTATATTCATGGACAATAGAAAAGATACAGACAGTTATTGAATTTGTACTGGTATATTTATACCCATATTAAAACTCAATTACAAACGAAAGAGAACCAACGCCTGGTGAATCTGTAGTACGGTCGAGTCCATAAAGTGGATACCCGAGGGTATGCAGGGTTGTTATGATAAAAAACATAAAATGTAGAGAGTCTTATAACAACAACACTTTAGGGACTGCTGCAGAAATTTATTGATCGACATGATTCGGTGCCTAGGGCACCGTCATCAGGATAAAAACAATACATAAAATCATGTTGAAGTACAAAATCGGGTTGTTAAAATTTAAACGTCACAATGTTACAATGGTAAGTAACGTTATTAATAGCAACGTACTGAAAGTGAAAGTGAGAGTTCATTGCAAGTATGTAAATAAACTATAAAAAGAAATTAAAATAAAATGTTTTTGTTGCACCTCTTCTTGCACCGTGGAAAGAATAATACAATAAGTTGTCAGGCTGTGTATAGACTGTATAGGTTGTGTGGTCTGAATGTTCTGTTAAATTTCTTCCCCCAAATAGACGACATTTTATCAGCAATTCCGTACCATTTCGACTGGCAAACTATCGGGAATGGCCAGTAATCCACTTTTACGGATTACTGGCCATTCCCGATAGTTTGATGAACAAACACATAGTTAAAATTCAACATAGACTAGTGATATTTATACTTTGTCCTTTACTTTCGGCGACTGAAACATTTTACAGCATTCCTGACGCGATTGGAAGCAGTATCTCTGGCCATGGGAAGCCAGTGGAAATGGTACGGAATTGCTGATAAAATGTCATCTATTTTGGGGAAGAAATTTACAGTGAGTTGACTGTTAGTGTTGCTCTCCACCAATTGCAATTCATTCAAAATTTTTACCAAATTGCAATTTGTTTTATAAAATTAAATTGTTCAACTGGTCAGAAATTTGAACCAACTGCTGTAGAAAACCACAGCCAATTGCACCAATTGCAATTCATTCTAAATTTTGACCAAATTGCAATTTGTTTTATTAAAACCAAATTGTTCAACTGGTCAGAATATTGAACAAATTGTTCAGTCAAGTCATGAAAGTGCAAGGTGATAAAATAAAACATACTTACAATCCTATGTTATAAATATAGAATACTTTTAGAAAGAAAAACTATATGAAAGCTTAGTTTGGACAATTATATAGCAATTCAAAATAAACAGTTCCTCTTTAGCATGGAAATGACTATAATATAACTAACTATACAAACTGATAAACTAATTTTGTCACAACATCATTAAAGTGGAGTTAAAGTCTTATAGGATTGTAAGTATGTTTTAATTTATCACCTTGCACTTTCACATTTTGACTGAACAATTTGTTCAATATTCTGACCAGTTGAACAATTTGGTTTAATAAAACAAATTGCAATTTGGTCAAAATTTTGAATGAGTTGCAATTGGTGGAGAGCAACACTAACCGAACATTCAGACCACACAACCTATACAGTCTATACACAGCCTGACAACTTATTGTATTATTCTTTCCACGATGCAAGAGGACAAACACATGTTGGCAGAATAATTTTACAGTGAGTTGACTATTAGTGTTGCTTTCCACCAATTGCAACTCATTCAAAATTTTGACCAAATCGCTATTTGTTTTATTAAAAGTATTCTATATTTATAAGAATCAGATATCATTTTAAATAAAACATCATATATTCAGTAAAATATGTGTGAAATAACAATATGCTATTGATAAGTTTTCAGGGGAGATAACCAAAAATATTATTCTTTTGAATAAAGACTTTTTGAAAGAAAAGTTATTATCTCCCCCATGGAAACTTCCTACAAACATATATTGAAATTTTACACATATTTTACTGAATATGAAATGTTTTAATTCACATAATGTCTGATTCTTATAAATATAGAATACTTTTAGAAAGAAAAACTATATGAAAGCTTAGTTTGGACAATTTAATAGCAATTCAAAATAAACAGTTCCCCTTCAGCATGGAAATGAATATAATATAACTATACAAACTGATAACCTAATTTTGTCACAAGATCATTAAAGTGGAGTTAAAGTCTTATAGGATTGTAAGTATGTTTTATTTTATCACCTTGCACTTTCATGACTTGGCTGTGGTTTTCTACAGCAGTTGGTTCAAATTTCTGACCAGTTGAACAATTTGATTTTATAAAACAAATTGCAATTTGGTCAAAATTTTGAATGAGTTGCAATTGGTGGAGAGCAACACTAACAGTCAACTCACTGTAACAAACATTTTCACAACAAAAACATTTTATTTTAATTTCTTTTTATAGTTTATTTACATACTTGCAATGAACACTCACTTTCACTTTCAGTACGTTGCTATTAATAACGTTACTTACCATTGTAACATTGTGACGTTTAAATTTTAACAACCCGATTTTGTACTTCAACATGATTTTATGTATTGTTTTTATCCTGATGACGGTGCCCTAGGCACCGAATCATGTCGATCAATAAATTTCTGCAGCAGTCCCTAAAGTGTTGTTGTTATAAGACTCTCTACATCCATATTAAAACTGTATTATAGATATTGAGAAGTTACAGACAGCATGTATGATGAGACCATTGGATGGCAGCCATCTTAGCATACACACAGTACCAATAACAGACTGTGTTGTTGTCAGTGGATTCAAAGACACTACCTCATCAGTTACAATGGAGTACTACTTTGACAATAAAAGGACATCAGGGGTGGAAGGTGTAAGAGAAGTGAAGTTAGTTGAAGATGAAGGGAAATGTCTGGTGTACTTTACTGATCCTGATAGTAAGTTTGTTGTAAAGCAGCCATTAATAAATCCCTTGGTTAGGTTTATTGTCATAAGAGGATACAGTAATCTTTGTTGTAGATAAATTCATCACAGAAAGGTATACATCATTTATCCTGCAATTATCCAACTATTGTACAAATAACAGGTATACTAATAAATTTTTGCTTTATTTGTAATTTGCTTTAATTACAGGCTTTGGACTTTGATGAATTGTTGAAAATCACAATTATACAGACTTTTTTTTCTAAACGCTTTCAGATATAGGGCTGATTTTTGGTATGTGAGTTACTCACGATGAGTTACAGATCAAGTTTAAGTTTCGTTTGGCTCCGCTAATTTTTGGTGAAATTACGGGCTTTGGACTTTGATAAATTATTGAAAATCACAGTTATACAAATTTTGTGTCCACATGTGTTATTGAAATTGCAGATTTTTCAACTTTTTGGGACGGGGCCATTCGTGTCGCTTTGACACATCTAGTTTAAATCCTATAGTTCATTATGTTTTATGCTTATTGTCATTATTCTAGTCCATACTCAAATGAATTTGTTCACCATGGATTGGTTTCAACAGGTAATGTACATTTCATTGTATTGTTTATTTCTTTGCCAGATATGAGGCCTTTTAAAGGGTGATTTTCCCAATATTTAAATCAAATAAATAACAATAAACAACACTTAAAAATGTTTTTTTTCTACATTGCAGTATAAAGACAATAATATTGTATTGACTTGACATATCAACGATGTTAGGATTCAGCCAGAAACGTGGAAAAAACACGGCATAGCCTCCCATTTCTCTGTTTCTAAGCCTCATCCTTATATTGTTGATATGTCAAGTCAATACACTATTATTGTCTATATCTTAGTACTCAGGGACAATGCAATGAATGATAGTGTACAAGCATTTACATTTTATTTTTATTATTTTCTTTTTATTTCTAGGCTTTTTCAGTGGTATATAAAAATAAACTTGATTTTAGAACATAGTGTTATGAGTCTACTTATGACATTAACAGTGTATACATATCGAGATAAAAAAGTACAGACAAAGAATATCAGATTAGTACGATAGTTATGTCTCAGTACAAAATTAGAAATAAATAATCTTATAAACATAAATTACAGGGGCTTGAAATTCATAGCATTCTTTACAGTTATTATCAATTGAAATAATGTTTATCATAATATCATGATTTTTTTTAATATCAAACTGTTCAAACACATGGAAAATTTATTGATTTTGTTTTAGGTGCACTCCAGGTTTGTAACAGAAAACACACAGTTGAAGGTCAACTTCTTAAAGTACAAGTGTATTATGAATGTCTAGGTCAGACTGCACTAGATGACGATGGACCAAAATTCAAATCGCTTAAACCAATTGTGATACAAAATGTTAATCCACAAAAAATTGAATTCCTTCTCAATTCTGACACAAATAAAACAGCTTTTGAGAAACAACTTTCACGACACTATGCCGATGTTGAATGGCCAGATATAACAGAGATAAAAGATACACTTACGGTTAACTGTACTTTAACTGAAGAAGTCAAAGACTGCAGAAAATTGACCCAAACATGGACAAAGACAGTAACAACAGAAACTGAGAAATTTTTCAACATGTTTACTGTGAATGAAATCCAAATCTTGCAGGGAGCTTGGAATGATGTGTTGAAACATCTGAGAGAAATTAGCATTTCTTATCCTGAAAATGTAGCTGTCACAGTTATCACAGAGGACTTTAAGATGGTTATTGTAGGTCATAAGGTTCCTGTTGATGAGGTGGCAGAAAAAATTGGCATTGTCATGAAAGATGTTGCTGCTGAGCATGATAGGAAAAGACTTCAAGTTACAGAAGAAGTTAGTCTTAAACACTTTCAGCTTCTTGTTCTACTGCATTTACATTTTTTGGATAACATGGAAAAGGAATTTGAAGGACTGCATATTCAGATTGATTGGAAAAAGCATATAGTGATCTTCACTGGAAGGTCAAGTCATGTTAATGCAGCTAAGGTTAAGATGTTTGATCAGATACAGGAACTTACTGGTGTAACTGTTGGGAAATTTTCTGTTGAATATATAGAATTTTTGAAAATACCAGAGGTGAAAACATATGTAAGTCAACAAATTAAACAGCAGGGAGTTTTAGGGGTTTGGAATATTGAAGAGGGCAATATTATTACAATGTATTCTTTGTCAGATGAAGGGGCTGTGACTGCTTGTGATGTGCTAAAGAAATCAATCATTGAAACTCCAATACATCTTGATGACAAACAGGGTGTTTTGATAGGAACTGACATATGGAATAAGGAGATCAAGGCTGTTCAAATGGAATATCAGAAAGCTTTGGTTAAAATTGTTGTGGCTGATTCAAAAACTATCGTTATTTATCAGACATCAGCAGAAAACAAAGGAATCTTGAGAGAAAAAGTCACTAACATCTTTTATTGTCATGCAGCTTCTAAAGAAAAGATACAGCTGTCAAGTTCAGAGATCAGACTGTTACAAGAACAGTACCAAATCGAATTAAGTACTCTTCAAGAACAGTCTGCAAAAGATCATTTGACACTGATCCTTGATAATATCTCTGTTTATATTCAGGGAAATTCTAAAAGAGTCAAAGACACCAAACAGAAGATGGATGATATACTCAGATCTATTTATAGAAAGAAATACACCATAAAAAAAGCTGGCATTGTGAAACATATGAGAAGTGAACAGGGACAAGCTAAAATCAGTCAAGTGGAAAAAAAGAATAACGTTATTATACATTTACAGACAGGTAATGATAATGATGATGAGGAGCAGGATAATAGAAGTAAATCCGAGCCAATTTCACCAAAGAAAACATACAAAGAGACAGCTATGTGTACCATACCTTCAGGACAGACCATTATTACAGTTGTTGGTGATACTACAGAACTTGATGTTGATGTTATTGTTAATATTGCCAATGAGAAGCTGCAACATGTAGGAGAACTGGCTAAAGTTATTGTTGACAAAGGTAACAATTTAATATAGGAGAAGGAGTCTAAACTTAGTTAAATTGATAATATAGCAAATATTTTATTATCAAATGTCAGTACTATTTTAATGTTTGTGATTGTTTTCTCAGATTCTCCTACAATCAATTGAAGTAAAAATTGAGGAATTTTATAGATTGTTTCTGTAACAAACTCAGATATGTGTATGTTCCAGACCGTATGAGTATTTGGACCGTACGTGTACGGTCCGGACCGTATACGTATACTCGTACGGTCGGACCATATGAGTATACGCGTACGGTCCAGCTGACCAAACATGTTTTGGGATCATATGGGTTAAATTCAAACAAGTATTTATCAAAATCCTGAATTATTATTAGTTATACAAATTGTTATTATTACAATAAGATGGGTAAAGTGAATAAGCGAACAATTGAAATTGAATATTTGTTTGATTTTATATCCGTGAATCCTTTTGTGTTACTCTGGCCCAAGGTGACATTTGCTTCCACAAGGAACGTCATATTTTTTTTACATTTTCATGCATGTTCCTTTGCATATGCACTTTTTTGTAAAGTTCCCAAATATTCTTCAACAATTGTCCTCCCACATTATGTTTACTTCCGAGAATGTCAGTGAGCATACTTGGCTGAAATTAATGAATTACTGACATGCTTAATACAGGAGATTAACATTAAATAAGCGTGATTTTTTTAAAATTTAAAATATTAAGTTTTTATTTAAATTACTATAATTGAAATTTTTATATTAATTTGAGATAGAAGTTATTTTGATACTTGTTATATATACATTTGTATGTAATAAACCTGACCAACTTCTTAATATTAGTCAGACCCTATGAGTACGGTCCGACCGTATGCGTATTTTGAAAAAGTATGCATATGGTCCAGACCGTACGCTTACGGTCCAAATACCCATACAGTCTGGAACATGTATATTATTATGATTCTGATTTAAGTGAGTTATTTATCTTAACAAATTGAAAGTTTAATTGGGTTAATTTTATTAACCGGATTTTTGTGACAAAAAGGTCGGTTATTGATTTGGGGATGTACGGCGGGCGGGCGGTCGGTTGGTCGGGCGGGCGGCAATAAAATGTTGTCCGTGCATTAACTCATGAACCATTCAACCAAAGCTTTTAAAATTTTAATATGTTGTTACTGACAACTAAATGAAGGTCAAGTTCAATAATGGCGATTTTGACTTTTACCGTTCAGGAGTTATGGTTCTTGAAAGATTGAAAAATGGAGTTTCCAGTCGTGTCCGTGCATTTACTCATGAACAGTTCTACCAAAGCTTCCCAAATTTTAATATGTTGTTACTGATGACAAAATAGAGGTCAAGTTCAATAATGACGATTTTGACTTTTACCGTTCCGGAGTTATGGTTCTTGAAAGATTGAAAAATGGAGTTTCCAGTCGTGTCCGTGCATTTACGCATGAACTGTTCTACCTAAGCTTCCCAAATTTTAATATGTTGTTACTGATGACAAAATGGAGGTCAAGTTCAATAATGATGATTTTGACTTTTACCGTTCAGGAGTTATGGTTCTTGAAAGATTGAAAAATGGTGTTTCCAGTCGTGTCCGTGCATTTACGCATGAACTGTTTTACCAAAGCTTCCCAAATTTTAATATGTTGTTACTGATGACAAAGTAGAGGTCAAGTTCAATAATGACGATTTTGACTTTTACCGTTCAGGAGTTATGGTTCTTAAAAGATTGAAAAATGGAGTTTCCAGTCGTGTCCGTGCATTTACGCATGAACTGTTCTACCTAAGCTTCCCAAATTTTAATATGTTGTTACTGATGACAAAATGGAGGTCAAGTTCAATAATGGCGATTTTGACTTTTACCGTTCAGGAGTTATGGTTCTTGAAAGATTGAAAAATGGAGTTTCCAGTCGTGTCCGTGCATTTACGCATGAACTGTTCTACCTAAGCTTCCCAAATTTTAATATGTTGTTACTGATGACAAAATGGAGGTCAAGTTCAATAATGATGATTTTGACTTTTACCGTTCAGGAGTTATGGTTCTTGAAAGATTGTGAAATGGCGTTTCCAGTCGTGTCCGTGCATTTACGCATGAACTGTTTTACCAAAGCTTCCCAAATTTTAATATGTTGTTACTGATGACAAAGTAGAGGTCAAGTTCAATAATGACGATTTTGACTTTTACTGTTCAGGAGTTATGGTTCTTAAAAGATTGGAATTTCGTTCCTTTTATATTCGGGATTTCGGGATCGGACCCCTAATTTATTGATTCTCGATCTTAAATATGTTACCAGAAATAATTTGAAATCACAGACCTACATATAAACGGTGAAAAAACTCCAGTCCAATTCCTCTGTACCCATATCAAAAGTAAACTAACTCTAAATATAGAATCATATACATGTATCTTATCTCATTCTATCCCTAGTTTGTTTACTCTTTGTCAGCATAAAAGCGAGTTTAATATTTTGTAACAGCGATTGTATTATAGGAATGCATAAGTCCTTTTTTCAGGAATTTTACACAAATGTACAGACGTTACGCACGGTATTCGGTCTATATTTCATTTGGGCGTATGACATTTGCGCCGATTCTGAAAATTTTCATTCTTTCATTGGCGCCGATTTCATTTTTCATTTGCGCCGATTTTATATTTGCTCCTAATTAGATTTACAGGTAAGTTAAAACTTGTACATGTACTGTGCTATACCATTGGTAAAATCTGGTTATAATTGTTTTTGATCCATGTTTAAGTTAATTTTGATTCATATTGTTCTGGAACTTCGTTGAAACTTGATGGTCATATTGCACATTGAAACGGACCGAGAAGTAAATTCTTTAATCATCGAGGGCCATACATATCGGAAGGTCAGTGTTCTCAAAAGTCAGAGTTACCACGGATTCTATTGTCAAAACACAGATCGAGCATAACCATGTGGTAAATGTCCGAAAGACAGATGCTAAAGAACTACGGATACGGTCAACAAGGAAAAAAGTCTGGAGATGAATCTTGTAGGCCTTCTTCCACCTCCCAGTGGTGAGCAGGGGACAACAGTTATATACACGTTGTGATTCACAATTCATTACATTTGTACAAGTGGCAAATGGAAGAGGTCTATAATGATAAATGAAAAATAACATGACTTGGATGGAAGGTTCTCTCATTGACACTCACATCTTCTTATATCTATTCACCTGTAATTTACCTGTAATAAAATCGGCGCAAATGAAAACAAAAATCGGCGCAAATGAAATGCAGATCGGCGCAAATGCAAAACGCCGGTTATCCGTTTCATTTGACCATTTTATTGATGCAAAAATAGGACAAAAACAAACCAATTCTGCGTATTATTAAAAAATTACTTGTCTTGATTCATCATTTTAATCGAAATTTAATAAAACGAGATTTTAATAAATTTAATGTTATGTATTATTACATATTTAAGCAACGATTCCGTGTTTATACTGCCATTTTTGCCGTGTAAGACGTAACAACAATAACTAACCATCCAAATATAAACAAAGAAAAAACAAAAACTACTGAATGGATTTCGATGAAATTTGTGCAGGTGGGATACAATAGGATCATATTCATGATGTGAAACGGGTTCGATAAATAGCATGTCAGTTCGCAATCTAGTGGCCATTTTCTAAATTCCATAGATCTGTAAGATTTGAAAATTCGAGTTAACAAAAATAAAAGCAAGCACTTCGATATTAAAATATTTTCACATAAATCATAGAAAAGGTTAGCCACCTCTACATGCAAATGTGATTTTATTGAATTTTACGAAAACATTTTTATTTCTGACACAGCTTCTCTCATTTTATTTTTTTCCAGTATTTTCCGTGTCTCCCTTAAATGTTACTGTAGGTCCATTGTTCAAGATTTTTAAGGGTATTTTAACTTTGTGACAGACAAATGAACTATGAAAACAAATGTTACTACTGAAATGTGATTTTTTAAAAGACTTATTTAAGCCTTCAATGTCAAGGAAACGTTTAATTTTTCATCAATTTCAATCAAGTTTTCCATGTCTCCCCAAAATGTTACCACGTCCAAATTGAACGTTTTTTGCACGGAACGTCAATGTAGGTGTCAATGTAACGTAATTTATATATCTTTTATCTTTTGATAAATAATACGTTTTCTATAATACAGAACCTTTCGACTTTGGAACCTAGTAACAAATATGTTTCTGCTAGTACGAATGTTTGTTGTATACACTAACAGTCATTTCCAGGCATCCAACAAACAGACGCATGTGAAAAATACCCATTCTATTTCAAGAACTGTAGATCACTTTTAAATTTTAAATAAAATAAGCAATTCCAAACTGCCGTTTTCTTTCCAAAAGTTGAAGATGAAGTTGAAATTATAGATCAAGCAAAAAGGGGATTGATATTAGCTGTGGCTGCCATAGACCCGAACGAGGATTATTTTTCATTATAATCTTCTCGAAAGACACATATTTGGGATTTTGGTAGTACGGTTAGAAAAACCCTAACATTATTCGCTAATTGTAGTTTGAAAACTACAATTGAAGGCGGGTTGACAACATTTATACTCTTCAAGCACTAAACAGCTGTGGTAATGGCTTACCTTAGATACATGTGATGACGGAATACTGAGCATCATCGAGGATATGCATTTTGCAACAATTGACATGCTTGGGCAGTGACAAATATTTGATATATAAACTTTCAATAAGTTAAGATTATGAGGAAATAAATAAAATTGAGAATGGAAAGTTTATTAGTCAAAAATATATAATCAGTCATGTTAACAGTCTAAGTTTTTATACGACCGCAAAATTTGAAAAAATTTTCGTCGTATATTGCTATCACGTTGGCGTCGTCGTCGTCCGAATACTTTTAGTTTTCACACTCTAACTTTAGTAAAAGTGAATGGAAATCTATGAAATTTTAACACAAGGTTTATGACCACAAAAGGAAGGTTGGTATTGATTTTGGGAGTTTTGGTCCCAACATTTTAGGAATTAGGGGCCAAAAAGATAAGACACTGAATATCAAATGTCACCCACATTGTAAATTTGTAGTTTCTGGAATTCTACCCAGAAAAGGACTTAATATGCATAACCCGAATGAAATGCTGAAAGACCTATGTGAACAGTTTAACATACAATTTATTGATCATACAAACATGTTTTATGATAAGAATTACAATCTTTCTTATTCTTTTTTTCATCATGATGGAATTCATTTGTCAAAAAAAGGGACATCAGCGTTCCTAAGATCAGTCAACATGCATGTTAGTATATTAAAGCATACAGATCAATCAGATAGGTATTGTGTTCACTGTGGTGAACCAAATCATAATTCAAAATCATGTAGACATGGTAGAAAGGTTCTATGTCACTCTTGTAACAATTTTGGTCACAAAGAAAAATTCTGTGAATTTTATAATTAGGGTGATGGCAAAGAAGACAAAGCCCTACACAATCAAATTTTGAAAAATTCTTTTGAAATTTTAAACCACATATGTCAAGAATGTAATAATATTTCCTGCACATGTCTCTATTGTATTAAGGATTTAGTTTAATTATCAGAAATTAGAAACCAGCTGTTCAAAATCTTTTTACCAATTATCTAAGCATAAGGATGTAATTAATAACTCTGATAAAATGACATCAGCATTAAATCAATTTGATACAACCTCTCAGCAGGTACCAGACATATCCCTATCTTTGCCATCTCAAGTTTCTCCAGACATAATGTACAAAACAAATACTTTTGTAATACAAGTCACTGGGGACACTTTGAGTATTGAGGATTTTTTTATATTTTTATTTACTTATTATATAATATGTGTATCATGTTTATGTGTTATTGACAATACTTATCTTATTGATAAGGATACAGAAAATGATGATCTTGTAACATATGGATTTAACAAATGCAAAGGTCTTAAAATATGTTCCCACAATGTTAATAGATTGGAATGCAAGTTTGATGAGATTAGATACAATCTAATGTCCACTCTAAATCCACCAGATATAATTGGTTATTGTGAAACTTTTTTGGGTAAAAATACTTCTGATAGAGAAATAGATATACCTGGATATATTTTACAAAGGAAAGATAGACTAACCGATGGTGGGGGTGGCTGGGCTGTCTATTTAACAGAAACCACCTCCTTTTCTAGAAAAAATGATTTTGAAATAAGTAATATTGAAACTATGTGGTTTGAAGTTAAACCCAGCTATAAGAAATCTTTTTTATTGTGCTTTGTTTATAGGCCACCCAAGTCACTAATTGGTTGGATAGATAAGTTTGAGGATGAGATTAAGGTTGCAATGAAATATAATTCAGATGTAATCCTTATGGGAGATTTTAACATAAATTGTTTACAACCCAATAAAATACCACAAAGATGGTTAACTGCTCTAGAAACTTATAACTTTCAACAGGTAATTAAGGAACCAACTAGAGTAATAAATGAATCAAAAACTTTGATTGACCATATATATGTCACCAGTTTAAGCATGGTTAAAGAGGCTCATGTTTCTAAATATTCTATTAGTGATCACTATCCAATATGTATGACAAGACAAGAGAAATTGTATGATAAAAAACATTCTCATTCAACAATCACTTATAGAAATTTTAAGACTTTTAATGAGCAAAATTATTTAAAAGATTTAAAAAGTGCACCTTTTCAACATATTGAATTTGAAAATGACCCATCTGTTTGTATTGAAATGTGGTACAACATTTTTAATAACATTTTAAATAAACATGCCCCTATTGTGAAAAAGAGGGTAAAAAAAGACAGACAGCCTGAATGGTACAATAAAGAAATCTCATATGCAAGAAAAATGAGAGATAAATATCACTCACTGGGAATGTGGGCTGAATATAGATTCTGGAGAAACAGAACAAAATATATCATTGATACATCTAAACAGCAATATTATAATGATATGATAAAGGACTCAAAAGATTCTAAAACACTATGGAAATGTATTCACAGCCTAAATCCATCTAATCCATCAAAACCACATGAACTTATTACAACTGGAGACCATAAAACAACCGATCATAAAGAAATAGCTAATACGTTCAATAATTATTTCACCTCATGTGTTGAAAAATTAAGGCATAGTTAATAACATGAATAAGGGCACCAAGCAACTCAAATTTTAATACTCTGACAAACTATGTACAAATGAAATTCTTAAAAAAAAGGCATAATAAATTCATCATTCCTCCAGTAAAAGTTTCAGAACTATTTGCTGAAATAACTAAACTAGATGTTAAGACATCTTCTGGTTCTGATAATATAGGTCCGAAGATTTTAAAACTTAGTGCTCCTTTCATAGCATCTTCCTTAACATACATTTTTAATCGAATGATTGATACTGGTATTTATCCATCTGTTTTAAAAAATGCCAAAGTAGCTCCAATTTTCAAATCTGGTGAAAAAAATGTAGCTAGCAATTACAGACCAATATCTGTTTTGCCAACATTATCAAAATTAATTGAGAGACATATATCTAAACATCTGTATAAATATTTGACAAAGTTTGATATTTTACACCCTTCCCAGTCTGGTTTTAGACCTAACCATTCATGTCAAACTGCCCTCATTAATATTATTGATAAATGGTTACATGAAATGAATAATGGAAATATCAATTTGGCAGTCCTCTTGGATTTTAAGAAAGCTTTTGATGTTGTTGATCATGAAATTCTATGTAAAAAACTTCTAATTTATGGCTTCCATGAAGGTACTGTTGATTTTTTTAAATCATATTTGAGTGAAAGAACACAGCAAGTCCATATAAATAATCAGTTTTCTGATAAAAAATTTATAAATTTTGGTGTTCCACAGGGCTCAATACTTGGTCCCATTTTGTTTGTTTTGTTCATAAATGACCTTCCATTACACATCAAAAACTGCCATACAGACCTGTATGCTGATGACACAACTATGCATACATCAGGAAAGACTATTGGTGATATGCAATTAAAAGTACAAGATGATCTCCAATGTGTTGAAAAATGGTGTCATGAAAATAGCATGTTCATAAATTCGGACAAGACGAAATGTATGGTTATAGGTACAAGACAAAGGCTGCGTTTAAATCAAGCAGAACCAGTTCTAACTATTGAGAATAATATTCTTCAAAAATCATCAATTGAAAAACTTTTAGGTGTTAGAATTGACTCTAATCTGTCCTGGACAGGCCATATTAATTACTTATGTTCATCAATTTCATCTAGACTTTTTTTACTCTCTAAAATCAAGAAATTTCTAAATATTGATCTAAGAAAATTATTTTATAATGGTTATATTCTCCCACTGATAGATTATTGTTGTATTATTTGGAGTGGTTGTGCTAAAAATGAGCTAGTCAGAATAATAAAATTACAGAAAAGGGCTGCAAGACTTATTTTAGATGCAGATCCACTTTCATCATCAGCTCCACTGTTTAAACAGATTGGATGGATGACAGTAGAGAACAGAATCTCATACTACAAATCAGTTTTGATGCATAAATGCCTTAAGAATGAAGCCCCTGTATATCTCACTGAAAAATTTAAAGAAATGCCAGAAATAAACCAATATTGTTTGAGAAATGCCTCTTGCAAAAATTTACAAGTTCCAAAAGCCAAAACAGAGCTTTATAAGAAATCTTTTATATATTCAGGATCTATTTTATGGAATAACTTACCAATATCCCTGAAAAAATCAACCTCAAGTACAAGCTCATTCAAAAAAGATTTAAAAAATTACTTGATGGAAGATTAAGATGCTGTGCGTTTTTTATATGCATAATAATTTTCACACTTACTCAAACTTATGATATTGTTAATGCCAATACTATACATGTCATATATGAATTTGTAACTTTTGCCTGTTTTGAAAATTGTATATTTCATAACAATTTTTTATTTCATTATTCATGTATGTGTGTCTGTTTGATATTTTGTAATTGTTTGTTATATTTCATTGTATTTCATGAGGGCCTCAGGGAAGATTAGCTTTATAGCTAACTGTGTAACCCTCTTTAAATAAAGAATTATTATTATTATTATTATTAAAAGGGCCCAAATAATCATTTTCTTGGTTTTCGCACAATAACTTTAGTATAAGTAAATAGAAATCAATGAAATTTTAACACAAGGTTTATGACCACAAAAGGAAGGTTGGGATTGATTTTGGGAGTTTTGGTTCCAACAGTTTAGGAATTAAGGGCCAAAAAAGGGCCCAAATAAGCATTATTCTTGGTTTTCGCACCATAACTTTAGTATAAGTAAATAGAAATCTATGAAATTTAAACACAAGGTTTATGACCATAAAAGGAAGGTTGGGTTTGATTTTGGGAGTTTTGGTCCTACAGTTTAGGAATAAGGGGCCCAAAGGGTCCAAAATTGAACTTTGTGTGATTTCATCTAAAATTGAATAATTGGGCTTTTTTGATATGCCGAATCTAACTATGTATGTAGATTCTTAATTTTTGGTCCGGTTTTCAAATTGGTCTACATTAAGGTCCAAAGGGTCCAAAATTAAACTTAGTTTGATTTTAACAAAAATTGAATCCTTGGGGTTCTTTGATATGCTGAATTTGAAAATGTACTTAGATTTTTAATTATTGGCCTAGTTTTCAAGTTGGTCCAAATGGGGGTCCAAAATTAAACTTTGTTTGATTTCATCAAAAATTGAATAAATGGGTTCTTTGATATGCCAAATCTAACTGTGTATGTAGATTCTTAATTTTTGGTCCAGTTTTCAAATTGGTCTACATTAAGTCCAAAGGGTCCTAAATTAAACTAAGTTTGATTTTAACAAAAATTAAATTCTTGGGCTTATTTGATATGCTTTATCTAAATATGTACTTTGATTTTTGATTATGGGCCCAGTTTTCAAGTTGGTCCAAATCAGGATTCCATATCAAGTATTGTGCAATAGCAAGAAATTTTCAATTGCACAGTATTGCACAATAGCAAGAAATATCTAATTGCACAATATTGTGCAATAGCAATTAATTCTCAATTGGAGTTATCTTTCTTTGTATAGAATAGCAGTTGATAATATATGTTGGAAATTTGCCAGACATGACTATGATGTCATTTTCTATTTTTATTTGCCAATAACTTTATGTAAATAACTTCATTGGAAATTTGCCAATATAAAATGTTGCTGATGAAGCTTTTTTTCCTTATCTTATCTAAAATGTTTTTAGATAATGTATGTTGGACATTTGCCAGACATGACTATGATGTCATTTTCTATTTTTATTTGCCAATAACTTTATGTAAATAACTTCATTGGAAATTTGCCAATATAAAATGTTGCTGATGAAGCTTTTTTTTTATTGTTTTATACAATAAACCATGTATATTCAGTTTTACCACCAACCAATCTTTACCATTCAGTGATAACAAGCACTTTATTTTACATTTTAATATTTTATGATGTATTTAAAAGAGTAGTTTTTGTTGCAAACTCCATTAGAAATTTGAATTGATATCAGTTTTGGAAAAAGGGAAACGGGGATGTGAAAAAAAGGGGGGGGGGGGTTAAATTTTTCTCATTTCAGATTTCATAAATAAAAAGAAAATTTCTTCAAACATTTTTTTGAGAGGATTAATATTCAACAGCATAGTGAATTGCTCAAAGGCAAAAAAAATCTTTTAAGTTCATTAGACCACATTCATTCTGTGTCAGAAACCTATGCTGTGTCAACTATTTAATTTTAGATTTAAAAAGTTTGAAGAAGAAATCTTTAATTGATTTGTAAAATCTTGACATTTGTTTTGTGTAAAAAAAAACCATGTAATGTCAAAAATTTGATCACAATCCAAATTCAGAGCTGTATCACGCTTGAATGTTTTGTCCATACTTGCCCCAACTGTTCAGGGTTCGACCTCTGCGGTCGTATAAAGCTGCGCCCTGCGGAGCACCTGGTTAGATAAGTAGTAAAACATTAAAATGCTTCCAGCTGTAGTAAAAATATTGCAAAGCTTTGGTGTTTTGTACAGAACTCGGTTGAAACTACGTCGAGTAACGTTACCATTACTAAACCGAACACTGTGCGTAACGTCACAACGTGTTCTTGTGCTTTTATTAACTCTCCCATTGACAATCCTCTGCTGTGAACATTCTTTTTTCTACCCTGAGACGACTGCAAACTTAGGAAAGGTTTAGCACGAGAGACGATGGATTTTGTGGTCTTGCCATGCTCCATCAGTCCATGTTCATCGCGATGAGGATGTCAGCAGACCAAAAATTCTGAAACAGTTTCACGTAACTGGCCATTTGAATTCTGTGACAATTTCTACTGAGTCGATGTTTGTTTTATGTTCTGGCAGCAGACTCAATTTTTTATTTGGAAGTTTATCTGACATATAAAATCAAATAGAGATGTTAAAAATTTTCAAGTAAATGTCTGTAAACATGAACAATTTATATAAAAAGTGTCAAAATTCTAAAAATTTTCAAGCCCTCTGGAAATGCTCAGAATGCAGGATTTTGCACCATTCATTCCATACCCTGCCAAAATTTTTTCGCTCAATTACTCTGCCTCACTAAAATAAAAGGCCTAGTTACGGCCTTGATGAACCATTCAATCTAAGCTTTTCAAATTTTAAGATGTTGATACTGATGACAAAATGGAGGTCAAATTTGATATTGACGATTTTCACTTTCACCATTCATCAGTAATGGTTCTTGTGATATTGCCAGGACACAAATAAATATTAATAAATCCGGTTTGCTGTCATTGTGACAGCCTCTTGTTTAGATTTTGGCTTACATAATGATTGGAATAAGAGGCCTAACAAAAGACAAACCATTAAAAAAAAATAAACGTCGTATTTACATGATTTATGACATAACTATTATGGAAAACTGTCTAGGTCATTCTATTTTTTTTTAGGTGGCAAAAGCATACAGAAAGAATGTGATAATTATTTGGGTTCTAAAAATCAAGCCTAGTATAAAATTATTGTTTCCTATATGTACAAGAACTATGAGGAAATAAAATCATACTAGCATATCAATACCGGAAATCTGACTTTCATCGATCAAAAATATTTTTCATGAGAATTAAAAGATCAAAAGTTGTACAGATTAGGTTATTAAATATTAAATTGGTATAATCCTGCATGCGGTTGTAGTTCTGTGACTGCTATTAAAGTATTCTCAGATTTGGCGTTATTCAATATATTCCCTAGATCATATCAGTAGTCAAACCTACTGACGGGGATCTTTCTATGTCTTGATTTGGACAATGTTTGTTTTATTTCGTTGGACACTTAAATTCGTGGATAAAGTCATCCACGAAAATTGGTACCCCACAAATAAAATTACTTTCACAGTATTATGAAAAAAGTTTCCCTGGAATATCCCTTTTCTTATGAAAACCAAGTACAAACTTTCAACTTTGTGTTTTAGAAGAAAAGAAAGCAGTATCTACAAAGCAATGGACAGTCAGTAAGATGCCAAGCTCTGTTTTGAATCTTGTTGTGTATGCAAAGAAAGAGAATGATGCAGATTCAGCGATACAATCTTTAGAAGAGAGCTTGATCAATGATTTTAAAGAAAAAAATATTCAGGATGCTTTAATCAAAAAACTCACTAAAGAACAAGTGAGTTATTTAATTAAGACACTGGCTTAGTGAAAGGCTTATATATAAATATAGAATAAAAGATGTGGTTTGATTGCCTAAGAGACAACTTTTCACAAGAGATCAAATGATTTAGAAGTCAGCAAAGTCAGTTTAAAAAGCTTAAGAAGTTTTATTACATTAATTCCTTTAAAATTGTTAAAGGCCCTACATTGACCTATAGTTGCCTAAATCTATTTTATTTGTTATCTCATTGGCAATCATACCACATCTCCTTATATAATATGTCTTTAATAAAAATAAGAAGATGTTGTATGAGTGCCAATGAGACAACTCTCCATCCAAGTCACAGTTTATGAAAGTAAACCAATATAGTTCAAAATACGGTGTATCAGCAAATTTAGTTTGAGTTAGGTACAAATGTCACAAATACTCTTTTGATTAAAATATTGAGGGAATATTGATCAATATATTTTCTTGGGTACCAATTTTTGTCAATTTAGGAAAAGTCTTGATTTCGTAAAATTGTATGATTCTGTTCCTTTCAAAAGTCTGCATACAAACATTTCCAAAATTTATATTCGCTAAACATTGATATTTGTTGTTCACTTTGTTAAATCTTTGCAAATCCAAAGCATGCAAAAGATATTAAGATCAGAAAATGATATCTGTAACACTAGAGTCAAATGGTAGTTACAGAAATATGATATTAAAAATAATTATAATTTTTTTTAGCAAAATGTTCTGATGAGGATTGGAAATGGAACATTTAAAAAAAATGTATCTTGATTTACAAAAAAATCTCAAGTATACAAAGCCCAAAAAATGGAAAAAACAACATTCTTAACCAACAATTATTTACAGAAAAATTCAAATACAACAGAAAACCCTTATCATTTTGTACAGACATTTATTTACTATTTGACACATTATAAACATCCACAAAATGAAATATAGTATGAATGAAAAAACAATATCGAGCATGTGACCTATTACAATTTCTTACCACACATTACAATGTAATCAAGATGTTAAAAGTACAAATTTACACAGCTTTGGAAAAAAGTTGAAGTCATACATCTTAAGATATTTAGGAGGAAAAAATAGAAAAATATCAAAAGTGACAATTTCATATACAACATCCTAAAAGATATATTAATATGGATTTAGAAAAGGACAAGATTGAAAGAAGGACAGACTAAAAGACTGTCCACAAAACCAACACAACCAACAAAACCACAAAACCAACAAGATTATTATGTTAAAAAAACTTTTGAATTTTTGGGTTACAGAATATTAGTTAGTAATCCCATTGGCAAGTGAAATATCTTTGAAATAAATCCAATATTCATTAAAATTAGATCTATAAATATGTATATATAGTATTATTATATTATATAAAAAAAATGGAATATTATTATTAAATATAGTTTGATATTTATTTACCTTGGAAAAATATATGGAGAAATATGTCCTCTATGAAAGCAAATTAAATTAGCAGGTAAAATTGGCCTTAGCATTATCATACAAGTGGGAGGTTTAACTATCTATAAAACCAGGTTCAATCCAACATTTTCTACATAAAAAAATGCCTGTACCAAGTCAGGAATATGACAGTTGTTATCCATTTGTTTGATCTGTTTGATCTGTTTGAGATTTTGATTTTGCTATTTGATTAAGAACTTTTTGTTTTGAATTTTCCTCAGAGTTCAGTATTTTTGTGATTTTACTTGTTATGTATTCGGAGCAAAAACTGTCTAGAATGGGAAATTCTAATATCTATGGTATATGCCATTCTTGTAAACCAGGAAACAGAAAAATCTAAATTGTATTAAAATGTAATTGGTGGCGATTATTTTAGAAATATAGCCTTGACAATTATAAGACATAATATATATATATGTAGTAAGAACTCAAATGCATAGTGATGTATGATTCAAAAAGGGGGCCTGCCAACTCCCTTCACATTTATTTTTTGAAAAGCCATACTGTCATTGCGGTATGATATTGGACTTTAATATTCAATGTTTTCTTTCACAGGAAGCTGCAATCTTGAAGTTAGAAGAAACCTGTGAAGTAGAGATAGAATTTAATAAGAAAATAGGTTGTATCAATGTCAGAGGTTTGATAGAAAATCTGTCAGAGGCTATGGATGAGGTCCACAAAATTATACGAGATCTTGACAGACAAAAACAGAAACAACAACAGCATGCTAAGATTGTACCAGATATGGTGCAGTGGTGTTTTATTTCTGTAGAAGATACTGGACAAAAACTGGAGGAGTATCCAGCAGAAGTTAATCTTATTTTGGAACAAGCATTTAAAAACCATGAACCACAGGCATTCTTCCTCGATAACAGTGAAAATAAATATGTTGTGGATTTTACTACTTATGAGGAATTTCCTGAGGATGATCCATCTGATACTGTGGCTGTTCTCAGAAAGTCTAAATTGATAGGTAAATGTAGTAATCAAGTCTCGGGAGGGGGGACTTCAATAATTTTTTTGTAGGGGTGAGCAGCTGAGACATCCAGTACCCCACCCTTTTCATATAGTTTGTTTTTCAAAAATATATCCCTTGTCATATATCAATTAAAAAAAAACCAGACCTATAGATATATTTGGATATTTTTCATCTTCCGGTACATTAGTGTAGAGATTTTTTTATATGGCTTATCATCAGATTTATGTTAAAAAATCACACCTTGCTTTTCCAATAAATTTGTCACATCTTATTAATAAACAGTTTCCTCTATTTTCCCCTTTTATATCTTTCATTATGAAGAGACAATACAATATGTTTGGTCAGATAAATGTAATAACACCCCCAGAGAGTTACTCTTTCACTGGGTTCTATATTATATAATGCAAAACTAATAAAAGTTAAATTTCTGTTCCCTCTTGAAGGAAACTGATACTATAGAATTCTTTTGATAATTGTTATAATATTTCATGTATACAAACTTTTGAATTTTAATTAGGTGCACATGTTAAAATGATTCGATTTAGAACATCTATAACTAGCATCAGTGGAAATACCACATTGAAATAAAAAGAGATTAATTGGTTTGAGAAATAGCTGATGCAATTACGACTGTGTTGTAACCGCATTGAAATTAAATACTGACTTCTGATTAGTTTCAGATACTTATGACATAATCAAGCAAGTGATAATATCAACCTAATGATATATTTAATGTGAATTTCTCGCCCTTTTCATATATCATTGAGCATGAAATAGTGACCTAATTTCCAGTGGCTCATCCCTACCACTCATTACATAGTAAGTGCCCCCCCCCCCTCCCAAGAATAAAGCATCTACATATAGACTCTACCACTGCATCGAGTGTGATAAGATATTTGTCCACTCGAGACAGTTAAATTTCAAATTTAATATGTGAGGCTCGCCGAGCGTTTATAAATATCGTATTACACGAGATTTGGTGGTAAAATCTGTTTCTCTAATGATTCTCAAACAATATGCAGGCAAGCTTATTCCTTGGATGATCTGCAAAATGCTGTGTTCTTTCTATGTGACGTCAACAGACATGGTCGCCCTTTTTCATGCCGTCACAATAGGAAATTCAGAGGAAAGCAAGAAAATCCGACATCATAATCGGATTTTAACCAATGAAGAACTGAGATCAACAACCACACGTTGATTAGATTTTTTTATACAACGGGTGCAGAAAGGGATAAATTGACGAATACTTTTTTTATTTAGTCTTAAGGTATTAAAATCGGGATAAAATATAAAATGTCTGGCTGGCTAAAAATAATTTTGGAAGCCCTGCTCTGTCCATTATATTTTCCTCTTGTTCAACAAATACTTCATTCAAACTGTTCTTATGAGCATTTGAACAGAATGGCTTCTTTAGATATTGTCAGTATCTTGAAAGTGGTGACTGGTATTGTGCATTCATTTATTTTCGTTGGTACCCATTTTTGGGGTTGATGAAAACCTGCATTTTTCGTGGATATTTGATTTTGTTGTTTGGGCAAAGTCTGCAAACAACCCTATAGAAAATTTGCAGTTTGTTGAACATTTAAATATGTGGTTTACCTGTACCCACGAAATCCACGAAAAAATTTGAATCCAACGAATAATAATGAATCCACAGTAACATGGTATATACTCTTTAGACACTTACTTTCTGTAAACTCATAGTTTTAATTTCAAAATATTTTTATTGAAAAAAAACAATTAATTTTGTCACACTTTTTAACAGATCTTCAGAATGTTCAGAAGCTTGACAGTGATGAAATATAATGAACATTGAATAAAAAAAATCAACTCTAGACGTAAAAGCAGAATGATTAAAATTAATGTGTTAGATAAATTTCATGTATGATTTCAGATGCTGCCTATGATATGCCATCTAGCTGGGCATCCATGGATCAAAATGAGAACATAAAGATTGTTACATTACAACCTGCTGATAAAGAATACCAAGATATTGTACATGATTTCCAGACAAATATGGCAGGGAACTATAATGCTATTATAAAGGTATAACAGTTAGGATTCTACGTCTTCAAAATTATCTCCCCATTCCTTAGGGTTCGGTATTTTTGTGATGTTACTTTTTAAGCCAACCTATTTTAATGTCGTTTTAATCGTTAAAATAGAAGCCATTGTAAAGATGAAGCACTGCAGTCCAGTTGTAGCAAAAACATTTTTTTTTATATTTTATATGATTGTAAAAGCTGTTGTATTTTATACATCAATAAAATATGGTTATAGAGTTTTGTGATAGATTTCAGCCAATAAAAATTATGGATTTTAATGAAAAATTATATATGAATATGGGCAAATGAAGGATTCTATTAATGAAACAACAAAACATCAACACAAACTGGAAAAGATATCAAAAGGCCAACAAATAAGAAGCAATGTATATTTTTCTTTACCTTATGGAGATGAATTTAAAATTTTATTTTATCTTTTTAGATTGAGAAAATACAGAATAGAACTTTACAGCAACAATATGAAGCTAAGAAAAAGTCCATGGATTCTACAAATGCTACAGGAACTATTAATGAACGTAGACTTTGGCATGGTACAGCCATGGAAGCAGTTGATAGCATTAATACTTATGGATTCAACAGAGCCTTTTGTGGAAAGAATGGTAATTAAAAACATGAAATGCAAATTAACATCATCTTTTCCTCATTTTTATTGTTGTTTTATTCAACTAAAATATAATGAAATTACAGTGAAATGTTAACCTTCTTGTAAATATTCACCTATCATTACCTTGTTCAATTGATTTTTCAGCTGTGGCATATGGTAATGGAGTTTACTTTACAGTCAATCCAACGTATTCTACTCAAGCCCAGTATGCTCGTCCAGATCCTAATGGTAACAAGAGGATGTACATGTGTAAAGTTCTTGTGGGAGAATTCACTGAAGCACATGGTGGCATGAAAGTACCACCGCCTAAACCAGGAGCTGCTGGTGGCCGTATATTATATGACAGTGTTGTTGACAATCCTAAGAGTCCAGGCATCTTTGTTATATTTAATGATACTCAGGCTTATCCTGAATATCTCATTGTTTTTAGATGATAAAGCACTACTATTTGCATGCCAGTTTCATAAAGTATATTTAGATTCTAAAAAAATTTCATGAAGTTTACATTTATGACCATTCTAACATTTCATAAAAGAATGCTTATCTTTTGTAATTAATGAAATTTATGTTTTTTACCAGACCTGTGATATTTTGATGTGATTTGTTTTTTTTGTGTTTTAACACTACTTTTAAGCACTACTTTAAAGCATTTCATGGCGGCCAGTTTTTATTGGTGGGGGGAGCCGAAGTGCCAGAAGAAAGCAACCTAGGATAACTAAAAGTATAATAAATTACATATTTGAAAATAATTCATTGAAAAGTGTAATTGAGAATTATTTTCAATTACATTGTCTTTTTGACATGAATTATGGATTTTAAATAAAGCTAATGCTTTCCTGGATCTTGATAACTATAACTTTAACGTGAAGCTTAATACCAAAATTTATGATAAAAGAGATGATTTTCATTTGGTATTGTTAATTATCCAATATTAGATTGTGACGTTCCCTTGTCACCATCATATGATGTTTATATATCTCAACTTGTTTGTTTCTCTTGTATATGTATGTGTAACAAAGTACAATGTAACTGATGTTACGGAAAAAATAACTTAGAAATAATTGCATTAGGGTTTTCAATATCACAAACTAGTCAAAACATTTACTAAATTTTATCATTGGTACAAGGACATCATTTGTAAATATAAATCAACATGCAGACATCTTATACGTTCAGTAATTTCAAATTCAGTCTTAAGATATTAGTAAATTACCATTTGTTTGTGTTAAAATTTGTATTATAGATAATTTTTGTCGACATAGGGATAGTGTTCCGGCGGCGGCTACGGTGGCGGCGTTAGCTCACTTCTTAAAAACTTTATATTTTAGAAGGTGGAAGACCTGGATGCTTCATACTTTGTATATAGATGCTTCATGTTACGAAGTTTCTGTCAGTCACATGTCCAATGTCCTTGACCTCATTTTCATAGTTCAGTGACCGCTTGAAAAAAAGTTCAAATTTTTTGTAATGTTGAATTCTCTCTTATTATAAGTAATAGAATAACTATATTTGATATGTGCGTACCTTGCAAGGTCCTCGTGTCTGTCAGACAGTTTTCACTTGACCTCGACCTCATTTCATGGATCAGTGAAAAAGGTTAAGTTTTGGTGGTCAAGTCCATATCTCAGATACTATAAGCAATAGGGCTAGTATATTCGGTGTATGGAAGGACTGTAAGGTGTACATGTCCAACTGGCAGGTGTCATCTGACCTTGACCTCATTTTCATGGTTCAGTGGTTATAGTTAAATTTTTGTGTTTTGGTCTGTTTTTCTCATACCATATGCAATAGGTCTACTATATTTGTTGTATGGAATGATTGTTAAGTGTACATGTCTAGCGGGCAGATGTCATGTGACCTTGACCTCATTTTCATGGTTCAGTGGTCAAAGTTAAGTTTTTGAGTTTTGGTCTTTTAATCTAATGCTATATGCCATAGGTCAACTATATTTGGTGTATGGAAATATTTTATGATCTTTATGTCAGTCGAGCAGGTTTTATTTAACCGTGACCTCATTTTCACGGTTCATTTCACAGTGTTTTGGTCTATTTTTCTTAAACTATAAGTAATGTGTCAACTATATATGTTGTATAGAAGCATTGTTAGCTGTACCTGTCTGCCTGGCATGGTTCATCTGACCTGGACCTCTTTTTCAAGGTTCATTGGTCTTTGTTTAGTTATCTTGGTTAATGTTAAGTTTATGTGACAGTTGTAATAAAGCTTAGCTTTATACTTAGGACTATCAACATAATATCAATGATTAGTATAGAAGGCGAGACATTTCAGCGTGTGCACTCTTGTTTACAAATTGGAATACAAATTTAGAAGACTGTAACAAACTAATTATTTATAAACAATAATATGTATTCGGTATTGAAACATATTTAGATTTTCATTGCAATGTATCTTTATTGACTAACCACTTAAATTAAATGTTAAAGTTGTTTGTTATCTAAATACATATAGAGACATAAAATTTGTATGTGTTGCAATATAAATGTTTTTGTGGGAAAAGAATTTTTACCTGATTTTTACTATACTTGGCCAAATTAGTACAAATTTGAAAGTTTATAACAAGCTATTGTAAATCTTTGACAGTAAAACTATGTATTTGATTAAATGCAGCTTGGAAAAATAGATCACATAAAATTATATTGTCATACTATATATAATTGTATACATGTACTCTGTACAGACTATTCTCTGCTGTCTTTTGTTAGTCCCCTACCGATAAGGTCAAATGGGACTTTAGGTTTGCACTCTGTCTACCTGTCAACTGTCTGTCCATCAGTCAGTCCAGCAAATCAGTTTTCCACAATTTTTGTCTTCATGCTTGAAGATGTTAATTTGATAATTGGTGTATTGTTTTATCATGACAAGTTCAAATTTTCCTGTCTGATGATTTTGTGCAGAGTTATGGTCCTTTGACATTTAGAAAATCAGTTTCAACACTTTTTTTAATTTCAATCTTGAAGATACTTGATACTTGTTATATAATGGTGGTAAAAAGTTATTTTTGTGCAACGTATTCTGTCTCTTCATTTCATGTTTTAACGTTATTTCTTGTTTTCTGGTCTGTGGTATGATGTGTGTGCTTTGTGTTTTTTATTTATCTTCTGTGTGTCTTGTCAGTACTCTGAATTTCTGAATGTCTGAAAGACTCATCAGTGACTGTCGCCTCAAAATAAAAAAAAGTTAAAAGGCCAAATAAAGCACAAAGATGAAGAGCTTCAAGGACCAAATATTCCTAAAAGTTTTGTCAAATACAGCTAAGGTAATCTATTGGTGAGGTATAAATCCTTAGTATTTCAATATTCAAAGTTTTGTAAACAATTGATTTATAATTTTGACCATATCAATGATAATTCATGTTAACACAGTGGTGCTGAATACTTGGCGGGTGATACCTTCAGGGAATAAAAGTTCCAAGTTGCATCAACCCACTGGATCAAGTTAGCATTTTATTTGAATACTATGAATTTTGAATCGGTAGGGGACCATATATTCCATGCAATAATCACAGAATGCTTGTTAATCATTTTATATATTATATATTTTTTCGTTCGCCATAGAATGTATATGCTTCTTGCAAATAGTGTTCATTCATTCATTAGAATTCATTTTGTTGGACAAAAGTAAATGAAAAGTATTTTGATTACATTGGCAAAGTAATTGTAAATTTATTAATTAAATGTCAAAATCAATGTAATTGAAAAGTTATTAATTATATTAATCTAAGAGCAGATTGCTCTGAGGGATACGATTGTCGTTGTTTCAGTGACACATGTATACATGTAGCTGGATAATATTATTTTCAAAACTCATTCAACTGCACATTTAAAATAGTTACAAAATAGCCAATCACGAATAAAAGTGTATGAACAATGTAATCAGGCCTATGTTTTATTTTTGTACTATCAATTCCAAGTTTACTTTCCACAGCAGTCACTGAGACTCAGACTGAGAGAAGGTATTTCACTTCGTATCTTATCACCTATTTTCCTATGTTAATTCTAGGAGGAACCCCATTCCTAACTCTTTAAATATTTAATTTCCTTTGGGTCAGTGATCATGACTCCTTTCCGTACACATTTATCGGTTTAAAATGCGATCGTTTTTAATATAATACGACGTTTATTGACAGAACGCGCTAATACTCGACGTGTTGTTTTGATTCAGAATTCACGGAAGTTACTTCCGGAAGGGAGACAACTCGAAACGATTATATGGAAGACTCCATTTCGCCTGAAGGGGTGTTCTACGATGAGGACTACATTTATTTTAATTTAAATGATGCATATGATTTAAAATTATGCAACAACAATAACCTTCAATAGCAGACATACATAGAAAAGATCCCATGAGTTATAAATTAATTAATTGAGTGGAGAATCCAGAGCAACCATTCAATCTAAAACCCCTTGAAGTCAAGAAAACTATACGCATGCGCATAATTTCCAAAACAAACCCTGGAGCAAGAACGTATATTAAATGTTTAATAAACGACCTAGATGGTTCTCTATTTCTTTATGGAAGGACAATCTCAAATATCAGTTTCATAACGGTAACATATAAGAAAAACTCCACTTCAGTTCTTAAATGACAGAAATAGATTTATTGAGAACTCAGATACTCAGACTCAGAACGAGTATTCAGAGAACTATCGCATTTTATCAAAACTTGGAATTCCCTCTGACGTGTTTCTAAATTTATAAAAATACTAAATATAAATACTGCTTAATTCTGATTTTCCGTGTTGTTTAAAACACGCATATAAGTCAAGGGAATTATCAAACATGAAGATTATGAAAAGAACATTATACGAAAGTTGTTTAAGTTCAATCCCTTTGTTTGTTTTTACCTTTTAAAGCAAGACAATCAAAAGAATCTGAGATGTTCCTTAATGTTTAAAATAAAACGATTGACGTGAGGGCAATGATCTGAGCCACCGGTATAAGTCTACAGATTGCTTGAAAGCAATCGTATCCCAAAAAATCAAAGTAATTAAAATGTAATTAATTACATTTAAAAAACAATGTAATTGAAATATAATTAAATACTTTTGCTTGTAATTGACCCCATTGTAGCTATGCTTACATATTTAACAATATGATACAGTGATTTTTTTTAGTGTATTTTTCTATGAAATCTTGCCCAATTAAATGTCATTAAATGGGGAAAAAAGAACTGACACAAAATAAAAAACGAAGAACGATGTAGTTTTTGTCAAGTCTACAACTTCTGTCACAGAAAGCACTACATCGGGATAGCTGTCTGGCAGCGAGGTTAAACTTCTTAAGACTAAATAATTTGGAAGGTAGAAGACCTGGATCCATCATGCTTTGAATATATATAGATATCTTATGTTTTGAAGTTTAATTTCCTCTGTCATATGTGCATTGTCCTTTACCTCATTTTCATGTTTCAGAAACAACTTGGAAGAAGTTGAGATTATTAGTATTCTTGATATCTGCCGTATATGAGTAATAGGATAACTATATTTGGTATGTGCGTAGCTTTCAAGGTCCTTGTGCCTGTTCGACTATTTTCACTCGATCTTAACCTTATTCAAAGATCCATGAAGTGAGGTCAAGTTTTGGTGGTCAAGTCCATATCTCAGATACTATAAACAATGTCTACTTGATTTGAGGTACAGAATAAATATATGGTGTACATGTCCACCTGGCAATTGTCATGGGACCTTGACCTCATTTTCATGGTTCAGTGGTTTAGGTTATCATTCCTTTTGATATATTCAAAATATAGTGCATTGATCATAACATTCCATACATCCTATCCATGAATATTTCCTGAAATGAGGTCAAGGTCCAATGACACCTACCAGTTGGACATGTACACCATACACCAAATATAGTAGACCTATTGCTTATAGTATCCGATATGCGTACTTGACCATGAAAACTTAATCTTGTTTACTGATCCATGAAAAAGGTCCTGGTCAAATGAAAACTGTTGGAGGGGCATGAGGACCTTGCAAGGTAGGCACATAATGTTACTCATAATTAGAAAGAAATTAACATTACAAAAAATCTTAACTTTTTTCAAGTAGTCACTGAACAATGAAAATGAGGTCAATGACAATGGACATACTAGACAGAAACTTAATAACATAAGGCATCTAATGCAAAGTATGAAGCATGCAGGCCTTAAGCTTACACCTAAAATATAAAGCTTTTAAGAATTTAACTAACACCACCGCCTGATCACCATCCCTATGGTCAGCTTGACAATAAAACCATTTGGAAACATAATGATTATTTATACTCTAAGTTAACTAGTCTTTGCTTTGCCTTTACCCAGGTTATTGTTTTTGAATTAACTGTCTAATAAAATCTGTATTACTCTAATGGAATCTCATATTTCATATTAGCCATTAATACCAAGGGCATGAATGCAGTGCATTGAGGTCCTATTTGTGATAGGTGAAACATTATGCACTAAGTCATCATAATCAAGGGCCTGGATTTCAAGCAGTGCATCTTGGTCTCGTTTATGGGAATAAAACATCAATGAAGGTTTTTTTTTACAACCGAAGTCCTGGATGCAGTGCATCATGGTTTAATTCATGTGAATTTAACATCAACAAAGTCATCATTATCAAGGGCCTGGAATTCGACCAGAGCATCACGGTCTTGTGTATGGAAATTGAACATCAATGAAGTTTTTGCAACCAACAGCCTGGATGCAGTTATGGTTTCATTCATGGAAATGTAACATCAATTAAGTCATCATTCAATACAAACAGTTTATTCTAACAGTCATCTATATAAATATATTTGTACAATAAAAGTAAACAACAAATAACTGATCATAAACAAGAACTAAAAACATTTGATTGTAAATTATTGCACTTATTACATTGACTTAGCCAATGAGTTTACAAATACATATCACTTCTATTCTTTAATAAACAATATACAAATAAACAAAACAATTTCTTTTCAATAAATAAGGGTGTTAGTTTTCTCGTTTGAATTGTTTTACATTGTCATTTAGGGGCCTTTTACAGCTAACTATGGGGTATGGGCTTTGCTCATTGTTGAAGGCTGTACGGTTACCTATAATTGTTAATTTCTGTGTCATTTTGATCTCTTGTGGAGAGTTGTCTCATTGGCAATCATACCACATCCTCTTTTTTATATGTGTTAGAGAAAACATGTTTTGGTAGCTATACTAGTATGAAATTAAGGTAATATTAAAGAGCCTTCAGTGAAGACAGCTTACTAGACTCAAATGAACATAGTCAAAAGTCAGTTGGTGAATTTTTATTGATTATTTTGTAGCAACCAGGAAAAAAGGTATGACAAAAAAAAAGGGTAATTCATGAGAAAATGTGTATTATATTTCGGTTTGAGAATTTGCATTTCAAAGGGATACATTTTCAGAATGTTCTGAACATGCACAGAATATTTGCAATTGACCAATAACATTAAAATAACTAATCAGCTGATTTTCAAACTTATCGCTAACATCAGTCGTTCAAATCTTTTGTAAAAAATTTCATTAAAATCCTACAAGACAATTAGGTGTTAAAAAGCTTATAACGCAATTTTCTAAAATATAAATATATGTAGCCCAGCATAACTAAACATGACCATTGCTGATACAAACAGGCTGTAAATTAAAAAAAAAAGATAAGGAAGAACGGTACCAGTGAGAGTGCTATACTATAAGACAGACAGACAGTTCTAGGCCAAAATTTCTATGTCCCCCTCACACACTGCATAGAGAAAAAAAAGAATATTGAATAACGAAAGAAAAAATAAATACATATTCTAGATGTTCAAGTTTTCTTCAGTGTGAACTTTCAAATGTAAATGGCATCTCTTTCTTTTCTCTTATCTTGAAATGTATACATTATACATATACAAAGAAAACAAAGCTTTATATAACAAAAGCGTAATATACATAGCACAAATTTGTGAAAACAAGAATGTGTCCCCAGTACACAGAAGCTCCATCCACACTATCATTTTCTATGTTCAGTGGACTGTGAAAATAGGATTTAATCTCTAATTTGGCATTAAAATTAAAATTAGAAAGATCAGATCATAGGGAACATGTTTACTAAGTTTCAAGTTGATTGGAATTGAACTTCATTAAAAACTACCCTGACCAAAAACTTTAACCTGAAGCAGGACGAACGGACTGAAAATTAAGCTCGAAAAAGTTTGTACGCGTTATGACCTGAGATTTGATTCTTCAATGCAGGTCATGACCTGCATTTTCATCGTCACAGGTTGACAGGTATGCGGACGGACAAACAAACAGAGGAATGAAAGGACGCAACCAGAAAACATAATGCCCATAAATAGGGCATAAAAATTATGTATCAACATACTGTTGTTAAGTTGGTAGCAGCTGCAATTTAATTCTTCAAGCATTTTAATATTAGCGAGGGACAAAGTTTATAATATGATAAACATATGTACACATTGATTTGAAAAAGCTACAAACTTAACAACTGATGCAAAAGCATCAAAAATTTCTTTAGGATGACCAGTATTTTTTATATCTATAAAAAAAAAATATCAACCAAAAATCTAAGATCTATAATAAGAACAATATTTGTTTTTATAATCTATAAAATGAGAAATTAAATGTCTACAAAAACTTAACTAAAATATAAACATAATTGGCCAATATTAGTGTTACAAAAAACGTCTTCAATACAGTATCATGAATATGAACCAATTAAAAAATTCAAACAATAAAAACATGAACCATGAGTGAACTCACAAAAAGATAAGCCAGACACATTTAATTATCTCCCCTTAAACATAAATATCCTGTTTTACAAATATATATATTTTAGGAATGACTGTAATGTTTTTTCTGTCTATGAAGAAATAAAAATATGGTGCACACTGAATAACCCGCATAGCATGTATTTTAAAGTGTTCACCACATTTTTTATGTTATTTCGAATATTCTGAAAAAAATTGCAGTCATTTCTTATAATTTATTTTGAATTTCCATTTTAAGCAGGAGGAATTCATGAAAAAAAATTGATGACGTCACGGTCACATGACAAAATTATGTCCATGAGCTGATAAACAAAACAATGTCAGCCAATCAGTAGACATGTTACATCCAAAATTAAACAAGTGAAACTGTGAGCTACTGCTCACTGATGATACCCCAGCCGCAAGTGGATAATATTAATAGTGTAAAAATATGCAAGTGTTCGGTAAACAGGAAGTTATTGAATGATGACTCTGAAAACACATCACACGGTATAGCTGACTTATATAAACCTTGAAACCAAATTTCAGAAATCCTTGTATTGTTGTTCCTGAGAAAATTGTGAAGAAAAATTTTAACTTGGCCATCTTGGGTAAAATCATACAAGTGTTCGGTAAACAGGAAGTTGTCAAGTGATGAATCTGAAAACGCATCACACGGTATAGTTGACTTATATAAACCCTGAAACCAAATTTCAGAAATCCTTGTATTGTAGTTCCTGAGAAAATTGTGACAAAAATTTTCAACTATGGTATCATGTGTAAAATCATACAAGTGTTCGGTAAACAGGAAGTTGTCGAGTGATGAATCTGAAAACGCATCACACAGTATAGCTGACTTATATCAAGCCTCACTCACTCACTCAGAAACCAAATTTCAGAAATCCTGGTAGTGTAGTTCCTGAGAAAAATGTGACGAAAAATATTCATGGGACGGACGGACTGACTGACAGACTGACGGACTGACTGACGGACTGATTGACTGATGGACTGACAGACTGACAGAAGGACAGACAGAGGTAAAACAGTATACCCCCCTTTTTTTCAAAGCGGGGGTATAATTACAGATATATATATATCAAATGTTTCAACAATATTTCATCTGTCCAAGGACATCAACTTCAATATATTTTTTGTTTTCTTTTACATCTTTTCATAAATATCCTGAAAATATTTTTTCAATAAAATTCATTTGGAACAGATTTGAATCCTGAAAAACTGTGCTGTTCACCAAACTTTTGCAATTTTCTACATTGCATTGATATTTCCAGAGATAAATACTCCTATTAAATACTTGATAACACTATTCTTTGTATCTTGTTCATGACTTTGCAAATATCATCTTATGAATTTCATCAAATTCTGACAAGAAATAAAGGCTTGAGAGCACTTGGTGAATTTTCCATAGGATTTGTATTTCAAAGGGACATAACTCCTGTAAAAAATATATGATCAGGGCTAATTTTTCAAGTAGTCTTTAAATCAACCACAAAAACCAAACAAGCAAAGCAATTTTGTTGCATATAATGGTGCATATTGCATCTGTCGCTGTTTATATTGATGTACATGTAAATGTTTAAAACCCTAATAACTCTTTAAGACACAAAATCAATTCTACACACTGCATACAAAATTAACAAAACACTAAATACTAAATAACATCAACAAGTATATAAACAAGATAAAAATCAGAATAATAATCTGTCAATATTCTGATCAACAGAATATAAAGTTTAATGGCTGTCCATAGCTTTTAGATATCTCTGGTCAACAAGATGAGGGATCACTTTGTGTCTGTAAAAGAAGACATACCAGATATAAATATAGGACAATATTCAATGAACTGTGAATTCTAATGCAATAAAATTGAGAATGGAAATGGGGAATGTGTCAAAGCGACAACAACCTGACCATAGAGCAGACAGCATAGTTTTTAATGTTCATTTTGATTGGATAAAGTCACCAATTTTCATTGTATCATTTCCCAATTGATGCTATGAAAAGTACATGCAAGCTTAGACGATGTAAGACAGACTTTAAATGTATGATTTGACATACAGTTTGACCGTTTAAAAGATTGATGAATGCACAGATTGGAAAATATTAAGCCTTAAATATGGTAGCTGGATTTTATTTTTTTTAATTTTTTTGTCTACTTCTTCTAACATTACCTTAAAGGAATCAGCAGAAATATTAGAACTGGGAAAAACATTTTCAGATATGGATATGGTGCAAATCCTAGTCCACACAAAACCAAAAGCTGTAGTAACTGTAGTACTGTAAACAGATGCATCATTCTCTGGGGTACCCTTCTGATGTAATGATTGGGTGGATATGCATTCTTAAATGAAAATGAAAATAATAATTCAGGCTGAAACATTGCTATCTTATGATTCATTGTTTTATGAAAAATGTCACATCAGTGAAGGAATTGTTATGAATTTACTAAAAAGTGATCAAAAAAATTTTAACTAACCAAATTCTTCTATCTTGTATCAATTTCATTTACATTGATACAATACATTGTCCAGAATACTCAAATATTGGGCAATGATCTAGAAGTGTTAAAATAAGAGGTTATACTGGGTTACACTACAGTCTTATTTTTTGTTGATTATATGTAAAAGAAAAATTGTGAAAGAGCAAGTTAGGTTGAACTCAGCCCTTATGATCAACTAATGCATGGGAATATAATTCTATGTATATTTTAAAGCACATCTTAATCATGTTTATTGTCTTTGATTAATTGACATACGTTTTTATCATTAATGCTATCAAACACAGAAATATAAATACAATGAAGTATTAATAGACCAATTACCTGTTCCGTAAAAAGCAACATAATTCTTTCAAACATCTGATTACCATACAGAGAGGTTATTCCAACATACAGGAACAGTCCATATAACACAGGAGTAGGGATGTAAGACAATACTGGAGTTATCAGTAGGGAGAGTCCAATCAGTATGTGGGAAAATATTGCTGTTATTCTCGTCTCTCTGACACTAACAAGTCTGTATAAAGAAAAAAAAGAACATTATATAAGTGTTAAGCTAATATGAAATTCAACTTGAAAGCATGAAAGTCTACACAGCAGTAAAAAAAACATCATTGTAAGTGAGTAACACAACTCCTACATTCACGTCATTATAACCAACAGAATTAAATCAGATTATCTCCCCTTTGGCATATATTTTATAAGGTATATCCTCAGGTAGTGTTCTGCAACTGTGAACAGTTTCATCAACACCTGTCAAGGTGAAGATTAATTGACAGTCAGACATACAGACTCACTGGCAGACACATGGATGTAACATGGGCTATTCCTATATACCACCCAAAATGTTGTTAGCAGAGTTATTACTGTGGATTCATTATTATTAGTTCAATACCAATTTTCTTGGATTTCTTGGGTGCAGGTGAACCCAAACTTTCAACAAAATGCAAATTTTCTTTAGAGTTTAAGGCAAATTATGGGTCAAACCAAGAAAACAAATATACACGAAAATGCAAGTTATCATCAATCCACAAAAATTGGTATAAAATTTTGTATAAACTTTACATATGAAAACTGTGTAGACTTTTATCTTGAGGTTTTACATCTGTACTTAAAATAATATACAAGAGGCAGGGGCTGGTAACTATTCATAATTTTTCAGTTATCAAAACATATAAACCTATAGACCCTATAGACATACATTTTATAAATATGTCCCTGATCAACTCTCTCCTCCACATCAGCTAGAGCTTGCACATGTAATGGTGAATGTGGAAGTGCTGCATGTACCCATGGGAATCCCAGTAAACTCAGGACAACATTGATTACTCCAATTACCAACAAATCCCAATGATATGCTGTTCCTTTCTTCATTCTGAAATGTATGCAAATAGTAAACTGTTTTTATTCTAGTTTAACACCTACTTTGGTCTTGTGTAGCAGGTTTGTTTAGCATCCATTTGGTAAAAAAATATCCTTAAAAAATATTTTAGGACCTCCAACATAATTAAAATTTAGGACCTTCTGTAATATCTAAAGATCTGCAAAGATTGGATTTAAGGAGGTCTTAAAACACTTACAGATCTGCAATTAACTCAAGACCTGAGCCACAATTCAATTTAAGGATATCCTAAAATTGATTTAATTTTCATTAAGTATATCCCACATCTCCTTTTGTTTATATTAAAGATATTTTACACTATATTACTTCGACTTTTACTGTTTTACAGTAGACATGAACATAACAAAATGACAATGTATTAAAAAGATTTTTTTTTTCTGTATCATATATCATTTTCCATTAGTGTATTTGAGCTTGAGCTACTTCCCTTGTTCTCATCATTGAAGAGCCAAATGGTTGATATTTCTTGTTTGAATAGTAAAGGGATAATGCACATTATGGTGCTTAATTGGTTCTGTTCACTCACTACTCTCTGCTATCATGATTAAATAATTTTTGAAAGCATCAGTAAAACGCTTTCCAGAAAAAGTGAACATTACCAAAGCATTGATGTCAAGATCAAGAATTGTCCTATAGACTATATTTTGCAATGTATTTTCCCATTGGCCAAGCAGGTGCTAGTGGCCATATTAAAATTGCAGTGAGGTGAGAATGTTTTTGCTCAATGTTGAAAGCTGTTACTTTCAAATGAAGATCTAGAACAGCAATAAAAGCACTGTTCCTTTGCTTTTTGTGTGTTTTTTTCAGTGCATTTACTGATTTTGTGTCATGGATGGATATACTTCATATCATTTGTTTTCTATTTCACTTAAGGTATTTACTTGTTTTGTGGACCATTTACCAAAGCTGCTGTAATATTTTGGTCCATGAAGAAAAGTAAAGATAAACAGAATCCTAGTCCCATCGCTCCAAACACAGCACCAACAGGAAGACTATAAAAGGGCATCAACTGGAACATGTCTGACCTCAAAGGTCCTGCCTTGAAACTTTTTATCACTGAAAAATATAGAGAATAAGGAAATATTCTACTTCGGACAAAAATCAAGGACAGTACATGTAAATAGCAAGAGCTTGTGATGCATGCACATTAATGGCAAGTTGTCTGTGTGTTGTTGTTTTATCAGGTCGAAAATTAAGACATTACAAAAAGGCAGCAGGAAATTGTTAATATGGAAAAATGACTGTCAACAGGGGCGTAGCTTACGTTGAGGCAACTGCCTCGGTAAAAAAAAAACAAAAAAAATTATTTTCCTTCACTGTATTTTCTTTTAAATGATTATTGCAGCAAACTGGCTACTAAACAATAATATAGCAACTTTTTTTGTCTTGTTGGCGTGGTTATTGATTCATACCCTTTACGAATTATTCAAGACTTATGGGAACATTTGAATTAATTTTCCCTCCTCTACTTGGAAAAACCCTTTACGGTAGTTTTCTGTAATTCAAGTTTGTCAGAGTAAAAGAAAATCGACAACAGATTTATTTTGTCCTACCCTATTGCAAGCGAAAACAGTGATTAGAATAGATGAGGATCCAACTCACGAGTCATGCGATCAAATCACTTTACCATTGAATTAGGTAAATTATTAAATTTTGTGTCAGAATAATTTGTAGTATATGAGGGCCTGGGTGAGGTCCTAAAATTAATTTAAATTTAAAAGAATATGGATTTAAAATGGTGCTAAATTATAAAATAAAGGAAAATCAAATTATGGGCGACAATGATTAAAAAATAAATATTTGATAATCCCATTCTAAGCATTCAAACCCACATGTTCCCCTACGACTATGTTCATTGACTCTGGTACCAAACAAAACAAAATATGCATCTATATATCATAGTGCACAGAAAATAATTTATATGTTGTGGTTCTGAAGTTTCACATTAATAAGACAATTTTGGAAAAAGGGTCCATTAACATAAAGGTATACTTAACTTTTGAACTGTGGGGCTGCCCTGGTGGTCTGGACTCGCTATTTTAAATTCATAGTACGTTTTCACAAGCAGGGAATTTAAAATATTTAAAGTTAATACATAATGTCAGTTTATATATATAAAAAAATTAACCAAATACTGTTCCTTTATAATGAAGACTTTAGAATAAAGTAAATGTTAGTTATTCGTCGGTTGTCATGTTCATCGTGAATGAAAAAAAAGTTAAAAGTCATTCAATATATAATTTCAAGACCTTCGAAGGAATACACCACTAAAACAAGTGCCGTGCTACACTTTACATGTAGCATATGTTTTTCTCCTAGTTTATCCTGAAATTCGTTTGTTCAATCCAGCTGTCATTTTGTGATGATTATCTATAATTCGTTGATTCGTGACCTACGACCAAATAAATGATCATCACAAAACTTATTACAAATAAACCTTAATATTTGCGTTTGTTTTTTCTGTATTGAACATTTTGTACAGGTTTCTTCTATCCACCGAGCAAGGTCATGATTTCTTGTGATATGACGCTAACTCATGTCACAGTGAGGTACAGCCAACTATATTAGATTGTACTACGGCTTGGAAATATATTGGGAGCCATTAGGCATTTGAGCTGGCTTTTTGCTGGGAACAGTATGTCAATATATGTTCCTGCTTTCTGTAACTGCTAGCAAGTCAGGAAACTGACTTTTCATTGGTTGTCTAATGTGATACCTTCACGTATTTTGTTATTTTTATAGCTTTAAGTATAGATAGTAAGGCATATAATTAAAATTATTATGATGAAATAACATTGAACAGCAACTATTTTTAACGATTTTTTCTTGTTCAAATTGTAAAAACCTCGATAGCTTCAGGGGGGCTGTGCCCCCCTGACCCCCTGCCTCGGTAAAAACAGAAGGCAAGCTACGCCACTGGTCAATAGTCTCCATATTAGTAGGAGTGTCACAAGAATAGTTGTTTTACTAAGTGAAAGACTATTTTTTTTTTTATCTATTTTCTATTAATATATAAATTGCAGATGAAAAATGTATTACAAGGCAAAATTTGCTTTTTATCTATTTTTTCAAAACCCATGATTTCTTCAGTTTTAGGCTAAGGCATGTAGTGCAACTGTTACCTGCAAAATAACTTTTGAACTAATCCCTTGACAATATGAGTGCCACTATGATCATTGCACCAAAACTTTCAATTTATACATTTTGAACACAAACATCTTTTTGCATTTTTGCGCCTGTCTCAAGTCAGATGCCTCTGGCCTTTGTTAGTCATGTTTGATTTTTAATTTTAGTTTCTTGTGTATAATTTTGAGTTTAGAATGTCGTCCATTATCACTGAACTAGTATACATATTTGTTTAGGGGCCAGCTGAAGGAGTCCTCCAGGTGCAGGAGTTTCTCGCTGCATTGAACACCCATTGGTGGCCTTCAGATGTTGTCTGCTCTATCATGTCTATGGTCGGGTTGTTGCCTCTTTGACACATTCCCTATTTCCATTCTAAATTTTATAGTATGCAAAAATCTTGCCACACTAACTTTCATTGTAAAATAAATTACTCACATGTGACATCTTTAAACGCTAAAGCACCAAACACACTCATAATAATAACAGAAACAGGAAGAGAATAATCTGCCAGCAGTTCTCTCTTTCCTGCATTTAGATATGGTCTGAAATAATGTAAAAAATAAAATGGTTGTTAATACTAAAATATTTTCCACATAACAAAAGGTCCACAATTTCATTTTGATATATTTTGTATATTATAAATTGCATTAATGGTGTTTTTTAATCAGAATGAAAAACACACAGCTGCTTTGTACTGTCATCTTCCAAAATCACAAAAAATAGTACAGCTGTAATCAGGATATCTAGAACAGGTGTGATGTGAGGTATTGCTAATACATTCGACTTCCACTCATAATGCAAAAATATTTTTTTGGCTTTTCAGCACTCTTCACCTAAGTATTTGATTTTGGTCTTCCACTGTTGTGATTCAAGTGCCACTGAGCAGTCATATAGAGATGAAACAGAGATTCCCGTTCCGGGATGAAAATTTCATGGACTGAATTTTTTTTAGCTCTCCCTTCACACCATTTGTAGATTTAGAAAGAGAGCAGGCTAATGCTGCTACAAGGCAGCACTCACACCCGCAAATTGGAAAGGGAATAATATAAGTTGCAAAACTTTTTTCACAATCCACTATAAATAAATATTTTTAAACTAAACATACATGTAGGTCTTCAATACAAGGTTATAAGCCTTGTATTTTGAAGATTTTTAAATCAGTAATTATAAAACTTGATAACAGTCTTATTTTGTCCTTTTTCAATGGAGGGACTTTATCATATATATGATATTCTATGAAAACTTCAAATAAAATTTTCTCAATTCAGGTTGTACTATTCTGTTGTGTGGATTGAGGAAAAAAAGTACATGGTGTCACCTCTTATTCAAAGACCTGTGTTTTCATCCTAAAATTTATGATCTGCTATGTTCTGCATATTTTTGTGGCAGTCATCACATATCACAGTTAACATTTTATTTCATAACTTACGTTTTTGTAAAATTGTACAAGGTAACTCCTAACCAGAGAGTTCCTAAGAGTAATATTAAGTATAACAGACTAACATCTCTCTCACAGACTGTGATTATCGTTGTTACATTAACTGAAGTGTTAGTAGTCGTACTACTACTGTTGTTACACGCTGGAATGTTGTAATGGTTGGCAAAATCTATAAAGTATAAAGTTGTGTGAATGGAGGTTCTTATTTGAAGTGGTTCACAATAAAAAATTGTACATGTAACAAAAAACAAATGAATATGTACAAAAAAGATAAGGACAAAAGATAATCGCTGTTGTGCAGTAAACTTATCTTAACTTCAAGACACAGCTGTTCATTTTATATTAAATCTTAAAGGATATATATATATATATTCCTTGTTTTGAATCATTCCACCTATATTCATATGGTTACTTTACTAAGGGATATAATTTTGTAATTCATCATCTTTTGTATATTTAGTGATCTGACTAAGCTGACATAAAACAGATACTTCTTGAAGCATTGCTCCCTTCTTTAGTTATATAATTTCTCTCTTTTTTCATACAGTTAATAACTTTATTTTGGTTATTTTATTATTAAAACAAAGAATGAAATGATAGCTTATTCCAAAGAGTTTCATATTTGCAGTTTACATGGTTTAAGTAAAATCTATTCTAAAACTAAATTTCAACTGCTCTTAATTTTATCCAAGAACCATATATTCAATTTAACCCTTTCACTGATTGCTGGACAGACAGAAGCTACTCTGAGACGATGGCTTCCCTGGCTACTATTACTCAAGTGGGAGATCTTCATAATGTAAAAAAAAACTTGTTTGTAGTTATTTGTGTATTTATTTCATTCACTAACACCATGTTCATAGTTTTGTTCATGTTTTGATAATTTTTCCTCATAAAATATTCAAATTTTAAAATTTTCGGCATTATCTACATGAAATTCTCAAAATTCTGCTTGTTGACCCCAAATCGTAATTTTTCAACCCAAAATGGCAAAATTTTGAAAAATTTTATGAGGCTGTACAAATTCCTCACACTGAACGATGCCCATTCCAAGTGTTTTGTACATATAAAACGATGTTTTATGTCAAAAAAGTATACTAGTTTGGCTTCAATTCTTCCATATTCTTTCAAAAAAAATGTTCCCTCATTTCAAATTTTCGTAAATTCCGTAAATTTCCTCTGATTTTGACATGGTTTTCAATGAACAAAAGCGCCATGATTACACTTTCATCCGGGTATTCATCAAAGAAAGATAACCCATGTTTGCACTGTTTTGAGCGGGAAATATAAAAGAGGTATTCCGATCCCAGTAAAACGGGTCTCATCATCAGCTGTCTGAAGCATGAATCCTGGTAAACCGGGACTCATCGGCGAAAGGGTTAATGAGAATGTTATTTCATGGTTTGAGACTCCCAATGAAATCCATTATAGTTAATGATAAAATAAAATAAGACTTCTTCAGTCAAAAATCCACATTTTTTCAGATTTGTCAATAGGGTCAATACTGATTCTTTGTTATTCTAAATTCAACATATTTTTTCTTCAATTTAAAATACATTTTGTGTGTTCAAACAGTGCTTTCTAACCCTGGCCTTTTATAGCCGAATATGCGGTATGGGTTTTGCTCATTGTTAAAGGCCATACAGTGACCTATAGTTGTTAATGTCTGTGTCATTTTGGTCTTTTGTGGATAGTTGTCTCATTGGCAATCATACCACATCTTCTTTTTTATATATTCAATAGAATAATTCATCAGTATTTTGGTTCTAATGTTCAATTACTTACTTTGTGCAGTATTTTTCAATGCATCCACAATGAAAGCTATAGATATAAACAAAGCAAATATTTCTTCCGAGGATCTCGTTGACCACTGCATCAGTTTACTTAATCCAAACGATGAATAAAGGAACAAGAAAAAACTATTCCAAAGTCCAACACAAGCAAACATAGGCATAAACTCCAAACTAAAGTCTTCACAAATACTGTATATTACTGAAACAGAAAATTTAAATGATAAGATAAACATGCAGTATATTAACTGTCCATAAGAAGTAAAGCACACCAAATAGGAAGATGTCTTAACAATAAGTTCATAAATAGTCAAAAATTGTTAAACTTAAATATGATGATTGATGCTTATTTATAGTTTATCGATTATATCAGTTCTACAAAATGCATGGACTAATATGAAAAAACTTAGGAGACTTCAATTGAATGTTATCTAAATGAAAAAAATAAAGTTTTACTTTTAGATGTCAGAATTCAGATGTAAGATTTCATTTTATTCCATTTCTGGATTTTTAACTTGATCTCCCATTTAATCTTGTAAATACATAATGAAACTTTCATTTTCACAGATATAGTTTAAGAATACTTAAATAATAGCAGAAAATCACTGTAACTTACTTTTTGTAAACAAAGCCAAAGGGGCTGTTGTCAGAAGTATAATTTGTGGTGTTCCTCCAAATACAGCAAAGAATAAACCACCAAAAACCTGGGAATACAACACTTTCTGCACATCTGAAAAGATAAATCTATTCATTATTTTTGTTGTATGTGCTAGAGATGATTGTAACAAAACTGTAATGGAAAGTATGTACTTAAAAATAATAATAAAATTAAATATATCATCATTTCACATACATAGACAAAATATTAATAATTTTTCAGCAACTATCATCATAATCATTAAATTGTGTAATGTCTGAACATTTTTTACGCTTGTTCAGTCATTTATTGACTGTGAGCTTGAGGTCACATGGAATATGAGAAAAGCGGTGAATTTTGTTTAGTTATTTACAGGTTTATTTTCTTAAAGGAAGTAGTAGTGTTCATTTTAAATCTGTTTTTCCATGAAAAATTGCATTGTACTAATATTCTAATCAAAACATTTTATCATGTTCTTTTTATATTTTATTTTAAGACCAAATCATTGCATGGTTATAAATTTTATTCCGTCAAAAATCATTTTTATTCAATAATCATTATAAGTAAATCAATAACCAATTCTAGAAAGAAAACTGCAATTCTATGAAAATATTCACAACTAAAACATTGAATTCATGAGTTATTCCCCTTGGATAAAATTTTACTGACAAAATGTAACAAATTTAATTTCTAAAGGCTATTATATCTTTGCATTCAGAAAACATGACTTTTAATATTATATAAATAAGATGTGGTTTAATGGCCAATGAGACAACAATCCAACAAATTCCAGTTATGGTATCAGAAGATGTGATTATAAATCTTACTTACTTACAGTCTGCATCCTATCTTGAATTGTTTCTTATAATTTGATAATGAGCTTTCAATTAGTGGAGAAATGAACTGATGTAAAAGAAAGATGATACCATGAGAGCAATGTTGTTGTCTGCTTTATTATTGGAACTATGATTTAGGATGGCCCTCTTGGTGTCTACTCTCTTTTTAACAAGGGTTGTGCAGAGAACATGTGTCTTCAGATTTGAAAATTAACTAGAATTAAGAGTAATTTTCGATTGACTTACTTAAAGCACCATTAGTATTTTCATTATTCAGTACACCAAAAGCAATGGATGGCATCAGACAGGCAAAATACAGGAATAATGTTGTAGATATCGTCTTCTGTATTGTCTTATTACCAGTAAATCCTGCACAAAGTAAACATAAAAATAAGATGATCTGGTATGATTGTCAAAGAGACAACTTTCAACTAAAGACTAACTGATTCAGAAGTAAGCAACAATAAGACACAGTCAAGCATTAAACAATTATTAAAACCAATACCATTTGAAAACAGTATATAGCCTAATTCACTTTTATATATATTCTCAGAAAATATTTAACTTTTATTCTGTTTAGTTCCAATTGAAATGTATAACTATTTAATCAATCTTCAGCTTTGTTTTGTGTTTTCCTAAGCATGCTTCAAAGCTTTCTCTTAATCAATCTGTAACCTTACATATTCCCTTTTTTTTAATTTTAATTTTTAAAGGGAGATAAGATCAATATTTCAAAAGATCAATAATTTCAGATTATCTCCCATGAAATTAAAGTCAGATAGGATTGTAAGTATGCTTAATTTTGCACCATGACTTTTCCAACTTTACTGTAGGTTTCTATAACAGTTTGTAAATCTTTCTGACCAGTTGAACAATTTGATTTGATAAAACAAATTGCAATTTGGTCAGAATTTTGAAAAAACTACAATAGATGGAGAGCAACACTTACAGTGTAAAATAATCTTTATCTTAATATGATTTGATACGTTATGATTTATTGTAAGTTGTTAATAATAATGCTAATATTCTATGCTAGAAATTTTAATATTAAAACAACCATGATATATGACGATTTTTCATTTCCTATCGTTAATTATCCGTTTTTAGATGGTGACGTTCCCTTGTCACCATCTTACGGTGTTTATATATCTCAACTTGTACGATTCGCTCGTGTATGTAACAATGTTTTAGATTTTAACGAGAGAAATTTATGTATTACTGAAAAATTATTACACCAGGGTTTTCGATATCACAAACTAGTCAAAACCTTTACTAAATTTTATCATCGGTATAAAGACATCATTCGTAAATATAGCTCAACATGCCGACTTCTAATACGTTCAGGTATTTCACATCCAATTTTTTATGGAAATATTCTTTATAAAGCACAAAGGTGTCAGTATTCACCTCAGAAACTTACAAAACCTTTGAATAGACTTATTAAGAAGGGATATAATTACGATACTGTTGTCAAGTCATTACAAATTGCATATTTTGGCGTTAATATTGAGTCACTGATAAGGTCTTTGCATCGGAGCTAAACACATTTATTCTAAAAACAGTTATTGGCATGACACGGGTTATGTTCTTCTCATATATGTTATGATGGTATGATACTAAACCCCTAACGGGAAGGATTGTGCCTGATGTTCATATGATGAAATCATAATCTTTCAGTCAGTTTAATTGAAGTCTGGAGCTGGCATGTCAGTTAACTGCTAGTAGTCTGTTGTTATTTATGTATTATTGTCATTTTGTTTATTTTCTTTGGTTACATCTTCTGACATCAGACTCGGACTTCTCTTGAACTGAATTTTAATGTGCGTATTGTTATGCGTTTACTTTTCTACATTGGTTAGAGGTATAGGGGGAGGGTTGAGATCTCACAAACATGTTTAACCCCGCCGCATTTTTGCGCCTGTCCCAAGTCAGGAGCCTCTGGCCTTTGTTAGTCTTGTATTATTTTAATTTTAGTTTCTTGTGTACAATTTGGAAATTAGTATGGCGTTCATTATCACTGGACTAGTATATATTTGTTTAGGGGCCAGCTGTGGGACGCCTCCGGGTGCGGGAATTTCTCGCTACATTGAAGACCTGTTGGTGACCCTCTGCTGTTGTTTTTTATTTGGTCGGGTTGTTGTCTCTTTGACACATTCCCCATTTCCATTCTCAATTTTATTCTAGTCTACTCATTGACGACAAGTTTATGATTGCTTACAATTGCCCGAAAAAAAAAGCTTTCCATTTTTGCTCTAAAAGTTCATAAAATTGCATTGATATTTTTTTAGTATGTCAACTGTGTGATTGCAAATCTTCTATAACTGCAGTTTTTGATTTAATTATGATACTTTTAGATAAATTAAATTCAAAAGATCATCATCCTTTATTACATTGAAATAATGTCTCCAGGTATTTAATGTGGAATGCCATTTTTTTTTAAAATTAAGCCTTTTATAGTAAAAATTTTAGAAAAACATATTTCTTCTATATATAAGTCATCTCTATAATATAATGCCTACCATCAGTATAATCTGAGATATAATGTGGCAATCGTCTGTTTAAATCTTCTTTTATTCCCTGAAACAGCCTGCAGTTGCATTTTCTCTGAAAAATAAGTAGAATATCTAAGGATAAGCTGTGGTTCATTAAATTATTAAATGTTTATTCAAACATTATGATTTTTTCACCTAATTTTCTAAAGTATCTTCAAAGGTATGTCAGCTCAAAATATAATAAACTAGAGACTCTAAAGAGCCTGTGTAGCTCACCTTGGTCTATGTGCATATTAAACAAAGGACACAGATGGTTCATAACAATCTTCAGTTTTGGCGATGGTGATGTGTTTGTAGATCTGACTTTACTGAACATAACTGCTGCTTACAATTATCTCTATCTATAATGAACTTGGCCCAGTAGTTACAGTGGAAATATTTTACAAATATTTTACAAAAATTTACAAAATTTATGAAAATTGTTAAAAATTGACTCTCAAGGGCAATAACTCCTTTAGGGGTCAATTGACCATTTTGATCATGTTGACTTATTTGTAGATCTTACATTGCTGTACATTATTGCTGTTTACAGTTTATCTATAATAATATTGAAGATAATAACCAAAAGCTGCAAAATTTTCTTTAAATTACCAATACAGGGGCAGCAACCCAATAACGGGTTGCCTGATTGGTCTGAAAAATTTCAGGGCAGATAGATGTTGACCTAATGAACAATTCTATCCTCATCAGATTTACTCTAAATGCTTTGGTTTCAGAGATATGAGCCAAAAACTGCATTTGAGCCTATGTACTATTTTTAGTTAAGTCGGCCATCTTGGTTTGTGGGAGGGGCCATCACACACATTTCTTAAACTTAATACCTTAATGATTATGTGGACTAATTTGGTTAAATTACAAAGCCACATATGAAGGATCAGAGACTCAGGATTCCGATACCTACTCTTTACACAGTCTGGGGTAAAATATGTTAAAGTTGACACAGAAAATACACAACGTAAAAACCCCTCCAGTTAATTTCAGAGGAAAAGTTTTTGTGAAAGATCACCAACATTTATGAAAAATTGTTAAAAATTGATGTTCTATTTTTAGCCATGGTGGCCATCTTGGTTGGTTGGCCAGGTCACCAGACACATTTTTAAAACTATATACTCCAATGATGATTATGGCCAAGTTTGGTTTAATTTGGCCCAGTAGTTTCAGAGGAGAAGATTTTTGTAAAAGCTAACGACAACGACAACAGATGACGATAGACGACAGACGCCAAGTGATGAGAAAAGCTCACTTGGCCCTTTCAGCCAGGTGAGCTTAAAATGGAAAACTGGTCTAGGACCATAAATAACCAGATTACAAGTACTGTTGTCATATAGCAGTTCATAATTTAATTTATCAGAAAGCACAGGAAAGGGTTTCCAACAGAAGCTTAACTCAGTATTTGGGGTAAAAAAGTTTGTGTTCAAAACACCAAGAGAGTACAAAATAGTGCTAAAAAGTTCTACAAAGCCTAAGTAAAAATTACCCAATTTTCTTTATGATTTTCACTTATTTTACTTAAAAATAAAAGACAAATTTGGTTTACTCATCTGGTCCAATAATAAATTTATGTTACTATCATTTCTACTAAATATAGTTCTACTCCTGTCAAGAGCTTAAGTATTTGGATATTTGCAAAACGGGACAAAACAAAACAATGTATCATTTGGTATGAAATAAGATGAGTGGACATGATAATTAGGTGAGAATATTACATTACCAGTTGTATCAAATGTGTGATAATATTTGCCATGAGTTGCAGGTCAACTGATGATCCCATCAAATAAAGGATCTACAAAGATATATACTAACTGTATCACTAGGTTTTTCATTTATAGCCAGTGGTATCTTGTGTGCAATGTGTGACATTCTTTGTCTGTCTGCTAATTCTTTCGTCTGATCTTCCAGTAACTTTTTGAATTCTTCTTCAGTGTTAGCTCCCAGTAACTGCAGGCGGAAGTAAACATCAGAAAATAATGTAGCAAAAGTTCGTCCAGTTTCCACCTCATTCTTTGTTCCTTTCTGAAAGTAAGTGAAAACTTTTGATTTTGTATCATTTAAAAACTGGGTCCATTGTTTTTTAAATTAGAAGCAAAAGCAGTTTTGTTACTGATGATCAAATCTCATAAATCTATTTAAGCAGTTATCTTAATGTTAGCAAGTTAAGGGTTTGGTTGACTTGCTTGCATTGTTTGTATTAATGTTAGCTCAAGAGTTATTGGAAGTTAAGCAATGTATACAAGTTGAAGCTCTGCTTATCTATTAATAACAGATGCCAATCTTAAATACAATGCTTGAGCAAACATGTATACAAACAAAGCAAGCAAGCTAACCAAACCTTTAACTTGCTAGCATTAGGATAACAGCTTTAAGAAGAAACAAATCAAGATACAAAACAAAGATAGTGCATCTAGGCCAAAAGGAGTGAGACCAGAGCTGTAAGTCATTACACTCAACTCATACTTTTATAATGAGTACAAAATTTGAACTAGAAACAGCAAAGCAAGTTTTTCAATTGGTTTATTTCTGAGTCTGAGTATGAAAATTGTGCTAGAAATTTTTAATACAAAAAAATCCAGGTACATCTCCTATGCTATAATACATTTAACCAATATTTAGAAATAACCTTCACCATTAAAGTAATATGAAACCTCAAATTAAAAAAAAATGATGCATATGTTTTTTATAACAAAATGGATAGTTTTCATTATTAAACTTATGTACAGATACTTTTTTATGAAGAAAATTCTTTAATTTGTCCACATTTAGAAGTTTACTTTTTTTTAATTGCTTAAACTTGCTTCCATGAAGCAAATCGCCAACATATTTTCCGTATGCAAATGACCTTAGCGTAACCCTTCTCGTAAAAATCCAGTGATCACAATATGCATGCATCTGTCACTGAAATAAACTATTATCTGATTGTACATGTTATACATATGCTCAATATCCATGCTTCTTTGTTGATTGTTTACTATAAGCTATCAATCGGTAAACTTAACGGCTTCAAAACACAATAATTAATAAACTGCCATATTTAAGCATCATAACAGACAGAGAGAAAATAAAATTGACGAATATACGATATGTTTATATATACATGCATTGGTTCAAGAATTGGATATACATTTTTTGTCACCAATCACTTGTTTCATATGACTTTAAGTTCTGTATTATTGACATTATCAGACATAACACATCCTACAATTTTTCACATTTAAAGCCTGAATTTATAAGATTTTTTTCAATTTACAGTTTATAGAAGCAATAAGTCAATATATATAACTTTTTAATGAAAAGCAGGTCTGCTTCATAGCATCTTAACAATTTAGTCCTTGTTTCATATTATACTCATAGACATATTATGACATACAGATATCTTTTCCAAATTAAGTGAATAATAAATCTTCGTAAGAATTTGCTTCGCATGACATGGTTCAAATTGAAATGGATTTTTTTGTACATTAATAAGGCTTTTAGTAATCTCTCATTTGAGTTGTTTTGCATTGTGATTTTGTGGCCTTTTGTAGCTGACTATGCAGTTTGAGCATTGTTCATTGTTGAGGTTGTATGGTGACCTATATATAGCTGTTAATTTCTGTGTCATTTGGTCTCTTGTGTAGAGTTGTCTCATTGGAAATGGTACCACATCTTCTTCTTTTATATTTGTCAATGTTGGCTAGACTTTGTGATAAGCAATCATTGTTTAGACCTCCATTGTTTAATTAGAGCAGCTGATATATTCTTGTGTGATGTCTTCAATTTATGGATCTTCCCCCATCAAATTCTACATTTCTGACATTTCAAGGACTTAACACATCTTACAATTTGTAGTTCCCATATGGTAACATAAAAATTTCACATTAAACAGCATGTGTGAAGTAATAAAACTATCTTTTACAGTCAACAGGTGATACTATATCCTTTAAACATATAATGAACTTATCAATTATTGAAAATTACAGCTTGAAATCTAATTTTGAATTGTTTAAGTTTGTTTTAAACCAATTAAACATTCTATCAATTATTGCTTTAGTGAATTATTAATCCTGTGTCTTTCTGTGTGTGTTGTTTTAATATTTAGCCTATTAATTTGCTTGCCAGTATGAAATGATATTAAATTATCATCTTTTCCTATTCTGACAAACATGAAGAAGAAAAAAAAACATGTAACATTATGTAATTTGTTTAAGAAATGAAAGCTTAAAAAAATTATGACGTTGAAAGCAAGTAATTAATCACATATGCATGAAGCATGCAGGCACTTCTTGGTTAAAATTACTAGCTCCTCATTAATTTGCTTTTATCTACATAAAACTTATATAAGGCCAAGCAAAAAAGAATGTGTATTTACTGTCACATGCTGAAAAAAAAACCAGGGTAGGTAGATAGGGATTTTTTTTTTCTTTTTTCCTTTTTTTGAACATTGAGTCTTATATGGGAGTAACATTGTGACTTTAACAGTGCTTAATCAAAAATGGCAGAAAAAAAACACTTAAGGGTAGGGGATAAAAATTAATAAGGTAGGGGTAAACACACACTTTGTTTTTTGGTCGAGGAACAGCGATCAATTTTTATCTTTACAAATCTTCAATGAATTTATCTTTGATCTAAAGGTAAAGCAAGCTTTGAGCATATAACTTCAGTAGATTAGTGTGAACAAGATGAAAGCAGTATTATATCATAAATCAATTGTTCATCATGAGGGTGTAAGTTACATACAAATATAATATTGTGATTATTATACATTGCAGGATTAGTACCTCTGTACTGTTCTTATTTCTATTAAATTTCTTATATAAGATCTAAACTTTGTTAGATAAAAATCGACCTTCAATGCAAGTGCATGAGTACATGTATATATCTATAAGACTTCTATAAGACTTGGGATGATTTTGGAAAATTCAAATAGGAAATAAAATATTATTTTGCTGTGTTTTTGTAGGGTTCTTAAATATAGCAACTTAATTTTTAAACAGGTACATGACATTGCAGAGATTTTCAATGCCAATAATAGGTTCATAGATCTTATTATATTCATTTGTACAGTCGGTTTATATCTGACACAGCTCAAACTCAATGTCATTTATGTACTTTTTTCAGTTAAATAAAATTTGTAATTTTTTTTAAAAGTAAATCATTGCTCCCAAAACATGAATGTTATATATGTAAATATTAAAGTGTTCTGCTAATAATTATATTCTTAGGCAGCTTTTACTAATAATTAATTACATTTAATCATGATAATGGAATCTGGTTATTTGTCTTGCAACCTGTGAGTAAAAGATCTACATAGGTTCTAATTGTACATCAACTGTAAATACAATTGAAATAAACCTACCTCCTTTATAGGAGTGAGAACCACAATAACAAAGTAAACTTCTTCACTACTGATGCCAAGATTAGCTGGATATTTCAGTCGTGCTATTCCAATATGTCTAGTCTGTATGGATGGAATACTTGCCCTATGAAACAAGAGGTAATTTTTAATATAATGTACTATAAATCAGTATAAGAACTAGCCTGCCCCTATAGTACCAAAATATACTTTACAAGAATGTGTCCATAGTACACAGATGCCCTACATGCACTATAAATTTCTATTTGTATATATATATTCAGTGGACTATGAAATCGGGGATAAAACTCCAATTTGGCATTCTAATTACAGTGACTTGACTGTTAGTGTTGCTATCCACCAATTGCAACTCATTCAAAATTTTGACCAAATTGCAATTTGTTTTATCAAACTGGTCAGAATATTGAACAAATTGTTCAGACAAAATGTGAAAGTGCAAGGTGATAAAATTAAACATACTTACAATCCTATAAGACTTTAACTCCACTTGAATGATGTTGTGACAAAATTAGTCTATCAGTTTGTATAGGTATATTATAAAATTCAAAAGAATAATATTTTAGGTTATCTCCCCATGGAAACTTATCAATAGCATATTGTTATTTCACACATATTTTACTGAATATATGATGTTTTATTTAAAATGATATCTGGTTCTTATGAATATAGAATACTTTTAGAAAGAAAAAACTATATGAAAGCTTAGTTTGGACATTTTTATACCAAATCAAAATAACAAGTTCACCTTAATAAGCATGGTAGTGATTATAATATACCTATACAAACTGATATACTAAATTGGTCACAACATCATTAAAGTGGCCTTACAGTCTTGCAGGATTGTAAGTATGTTTTATATTTTCAACTTGCACTATCCCATTTTGTCTGAACAATTTGTTCAATATTCTGACCAGTTGATCAATTCGGATTAATAAAACAAATTGCAATTTGGTCAAAATTTTGAATGAGTTGCAAATGGTGGATAGCAACACTAACAGTCAAGTCACTGTAGAAAGATTATATCATAGTAAACATGTGTACTAAGTATTTAGTTGATTGGACTCTTAAATCTTTCATCAAAATGACCGTGACTAGAAACTTTAATCTGAAGCGGGACAGACTTACGGATGAACCTACGGATGGACGAACTGACACATAGACCAGAAAACATAATGCCCATAATTTTCAAAGGGACAGCTTTGAAAGCATTTTTTGCCAGATCAGTGTCAAGTGAATGGCCTGACCTTCTAGAATACATCTTATCCAAATTCTGGAACAATATTTTGAATTTGAGCCAATAACATAAAAGCAGATATATGTTCTGATTAGTGTAAATTCATGTACCATTCAATTATAACATTAAGAGTTCTTCATAATGTACTTGATACAATTCCAATAGTATAAACAACATTATATTTAATTTCTTGAGATGTATGCAAAATAATATTATTAAAATAAAGAGCTCACTGGTATGATCTCTAATGAGACAATTATCAACCATTAACAGAGGATGTGAAAAACTATAGGTTTTAAAAGGTTGCCTATATAAAGCTGCTGCTGTTTTCAAATGAACATTTCTTGTACTGGTAATACATGAACAATAAAGCAGCTTATTCTTATTCAAGAATAAAAAGAAATCTTAGGTACTGTAAATTAAGAAATTATTGCAATGTTTTTATTATTGTGAAAAGTGTGACAGGTTTATAATTGCAATAATTTAAACTCACATTTAGAAATTTTTTTCTATGTATTAAACAGGCTTTTTCTCAATATCCCTCCCCCCCCAAAAAAAAATTGCATTTTAGTCTACAATGACGAAATCACTATAAAAGATGCATGCAATAATTTCTGAATTTACAGTCTATATCTACGAAACATCAATCAAACCTTACAAAATAGAACCTCGGACATCTAGAAATCAACATACTAGTTTGAAATAGACCAAAAAACTTCTTAATTAGTTAAATGTACTTCTTACATGTACACCAATGAAGCAGCACCCTGACACTAAAAAACAACCAAACAGATCAAGTATTGTTTACATTAGTAGACAGGTGTCAAATCATTGTTACTCTTTCCTTTTTAATCTTTATGATATATATTATGCTTTTCTTTACACTTTCTCAACCATGTATACTTACATAGCACATATCCAGTTCTGATCGTAGTCAAATCCTCCTCCTACAGATATACTGGTACATTGTATACTTACATAGCACATATCCAGTTCTGATCGTAGTCAAACCCTCCTCCTACAGATATACTGGTACATTGTATACTTACATAGCACATATCCAGTTCTGATCGTAGTCAAACCCTCCTCCTACAGATATACTGGTACATTGTATACTTACATAGCATATATCCAGTTCTGATCGTAGTCAAACCCTTCTCCTACAGATATACTGGTACAATGTATACTTACATAGCACATATCCAGTTCTGATCGTAGTCAAACCCTCCTCCTACAGATATACTGGTACATTGTATACTTACATAGCATATATCCAGTTCTGATCGTAGTCAAACCCTCCTCCTACAGATATACTGGTACATTGTATACTTACATAGCATATATCCAGTTCTGATCGTAGTCAAACCCTCATCCTTCAGATATACTGGTACATTGTATACTTACATAGCACATATCCAGTTCTGATCGTAGTCAAACCCTTCTCCTACAGATATACTGGTACATTGTATACTTACATAGCACATATCCAGTTCTGATTGTAGTCAAACCCTCCTCCTACAGATATACTGGTACATTGTATACTTACATAGCACATATCCAGTTCTGATCGTAGTCAAACCCTTCTCCTACAGATATACTGGTACATTGTATACTTACATAGCACATATCCAGTTCTGATCGTAGTCAAACCCTCCTCCTACAGATATACTGGTACATTGTATACTTACATAGCACATATCCAGTTCTGATCGTAGTCAAACCCTCCTCCTACAGATATACTGGTACATTGTATACTTACATAGCACATATCCAGTTCTGATCGTAGTCAAACCCTCCTCCTACAGATATACTGGTACATTGTATACTTACATAGCACATATCCAGTTCTGATCGTAGTCAAACCCTTCTCCTACAGATATACTGGTACATTGTATACTTACATAGCACATATCCAGTTCTGATTGTAGTCAAACCCTCCTCCTACAGATATACTGGTACATTGTATACTTACATAGCACATATCCAGTTCTGATCGTAGTCAAACCCTCCTCCTACAGATATACTGACACAATTTTTACTTACATAGCACATATCCAGTTCTGATCGTAGTCAAACCCTCCTCCTACAGATATACTGGTACATTGTATACTTACATAGCACATATCCAGTTCTGATCGTAGTCAAACCTTCCTCCTACAGATATACTGGTACATTGTATACTTACATAGCACATATCCAGTTCTGATCGTAGTCAAACCCTCCTCCTACAGATATACTGGTACATTGTATACTTACATAGCACATATCCAGTTCTGATCGTAGTCAAACCCTTCTCCTACAGATATACTGGTACATTGTATACTTACATAGCACATATCCAGTTGTGATCATAGTCAAACCCTCCTCCTACAGATATACTGGTAAATTGTATACTTACATAGCACATATCCAGTTCTGATCGTAGTCAAACCCTCCTCCTACAGATATACTGACACAATTTTTACTTACATAGCACATATCCAGTTCTGATCGTAGTCAAACCCTCCTCCTACAGATATACTGGTACATTGTATACTTACATAGCACATATCCAGTTCTGATCGTAGTCAAACCTTCCTCCTACAGATATACTGGTACATTGTATACTTACATAGCACATATCCAATTCTGATCGTAGTCAAACCCTCCTCCTACAGATATACTGGTACATTGTAGTGTTCTGCTTAACATATGTACTATAAAGAAAAGTTCTCCATATTATACTTCAAAAACAATGCAACACATATTAAATCTTTTGTAGTGACACCTAAATAAAACTTGAACTATGAGTGAACTTACAAAAGGATACACCTCACTCTTAATAGAACTATGAGTGAACTTACAAAAGGATACACCTCACTCTTAATAGAACTATGAGTGAACTTACAAAAGGATACACCTCACTCTTAATAGAACTATGAGTGAACTTACAAAAGGATACACCTCACTCTTAATAGATAGAACTATAAGTGAACTTACAAAAGGATACACCTCACTCTTAATAGATAGAACTATGAGTGAACTTACAAAAGGATACACCTCACTCTTAATAGAACTATGAGTGAACTTACAAAAGGATACACCTCACTCTTAATAGAACTATGAGTGAACTTACAAAAGGATACACCTCAATCTTAATAGAAAAGTAAGAATGGTTTGAATGGTTGGCAACAGAAAATTACACAGACAGGTAAACAAATAAAAAATGTCATATACTTGTACAACATGAGTCTTTCAAAAATCTGACATTTCTGTTGTGAATTTAGAACATGGGACAATGGAACCAACAAAAGTTTAAATACTTTGACCAAGTGGATATGTGTGGAATAGTTTGCAAGAATGGAAGGGAAATCTTGGGAGAGGGAAACAAAGTGTTCAATATGTTGTGATTTAAAATATTTACCCTGGTCATGTGTGAAAAGTGCTGATCTAACTTGGTCCAAAGTTATTTTCTCTAACTTAGACTCATCAAAAACTGCTTTAGCCTCATTCATTTCTAATATTTTCTTGACAATATCATCAATGATTTCATCCACACCATTTTTATTTAGATCCAGTATTAATGCAAAGTTATCAAGAAATTTTTTGATATCCTTAGAGGCTCTGTATTCCATAGAGAAATCTTTTAGTGGCACTTTCTGAAAAAGAAAAAAAATCATTGTTGAATTGACATGGTAGTTCTGAGTTATATAGCACTGGAACAATGAAACTTAACTACTGATCAATGAACCATGGAAATAAGGTCAAGGTCAGGTGACTTCTGACAAATGTTCATATAATTCTTTTATGATGTGAATATCTTCAAATACATGAATGTGATTGGTGTTTAGAATCTTTTCTTTAGTTAAAGGGGCATTAATTATATACAAGATATTATGAGTGTTGGATGTCTTTGAAGGTCATCTCAATAGTTACCTAAATGTCGTCTAGACAAAAAGTACACATGAAATGCTGATACATATTATTGAGGCCATGCATTGTCATTAATCATTTCAGACTGATTATAATTTGAATTTACGTTTTAAAAGTATGTCATTGGTGGCCTTCGGCTGTTGTCTGTTCTATGGTCGGGTTGTTGTTGCTTTGACACATTCCTCATTTCCTTTCTCAATTTTATAAATCAAATATGTGATTTTGAGTCATATTGGTGATAATGATTTATAAAGCTAATTCTCTGTTAGCCCTTGGGATAGACCAGGTTGCAGAAACTACTTATAAAGCAAAGAAAAGACAATTTAAACACAAGTATTTGGGTGAGAAGTTGAAAGACTATTGCAATCACAAATGGTATCATGCACTGGGTTGAATATATATTAATATACTGTGGATTCACTCTTATTTGATACCAATTTTTGTGGGTTTCGTGGGTACAATTGTGAACCAAGAATTTTAAACACGTTCAATCAATAGCATATTCTCAATAGGTTTTGTATACAGAGATAAGACATTAAACAACGAAATCAAATATCAAGGAATATGCAAGTTTTCAACAATCCACGAAAATTGATACCCACGAAAACAAATGAATCCACAGTAAAATTTCCCTTTAAACACAGCATGTGTTCTATCTTTAAAAAACACATACTTACCTCATGCCTTGAATACATCAACGTGTGCCCATTTTCATCTGAAATATTCAGAATTTTATAACTTCAGTTTTAGAAATTGTTATCTGTGTTAAATAAATAGCAATATCTACATTTAAACATAATGTTAAACAAGATATAACAGAATCTGATATTGAAAACTAATACAATTTCTTATTTTAAAATGTAAGGATCTGAAAGAATGCACATTATTGATTCAATCTGTTATTGTTTATACGTTTACTTGATTTGTATCTCCATTGTCAATTTATTTTTTGATCATTTAAAAACTGTTGTTGCCTTTTTAATTTATTACAACTCATGTTCAACAAGAATAATTATGTCCATAGTACACAGATGCCCCACTCGCACTATTATTTTCCATGTTCAGTGGACTGTGATATTGGAGTCAAAATTTTTAATTTGGCATTTAAATTAGAAAGATCATATCATAGCTATATAGAGAACATGTGTACTAAGTTTCAAGTGATTGGACTGCAACTTCATCAAAAACTACCTTGACCAAAAACTATCACCAAAAACTAAAACCTGAACTTTGCACTATCATTTTCTATGTTCAGTGGACCGTGAAATTGGAGTCAAAACTTTAATTTGGCATTAGAATTATAAAGATCATATAATAGGGAACATGTGTACTAAGTTTCAAGTTTATGGACTTCCAACTTCATTAAAAACTACCTTGAGCAAAAACTCTAACCTGAAGAGGAACAAACAGAAGAACCAACTGACCAACGAATGAACTGACGGACTGACCAGAAAACATAATGGCCCTCTACTATCATAGGTGGGGCAAAAAAATAAACTCACCAATAAAAGGATCGTCAAATCTTACTCCACTTATAGTACTACGACTTTCATACATAGAATTTTTCTTGTTTGGAATAAGATGATTTGGTCTAACAGGGGCAACTTGAACTGATCCCTCACTCTTATGTCTTCTCCGCCCTCCACCTTCATCATCACTGGCTGAATCAAGGGGAGATAAATATCCTCCTTTTCTGTAATGGCCAACAGAATCGACAGAGTTGTCAGATGGCGAGAGATACAATCGGCCATTCTGTTTTAGGTCCAAAACTTTTGGATTTATTTTGCTGAAATAAAGATGTCCACTTTTCTCTATGCCGTTGTGTGTATTAGGTGGTGAGGATGCTGATGATTCTGAATGGATTTCTGGAGTTCTCTCACTTGTCGGGGTCACAATAAATACTTGTTCTAATTCTACTGTAGTTTCTTCTGGAGAAGAATCCATTGTCGACAAAATAATCTACAACCTATAAAATAACAAACAGTATAAATATCATTTTTAATTGTTTCTGACCCTTTTGGTATATAAATATGGGGATGACTGAAAATCAAAATGACATGTGACATCCAACAACAGCCTGTAATTCAGTGGTTGTCGTTTGTTGCTGTTACATATTTGATTTTTGTTGTACTTTAATTAGGCTGTTAGTATTCTTGTTTGAATTGTTTAACGTTTGTGATTATGGGGCCTTTTTTAGCTGACTAGGCAGTATGGCTTTGCTCATTGTTGAAGGCCGTACGGTGACCTATAGTTGTTAATATCTGTGTCATTTGGTCTCTTGTGGAGAGTTGATTCATTTGCAATCATACCCCATCTTCTTTTATATAAGTTTGAATAGGAAATGGGGAGTGTATCTGGTGTTTGAGTGAACAAAAATAAATGTCCCTCCTTCATCTCTAGAATTCCCCCAGTAAACCCATGGTGAACTAGAAAGGTCATGTCAAGGTAATATATAAAAGCAATCTGTTATATCATGTAATATGGCAAGAATGTATGAGGTTTTGGGATGGACTTATGAAATTTAATAATTTAACCTTCAAAGTCAAAGTCAAAGATTATTTTTATCATCACATCACCTTGAGGTATTTATATTTATGGATCACATATTAATATCGTGATTGTTTCAAAGAACAAAAAATTTATGTAAAAGACACTAAAACATAAAATAATCAACTAATTTGAACTCAAGTTCAAAGGTCAAGGTGAAATGACAATGACGGGTCTAGATAATTTCATAAGTGGGGGCCCACTGGCTGCCTTTTAAAGAGGGGGCCCGCTCCCGTCACACTTCAGTGATTCCCTATATAATCAACCAATTTTTTTTCTCAAAAGCTCCCCCCCCCCTAAATCTGCCTCTGAATGATACACCAAATGAAATAATTATAGTAAACATGGTAAAGTACAAAATTAAATGAAATGTAATTTTGTATAGGATTGTATTTGTTAAATTTGTTAATGAAATCTAATATCCACAAATATTCAATTATTCCTTAATCCTTAAAATTGATACCCACAAAAATAAATGAATCCATAGGCTGAGACACTAATGTCTCATGCTTTTATCCTTACATAGGACAGTAAATCTAAAAGATAATCTTCTGGAGCAAACGCAAACCCATTTGAAACTAAAATAATTGCAAATGAACCTCTCTTTCTTTGGTTACATCTTCTGACATCAGACTCGGACTTCTCTTGAACTGAATTTTAATGTGCGTATTATTATGTGTTTACTTTTCTACATTGGCTAGAGGTATAGGTGGAGGGTTGAGATTTCATAAACATGTTTAACCCCACCGCATTTTTGTGCCTGTCCCAAGTCAAGAGCTCTAGCCTTTGTTAGTTTTGTATTATTTTTAATTTTAGTTTCTAGTGTACAATTTGGAGTTTAGTATGGCGTTCATTATCACTGAACTTAAGTATATATATTTGTTTTGGGGCCAGCTGAAGGACGCTTCCGGGTGCGGGAATTTCTCGCTGCATTAAAGACCGGTTTGTGACCTTCTGCTGTTGTCTGTTGTATGGTCAGGTTGTTGTCTCTTTGACACATTCCCCATTTACATTCTCAATTTATTATTTACTCTCTAATACCTTTAAAAAGAAAAGTATATAAAAAAGCTAAACCCAACAAAAAATAATCTGATGAAAAATGTAGACAGGTCTCGAACTATTTGATAAATACTTATTTGAGCTTTCATTGCACTTCTTTTATAGTAATTATGTTCAGAAAAATATATGAAAGGTCAGACTGACAGTTGTCTGTACCAATCTATAATGAATGCCTTGAGGGAGACTTAATTAATGCATTGAGGGAGACTCAATTAATCAAAGAATGAACTTTTCCCAACTATGGAAAAACCTTCACATGATAAAGAACTATAAAAAAAAAAAAGAAAATAAAATTAAATCATTTCAAAGAAAAACTGATTGATGCCGAATATACCTGCATGTTGATTGATGCACAATAACCAGCATGTGTAAACAGGAAATTCTAAATGATGTGTTAAGAAATTGATATTCTTAATTCAAATCTGTTTCTGTAAAAATTAAGACTAAATTTAGATCAAATGCCTTAGGAAAAGTTAATCTTGGGAGATATATATGCTCTTTTCTTTGATAAAGAAGTAAAATAAAACTCGACTTACGTAATTAATGTATTTATTTTTGGGAGGCTATATAAACCTTCATCTTCAGTAATTTTTCTAACAGATGTGTAAAGCACTTTTGAATCACAGCATATCAGCTGATTTTTACGAATTGATTCTCAAATCAGATTGTAAAGAATTACAAGTTAGTGAAATCTTAACATCATCTCTATCATCATGATCATAGATAAAAAGTAAAATCTGAAAACAATTCAAAATTACCTTTGTTCATTCATCAGATAATGAAACAATTTTACAGAAGATATTTAAAATATTTAAATGCATATTAACCAAATATCTGTAGGTTATAATGTTGGAAGGCACAGAATAGACTGTTTATTATCCAGTGACAAATATTTCATGCATACCCGATGAAAAAATTTGGACAATCCTTTAAATTATTTATACTTCATAGTTTTGCCTTTGATTGTATTTCAAATGTTCTGTTAATTTTTGGTTTACATGATTTTTTGTTCATATTTCTGGTAATTGCTGGGTTCAAACTCATAACCTCTAGTGACACATTACTGTAAATTCAGAAATTATTGCAAGGTTTATATTATTGCGAAAAATGCAAGAGTTGTAAACGCAATGATTTAAACTCGCATTTTGAAATATTGTATATGAATTTAACAGGATTTTTCTCAAAAGCGTAAAAATTTAAATCGCATTTAAGTCTTAAATGATAAAATCGCAATAATAAATGTTTGCAATAATTTCAGAATTTACAGTAGTTGAATTGTGATTACAAATGTATATCAAAATTGAGATTGAAGATGGGGAATGTGTCAAAGAGACAACAACCTGACCAAAGAACAGACAAAAGCCCATGGCCACCAAAGGCTCTTAAACACAGTGAAAAATCCCCCATCCAGAGTAGGGCTTCAGCCTGCCCTTAAACAAAAATGTGTCCTCAGTTCAGTGAATAGGATTCAGGCCAAACTCTGAATCATAAAATGAACTAAACTTTAATGAACAGCTGTGCCATCAGTGCATGATTTTTTTGGCTCCTAATTCCTAAACTGTTGGGACCATAACGCCCAAAATCAATCCCAACCTTTCTTTAGTGGTATTGAACCTTCTGGTAAAAATTTAAAGAGATCCTTTCACTTTAACTAAAGTTATTGTCCGGACACTAAACGCGTCTTCATGGACGATGCAGATGATGACCTCATGATAACATTAAAAGACGCAAAAATTTTTTGACGGTTGTATAAAAAGCAGTTCATCATAGATAAAAGACATGTATATATATCAACAACCAAAATAATTATGTTTTCATATCTAGCCAATATCTGAAGTAGCCTTAGAGATATGATCAGTTTTAAATTATTATATAAACACATCATTGCTACCACTTAGAAGAGGATATTGCATCAGAGGTCAGAGAAATTAACTGTAGATACAAGATATCTGATAAATACAAGTAGCACATACATGTTTCCATGCAGTTCATTGACACTAGATATTTTGGTTTTTAAATTAGCAGCAGAGCATTTACCTTTGTCCTTGAGCTAACAAAGTCATTAAGACAAAATATAGTAATCCAATTTACCAAACTCTATACAAAATTCTTTTCTTGTAAGTATAATCTTTCAGTTCTTAATTGCATTGTTCAACATCCATATTCAAAAATAATTGAATTCTGATACAACTTAAAAGTGGACGTCTAAATAAATATTCACCCAGTTTTTTTAAAAAGACTTAAAGATTTGTTTTTGAATTTTATTTAGAAAGTCACTAACACCTACATGTTTTTATCATTGTTGAAGGTTGCATTGTCGGCTATAATTTCTAAACTATACTAGTAGATACTCTAGAGAGTAAATGTCTCATTGACAAGATGGAAGTTTTTAATGACCTTGACCTTGCACGGTCTGTATTGGCAACCATACTACATCTCCTCCTTTTTATACTAGCAGATCATACATCATCAACATCTGATACAATAGAAACATTGAGGAAGGAGCTGTCAATTTTAAAGCAAGTTTTGAAAGGGGCTCTCAGGCATACCACATTCCATGCATTCTATACATTCAGGTATCGCAGATCAAATTTATTAGTTCATACTGTGTTAATTTACATTTTTTGATTGAGTTAAGCCTTCCAATTGATATTTTATCGTGTGTTTTTCTATGTTGTGATGTTACTATTGTTTCAGAAAAAGGGAGAAGGTTTGGTACCATTAAAATGTTTAATCCCGCTGCAAATGTATGCAATGCTGTCCTAAGTCAGGAAGCTGATGTTAAGTAGTTGTCGTTTGTTTATGTAATTTATATGTGTTTCTCATTTCTTGTTTTTTATATAGATTAGACCGTTGGTTTTCCCATTTGAATAGTTTAACACTAGTAATTTTGGGGCCTTTAATAACTTATTGTTTGGTGTGAGCCAAGGCTCCGTGTTGAAGGCCGTACATTGACCTATAATGGTTTACTTTTATTAATTGTTATTTGGATGGTGAGTTGTCTCATTGGCACTCACACCACATCTTCCTATCTATTCTATGCCTTTTTTCCAATGTATTCCTGAGGGGGGATAGGAGGGGTCCTGATCCCGAAATCCCAGGCTTAAAAACACGAAATCCTGAGGTCCCGAATTTAAATAAAGTAAATCCCGACGTCCCGAAATCCAAAAAAAATAATTCCCGAATCCCGAAAGGGTCAATCCCGAAATCCAGAGCTTAAAAACACCTCATCCCAGAGTCCCGATAAAGGTCCTATCCCCCTCATCCCTCAAGGGCAAAAATAAAAATCATTAACATAAAACTTGACCACCATTTTCTTATCAGTAACAGCATATTATAATTTAAGATCAATGGTAAAACGGTCTATTAGGCTATTGCATGAACATTTCAGATGATATAGTATAGAAAAGACATAAAGTGTCATTTTTCTACCAATAAAGAACCATAAACCCTTAGGACAGCAAAAGTGAAAATTACCAATATCAAAATTGAACTCTACTGTCTAAAATTTTAAAAGCATTAATCGGTCAAGTTGTTTATAATATTATCACAAGGAAACAAAATAAAGTGCCATTTTCCACTAGGACCACAACTCATGAACAGTTAAAGTGATTGAAATTAAAATTAAACTCCATTTTGTCTTCTGTAAAGGCATATCATAAATTGAAAACCAGTGGTTATAAGAATTCATATGTTATCAGAATAGAAACAACATAAAATGCCATTTTCCAATACATGTATACCAAGGTCATTCAAGGACCATAATTCTGAATGGTAAAAGTAAATAGTTAAAAATGAAACATTCCTTATTTTCATTCTCAATTCCAATAAAAAAAAAAAGATTTTGTTCCATCTTTAATTTTCTGGTATATTGGCTGCGTGTTGAGTTGCATGAGCCCCTAAGATTTTTCCATTCATCCAACTTTTATTTCAATTGATGGCTCCCTTAACCCATTTTACGAAATCTCTATGCGTTTTTATAAATTATTACCTTCCTAACTGATGTAACCCTAAATTGTTTTCTTTGCCTAATGCATATATATAAATGTACATTGTACTTGCCTTAACTTAATGCTAAATCATCAAAAATCCACACAATTTGAAATTGAAAATAAAATCATTATAGAACAAAACGATAGAAAACTTCTATATCTCTTGATAAATCCTACCTCTTGCTATAAGTAATACCATACAGTTCATTAAAAGTTTGCATTAGTGCAAAATCAATCCAAAGCCAGCTAGAATAAAGAATTAAGTATAGACAAAAACATTGCAATGTTTTCATAACATTTAATCTATTTTTACCTTGATAAATTGATGAAACCACACCTTTATACCTTGATTTTTCTTATAATTTGTTATTATTAAGATTCTGTGCCAAGAAGACAATGTTTTATAGCTCTAAAACAAATTGTGAGACTATTAACTCGTTGTAATTTACATGATTTAGTGAAATATAAAGCAAATTCTATGTAACATGGGAAGTCATAATTTGCACATAAAGATTTTTTCTAGCTCAGAGAGATGCTAAGATAATGATCTAAAAGCAATATCCTGCTACTTATTTCCATATTATTGAATGTGATGGCACATTACCTGTTAGGAATCTAATACTGTTTTGTAGTCAATTAATGACTAATTTAATGTTATCAAATGATTTCTTAATACTGTTTCAGACCCCATTATGTTTCTGAGTGTCCTTAGATTAATGTCTTGATCAATAACTTTATATAAGGGTCTGATTTCCCCAATGCCCCATTAACTGATAATCTAAGATTTTAATAGGGCAAAGTTCAAAATAAACATGTCTTAGCCCTTGACTTACAGTTGACCATATTTAATGTATAAATTAATTCTTTTTGGTAATAAAAAAACTGCCAAATTATAGGCCTAGTTGAAAATAAAACAAGCAACTCCACAACAACATCAGATATATTCAACTCATAGAAAATATATTATGTGATCTAGTACTAAAGGCTTTACAGCAGAATTCGCGAAAAGTGGTGGTCCTCAGGTTTTTACCACCAAAATTTTGCATAGGACTGACACAATTTTAGTATTTTTCAATAGAATCAATATTAATTGTTAGGACCAGCAGATTTTCTTAAAGGACCACCAGGGAAAAATAGATTTCGCGAACTCTGTTTACAGGTTTGAAGAAGGTCTGCAAGGGGTTCCATATAAGAGATTTGTTTTTTCTATGAGTCAGAGACCCCCTGTTATTAAAATCTGCCTCTGAAAGCCCATATGTTGATAATCCTATGGCTGTCTTTTGAGATTTCAGTCATTTACCGATTTGAATTCTTATTAAAGTATAAGTTACTGACTGCATCTCCATTTGTTCTATTCAAAACAGTATCCATGACTTAAAAAAAGCTTAGGAATCTATAAATGCAAAAAAAAACTTTTAATATAAATTTATGTCTAATATAAAACAGTAAATGATGTTTTAATAAAATGCTTCGCTGAGTGCAGCCTGATACGACCGCAGAGGTCGAATACTGAACAGTTGGGGCAAATTTGGACACAATATTCAAGCTTGTTACTGTCAGAATTTGGATTGTGATCATATTTTATTACATAATATAGGTTTCTGACACAAAATAAATGTGGTCAAAGATCTTACAAATCTATTGCGTAATACTGTGCAATTGAAATCAAAATCTAAAAGATTCTGAAAAAAAATTATGAAACCCAAGAAACTCAATCCCAGCCTTCCCTATGTTATATGGAACCTTGTGGTACAATGTCAGAGAGAACCATACACTAACATACAAGTTATTGTCTGGAAACTAGAAAAATGCTTATTTTTGGCCCCTAATTCCTAAACTATTGGCCCCATAAACCCCTATAATATATCCCAACCTTCTACTTATGGTATGAAACATTGGGGTATAATTTGAAAGCAATTGAAATACTGGTACACAAGTTGATATCCTGAATCTAGAAAAATGCTTGTTTTTGGCCCCTTTTGGGCCCCATAATTCCTAAACAATTTGGTCCATCATCCCCAAAATCAGTCCCAACCTTCATTTGTGATATTGAACCTTCCTAAAATATTTCGTAGAGATCCATTCACTTAAAACTGAACAGTTATTGTCTGGAAACGAATGTGTCTTTTGAATGTGTCTTTTCAGACGACGACAACGACGCAGACAACAACATCATACCATTATACAATCCACAAAAAATTGCGGTGGTATAAAAACATATTAATAATGCAAAATGCATCAATTAAAAGAATGTCTTATTCTCAGGTTGATCATTCTTTTGAAATTGATCATGACACTTTCATAAATAAATAAGAGCTGTTTAAAAAGCATCTAAATCTCTAAATGTGTATTTTCATTTGTTTTCCAATAAAATTGTCTGAAACAAAAAAATAATATATGTAATTCATTAGAATTTAAATTAAACCTATATATAGCACCTCAGATGTTGTCTTACTTTGAATCAGACCAAGTCATGTCGTCTGCTTAAACAAGCAGCTGACATTTTATTGACAAATTTGAAATCAGGAAGATTTGTAATAATTTATCATGCAGCTATTTCACATACCAAAGAGTTCATAAAAACTGAAGAAAAAAGGATGCTCTGCCAATTATTCTACTAGTAAATCGGGCCAATCACATTACTGGGTTATCAAAAACATGACAGTAAAATGTCAGAAGTTTCTGACATCACTTGTGTTGAGATCAAGAAATATCTCTTATCTAACGAATTTTAATTAACGAAGCAGATTTGTTTCTTTTTTTGTTGTAACTCCTCCAAATAAGATTTATTTCTGTATACTTTGAGGTAATCTCGTAAATTACATACTCTTATTCTTTAAAACAGACATCATGAACATAACATTTAAGCCGACATAAGTGGTTCTATTTCTATAAGTTTAAATAAAATACATGATATAAAAGGATTTAAAACTACCCAGACATGCATAAAATGCAAAAAAGATGATTTTATTTACATGTCAATGATGCAACATGGGTCAGTATGTAAATCAATTGGAATGCAGTGTATAGGTATTAAATCAATTGGAATACAGTGTATAGGTATTAAATCAATCTAAAGAAAGATACTCTGCAATCATTCAAAACTGGAAATGTATACATAACAATTGAAAAAAAGAACAAAAGATATACGCTCAGATATTATATAACAAAAGGGAAATAATGTGTTTGTTCTTTTGTCTTGATAAATTTAAACTCCAGCAAAGATTTAATGATATAAATATCAGCTTGCCAATGAGACAACTCTCCAAAAGAGACCAAGTGACACAGAAATTAACAACTATAGGTAACAATATGGTACAAGGACACAGTTATCGTCCTTTGGTTTTCGTTGTCTACGAATATAGTCCCTAGAGTAAACAGTGTATAACTTGCATGTTTTATTTAATACACTTTCCCAATTTATTTCTTGATATTAAATGCATGAAATATTAAGTAGGGGGATGTTATTACATGTTCAAAAAATTTGGGTGCTGAATCTTTATGTTAAGTAGTGATTTGGTCCAGTTGAAAAAGGTCAAATTTTATCACGTCTGAAGCTGTCAAACTGAATTTTACACCCCCTTAAGGAGGCTCACGGGTATAAGATTTTCAGAAAAAAAAATAAACATTTATTTTTTCATTACAAATTTAATTTATTACTTTAAGTAGTTGTTACTTTGTCATATGGTACAAAAATCATTCCAAAAAATCAATTCCTGTTGTCCCCAGGTGACTTTTAAAATGTAGATATCAATGAAAAAGCTCCAAATTATCTCCCTTTGGTGCAAAAATGCCATTTTTTGGCATTAAAATGGAAATATCTTTTTTAACTCATCAGTGACCTATATTTTTTATTGTTGTTTTCGAATAAGCTGTACATTAACTAATTATTTGTAAAATTTAAGCGATTTCTGTAATTTAGATCTTTTTTTATTTCGATATTACCGCTATTTCTCCTATTAGTTCAACAGAAAAAAAGGAGATTACCAACAATGTATGCTTCTTTCAAAGGCAGATTGTGAGCGTAAATGAACAGTGACCCCATTTTTTTATTTCATTTTTCTATTAAGTATAAGATAAAGTTCATTTATAGAAAAATATAGAGAAATCCTATATTAATTAAAAAAAAAAATTGATTTAGACCCGCGAGCCCCATTAACAAAGAATTTTTGAGTTAGAGCTGGTAGAAGTTTCTATAATTTTGATATTATTTGTCTCACTGGTAGTTCACTACACTGTGAAAATCTTTTTGAGAAAGAGCAGGTGCGATTTTTTTAATTTGAATTTATGGTCTAAAAGAAATGCACTACGAAATAACTGTGTTCTCGGGCCATATACATCATAAATAATGAATATCTTTGTCAATGAGACAACCATCTAGCAGAGTTCTAATGAAGTGGATATAAGCAATTATAGGCCACCTTAAAGTCTTCAACAATGAGAAAACCAATACATACTGTATAGGCAGTAAAAAAAAACAAAAAATACTGAAAAATATTGACCACTTATTTTCTCGCTGACTATTTGTACCATCCTAAAATACAAAAATCTCTCCATCAAAAGATGATTCTATAATTCTGTAAAGAGAAAGACTTCGTTGTACTTCTCACACATACAACCTTGTGTGGTTTATTGGTAAATTTTAAATATTTGCTGCTTTAAAGTTTTAAAATAATGACATGAAACCTGTTATATATTGATTATGAGACAGTTTCTTAAAAAAAATGTATATAAAATCAACTGTTTCATACTTAGAGAGATCAAACTGGTTTCCTGCAGACATCTAAAATTGAGAAATCTCACTGAGGAATTTATAAATTTACCTCCCAACAACTCACTAAATTGCATACATATGTACTTTTTATATTTCAAAGAAACTACATTTGAAAATTATCCAGATTTCTTTTCAACTTTCATTTGATATTAAGTTTGTAATTATAATTTCTATAATGTCTTTCTTTCATGTAAAAGGTTCAAATATAGCACATTTGCTTTAATGTGGGTTCTTATGCCAGTCATGCTAATTAGAAATTGATTTTACAAACTCAACTACAATATCTTTGATTCACTTTTACCATAGAAACAGGAGATGTAACCAAGACAGGGCTGGGGATATGGTTTGAGTATTAGGAAGACTTTTCTGTGTAACCATAAAAAGTGTGGTGAGCTGAATTAGTAAGGTGACATTCCCATTCCCTATTCAATGCTAAAAATATATATATCCTGATCAAAATGGTATGACAAGCAGTGGATCCAACCATTCATAAAAGGGGGTATCTAAACCAGGATAAAGGAGGGTTCCATCTATATGTTCAAAAGTATTGATCATCCAAAAAAGGGGGGTTCGGACCCCTTCACTCTCCTATCTCTTTCACTATCAGCCACGTGCACTGTATTACAATCATCTCATAGGGTGCTCTTTTAATAGGGCTGGAAAATCAATTGTAATTTTTAAATAGAATATTGTATACTCTGAGGTGTCATTCTAATAATAGGCCATGCCAAAAAATTAATGTTTGTTATCCAAATTATAAATTCTTAATGTCTTCTGACCTATTGCAGGTTAGCATTTAAAATTGCATAACTTTGGCTTATTTGCTCATCTGTTTTGCTGATGATGGGAGATTTTAACGACCTTGACTGGCTGTACAGCCCTCACGGTCTGTTTTGCCAATATTTATAGGAAATTTTTAAACTAATAACCAGAAAGTAGGGGGAGGATTACAAACCTATAAATTATATAAAGGTCGTCAACTTTAAAACACAGTTTTGTTATATTGCCAAATATCTGATAGAAAAAACCTAAAGACCTAAATATTTCCCAGATTTTTTATGATAAGAACATTAGTTTTCAAAGGTTAATGCTAATTAAGTACTTTACAACATTTTTCATTTTTAATTATTCTGCCAATATAGTATGGCACTGATTATGTAAAATATTGTGTTTTTACCTAATTGTTTAAAAAAAAATGATAGCAAGTTTTGTATGGAATGCATCTTACAGAAATTGTTTTTTAACGATTAAAAAGCTTTGAATAAAAAAAAACAATCTTTTGAAAATTAGTTATCAACCTGATGTATAAAGAGGGTGGTAAAGGGTTATTTTCGTGCAACCTGTTTTGCCATTTTTATTTCACGTGCATCCGTGAAAGAGGTTCTTTATTCACCCTAGCTGTTTCATGAAAATAGAAAAAAGATCAATGTGCAAGAACTTTTTAATTTTTCGTTCACTGTGAAATGGCAATTTTATTTCGCGTTCTTCCTTGCATATACCTTTTTCCCCTTTAGGCCCCTGTATAACTTTCATAGTTTTTTTTTTTTTTTAAATTATACGAAAATAAGAAACAGGGGATCTTTTTTAAGGATTGGTAGCAACATTTTATTGAAGTGTAAAATCTATAGACAATTATGAGCCTCATATGGTATAATACTACTGGTACTTAATGTAATAAAGCCTCCCAGTAATAGCTGTCTTTGGTCTTGAGTCAAGCCTATAGAACATCATGATCTCTAGCTTTGTATGTGTGACCATTTATGATACTTAACAAACCCATCCTTATTCTATGATCAATACTTTCATCTTTTATGAGGGTCCTGATGTGTCCTTAATTTCTACATACTGTAACAAGCTCTTATACCCCACTTGTCCTATAACATATGACTTCGCATTCTTATTCAATTTTTAACGTTTTTATACTGATATTTTCATTTTTTTTTTTATTTTTAATGCGAAGTGTGACACATTGATAGTAAAAAAAATTATCAGAACAGTAAATAGAAATAGTAAATAATGCTCCCGAGGTCATATGTTATAGGACTAATTACCCACATACTCATTAAATAAGTTACTAGTGACATAGTTATTTCTGTTACTTGAAGCAAATTCTATTTCTGTAGATTTACACAATAGCATAATATTGTTATACTTGTTTTATTTCACCTTGAAGATTAGACAAATAGGGATACTCCTTTGATTTTTTATTTCATGTCAGTCAGGTCCCTTTATATGAAACTTGAAACCACTTCTCTGCCATATGGATATTATATAACAACTCTGCCCATGACCCATATAAATTGATATTCATTCTTTAACCATATATCATAGTAAGCTAGTTAATTTTTATTTTACACTAATCCACAATCTTTCATGTCAAATTTCTGTCTCCATTTAAGTTTATGCCATTGAACCATCATCATGATCATGGTATTAAACACAATTCCAAGTAATTATGCTGTTATAGTGGGTCACCATATATTCAACTTGGGTGGCATTTCAGTTATTGAAATTTGTGTCAGATTGGAAAATGAACTAGACCTTTAGGAATTGATCTCATTATTTAATATGGAGCCATAGTATGTGACCCCTACCCGGTAACAAAAATAAACATGCCAAGCGGTTAAAATTTATCACCAGAGATTACAAGTGAAGAGAGGATGGATAAGTCTCAAAAATGCTTGCCAAACTGGAACTACAACAAGATCTCTAGACAAGGACGAACAATGAGTTGAAGCCAAAGTTAGTATTTATGTAAAAAGTAGTTGAGGGGCTGATTCACGCTATTGAACAAGACGAATTCCTCTAAAAAGCATGTCCGAAGAGAACCATAACTGCCGAGAAATTCAAAGAATACCACGCAAGAATTATTGTGAAAAAGCAAGTAAAGAATAACTCTAACTGTGAGTGTATTGACATTCCACCAGGTAAAACACCGTGCAATATTCAAACTTTGTAAGACAGTGATCGCGCCGAATCAGCTAGACGACACTTTTGTGCACGCATCAAACGTAGAGAGCTTCAAATCTGTTCTCCCGCCCCGCCAATAAATCGGCGGCGCTCTCACAAACCGTTGTATTAAAGCCAGCATCGATATCGACAATTTATTCACATGTCATACAGATACAGTCTGTCACAGACTCTACATGTCTATGTTGTATTGTAAACAAAGATTGAGTCGGATTTCCGGTACCCCGATCTGTATTATAACCAGTAGAAAGTTGACCAACACGGACACATTATATTTTCTTATAAAAAAGGCAGTTGTTTGTAAAACGAAAAGACCATCAAGTTTTCCCCGATTAATTATATATCTTTAATGTTTTAACAATGTTTTAGTTTTACTTCACATAATCAATAAAGGTATAAAAATAGATTTGTGAGTATCTTAACAACATTGGTTGGTACACTTCGATCTTTTTGGTAATAAGAAGGACCGGAGGTATGTAAACTGGTTCCCAGTTGATTACTACACAAAAATGATCCATTACAAGCAGAATCCAGTTTGTATGTAAAATAGTAAATACGAAACCAAGCGCGGTAGACGGAGAAATGTAATGGAAAGTAAATACGAACCAAGCGCGGTAGGCAGAGAAATGTAATGGAAGTTCAGGTCAATAGTATTGGAACAAGCCGCTGAAAGCGTCATTTTCCAAAAATTCAGATCATTTTTTATCAATGTGTTTTTTTAAGAATGAAATAGATGACAAAATTTTCAAGCAGTGAAATACTTGACCTTCATCAGTATCAACCCTAATAATTCAGTCCCTCCCTGTAATCAATCTTTTGTAGTTATTCAGGTTAGAACAGTATATTCACTCTGTAAAAATGCATACCAAATTTCCATATATCACAGTGTATATTATTATTTCTTAAAACATAACTTTCATTGACTATAACAAGACACCAATGCTTATTATCGATGAATTATCACTATAATTCTACTATTTGAAATCTTAATTACTGTGTAAGATAAATTATTCCTACTGATTAAATAATCAATTATCATATGTAATCAGTATTATATGACTAAGGACCTAAACATATTCATCATTTATATAAATCAACTTCCACCAACAATATATATATAAGAGATTAAACAAAAGTAATTCAATATCCTGTATATGTCATTTTTTTCATAACATCAGGTCTAATTGCTGGAAAGAAACCCATTCTAAAATATTGAAATCGAAATTTGCATTAACCAATTCGTATTCAGCCTTTATGACTGAATGGTTAATTCAGAAATGTTCCCAATGTTTTGCAACAGGATAGCTTTTGCCAAAGATATAAACTCCCATAATACCATTTTATATTTTGATCTAGCTTAATTTAGTTAATATGAAGCATTTATGGAACCCCATTAATCAATGATATTGTATATTTGCCCTTTTTCCTCAATGGCAATGATTGCTGTTTGCTTAAGGTCCAGTGGCAAGTATTTCATGCATGTTCACGACAAGAACAAATCGACAAAACAATTATGTACATACAATAGATATGGGCTATTTCAAAAAAAATGATGCCTTTCCTTTAAACCTTTGTTAGTCTCTTGTATGATACTATATCTGTAATGTTTTTAGGTCAGATAATGTATTATGATTAGTCGGTCCTAACTACCAAAGATAATAGCAGTATGTGCTCTGTTTAAAAAATATTGTCCAAAATTGTACCTCAAAATGTCAGGAGTGTAACGCTTTTAGTGTGACATTTAGAAGAAAGCATGTTCATTCATTGATGATATAGAATAAATAAGGGCAGATACAATACCAAACAATATCTTTCATCCAACTATTATATCTTGACTATGATTTCTTGTTCAATTCTTCCATATATTTACATTTTTATGAGCCTCATAAGGTAAGTCAAATAAGTTTGTGTAAAAAAAAAAATGTTAGTAAAAGTCAATATGCTGCCAGAAAATGTCGTTGTAGGTGAATTAACATGTTTCTGTACATCTTGCACGGTTTATTTTTTTTGTTTAGTATCATAGCTTGGCACAGGTGCATCCAGTTGACCCTGAAGTTCTACTACTGGAATATTATGGTTACAATAAGAGGACTACCCAGGTCTGTCAGGAGTATAACAACTGGGTTAAGATGTATTTTTTTTTAGAAACAATGTTGTTATAGTTGTTGTTTTTTCTTGAATTTCAGTGAACATTACCTGTTACAGTTTATCAGTAACATACATGCCGTTATTATGGCCTTCATTGCTTTTGTATGCTCAATACTTCAATGTCAGGAGTGTAACCTAAAAAAATGCCTTATTTCAATCTTATTAGCAAAGGTAAGTTATTGGAAGAAAAAACAAGCTGACAATTATTATAAAATGACATTACTACACCTCAGCTTAACACAGAATACAAGTCTACATCATTACTTTTGAAATTTTTGAACTAAAATTGCAATTGAACTAGCTTGTTTAAATTTGTTACAGTCCTGACATACAAATATTGAGCATAAACAAGCAATAAAGGCCATAATAATGGCATGTTTGTTACTGAAAATATGCAACAGATGGTGTTCACACTCAAATTCCAGAAAAGAAAACCACTAATAATAACATTGTTTCATAAAAAATAACATGAATGTTACACTTAAGGTGGTATGGGAGTCTAAAATAAAAATGATAGAATTTGTTCATACTTTGCCAAAACGTAATATCTATTGATATATGTTGAAAAATATAATAAAAATGATAGGTCACCGCGCATTTTCTCAAGCTACAAGACGTGACAAAATGACACATTTTGTATGGATTATACAGGAAAAAATACCATTTTGTGATTAGAAACTAAACAAAATGATAGAATTGTTAAATACTTAAGGAAAAGATAGCTTTCAGACAATGCTTTGAGAATATCAAAAGAAAAGATAGGGTCACCGTACGTTTTTTCCAGCTAAAATTCAAAATAGGAAAATTCTATGTAGAATCCTTCAGAAAATGCACTGTTTTAGAGTTACCTCCCCTTAAAATGCCAATTTCATATTATTTTTTTTAAACCCAAAAATAGTCATCATTTGCAAAATATTAATATTTTTAAGTTATATTCTTTTAAATTGATTCTTTAAAATGAAAATTCACATTAAATATCTGCATTCCTGCATCAAATTTTGCAAACTTGATAGAAAATATTGACCTTTGGTTCTCTGTTTTTTACAATCCAAGATGGAGGAAGACACCCATACCACCTTAAACATTTTAAAGCGTTACACTCCTGACATTTTTGGGTACATTTTTGGACAATTTTTAATATACAGAGCACATACTGCTACCATCTTTGGTAGTACGAACAAACTTATCATAATACATTATCTGTCATAAAAACAGCATATATATAGTATCAAACAAGAGACTGAACAAGGTTTAAAGGAAAGCCATCTTTTTTTCTTAAATAGACAATTAGCAAAATTTGTAAATATGTAAGAAGTATATGATTTTTTTTAACCTGTTCTTAATTTGCACTAAAATAATATGTGAAATATAAAGACTCTACATGATTTCAGGTCAGTTTCAGGTTAAAATATGGTAGCAATAAATTATGGTCAGGAGTGTAACATTTGTTACACTCCTGACAAGTTTCTGATGTAGCTTATCTATAACAAAATTCAACATGATTCTTTATTAAAATAATTGTAACATCTTTACAATGTAATGAGAAAGCCGATCTGTCTTGTAAAGTGATTTTTCTGCACACTATTCACCAAAGATTCTTAAAAATTAAAGTGTAATTCTCATTAAACATGTTAAAAGTTTGCTCTTTGCTCAGAAATTAAAAAAATATGTAATCAAATATCTAATAAATTTATTTATTTGTGAGACTGTAAATTTAAAATAGATATCATTACTGATTTTCTAAACATTCCATTAAAAAACAGTCTTACAGTTACTGAAAAAATATGTCAGGAGTGTAACAAAAGGATAAAAAACACATGTTTGTATTTTTTAAATGAAGAAAACTTAGAATTGACTGAAGCAATTGTTGTGAAATTTTCAGAGGATGTAATTAGATCATATATGTTTGCTTCCTTATACTTTTTATATAAAATTAAAGCTTTTGCAAAGAGATATAAAAACTTTTGAAATAAGATATTAAAGAATACACTAAAAATTGGTGAAATTTACATATTTAAAAAAAAAAACTGTTTATAAGTAAAAAAAAATTGCAGGAAAATCATTTAGTACCTTTATTGCAACAAACAAAAAAATTACATTGATATTTATATTCTTATTTATGTTTGTCAGTTGATATCATTATTTTGTTGTTTCCTTTGAAAAGTGGATGAATTCTTATGAGTAAAATGTTGTTAAAATTTTTGTTTTTATTATTTTGCATTAACCCTTGGTAGTTTTGTAAACTTGAATGTCTCTGGATTAAAGAAAAATGATAGAAAAAAGATTAGCAATGACTTAATTTTTTACCATGTTTGTCACACTTTGGCATCATTTTTTTTGAAATAGCCCATATGTCCTATAATAGGGATTGAATAGGATTGTAAGCTGGTGCATTTTTAGCATCTCCACAACTTAAAAGACACTTAAGCTTAACTTTCACAAGAGTTTTACTGCCTACAGATAACCAAGAGTGTTGATATGTTTATTTCTCAGTCAATTATCAAAATAATAAATGCACACAATAATTTCTGAATTTACAGTTATATAATACATAAATCAACATGTCCAAAATTGAGGGGTGGCTGGCATATAAATGAAAATGTAAGCAGTTTAAAGATAGAAGCAATTTAATTTCTGTAGACATTAAACACAAATAATTGTGTAATCAAGCCAATGACCTACAACTAGTATGTGTAACTTTCATGTTCAGCAGCTGCTTTATCGCTTCTTTTTATCTTTTTCTAAAGAAAGCAGTCAATTTCATTTTAGAAAACTTAAATCCTAAAATAGCATATACGGTGATAAAGAAACCATTTTATTAGGTTAATGTTTCTTTGCATTATATATTTCAAGGATTTATTTGATTATCAGAGATTGTGGACAAAAATTCAAGTTTTCACAGGAAAATCTGAAGTAATAAGAAAACTCAAAGCACATCAGATCTTATTGTTTCTAAATATCTATGAGGTGCTGTTTGGCATTGAACTTTACTCTTAACTTTCTATTTCCTTATATTGAGATTGACATATTTCTATCAACATTTATTAAGCTTTAAAAGCCAAGATAATTGAGTCATTTCTCTGTATCACACACATTGACTTCTATTACAGCATGTCTATATAGCTGAAGGATGCCTCCGGGTGCGAGAATTTCTCGTTGCATTGAAGACCTGTTGGTAACCTTCTGCTGTTGTCTGCTCTATGGTCGGGTTGTTGTCTCTTTGGCACATTCCCCATTTCCATTCTCAATTTTATTGATTGATTATAAATAGGATTTCAGGATTTTAATGAAAAAATGTTATTTAACACACAATTTTTGTATACTAATATGTATTTACAAAGCTTACAAGCTAAGAAATTGCATGTTTCTTCTTGTCGTTAATAATGTTATTATACATGTACTGTTGTTGATCATTCATTGCATCTGGTATTGTTTTGGGATGGATATAAATTCAATGTAAATTCAGATATATTATTGGCAGGTATTTCTTTATTGGGAATAATGACACTGTGGCACTGGAGAAAGTAGCATGATAACATTAGGATTCACATTATTTTCCATTGCTAAGAAAGATTTAAGAGTGAGTGTAGAGATCCCATAAAACTAGTTGAACACAGATGCCACAATAAGTTCATATGTGCCTTTCTAAAATCAGGACCTCATTTAAGGGGTTGTCTTTATATTATTTGGGGAACTGGTGTTGCAGGCAGTTCTTTGATAATAGTCTGTGCTTTTTTTTAGATAGGTCATATAAAGGTTAAGCATCTGACAAATTTATAGTAACATGACCTCAAAACGTCATTTGCATTTTTGTATTGTTTAGTTGCTGTAGATGCACACCAGGTACAACCTCTTTTTGTTATTTTCATTTATTTCAATTTTTGCTGGGATCATCAAGGAGTAAGGAAGGGTGGTGCTCCTCAACTCTTATATTTTTAGAAACTTCCATGAGTTTCGAGATCATATGAGATAATGGCCGAAAATAATTCTTAATAAGTTATAATTATTATTAAAGACTTTTATAAACTTTTGGGTTTGGTTTTTTTTTTTTCCCAAACTTTGGATACTAATATTTTTGTACCATCACATACATAAATAAGATATGTATTTAAAGTATTGCAAATATTATATAACTTGCATTATTTCATTTTCCATCTTTTAAAGCCAATAAAAATAAACAAACAGATCTTTGAACATTATGTAATGTGTATCATTTAGATTTCCAGAGAGATTTTAACAATTGGTACATTTAAAACAAAGTCAGCTTTTGAAGACAAGATCATACATTCATATTTTACTTCACATCTTCTATATATATCAATTATTATGGCTAAGAAATAAGTAGAAAACTGATTGAAACTGACATTATAAAATCAGTTCCAGAGAGCCACTTTAGTTGTAACGTAATTTTTACACATCAATATCATAAAAGTGAATTAGACATAACTCATTTTGACATAAATGATTGAATATTGAAAAAGCTTTGCAACATGACACAAATTTAATTGCGGTTCAGAATCATTTCATAATTCAATATGCTTAATGTAATAACACTTGCTTTTTCAGGCAAATTAATCTGTTTTACAAAAAAATGCCTATTAATTGAGTTTTTTTTATCTTGTGATTGTTTTGATTCTGCAAAGGTTTGGTAAAGTGCAAAACAACAAAAAGTCCTAAAATTGCATCGGTTTGGGATATTTTTCATTTGGTCAAATTTTTACCTTGCATGACTATTTGTACTTTATTCATTTTATTCATCAATTAAATGAGGGTGGGGGTGGGGGTCAGAGGGGTCCTGAACCCAAAAACCCAGGCTTAAAAACATGAAATACTGAGGTCCTAAATTTAAAGAAATTTAAATCCTGACATCTCGAAATTCGAAACAAGAATTCCTGGAAACCTAAAGGATCAATCCTGAAATCCCAAGCTTAAAAACACCCGATCCTGATGTCCAGCAAAAGGTCCTGCCCCCTCTTTAATGATTATCAAATTTCTATTATAACACACATTTAGTTAAAGATCTGTGTGTTTCAATTGAAGTATGCCGAAGTCCATAGTAAAAAAATAATGTTTTGGAATTTTAGTTTTTTATTGTGTTTCATAGCTAAATTAAATTAGAATTTTAATACCCATTAATTAATAAAATTTGAGAATGGAAAAGGTAAATGTGTAAAAGAGACAACAAACAGACCAAAGAGCAGTAAACAGCTGAAGGCCACCAATGAGTCTTCAATGCAACCAGAAAATCAGCAACCAGAAGTATGCGTCAGCTGGCCCCTAAACAAAAATATGTACTAGTTCAGTGATGATGGACGTCAAAAATGTTGAATTTTCTAAAAACTATTGTAGGTAAGGCATAACTTATCTGAATTCTACAGATCAGTCAATCTTAAGTAAGTCCCTTTCGACAAATTATAAGAAACATTGTGGAAATTTTTGTGCAGAAATATCAATTGTTATGTCACTGTGAGTGTCTATATATTCAAGGATGTGAAATGGGTATATTTGGATATTGAGGCCACTTCCCATGTGACAGAATATAAGTTCCCCCATAATATTTGTTCCAAAGAAATTTTAGCATATAACAAAAGTTCCATTGGGAACTTTCCTTATATAATATTTTATCCAATGCTATAAGAAAATTTCCTTCAAAAAGGATAAAATATTACATAAGGAAAGTTCCCAATGAAACTTTTGTTATATGCTAAAAGTTCTTTGGAATAAATATCATGGACCATGTTTTATATAATAAAAGTTCCAGGAATATTTGTTATATTATAAAAGTTCAGGAAAATTTGTTATAAAGTTCCAGGAATATTTGTTATATTATAAAAGTTCTAGGAATATTAGTTATATTATAAAAGTTCCAGGCATATTGGAATAATGGCTATATTACAAATGTTGCAGGAATAGTTATCATGGTTATTAAATAATTAAAGTTCCAGAAATATTTATTATATGATCACAGTGCAGCATGCAGTAATAAAATATTGAAAATATGTACAGGTAAATGTCATGTGAGGTGAACATTAATTAAGAGGTACATGTAAGCAGGTGTAAAAAATCAAATGACACTTTTTCTTTAAAGGAACAAATATTATGAAACCATATGACATTTTAGTTCCAGGAAAATATCTTATGAAGGTGGAAATAATATTATGTAATGTTTGATCCCAAGAACTTTTATGATCCATAGTTTTGTTCCAGGGGGAACAAGTATTATTCGGAACAAATATATGTTCACACCCATAGTTTTAGGCAAAATATGATTTGAGTCGTGGCATAATCTTAAGAAACAACTAGTTTATCTAATTCATGTAATTAAGGGCATACGATACAGTTACAGGGAAAGTAATGACGTTGCCAACGTAAAATGTTATTTTCGCGACGTCAAACTATGACATATCGGGAAAAGATGCATTTTTCAACTGATTTTTATCATTCAAACTGATTTAATTTGAAAACGAGTGCATGGACCCCTATTTTTTAAAACAGCAATTTGTTTCAATTTGCAAGGAGATTATGTGACCCAAATTTTATAAAACTGTAAATAGCGCAATTTTTTTAATATTAATAAACATGCAGCAAAAAATGACGTTTTTTTCTCTATTCATGAACATTTGATAAATATAGAGTTATTTCGGAATAAAAATTGCATAAATTTTTAATGATACTTAATGATACAGAAATTACGGATTATTTAACAAAAAACAATTTGTGTTTATCTTTTAAAACAAAAAAGTTATGTCTTTCTTTCGAAAAAGAAAATACGGACACAAATCTGAATTTTGAGCAAATATACAAAATTTCGACCTCATTTTACTCAAAAAGTAGCACATGAAGGTATATTTTTTTTTTACATATTTGATTTAATCAGGTAAAAAATAGCCTGTATGCAAATTTTCATCAACTTGTAAATACAGGTTCAAAACTGTATCGTATGCCCTTAACATATTTGAATTTTTAAAAAATCTAATACAAAAAAAAAAGTTCTGGTTTAAGAATTATTTTTGTTGATTTGCAGATTGTGTAAAGATTGAAGTGCTATTAAAATTATTTTGAAAATATATGTCATATTCAAAATGATAAAAACTGATAAATGAATGTATTGTTTAACATAACGAGGAATTTTATTTGATGCATTTAAAAAACAAATTTTAATTTTCAAATCAATAAATCAAATAAAAGTGGCATTAAGTTGTTAGTTCGTGTGAAAAAAATTGACAGAAAAAGACAATAAAATACCTAATATCAAGGTCAAGGTACAGATAAGAAACAGCCTAATTTGCCAAAAGCACACATGTTTTGGGGTTTAACTGGTAAACTCCCACTAACCAATCTTTCACAAAAACAGTAACAAGCATACATTGTACAGCTTATAACACAGAAATAAGGGACATCACAAGAAGTGGAAAGCAGAAAAACGGAAATAATCAAGATGAAGACACATAAGGGTCTTTTCTGAGCATCCCTCGGCTTCTGAGAATATTGAAAAACAAATGTTTGGTTTAATATACTTTACTCAAGTGTATTTCAATTTACAACAGAATATTTAAAACCTGACAAAAACACATTTTTCAGAAAACAAGCCCTTCCAAATCAGGGGCAGATACATTTGTGATTTTTGGATTTTTAATTGATTGATTGATTGATGTTTGCTTAATGCCACATTAGCTCAAAAAGGCTATATCGCGGCGATGGATTTTTTAAAGAAATAAGGCTTAATATCATGAATATTGTGACCCCCTTTTTTTAATTTGATATTTTGCAAGTATTTATGAATTGAAACTCTCTCATTCAATTTCAATCAATTATATAACTGAATATATCTTCAATAAGGAAAAAATCAGGTTTCCTCTTTAAAACCTACATGAAATAACTGTGATTTCGCTAATTTCAAAGTAATTTAACGAAATAAAAAAATCTGTGACCCTAAACACTACTTAAGTTAAAAGAACAGTGACAGAGAAGTCTTTTACGGCAATTTAAGAAAAATGAATAGTCTAACATTTAGACACCCCAGCTGCAATATATCCTTATATTAAGATGACAGTCAAAGAACATGGATATTCTAATCAATCAGGAATGATTGTTTACAACTTATGTGATGACACCCTCTGGACCTCTGAAGTTAGGTCTATTGAATAGTTTATATAGTTCTGAATGAAAACATGTATGGTTGCTAGGTACATTTTTGATCAAATAAGGGTGGTTGCTAAGCACTTTTGACATGACCTTGACTCTTTATTTTTCAGATGTTGATAAAAAGTGGCTTAAAAACATCCTGATAATTTTCTCCATGTATAGCAGCCTCTTTCTATTATATTTCCTTTCAGAATTCAATTAATATACACAAGGTCAAAGGTCAAGGTCAACAATGACCTTTGACTTTAGGACAATTTATGGTAATTTAATTGCCAATAGTTTGCACATCATAGTCATTCAATACTAATTACTTTTTGTGGATTATTTTAATAAAATAGCTACATTTTAGAGGTAAAAAGGCAAAAATGACACATTTTTGTTTCCATAGCAACCAACCTAGAACCTAATTTCCCAAACATTTTGTTACAATTTTTTTAAAAGAAACATTGATACTTTTCATACATAACCTCAGGTTAAATGGAGGTGAATGCAAAAATGTCTAATTTGTTCATACAAAATGTGTAAAATTTGTGTTCTGAACTATATTGAAAAATGACCTCTGCTTCTGCGGTTGTGACAATATTCAGCCAAATATTTTTTTATATATGACATTGCTATTTTGTTTGTTAAGTTTCATGTTTCTAAAAAATATTTACAAATATTATTAAATACAACCTAGTTTTGATTACGAATGACTGCAAAGTAGTTGTTTTTTAGATGCACAATTCCTCAAAATTTGCAGGAAATCTCATTCACTTGGTTGACATGGCAACCATGAACTAGCAACATTTGGGTGGGCATTTTTCTTACTTTTTTACATGATCACATGTTTTGTCTAAGTTTCATGAAAATCGGTGACTATGCGTGCCGGCCCCCCTATATAAAATGGTTGGTGGTTACAGAAAATTGCTCTTAATAGTAAGTATAAGATAATACCATGACATACGTTGTATTTAATATTTTCATGGTGTACTATGGTTTACAGGGTAAACAAAAAAATCATAGATTTTCAATCATTTAGAAGCAGGCTCTTTTCAGAAATTTGACCCTTTTTTTATGGTAGATCTAGAGAAGATAATGATATTATATGCAAATTATCCAATTCCATTTGATGGCATAATGGGTGAATCAAAAGATTATCTGAGATATTGACACTACACTTTTATAGAAATGATGCAGGGTAATGTCCACTTTAAATTGGTGTCCACTGTAAGTTGGAACATAATGTACAGCTTTTTTCTGGTCTGTTCATGTCCATTCGTTTTTGATGCGTTTTATTATTTGATTTTGCCATGTGATTATGGACTATCAGAATTGATTTTCCTCTGAGTTAAGTATTTTTGTGATTTTACTTTTTGAGAAGTCATGAAAAAATATAGCAGTCGCAAAACTTTTTTTTTAAATGGTGATACTTTTGGGTTGTATTGTACCTGCTTTATATGTCAATTTCCTATTACTTGTAAACCCTAGAATGATAAAGTAGTATCCTCTCATTTCTATTTTTTGTCAGAACCCAAAAAGAGAGGGGAAAGATACCAAAGGGAAATTCAAATTAACAAGTCGAAAAATAAACTGATATTCATTGCAATGGCTAAAAAAGAAAAAACAAACAGACAAACAGACAAAAAAGTCATCCCTACACAAAATTAATGAAAATTACTAAATTAATTGTTCATCTGTTTGCGTTAATATTTTGTTTTTGTTGATTTTTAATTATCCATCTTTTTGGGGGTTAAATTTTAGAATGAAGACTTCTGACATCCTATGCTCTTTATGAGTCTTATCTTTTCAAATATACTAATATAGATTTCCGCATTCTTTCTACCTTGTAAAAGTTTTAAAAGCTCTTAAATACTGATTTGAAGTATAACTAAGTTCTTACCTTTGTGACTTTTCCAAATGATACGAACAGATAATCTACGTTGAGTAAAACACCTGTAAAACCAACAAAAAAAATAACAAGATGTATCACGTCATGCTACCCCAATATTAAAGAGCTAAAATGAAACTAATTATTCTGTTTGTAGTATTGTAAATTACACTCCTCTACCTTACAACAGAACCATAGTAATTATGTAAATTACTAATTATATCTTTATCCTATTCGTTCAACAGCTCTGTTTATATGATGCTGAAATGATGTTTATTTCATTTGTGAAGTACTAATCACCGAAAACTCATCATCTTGAAATTAAACATCTCGGAAATTCGCAACTGTCAAAATAAATTAAAACCTGATTATTTAAAGAAGTAGAATTTCACGTATTTGCAGAAAGATAACTTATATGTGAAGAGATTTAAATTGTTTTTAGCATAGTTCATTTGATTTTATATCATTTTCATGCACACATTAATCTTTGAAATTTGCTATTTTCTAATGAGAAACTGCATAAAAATCATTTTCAAAATATGAAAATGCATAGTTTGAGCACATTAATGTTTCAAATATTTGTTTAACCCATCATTTCAGTCCAGTTATCTGTGGAGAAAAACAGCTGTTCAAACGAAAAATGTATTACAATCACTAATATTGTTTTGATTATGTTTATGATGGAAGAAATTACATCATTAAAATTTCCAATCTACCTGTACTTTAAGTTCCACATATACTCATGACTTATCTATTATGTATGATCCATTTACAGAAAAAATCATTATAAACTTAATTAAACTCTAGCTGAACCATATAATCATAAACATTAGAAATATTAGAAAAATTATAATAAAATATATCAAAGTTTAAGCTAAGTAATCAAATCCTGTAAGAATTACCTATAATAACACAAGAATAAAATAAATGCAATTAAATTTTAGATACTCTCTCATCACTTCAAGAAATATATTGAATTTGATCGTTAAAGTTTCCTACCTTTTTGCTTGCAAAGATTTCACATTTAAATATTTGTTGAGATAATCGACTTTCTTCCAGGTTATTCCAAAATATGTCAAAATGATAGTACTGTCTAATAAATTGTTCCTGATAAATTTCTTATCCAGTGCCAATATTCTGAACAGATCTATACAAAATGCTAAGGCAAGCCTAACAAATGATCTTTCTATTTATCTCTATGCAGCTTCTGTGCACCAAGCCTTAAACACATATGAAATTGAAAACTTGTGCTATTATTCATTGTCAAGACTTAATATCTTTGATACAAAAAATGATTGCAAAGGTCTCTTTCACAATGGCCATTATTCATTACTAGTTGTCTTTAATCATACTACTTTGACATTTTTTCCCCATTCATTTCACAAGTATAATTAGCAATGGTAAAGATTTTCAAATGTTTTCGAGTTATCTGTTACGATTTAATCAGATTTTTTTTTTATTGTGGGCTGACAAGATTGTCATCTACATGTTAGTAGTTTAAGTATTGTCGTTGACAAAATCAAAGCAACATTATTGAATTTCAAATGTCGTGTTATGGCATAACTCCTTCCTTTAATGGTGACAAACAAAATCAATGGTTTAAACTGCAGCGTTAATTAACCTAACTGTTTTTGATGTTGTCAATGATTGCGAATGTGTTAGTCTGCTATTTATATTTTCAAACTATTCAATAATTGCATACTGAATTTCAATATTTGAACCTTAATAATAATATATTATTTTTCTGTTTTACCAATAAATTAAGTTACAATTCCCATTTTTTAACCTTTTTATACAATATAGTCTAATATTCCAACAGATTATTAGATTTAAAATATAGGGGTTAAAATATACAGCACAAAAAATCTTTCATTTTCATAGCAACAAAAAAGTCAATAAATTAAAGTATTTAGAACCATAAGCAGGTGTTTTTTGTCAGCCTTAGTCTCAATAAGGCCACTATAAAAATATTATGTGTTACTACTTTTCTTACAATCATTATATAATATACAATTTTTATGACTTAGCAGTAGCATACAATACTTTTATTCTTTTAGTTCAAATATGAGAATGCCAGAATTTTTCATAATTCCAATAAACCTTATATTTCTAAATTACTATCAACTTCTGTTTTATGATGATAATTCTCCCTGCTTTAAGTTTCTTTCCATCTGTTTAGCTTTAACGATGACCATAAAAAGGTAAAAACATTTAAAATGGCATTGGTAAAGACCAGTAGTCAATCGATGGTTGCATTGTTGATCAATTTTGCTGTTAACAGTTTCTGTCGAATGACAATGACGATGTTTTTCATGATGTTAAAACCAGTTAAATACCTCATTCAAGGGCAATTACTCCTATGAGATCATGTAACTTTATTGTTCAGTCATATTGACATGTTTGCAGATTTTGCATCTAGCTTTTATCAATTTTGCTGTTCACAGTTTCTTTCATTTTTCCCAAAGATTAAAGTAAAAAATGTTAAAACTGGTTAAAAACATCATTCAAGGGCAATAATACCTATAAGGTGTCAATGAATTGTTTTATGCATATATTGTATTGACATATTTGTATATCAGCATGCATTATTTTTTAATCTTGCTAAATTACATTTCTGCCTATGTTGACTGGTAGGCAGGGACAGTAGACGAACGGACCCGCAGACCAGAAACTATAATGCCCTCTACTATCGTAGGTGGGGCCTAAAAATATCAACTACCGACCATTGTAGTTAAATTTAGTCTGTTTGTATAATAAAATCAAATTCAGACACCAAGATTGGGCCATAAACAATCTGGCATGATCAGCAAAACAATGTGTTTTTTCTTATCTTCATATCATATTTTCATGTAAAGGGAATAGTCTTACTTACTGAGACTTATTCTGCATAGTTCTAGCAGTTCTGGATATCTTGAATGTAAAGAAATGGCACTGAAAAATACAAACATTAAAACTATGGTAATAAAACTCATGTGGTTGTTGTTTGTTGATGTGGTTTATAGGTGTTCCTCAGTTTTTATGTAGATTAGACCGTTGGTTATCCTGTTTGAATTGTTTTACAATGGTCAGGCACTTTATAGCTTGCTTTCAGTGTAATCCAAGGCTCTGTGTTGAAGGCCATTCTTTGACCTATAATTGTTAACTTTTTATACATTGTGACTTGAATGGAGTTGTCTCATTAGCACTCATACTACATCTTATTATTTGTATAGTTAGCTTTATGCATCTTTAGCTAATAAGACTTGCTGCATAAGTAAAGGAAATCCTATTACTATTTTCATGTCGGAACCTTTTGTAGCCTGCTATACAGTAGGGGTTTTCTCATTCATGACATACTACATGGATTCATTTATATTTATGGGTACCTGTGCATTTTCAAGGTTTGAAGAAAACTTGTGGTTTTTGCAAAGTCTGCATTATTAATTATGTTAATACCTTCTTTTAAAAGATTTGTAATTCGTTGAACATTTAAATACATACATTTTCCTGAACCTACGAAATACGCAAACTAGAGGCTCTAAAGATCCTGTGTTGCTCACCTTGGTCTATGTGCATATTTAATAAGGACACAGACGGATTCATGACAAAATATTGTTTTGGTGTTTAAGAACTTTGTAGATCTTACTTTATTGAACAATTATCTCTATCTTTAACGAAATTGGCTTACAAGTAACAGTGGACAATATTTTGTAAAAATTTATGAAAATTGTTAGAAATCATGGAAATTGACTATAAAGGACAATAACTCCTAAAGGGGTCAATTGACCACTTTGGTCAAGTTGACTTATTTGTAGCTCTTACTTTGCTGTACATTATTGCTATTTACAGTTTATCTCTATCTATAATAATATTCAAGGTAATAACCAAAAGCTGCAAAGTTTTCTTAAAATTACCAATTCAGTGGCAGCAGCCCAACAACAAATAGCCGGATTGGTCTGAAAATTTCAGGGCAGATAGATCTTGACCTTATGAACTATTTTATCCACAGCAGATTTTCTCCAAATGCTTTGGTTTTAGAGATATGAGCCAAAAACTGTATTTTACCCTATGTACTACTTTTAGCCATTGGCCATCTTGGTTCAAAGGCGAGGTCATTGGACACATTTTTTAAACTAGATACCCTAATATGATGATTGTGGACAAGTAGTTAAATTTGTCTTAGTAGCCTCAGAGGAGAAGATTTTTGTAAAAGATAACAAAAATTTAGAAAAGATCGTTAAAAAATTGACTTTAAAGGGCATAATAACTCCTTAAGGGGTCAACTGACCATTTTGGTCATGTTGACTTATTTGTAGATCTTACTTTGCTGAACATTACTGCTGTTTACAGTTAACTCTATCTATAATCATATTCAAGATAATAACCAAAAACAGCAAAATTTCCTTAAAAAAAAAACAAATCCAGGGGTAGCAACCCAACAACAGTTGTCCGATTCATCTGAAAATTTCAGGGCAGAAACCTGTAGATCAATAACCAACTAGAGGCTCTAAAGAGCCTGTGTCGCTCACCTTGGTCTATGTGCATATCATACACGAAGGATACAGATGGATTCATGACAAAATTGTGTTTCGGTAATGGTGATGTGTTAGTAGATCCTACTTTACTGAACATTCTTGCTGCTTACTATTATCACTAACTATAATGAACTTGGTCCAGTACTTAAAATATTTTGTAAAAATTTACAAAATTGATGAAAATTGTTAAAATTGACTATAAAGGGCAATATTTCTTTAAGGGGTCAATTGACCATTTTCATCATGCTGGCGTATTTGTAGGTCTTACTTTGTTGTACATTATTGCTGTTTACAGTTTATCTGTATCTTTAATAGTATTTAAGATATAATCAAAAGCTTCAAAATTTACTTAATATTACCATTTCAGGGGCAGCAACCCAACAAAGAGTTACCTGATTGGTCTGCAAATTTCAGAGCAGATAGATCTTGACCTGATAAACAATTTTACATCATGTCAGATTTGCTCTAAATGCTTTGGTTTTAGAGATACTAAGCCAAAATCTATATTTTACCCCTCTGTCATTTTTGTTCTATTTTAAGCCATGGCTTCTATCTTGGTTGGTTGGCTGGGTCACTGGACACATTTTTTAAACTTGATACCCAATGATGATTGTGGCTAAGTTTGGTTAAATTAGGCCCAGTTGTATCAGAGGAGAAGTTTTTTTTTAAAGATTACTAAAAAAAAATTTAAAATGGTTAAAAATTGACTATAAAGGGAAACAACTCCTTAAGGGGTCAACTGACAATTTTGGTCATGTTGACTCAGTTGTAGATCTTACTTTGCTGAACATTATTGCTGTTGACAGTTTATTTCTATCTTTTATAATATTCAAGATTCATTTGTAATAGCCAAAAGCTGCAAAATTTCCTTTAAAATTACTAATTGTGGGGCAGCAACCAAACAATGGGTTGTCCGATTTGTCTGAAAATTTTAGGGCAGATAGATCTTGACCTGATAAACAATTTTATCCCATGTCAGATTTGCTCTAAATGCTTTGGTTTCAGAGATATAAGCCAAAATCTACATTTTACCCCAATGTTCTATTTTTAGCCATGGTGGTCATCTTGGTTGGTTGGCGGGTCATCAGACTAATTTTTTAAACTGGATACCCCTATGATGATTGTGGCCAAGTTTGGTTTAATTTGGCCTAATTAACAGTTTCAGAGGAGAAGATTTTTTGTAAAAGTTTACGGACGCAGGACGCTGGACAACAGACTCCAAGTGATGAAAAAAGCTCACTTCGCCCTTCAGGCCAGGTGAGATTAAATCAGCAAAATTTCCTTGAAATTACCAATTTAGGGGCAGCAACCCTACAACAGGTTTTTCTGATTCATCTGAAAATTTCAGGGTAGATAGATCTTGACCTGATAAACAATTTTACCCCCTATCAAATTTGCTCTAAATGCTTTGGTTTCAGAGACTGATATAAGCCAAAGTCTACATTTTACCCTTATGTTCTATTTTTAGCCATGGCTCAACAGTATGGTGACCTTTAATTGCTTTATATATCCACTTATTTAAACTCTGTCATGGTGGATAGTTGTCTAATTGGCAATCATACCACATCTCCTTATTTCTATATTAAAAGTATAGCAGTATAGTACATTTGTACATATTGTATGTTTAGTGTGAGAAGTATTTGTTTCTCCATCATTCTGCAGCTGCAATATCTCGAAAACACACATTGCTTTATTTTCATAAGGTCTTTTATGTTTCATAAGCATTAAAAGTTTTGATGAAAGAATACAGATTGAATTAAAATCATATGCTTATCAAATTTTTATGGCTTCATCATGTTTCTATATAAGATTCTCATATTTTTATAATACTTCAAGCAAAAGTATTTGCATGTGTGTTGCAGATTTTTTTCAATTCTTATAATTATAATTTCTGCTGGCTTAAAGTTGTATTAACATGCAGCTTGTAATCTGTCAACTGTATTTAATACGCCAACAAATAAAAACTGTATGAACAGCAATGCTGATTTACACCTGAGATCTGTATAATTATTGCAGACTACATCGATTTTTAGCATGAAAGCTCTCAAGTTTTTAGTCCATAGAAACATTTCTAAGCTATAATTTCATAATCAGCATATACATTTTGCATACATGCAATATATAAATTTTCCAAGATCTGAGTTGAAAACTGTGGGAGAAGTACAAGTCAAATTCACCAAAAACTCTTGGAACACTACCACACAGTCAGGGTTAAATAAATCATATATATGTAGTTTAATACATACATGTACTTGATACTTTGAGCATGTTGAGTGATGGTTTATTGTGTCTAGACCTTTGGCATTGATGTAAATCTCTCATCATGTTTAAAATATATACATATATAGTACCTAAAAAGGTAAATTTGTCAGTAAACAAGGATATTTTCTAAAAATTTGTCATTTCATATTTTCTTTTTATCATTTGGCTATTTATTATTTTTTTTTTTTTTAGTGTCCACACGTCTGTGTCCGCAATTAGGCAATTTCCCCTAATAATAGATAGCCAAATAATAAAAAGAAAATATGAAATGACAAATGTACTGTGGCCACCCAAGAGACAGATTATTCGGTATAAACATATTAATACTTAACTCACACCATTTAATATTTTATGAAAAATTTATATTGTTCCCAACAACACGAACATGAACATGAACAACACCATAAACCTCAATCTCTGGCGCAGAGATCATATCCGTTCTGTTCAATACTTTTTAACACTACAATCAATATGACTATCAGTCAGAGATATAACTCTATAGGGTTATTACAGAAAATAACTTGTGTGTGTTATTACAGATTTTCTTCCTAAAATTTCTCTGTAATAACATATTATATGTTTGGTATTTGTAAAATTATTTCATTTATAGTGGGCTCTAGGGAACTCTTGACACTTTGCGCAGAAACTAAATGCATAGCCTTGATAACTAATTTCTTAATTAAATTAATACATATTTGATTAACCATGGTAAATCAATGAGACGAGGCTATTAAGGGATAAACTTAGCTGTAATAACAAGGCTTAGTTATTAAAGGAATGTAACTTATTATATAAGACACTTGAGAATTACTGAGAAACTTGTGCAGAACCTCATTACAGGCTCTGGTCATTATTTCTTACAATAAATTAAAATACATTGTAATTAAGCATGATCTCTGTCTGAGCAAATCCTTTGAAGTGATATAGAGAAGCTGTGATAACACCCTTTAGTTATTACAGGCATATTTTTTCTGTGATAACATATAGGTGTATTATGCAAAATGGCAAACTATGAACTGTTGTATCTTTTAATAGTTAAGTATATGTATAGACAAAAGTAATATCAACAGAAATTTTACCAATTTTAACGAAACTAATGATGTATATTGTCCCTTTGAAACATGTAACATACGTATGTTATCACAGTTCTTTGATTTTTCAGTCTACAATTACAAATGAATGTTATTTTCCTGTAATAACCCTATAGAGTTATATCCCTCAGGCCTTACTGACTATTAAGTGCAGTATTGCGGAGCATGTACGGAACGAATATGAACTCTGCGCTGGAGATTGCATAAACCCAAGATCGTTTAGGCTTTAACTGAGACTACTATAACAGTCTCAGGCTTTAAGTATCAAGCTGATTCAATGATCCTGAATATCATGAAATATTTGCCACTGGCTCTGGTCGTCAATAAACTGACAAATATCCATCAACCAAAAATTGGTAATGTAATTTCATGAACTTAGTTATATCCAGAAAATCATAAATTTTATAACTAGGAATTTCTTATTGCGTTTAGACAAGAAATCAGGGGCGGATCCAGCCATTTTAAAAAGGGGGGTTCCAACTATATGTCCCCATTCAAATGCATTGAGCGGCCAAAAAAAAGGGGGGTTCCAACCCCGGGAACCCCCCCCCCCCCCTTTTGGATCCGCCAATGGAAATTACCTTCCGGACCCCTTTCCGAGACACATCAAAGGCTGCTGTAGCATTTCCTATAACCAGCAAGCCCGATAGGATCGTGTGACACTGTCAATCAACTCCATCCAGCTACTAGGGAGTGAAAAATCATGACCACTTTTCTCTCTCTTTTTTTCATTTTGCCGCAATTTTGTATTTTAGACTCAAATCGGGAATCAGTTAGTTACTTTTCCGGAATGAAACAGAAACTTCTATTTTAATAATGTAACAGAAACTTCTATTTTAATACTAGGATAATTTACTTTTCCTGAATGTAACAGAAACTGCAAATTCTATTTTAATATTAGGATAATTTGAAATTTTGGTCATGTTTGATTATATGGCTCTTTGAACAACTGCTTTGGTTCCTTGGCATTCAAATTAGTCAGTGGCGGATCCAGAAATTTTCATAAGTGGGGGCCCACTGACTGACCTAAGAGGGGGCCCGCTCCAGTCACGCTTCAATGATTCCCTATATAAGCAACCAAATTTTTTCCCAAAAAGGGGGGGCCCGGGCCCCCTGGCCCCCCTCTAAATCCGCCTCTGTTAGTAAAGTCAAAGTCCCGTATGTTTATATATTTTCTCATTTAAATAATTTCAGAGACCATGTATTTGACAACAGACTTCGTGAAAAGAGGAAATCTAGAAGACGATTGGTAGCAATTGCTAAACCCGACGAAGCTGCTAGAGGTGTAGCCCCTGTTTGTCAACATCATAAATGCGACGAAAGCAAAATACTTCCACATAAACGATTGGGACTGGACTTGCAGTAGTTATACATGTCAATTGTCATTGTATTGAATTATATTTAAGTAGATACATAGAGTTTCTCTGCTTTCACGATATAAAACAATGTTGAAACATTGCTAATTAAAATAAACAAGATTTATATACTGAAAGTTTTATTCAAATCACAACAAATGTAAAGAAAAAAAGGTAGCAAACAATAGTATCTCTGACTAGAAAACATTACATAAAAGCAAATATTATAAAACAAACATTTACATTTTACTCTGTAAAAATAAAAATAACAAATAGTTAAAGAGATCAGCAATTTGTGTACGATTTTGAAACTAGTGTCTGCTACACCATGAGAGCGGACTCCCAATAGAAAATATATATTAATTTTTTAAATATTCTATGACAGGATTATGAAAAATAAGTTCAAAACTTCTATAAATACATTCTTGGTGTATCAAATTCATTGTACACTTATTGGTACTTATTCAGAGTTATAACTCCCCTTGTATATTATATATTATTTCTCAACAGTAAATTGTAGTTTCATTTTAAATCTAGATAATATCTCTATTCTTTCTCCATGCAAATTAACAAATAACCACAGTCTACACATAGAGAGATGATTATATGAAAGAAATCCTGTTCAACATGGAATATAAACTTACAATCCAGATCAGAGATTATTTGTGAATATTTCTGTTTGCTCATGCTTCATGATCAGAGTACAGTATGGAATACATTTTCTGCTCATCTCTCCAGTATGTACATGTATACAACAAATACCTCGAATATACACTTTGAGAATTCCCTCGCTTTAAATATTGGGCGAAATAAAGTAATCGGTATGAATCAAGTGAAATGAGGACAACTGTTTGTTGTTGTTGTTTTTTTTTTTTTTTTTTTTTTTTTTTTTAACTTATGCGACTTCTCAGGTTACATTTTGTAACTGAGCAGATCAATTTCACCGTTTAATATTTCAACCTTTATATTTTGTTTGATTGTTTCATAAATAAAAGATTTTAAGAGTTTAATACTTTAGTCTTCTGTTTATATCGCATATAGATCTGTAGCTCTTTCAAATTGATGGTAATTAAGTTGTGCGAAATGTTCATGGCTCGTACGAGCATTTTTCTCCTCAAACTCTCTGTGAAATTCTCAGGACTACTAGACGTATAGAACATTAGAGTTATCCCTCTTTTATAAGAGTGTTTGTATGTTGTGTCATGTGTTCTATTGTTTGTCTGTTTGTCCTTTTTATTTTTAGCCATGGCGTTGTTAGTTTATTTACGATTTATGGGTTTGACTGTCCCTCTCGTATCTTTCGTCACTCTTTTTATAACTGGCTCTCCTTTTAGAGATTTACATTTTCTTTCTTTTTCTTAATCATATCCTTGTATCTTCTTATATCTTTGGTAATGTGCCCTATGGTCATACTTAGTATTTTAGTCTCAGATACATGATTTTTTTATTAGTTGCTATTGGCTTTGAACTAGCTGTCAGTAACTGCAAGTAGTAACCCTCAGGCCTGTACTTCGTATCTTTTTTGTTGTGGGGATTAATACATACCCTGCAACGTCAGGTTTGTGTTTTTGTAAGATGTCTGTCTGCTTTGTGTTGATCTGATGAGGTATATGCCCTTTTCAACTGATTTTTATAGTTTGTTCTTATGTTTGACTGTTAAACCGCTGATTCAGATTACCTTTAGGGGAAGAGTTGGTGGCTTCAAACTAGTTTTAACTCCGCCACACTCTGTATGTTACTGTCCCAAGTCAGAAGCCTATTACTCAGACATTGTCAGAGGTTGTCGTTTGTTGCTGTATATCATATTTGTTTGTTTCGTTCATCATTATACATAAATCAATCTGCTAATTTTCCCATTTCAGAATTGCTTTACATTTGTCATTTGGAGGCCTTTAATCACTGACTATGGTATGCGTTTGGCTAATTATTGACGGCCTTACGTTGACCTATAGTTATTTTAATTTCTAATGATGTCATTTTGTCTCTGGTAGACAATTGTACTGTCACCTTGACAATCCTACCATATCTTCTTATTTTCATAATTAATAAACATTGATATTTTGTATATCTGTAAATTAGGATATCGCCTATATACGAAACCAATTTTAACAACAACAAAAATAAAAACAACAGTACAAATGCATGGTATGTGTGTCGAATAGTAAGTATAACTAGATTTGCCATTGCAAGCAATAGCGGATATAACCCTTCCCCCATTGCCACTAAGCGGCAGCCATTTCATTTTTTTTTTAATAGTTAATGCACATATATGCATGTACAGCTTTCTGTAAATTTTCAGTACATTCAGAGCATTTTACAAAAATTCACATTATTTTGCCGTTTCCATGGCAACGGCAGACATTTTGAAAATTTCATAGTCAAAAGAGTCATCCATGCCAAGAAATTGCCTCCGTTGAAATTCTGCAAACACCCCATAGAGCAAATTACATGGATGATTAATATTGACCATTCGGTATATGGCCGTGTTCTAAGCGACACGTACATGAAGGTCATAAATTAATTTCTTGAATGAAATCAAATCTTTAGCTACTAATGACTGCCGTAGGAGGTCGACCGGAATTTTTAGCGAGGATTTCTTGGCATGGAGTAACAGATAGAAAACTCAGGGTTAGAATTCATAGAACAGAAAAGGGGCAGTGGCAAATATTTCATGTATATTTTGAACACAGAGAGAATTTACCCGCAACCTTTGCCAAAAAAACCCTTTCTTTTTCTTATTTGTGCCTTCGGACTTTATGTTTTGAATTGTAGTTTCACTTTCCATATTCGGTATTTATTCAAATGTAAGCTCCACGTGGTAAAAATCATGTGATGCAGGAATATAGTATCTTTGAGTTGGGCTATTTCTTTCTTTTCGGGCGGGGACTCCAAGCAAACAAACATGCATGTGTATAACGGCACTGTAGATTTTCGTATTAAATAAAGAAAGTTGCCGGTCCGGTAAATGAATAAATGGGTTAGAAAGCAAGGTTTTAATTTAAATTAGATTCCTAAGCTTAATTCGAGGGTTGAAAATAGAGAGCACAAATAAAAGGGGGGGAGGTGTCCACAGGGAATATTTGTATCTTATGAACTCTACATGTATATTTGAAAGGTTTATTTTTTTTATTTAATTAAAAAAGAGAAAAACAAATGTAAGACAAATTGTGAATGGTCTTTCTTCCACCACTTTCTTCCTTTCTCCCATGCCAAGAAATTGCCTTCGTTGAAATTCTGCAAACACCCCATAGAGCAAATTACATGGATGATTAATATTGACCATTCGGTATATGGCCGTGTTCTAAGCGACACGTACATGAAGGTCATTAATTAATTTCTTGAATGAAATCAAATCTTTAGCTACTAATGACTGCCGTAGGAGGTCGACCGGAATTTTTAGCGAGGATTTCTTGGCATGTTTAATTGCCAGTGAACAATCCTATCAAGTTTCTTAAATTTGAAAGCATTTTGAAATTTTTTGACATTTTTGCAGTTTCCATGGCAACGGTGGGCATTTTGGAAATTCCAAAGTCAAAAGTCTATTCCAGACTTGCCAGTCAATAATTATTAATTTTCATAAATTTTGGGGCATTTTGAAATTTTTGACATTTTTGATTGTGTTTCTATGGTTACAGAGACCATTCCAAAAATTCAATGGCAAATACCACATTGGTACATGGGAGGGACAATACCATCAAAGTTTCAATCAATTTGACCTACCATTTTAAAAATGTAAATTCCACCCTAAGGTTTTTTTTTAGCATTTTTACCTGTTTTGCATTGTTTCCATGGTGCTTGCCGGCAGACATTTTGGAAATTCAAACGCCAAATTCCACATCTACCAATGTTGCTTATCGTTACTGTGAAGTTTCATTAAATTTGGAACATTTTGATATTTTTTTAATTTTTGGTGTAGTTTCCATGGCAACATAGTAGTTCCAATGATTGCCAAAATCATACCAAAAGCAATAAATAGTAGGCACCTACATTGTATAAAAATATAATGATTCTCAGTTTAAGCATATCCCAATTATCCAACAAAACCAAAAAGCGGAATCTTCCAGTGTATATGACTTTTTATTCAAACCCAATAAATCATTTTACAATTTATGCAGATAATTATGTAGATAGTTCGTCTGTTCTGAAATATTCATTCTGTATTTCTATGGTAAGTTCATATTGAACATCAAACGATCCCATCTTCGCCTGATCATACTAGATATCTGAAAAATACAATGGCTTAAGTCAAGTTTTAGTTATATCGTGTGAACATACCCGAAAGTGTTATTACGGTTATACAGACAGAATGAAAATAAACTTTTATAATTGATGTATAGAGGTAAGTAATACGACTTTGTGGTACACATGTAAACTTTGTACATACATAATATATATATATTAGCGTATGACCGGAATTTTCAGAATAGATACAAAAGGGCCAATACTACAGAAAAAATACCAAAAATATAAAGAATAGAGGAACATTGGCCAAACTGACACAGGCAGCCTTCATTAATGTTTAAAAAAGTGAGTATAGGAGTGATAGCTTTACTAAGTTCTGTGCAGTTTGTTATCAGCCGTAGCGGGTTATTTAACAGTGTGCACCACATTTTTTATGTTATTTCGAATAGACAGAAAAAATATTACAGTCATTTCTTATAATTTAATTCTAAATTCATTTTAAACCGTAGAAAACCATGAAAAAACGTTGATGATGTCACGGTCACATGACTAAGTTATGTCTATGGGCTGGTAACAAAATAACGTCAGCCAATCAGAAGACGCGTTACATCCAAAATTAAATTATAAAGCAATGACTAAAAAATACTGAATTGGGACGGTACATTTATGATCCGTAGTTTGCCCAAGACAAAAATTGAAGTTTTTGATAACAATTTAAAATGTGCACATACGGTTTATAGCAATGCATACTACCAAGAAATCGGCACTTATCATAGATATAAATTATAAAGCAATGACTAAAAAATACTGAATTGGGACGGTACATTTATGATCCGTAGTTTGCCTAAGACAAAAATTGAAGTTTTTGATAACAATTTAAAATGTGCACATACGGTTTATAGCAATGCATACTACCAAGAAATCGGCACTTATCATAGATACTAGTACAGTGTTGTCTGTCCCAAAGCATTTGTTAGGCACATGTTTGCATGTACACGTAAAATGTACCTGTATTAGATGTATTTAAATGATGCAACATTTGCCAAGTTAAGACATTTCATATGAGCATTTTGCCAGAACTTTCAATGAGTGTCGTATACCGTGGCTGGACGCTGGTCGATACGGAAAGAACCCATTGGGAAAGCTCGACTAAAACCACCGAAACACTTTATTTAGAGAGCTATTGACTTCCTCCGCCACAAGAGTTTCAAAACAACAAATTGTTATTTATCAAAACACAGTTCTGTAGATTAAAAGTTGTGTCTGAAACTAGTTAGGATTCGTTTTCTCTCTCATTTTTACATGCATACAAAATACTAGTCCAAATAATTATGACGTCTGGCAAGACTATTTTAATTTTTTCTGGGACGCCTTCCTACGACTAGTCCAAATAATTATGACGTCTGCCAAGGCTATTTTTTTTTCTGGGACGCCTTCCACGGTCGTAGGAACTTGCCAGACGTCATAACAAAATACTTGACCAATTTAATAAAGAACAATACAAAACTACTTTCGCGTTAGGGAGTGGTAGGTGGTACCGACCCTTAGGCTAGCTGTTATTATAAGGAAATAATCGGAATCAAGTTTAGGGGCTTGAGTGTACTATACTATTGCTCTGACTCATAGTCACAACAGTGGAAGTTTGCTATGTACTATTGAAGATAAAAAAGGACCGTGTAAGGATTTCCGAATTCGGGATAGATTTTGTATCAAGATTTGTTACAAATTTTTTTATGTCTAACTTTATAGGTTGCAGGGTTCTACAAAAAAAAAATCGCAAAATTCTAACATTCAAATACACGACCTTTTAGTCCTTGAGATCTTCACATATTCAATTAAGGATTAAATGCTTCTTCTTGTAAATTCAAGTGGGTGTAAAAGTGTTGACCGAAGTACATTTTGTGTATGAAGCGCTCTAAAAATGTAGACAGGTAGTGAACTCATCAGTGATGAGGAAAACGAAAATATTTTTAAAGTTGTACAAAGATTTATTTTAGAAGCAGGGAGTTTTGGTCTATAACAATTATTTATGTCGACATCGATTTAGATGTTGAAACTTTGAGTCAATGTTACCTTATTTTCGAAACATTTTCATATTTCTCAGATACATGAACCATAATTATAAAAAAAAAAATGAGTTGATCACATTTTTCGAGCAAACTGACTTCTGAGTAACGGGCAAACCACATAATAAACATGTTAAATGTGAATTGAAAATAAGATTTTACGAGTTTCTTATATACTATGTTCCTAATTTTGTCATTTTTTTTAAAGGGAGACGGATTTATGAAAGTTTTTCTTGTTTCCGAATGTAATTATATACTAACTTATAAAACCTCGTTGGCTTTCAAAGTTGTGTATTTAATATACGCGAATGCACCTGATAAAGGTTAATCCTGAAAGAGCGCGTCGGACGAACAAAATGTATGTGTTATTTTCATTAACTCTCATGCTTGGTTTAAGGGCAATGCTGGGGTTCCTATAGAGCTAGGGTTATAGTTTGAACGAAATGTTGATGTTCGAACCAATTATGTCGGTTATGTTATGGCGGGATGCAATCGTTTACAATTGGTCTCGACTTCCGTGCTCATTTTTCTCTCCAGAGAACGCAATGTATGTTTTATACACTTTAGTCCTTCCCTTTCATGAATGTGACCGAATTAGACTATTTACCTGATTTGTTATCACATAAGCAACACCACGGGTGCCACATGTGAAGCAGGATCTGCTTAACCCTTCCGGAGCTCCTGAGATCACCCCTAGTTTTTGGTGGGGTTCGTGTTGTTTATTCTTTAGTTTTCTATGTTGTGTCATGTGTACTATTATTTGTCTGTTTGTCTTTTATATTTTTAGCCATGGCGTTGTCAGTTTATTTTAGATTTATGAGTTTGACTGTCCCTTTGGTATATTTCGTCCCTCTTTTATTCAAGTCTCGTTGATTGGTCTTTACAAATCGATCGATTAAGACAAGTCTTGTTTTGCAGGTACGTATGCCATATTGTATACTTACTGACCACATTGAACATGTATCATCTTGTACCCAATTCCAGACATTTTTCACAACTTTCGATTGGAATCCTTTCGGTGACTTCACCTTCTCACATAAGGAATAAAAATATGACCATAAACCATGATGATTTATCTTGAATTTGCCTTTCCATTTAAAATATGAGTAGTATAAAGTCTTATTCTTACTAACTTTGATTAAGTACTCTCCAGCCTCTTTTGTTGTTTTGAAATCATACACATTTATGTAAGAATTAGGAGGAGCCCGTATTACTTGATTTTGTCGCCAGGCAACAACCGGAATCAAGTTTGTGTTTAGAGAACTCCAAAATTTCTCAGACACATAGTCCCGACAATGACTGTTTTCAAATGCGATTTTAAATTTGTACTGACTCAAAATCTGTGCACAAGTATCATTGCGGGGACACGATAGATTACCACATTCGCCGTATTGATCAATGGACACAATTTTCTGTAGTTCTTTTATCTCCTTATATCTTCTGGCATCGTCATAACAGTTGCCAATAACAGAAGCAATTAGTTTCGTTTTCTTCTCAAAAATAGGTGTGTTAGATTTGAAATTTGATTGAAGGTTTCCAGTTAGTTCTATTGAATCGCCATATGCAATGACTATATCAGAATCCTGCCTGTAGGACATAGTCCAATTAAATGACATATTTGGTACTACTAAACCTAGGGAAAATATATGAGGTGGTGGTTCTACGACAAATATTACCCATAGTTGATGTTCTTCCCTGTAACGTGGAAAAGTTTTGAAAAACCATAAGTCTAAAAGATGAAATACAACAACATCGGCGAACTCGATTTGCTTTTTATCCCCTGTCACAATACAGCTACAGTTGCACTTCTTAAGTTCATTTCGTATTTTGTTTACCCATCCCATTTTTCCGAAAAATTCTGTCCATAACAAAATTTTTATATTTTGTTTTTCTTTGTTAAATATTTTGTTAAATTTTATAACATAATTTTGAGGTGACATTATGCTTGCATGATTCTGAAAAAAATTGCTTTGTCCCAATGAAATGTTATACATGAATATATACAACACAGAAACAATCACTAGTGAAATAATAGTAGTTGACCTTTTCAGATGAGGACATGGTGCTCTCAGCATTTCTACAATTGAAACAAATAAATGAATTGATTTAATGAATACATGAAATAAAGTAAAACATATATCATGTGTGTAAGCAATAAATGAGCATAACACCTATAGCTATGGTACATATTTCTTAAAACGGCATAAATTAATCATATGAACCGATATAAGCAAGTAGAAGAATAAAATTATGCTCGCCGTGTAAATCCGATACCATACAAAGACCGTTCGCGTGTTAGATCCAAGTGTAGTCGTATCTGGGTGAGAAGCCGATACCATATAAAGGTTATTCAGGTAAATATATAAGGGTGACGTGTAGACTTATCCTTGTGTAAAAAAGTTACTATATAAAGACTGTTCGCGTGTTAGGTCAAAGTGTAGACGTATCTGGGTGAGAAGCCGATACCATGTAAAGGCTGTTCAGGTAAATATATAAGGTAGACGTGTAGACTTATATTTGTGTAAAACCGATACCATGTACAGACCGTTCGCGTGTTAGGTCCAAGTGTAGACGTTTCTTGATGAGAAGCCGATACCATATAAAGGTTATTCAGGTAAATATATAAGATAGACGTGTAGAATTATCCTTGTGTAAAACCGATACCATATACAGACCGTTCACGTGTTAGACGCAATTGTAGACGTATCTGGGTGAGAAGCCGATACCATGTAAAGGCTATTCTGGTAAATAGTCTAATTCGGTATGGCACATTCATGAAAGGGAAGGGGATTGCAGTTACGACATAAGGAACATATCCGATATCATCTATGAAACGGTTATTCCATAACGGTCAACCAACTCGTGATGGCGTCCGTAAAATTTACGAAGGGATGATTTCAACTTCACCATTTGGAACTTTTGGTTAAATAGCTTCCTTGTGAGCAGCAATCCTCTATAAAGATGTAGGTAAAATAATATTTATTTTATTTATACACCTGACATTTGAGTAAATCGTTATTTTTTTTCTTTCAAGAAAACAATGCCAGACTGCTTATATATAAAGCTTATATATATATATATATATATATATATATATATATATAAAACCAATTTATCCTTTTGGTCCTCACAAAAGATTTCAGTGCTATGTCATTCCATCCATTGAAATGATCATAACCTATGTTTTACATTCACTTTATTATAAAAAGTGAAGAGCAGCTCTTATTTAGTTTTTAACATTACAATGAGAAAGGATAATTTTGTAAGGTCACTCGAAAGTGCGAATATGTTCGAAATTGGTCTGACAATACTTGTTCATGTTTTATGAAAATTTTAAGCCCTCGCCTTGGGCTAAAATCTGCATAAAACATAACCAAGTATTGTTTCACCTATAATTGATCTTATCATACTAACAGGTATGAGTTTTGCTCATTGCTAACGGCCACAGGGTTACCTTCAGTTGTTTGGTTACATCCTCGTCCTGGAGTCAGGGTGGATAGCTATCTCATTGGCAATCATACTAGTTCGTCTTATTTTGACATTTTATTTTTGATAGGTCCTTTTTGGGAATAGTAAACTTGAAACAAGAACTAAAAGAGGGACGAAATATACCAGAGGGACAGTCAAACTCATAGATCGAAAATGAACCTGACAACGCCATAACTGAAAAATAAAAAGACAAACAGACAAATAACACAAAATAGAAAACTAAAGACTAAACAACACGAACCCCACCAAAAACTGGGATGAGCTCAGGTGATCCGGAAGGGTAAATATCGAACAGATAGCAGAAGGATATCTTGAAATTGATGCATTAATTAAGATTCAATCAAACTGTTGCTTCATGATTGTATGATGGTTAAGTAAGAACAATGTGATGATTTTAATGCCCCATTTATGGGCATTATGTTTTCTGGTTTGTGCGTCCGTCCGTTCGTTCGTCTGTACGTCCGTTCCTCCCGCTTCAGGTTAAAGTTTTTGGTCGAGGTAGGTATTGATGAAGTTGAAGTCCAATCAACTTGAAACTTAGTAAATATGTTCCCTGTGATGTTATCTTTCTAATTGTAATGCCAAATTAGAGATTTTATCCCATTTTCACGGTCCACTGAACATAGAAAATGATAGTGCGAATGGGGCATCCGTGTACTTGGGACACATTCTTGTTATTATACAATTTAAAAACACAAAATGTGTATGAGTTGGATAGATCTAATATATCACACACCGTGGAGTTTTATAAAATAAACATTATTTAAAGGTATATTTTATATTATTTAATGATAATAAATAATTAGAAACCTACCAGCTTGATAGAAAAATCCACATCACATGCAATTTTCATTACAATGCGTTTCTTTATTTCAGTGTACACATTTATGTTCCTTATCTTGATTCGATTTATATTTAGCATATTTTATATGGCTAGAACTTTAATTGACTTCGACCGTTCATACTGGGTTCGTTGAATGCGCATTGGATCGGGTCCTATTTCATTTCTATTTCCAGTTGGCTTACCGAATGAATATGCCATACAACGTTGAGTTTAACGAAATAAAAGTATTTTTAAGATAACATTTAATCGTTAAAGAAACCACCTGGTAATATCCATCGTTCAAACCAAATATCTAAAATGGAATTGTCTCAAAATAAAAAAATAAAATTCTTTTAGTTTGGGTAGAAATAGTTGACTTTGCACTTGAACATAGCTGATGGTTGACAGTTGTAGTCATCACAGAACTTTGAATATCAATAAATATTATTTTATCACAAGATAATTTTTATAATATCTGACAAATAAAAGGTTAAGATTTGTTGTACATCTGTAAGCCTAGATTTTAGGTTTTTAAGGTTCTGATTGCGATTTTTAAACTGACAGTTAAATATCACCCAATGACAAAACGTGCGTCTGGCGCAAATTCAATTCAATCCTGGTATCTACATGTATGATCAGTTTATTTCCACAACAAAGTGCACAGGTATATAAAAGAAAAAACTTAATAGTAATCGTGTTTTATAAGCATTGCGAAAAAGTGAAATTACAAGTATTGCATACTTGTTTTAGTAATTTAATTGGGTTATCCTCCATGACGCTACCAATAGGCATGCTCAGTCATTTTATGTAATTCTCGCAATGCTCTTGCAAAAATATAGAATTGTCAAAGATTGCTACAATCTAGCTGCGAACATCCCTAATATTCTAGTTTTTCCTGCAATCTTACTACACACATAATTGTTATGCAAACTTGCCGCAAGCTTGCAGCGAAAAGCTGCAATGTTTGCAGAAGATTCGCAGCTAGCTGCAAATATTTCAGCTCTGTAAGTGCATGTTGATTTAATAAAATAAGTAATTTCACCATCATACATATTTAAGGTAGAAACTATGTGTTTGAAATACTCTAGGTATTATAAGTTTAAAATTTTGTTACTGATTAAATGTATACTGTTAAATAAAGTATATTTCAATTCTTTAAAGCAAATAGCTTAATGCTCAATACACGTTTGAGATTTATCCTGTTTTATTTCTTAATGCATGTAAACATGTATGATATCATTTGAGAATGACCCTTCCCCCTTTTCAAAAATGAAATGCATGTATGTTTTCCTTAAATCTCAGTTAATTATTCTTTCAATAACTGTTTACATGCATATAGGTAGGAAATCTTTTGTTTTAATTTTGATGTGTATTTTGAAAGGGATAAATTGAACTTTGAACTATTGTATTTTTTATACCTTTATTTTCCAACAATCGCCATCATTTATTTGAGTCCATTTATTATAGTTTATATTTTATACACATTTATATCACATACTACGTATTTGTATAACTTTTTTGTAATAGTATTTACCTCACCACCCTAAGATTGTGTTTCTTTATAAATCCACATAGTAACGTTCACAAATAATTCTTCATCAAAAATTTTAAAGTGTTTGAAGCACAATATAATTCACTCCTGCTGTACACCATACAACATTTTTCTAATGAACACATTAAAAGAGAGGGACGAAAGATACCAGAGGGAGAGTCAAACTCATAGATTGAAAATAAACTGACAACGCCATGGCTAAAAATAAAAAGACAAACAGACAAATAATTATAGTACAGAACACAAAACATAGAAACTAAAGACTATAAGACAGAACAATAAAAACTAAAGAATTGTATTCGCATAGTATCGAAATACAATATTCATTTAAATACAACAATGTTGCTTTTTGAAAAATTAAATTAGCTAGACGTCTTTGATTTTAAGGAATCACTATAGACAACATGGGACCAAGCAACTGTATTATTTAAGATAGTCACAGGTGCGACAAATTGTCATTCAATGAATGAATGAATAAATAAATAAACTGTACACAAAAATAAAGAAATTTCACTTTGTACAGTCAGATTGAGTCAAGCTATTGTTTCAGAAACTACATTCTGTAGTGACATTGTAAAATATGAAATATGCTATTATTTTAGAAACTACGTTTTGTAGTGGCATTGTAAATATGAAATAGGCTACTATTGTTTCAGAAACTACAGTTTTTGCAATGACATCGTATATATTGGGTTCTGCTATTGTTTTTTGAAAATGCATTTAACATTTGGCTAGAAATAATATGTTTACCCAATTTTGATCGTTTTTTAGCTTTTTTCTTGAACAGAATTATAGATTTGAAGGAAATATGAGCGGAGATAATTATATTAGCCATATACGATCAACAAATAAGTTATGATAATTGAATTGGAAATCAACTCCTTAACATTTATTGTCTCCATTTCTGCGTTTTGGGTTTTATTTTAAGAACTATCATAGATATAATATATACTTTAAGAAAAACATAGAAGAGTTCAAATACGTTTACATATTCAATGAAATAGTCATTGAAAGTTCTTGAAAGAGAGGTATATACAGCTTAAATGAGGCTAAAGATTAGACTTAAGGAATGGGTGGACATTGCGGAATTGTTGAATAACTTTCTTAAGCAGTTATTGTCGGAAAAGAATATTTTTAGCTAAATTTACAATAAGCTTAAAAACCATGATAGAAAGGAAGAAAATGTGAACACTAAGATAAAATCGACATGAAAGAAAGTAAATTTTGCAGAGCACAAAACGTATTTTTTGTTAACATGATCGCCTTAAGGTGGGGAGTTCATGGGATCTAACTGGGTTAACCTAAATACTGACGGTTGATGATTTTGCATGTAAATTTGAGCGCTTGAACTGATTTGAATCGGATTCAGTTAGTGCAATCAGGGTCGTCTGATACCTTGTTAGTTAGCACGTGAAACATCCTGCTTAGATGTGTCGTTGAAATACGTGACAGGGTATATTGATACATGTATGTTTAAGATGACTACGTATTTTTACTCATCAAAGGTTTTACTTAATATGCTAATCATATAACTTATACATGTTATAACTCCATATTCTTATACCATTTGTAACGTTTTTATGTTGATATCATAATGTTTCTTTATTTTGGGATGTAAAGTCATAGCGAATAATTAAAACTCAAAATAATTCAATCGTCTTTTCGTATTTTAATTTCATGAATCAAGCAAAAAACGTTAAAACTATTAATTTGACTTACTTCTGCTAAAGAACTGATACATCTATCACTAACAGGTCCCCCTTCCTTTATGGAACTTACTATATGTTAAATGCAGACTTTTCACAAGTATCGCTGAAAACATTGACATGTCATGTGACGTCTTTTTTTTTTGCCAGTCCGATATGACTTCGAGCGGTACATTGATAGTAAAACAGCAAATTGAAAACAGTTTATAACAAGTAGCAAAATAAGTAAAAAAAAATTATCAGAAAACAAGCAGAAAAGAAATTTTGCCGCCAAGGTCATATGTCAAAAAGTCAGTGGTGACAGTTTATTACATTGAAAAAACTTTGTCTTTTTTTTTCACTGTTCCTTTTATGTTAGATTTATGCACCTGAAAAATTCGCCCAAGCATTATGGAGGAAAACTATAAAGCTCATGAGATCAGCCCAGATTGACAAAAAGGGTCTTCTAGTAGACAATTACATTAGCATGCATAGGAAGCAAACATCAATATTAAAGTTAAACCCAGTTAAAACCCAAGACCTTCTGCTTTAAAGGCGATTACGTTACGACAAGATCATGGAATACTTCAGTTACTGTAATAGTTTATGTAATCAGCTTAATTATTCAAACAATTGAAAATAATCTCAAGTTGGTATACAATCAGGAGATATTCATTGTAGTGATAAGGAAAATAGTAGTTTTTAATTGCTTTTCAGTAAGAACTTTGTTGGTTTATTCAAACTGGAAACAGTTAAACAATTATTATGTATTATATTAAACAAAGAATACGTTGTATGAAATGATTGAGAATTGTCACGAGAAACATGACCGACGACTAGGGGGATTAGGATCTACTAGATCTTCTGAAGCACCTTTTAAAATCACCCCAGTTTGAAAGAATTCTTCTTTTGCGTTATGCTGTGTCGACAGTTATATACATATTTTTTTTTTCATTTTGTTGTTGTGTTTTCTGAGTTAATATTGTTTACCATACATGTACACCTTTTAAATAAAATATGCAAGATCTGCCATCCACACTGATTTTTTTAATTTAAAGGTACAAGATAATATATATTTTAATTAGTTATCAAAGGTACCAGGATTATAATTTAATACGCCAGACGCGCGTTTCGTCTACATAAGACTCATCAGTGACGCTCAGATCAAAATAGTTATAAAGCCAAAGAAGTACAAAGTTCAAGAGCATCGAGGACCCAAAATTCCAAAATTTTTTGCCAAATATGGCTAAGGTAATCTATTCCTGTGATAAGAAAATCCTTAGTTTTTCAAAAATATCAAAGTTTTGTAACAGGAAATTTATAAAAATTACAATATACTTGATTTTCATGTCAACACCGAAGTGCTGACTACTGGGCTGGTGATACCCTCATGGACGAAAAGTCCACTAGCAGTGGCATCGACCCAGTGGTGTAAATGGTTATCAAAGGTACCTGGATTATAATTTAATACGCCAGACGCGCATTTCGTCTACATAAGACGCATCAGTGACGCTCAGATCAAAATAGTTTTAAAGCCAAAGAAGATCATTGAGGACCCAAAATTCCAAAAGACATAAGCACTGTATAAGTTCCTATCATTGGAAAGGCAAATATACATGTGCCGGTCAAAAACGCGGGAAGATGTCTGTCTCATATCTTGATTTTGGTCTTGAAATTGACGATGAATGTCGGTTGGAAACAAACCTTTACGACAAAATAGAGGATTTTGGCTTTCCAATTGTGAACTGTCTATTTATATGTAGCACCATTCAAGCATGCAATGCCTGCATACGGAATATTTACCTCCCAGTTTATACGAAATCACGAGGCTTGTATTTTCTATCATGATTTCCTTGCAATCGATAGAGGGTAGTGTGGTCACAAGAAAGCTATTAAACCAAGAGTTCCAAGTGTTGAAGTTTGAATCATCCCTTTGTAAATTTTACGGACGCAGCAACGAGTTGGTTGACCGTGATGGAATATCCGTTTCACTGATGATAGCGGATATGTTCCAAATGTCGTAACTTTAATTTCGTCATCTTTTCCCCGAATGTGACCTACCGAGTTAGACTTATTACCGGGTTTGTACTAACATGAGCAAGACGACGGGTGCCATATGTGGAGCAGAATCTGCGTACCCTTCTGGAACACCTGAGATCACCACCAGTTTTTTGGGTGGGGTTCGTGTAGCTCAGTCTTTAGTTTTTCATGTTTTGTTTTGTGTACTAATGTTTGTCTGTTTGAATTATTACTATCATTAATTGTTTATTTTCATTTTAAATTCCTTATTATGTTGCTCTATAATTATCATTTTTGTTTGTTTGTTTATTAAAGAGTATAGTGTTTAATCTTAGTATCACCAAAAAAATCCATCAGTTTTAATATGCTTGATCACATGTTAAAGTGTTAATCACTGTAAGTAAACATGTACATAGTCTCAGATTGTGATTGTTTATTTTTCATTAATCACTTAGAACACTATAAGAATCGTACGATAAATGGACAAAAGTCAAACATTATTCATTCTTACATTTTCTGAGCGTTTTTGCTTCGTCAGATTTTCTAGAAAATATACATCTTACACATTTAATCCATACCTTTGGTTCTTTTCATATCACGATGGAGGCGATGCTAGTTGATTGACAGGAACAAATAAAAGCACCGTCGATGCTGTGATTCAGTCAATCTGACTTGAAATTCCACATCGTAAACTATGTGTATTATTTACTTTTGTTTGGTCCAAATTAGCAGTTGTTTGGAGATCTTTTTTGCAAGTGTATTTCGTTAAAATATGCCTTACTGTTATAATTTTTTACATCGGAGGACCGTGAGGACATTCCGGTGTATTGTTGCCAAAGACATACCTACCCACATGGCTTTCGTTTTTGACTGATAACAGATCGCAAAATAGCATTCCTTATCGCTTGTTATTTATCAATTTCATCAATAAATATTCATTAAAATAATTTTTAAGAACATAAATAAATGATATGAAAAAATTTCGTCGTGAGAAAAATATATATTAATTACACCTTATATAAGAATGCCGGATTTTGATAGGTTGGTAGCCATTGTATTTTTCCCTTATTCTAACTTTTTTCCTCATTTCCAACGTATTTGCATGTTTTTTACCACTTCCGCTGGATATGCCTCAAATTTCCCTCTATGGCGTGGTATTTGCCATTTTGGATATTCTTTTTTTTGCTCTAACGAGTCTTTCTAGGCAAAATTATTCGAATAGGACATTACATAAAGACAGCGCTAACGCATATAAGAACAGGGTACTTTGATAGTCCCTACTTATCCTCAAAATCATGCATAAACAGCCTATTGGTAAAAAAATGTTTCCCTTCAACTGTACAGAGTGTTTCAATCAAAATCTATTCGGTGTAATGAAACAAATACACATGTATATCATGTTATGAGGGGTATTTGTGAAAAATACCAGTCTTTGCACCAAATTTAACAGTCCCCTAACTGGTATTTGTCTCAAATACCCCTATATGACATGATATATCTGTTCACAATAACAAATCAAGAATACCGAAAGTTGTGTTAACGAATGCGGAAGAATATCTCAAGAACGTTTTGCGGGAAAATATGAATGCTTACTCTAATCAAATCTATACAGAATTATTACAGAAGAGTGTCCACCATGCACTTGCAATTCACTTTTATTTGAATAGTAGAATAAAATGAATGAAAATCATAATATATATATATATGTAACTGTTATATATAAATATTGATATTATATAAAACAACAAACCCGGTTATACTGATTTGTATCACTACATTATTATAGTTATAACGGTGAGGTTAAATTCCCTGTCATTTATTCATCATCCACGCACGACCTTGTCTCAGGAAAAAATGTATCTATGTACCTTAACCTCACTTTCAGGTATAGAGTTGTGATTTTTTTTCTGACACAAGTGCTTGTGACCATCCACAATAACTTGCGGTCATCCTATGTTCAGTACTTCAGTACTTTGATTGTTCTTGTCGAGTTTATTTGTTTAGATTGATCTAAACAATAACATCGTCTAACGTTTGATTTGGTCGGATAGAAGGTTACTGCTTACAAGGAAGCTATTGGATCAAGGGCCTAGTGGTAAAACTGAAGTCAAAATTTACGGACGACATCGTGGTTTTATTAACCGTGATAGAATTATCTGTCATCTAATATTTTATTGGTCAGGGTTTGCACACGGTAATGACAATAGTTATCAAAGGTACCAGGATTATAATTTAGTACGCCAGACGCGCGTTTCTTCTACATAAGACTCATCAATGACGCTCAGATCAAAATAGGTAAAAAGCCAAAGAAATACAAAGTTGATGAGCATTGAGGACCCAAAATTCCAAAAAGTGGTGCCTAATACGGCTAAGTTAATCTATTCCTGGGATAAGAAAATCCTTAGTTTTTCGAAAAATTCAAAATTTATAAAATTACCACATTATTGATATTCATGTTTTGTATCTGGAAATTTAAAAAAGTGATCATATAATTGATAATCATGTCCGAAGTGCTGACTACTGGGCTGGTGATACCCTCATGGACGAAACGTCCACCAGCAGTGGCATCGACCCAGTGGTGTAAATAGTTATCAAAGGACCCTCGGGAACGAAACGTTCACCATTAGTGCCATTGACCACTAGTGTAAATAGTTATCAAAGGACCCTCGTGGACGAAACGTCTACCAGCAGTGTCATCGACCCAGTGGTGTAAATAGTTATCAAAGGTACCAGACAACGCATGCCATTAACGGACAAAGTCCTTCTGTAAAGTCAAATTGGAGGCAAGTTTTATACATTATTCATGTACTAATTTCTTTTTCAATATTTGGAGTTATCTCCCGAGTCTTATTTTAAATTGTTGAATTTTGGTGTGTAACGTGTAGGTATTATTACCAATACAAATATAGACTTGGTAGGGAAAAAATAGTTTCATAAGGCCTTTGTTTGAATATTACCGTGAAGGTTGGGATAATATTGGGTTGCGTTAAGTTAATAAGCTTGAGCAATAATAGCTTCAATCTGTTCTTATTGTAACGGTTTAAACTATTTTCATGCTCAAGGACAGGGCCGTAACTACATTGAGGCAAATGAGGCAAATGCCTCATGTAAAAAAAAAAATGAAACAAAAGGTTGTTTTCATATCAAATTGTTTTCACGGAAAGTGTCTTGCAAGAAGCAAGTTCTCTTCATTCTCTGGTGTATCCTCTGGATGTTTTTCGTTATCCATGTTTCTATTTTCCTTTTAGTTTTCAGAGTTGGTGGTCTATTGTTTGTACTTCTGTGTTCCGGGTTGTCTTTTGTTCATTTATTGTCCTACTTTATGACTATAGTCTGAGCGTTGATTTTCATTTGTAAACGTGGTTTTGCAATGTTGCATGTCCACCGATGTCTAGAATTGTGCTAAAAATATATTTTAAGAACATGCGATGCTACTCAGTGGACACAAAAAAATTTGCCCTTTCTGCATGGATAATTGAAATTCATATCAAAGAATACAAGACAGTTTGTTTTATTGTAAATAAAACTAGATAGCTGGTTTGAATTAAAGTAAGGTCACATAATTCCCGATATCAAATAATTTGAAGAAAAAAACAAGGTATTGCCATATATGACCTTGTACACTGAAAGGTTAAACTTGCATTAAGTCGTGTTGAGACACTTTAACAGATAATAAAGGAGTATGGGGACATAATCGCACACAAATTCAATGCATAGAAAAAATACAAATGATCAATGTTCAAAGTTTGTGTTCCTGCTCTTCATCTTGATAGTTGCCGGATGGTCTTCAACAATACTTTTAAAGAATCATTAATACCGTAAAAGATCATAAAACAAGGTGAAGATGGTCCCTAGTGTGGACTTAAGCAGTACTAGTACTTAAAGTATAATACTGCAATGTCACTATATTTAAATCTAGTCATAAAAAAATCACCAAAGTCTAATCACAATACAAGACAACAACAGACAGACGGATACGGTATTAATGATTATGAGAATTACGATTTTTGCCTTATCCTACATATCGGTCTTTTAATGTTGACTCTAATACCTAACAGTCTTAAATTACAATAATTACATTAGATGTATGTTTCATTATACTAATTTATTCTGATTGGCTAACTGCACATCACGTGTACGTTATTCCGTACTAGCACTTGCATTGCTCAATACAACTTTTTATTCATGGTAACACGTGGTCCAACAATAAAGTGCACAGGTGAATTAAATAAAAAATATATAAAATTCGTGTTTTCATGATCATACCTAAAAAATGTAATTATAAGTATTGAATGCTTCTTTTTGTAACTTTATAGGGTTGTAAAAGCGTTGACCGTGTGCACATTTTTAAAATGAAGCGCTTCCCCGCTTCATACAAAATGTACTTCGGTCAACGCTTTTACACCCCAATAAAGTAGCCCCCAGACCCCTCGCCCAAAATACATTTTGCCTCACTATTAAAAGAGGCTAGTTACGGTCCTGAAGGATAATTTACAAAGTAATGTGTGGGGAAAATTGACTGAAAGAACAATTCAAATGTTTCATAATACTAAACAAAATAATGTTACAGAATATTTGAGTATTTTGAATCCAAATTACGAGGGGTTATCCAATGCTCAATGGATACGATATAATTCTTTCATTATGCCATCTTGCATCGCTAATAAATCATTTATACCATCAACACTACGACTATTGAATAACTTTGATGCTTCAACCTGTGAAGCAAATACACTAGGAAAATTTAAATCGAAACTAAAAACTTAATACCTGATAATGATAAAAAGTTCTTTCTGAAACACTATGAATTTGGAAGTCGCAAATTAAATATAATTCTTACCCACTTCGATGTTCTGCTTCTTTCTAAAGTTATAATCTTTATGGAGTTAATATCATTTCTGATCTATCTCGCCGCTGCGGTGTTAATCGTAAAGATTTGCTTCATTTCTTTTTTTTTTATGTATACTATATACTATATTTAAATATTAGCTGACTCCTAACTATCTGTCCTTTAAACATAGAACTATTTACCTCGGGTAGGTATTTACTTACTAATCAGCAACACACACATATCTTATATCTTTGAACATGTGCTTCAGTTTATAAGTTGGTAGAATAAATCAGTGGTCTGCTTTTCTATTATTTGTTGGAAGAGAGCGTTCTAAATTATAATCCTGGTACCTTTGATAACTATTTACACCACTGGGTCGATGCCACTGCTGGTGGACGTTTCGTCCCCGAGGGTAGCACCAGCCCAGTTGTCAACACTTCGGTGTTGACATGAATATCAATAATGTGGTAATTTTATAAATTTCCTGTAACAAAATTTTGAATTTTTCAAAAAACTAAGGATTTTCTTATCCCAGGCATAGATTACCTTAGCCGTATTTGGCATAACTTTTTGGAAATTTGGATCCTCAATGCTCTTCAACTTTGTACTTGGCTTTATAACTATTTTGATATGAGCGTCACTTATGAGTCTTAAGTAGACGAAACGCGCGTCTGGCGTACTAAATTATAATCCTGGTACCTTTGATAACTATTCTATTGATTGTTTTCTCTTTCCGCTGTTTACTTCCATGTTCCTTCTTTTCGGCGTTTTATATGTTAACATTCAAGTACCAAATCAATTTGTTCTGTAGTAGAGCCGTTAAGTGGAAGCATTGGCATGGATTTTAAAAAAATACTTCTCAGTTTCTGTGTCACTCAAGTAATTTTCCTCTTTGGCCTTTCCTCCTGAGGATGAAACACAATTTGCATACATAATTTCGTAACCGCTTCTTCAGGCACATATGGTCATACATACATTTATATGTCGAGGTTTGTAATAATTTTTTAATGGAATAAATTCCAGAGCTTTTAAAATCAAGATATTTAATTTGAGACTGTGAATTCCCCAAGTGGTGGACGAAATAGTTATTGTTTCTTACTATTCTGAGACCTCCAGTTTTACCTCGTCTGATACGATGCTTTTTGTCCGCTTTTGCTTTTTGTCCGATAATTTTGCTTTTTGTCCGTTGCTTTTTGTCCGTTTTGCTTTTTGTCCGATAATTTTGCTTTTTGTCCGACACTTTTGCTTTTTGTCCGTTGCTTTTGGTCCGTTTTGCTTTTTGTCCGCTGATTTTGCTTTATGTCCGATATAAAAACGTGTATAATTTTGCAGGTTTTATTTTGAACTTCGAAAAATCATCATTAGGGTATCTTATTTAAAAAGAAATATGTCTGATTACCTCACCTACCAACCAAGATGGCCAACATGACTGAAATAGAACATACGGGGTAAAATTAAAGTTTTGTCTATTATTTTGAAAACCATTAAAAAGAGAGAAAATCTGACAACAGCAGGATGTTGAACTCTACCAATTGTCAAAACTGTCAGATGACGTCCGAAATTGGTTTCCATTCTTTAACAATAGTTCGCCCCAAACCAATGTTATGGAACTTAAACACAATGCTTATTACCACACATTCCAGATCAAGTTTGAATTTTGATGGCGTCACTTTTACTGCTCTAGAGTTTGGAAATGGAAAAACTGCTGAACTTTTTATATCCGTTCTTTAAATGCAGTTTGCCTTAAAAATGGCATGAAGCTTATACGCAATGAGTATACCACAAAACACAGGTCAAGTATGAATTTGTATGGCCTCACTTTTCCTCTTATGCCCTATATAAATGGGGAAAATACTGACTTTATCGTTTGTTTTCTTAACTTAATATAAAAAAGAAGATATGGTATGATTGCCAATTAGACAACTCTCCACAGGAGACTGAATGACACAGGAATTAACAACAATAGGTCACCGTACGGCCTTCAACAATGAGAGAAGCCCATACCACATAGTCAGCTATAAAAGGCCTCGAAATGACAATGTAAAACAATTCAAACGAGAAAACTAACGGCCTTAAGCAAATATTTTGAAACTTATACACAATACTTATTACAACATAAGTTAGATCAAGTACAAATGTGGGTAGTGTCACTTTTGTCGTTATCAAGTTATCATCCCTTTCTAAAGTAATATGCGAGCGGGGGCATTATCTGTGTTTCATGGACTCATTTCCCATTTTAATATAGGATTAATTGCCCTAAAATAACAAATTGTTTTGCCTACTATCTTTTAAATTATAATAGATACAGAAAAACTTAATGGTGATCAGCAAGATCAGTTCTACAAATGAGACAACATGATCGAAGTAGTTAATCGACTCCTTAATACAGATAATATCCATTGATGATGATTTTGACCATTTTCTTTTCTTTTTTTTTGGGAGGGGGGGGGAGGCTTTTTTTACCTGATATCTTGGATTGTAAATAACAAGAAAACCTAAGGTCTAATTTTTAATCATTGTAACAAAATTTAACTGATAAATATTAATATTTTTACAAACGTAGATTTTATTTGTTTAATTTTTAATGTTTTTAAATTGGCATTTTTAGGGGACATAGTGCATTTTTGAAAGAATCTACATGAACTTTTGCCATCTTAAATTTTAGCAGGAAAAACGCACGGTGACCCTATTGTATCTATTGATATTCTCATAGCATTTTCTTAAAGCTATCTTCTCGCATTTTGTTTTCAATTCTATAACTTAGATTAGCTTCTGATCACATAATGCTGTTTTTCTGCGTATATTATCCATACAAATACCGCGCTGAACTTAAGTACGTCCATTATTCATTTTCCATTATTCAAAATTCAATAATGAATAATGAAATAGTTCATTATTCACTATTCAACGTTAAAATATTTTAAATTTCAGTATTCAAATTGAAAAGTGAATAATGAAATAGAATAATATTATTTGACTGTGACACTATATCCCGTATTTCATAATTCGTCATTTTCGTATGATCTACCTAATTTTCATATTAATATACAATTTTGTAAGAAATAAATCAAAACACTATGTGAAATAATGCCGGATCTTTTTAATTTATTTATTTTGTTTCGGGGGATAAACTAGTGGGTTTTCCTAACTATTTTTAACAGAAATTCCTTGGTTTAATGTACGGACGACCTGAATACCAAAACATACATAAAAATTAAAATACTAAACATTGTCTTTTTTATTTAGGCTATAACATGTCGATTGTGCCGAAATGACCATTAGAGGGGTTACGGAGATTTAAATGCCAAAATACGCGTGAAATTAAGAAATAGCCAATTTTGAATAATGAAATGGATATTTTGAATAATGGAATGGACTGCTGCGACCCTTCAGCCCCTTATAACAGATTATACCTTATGACTCATTCGAAAGCTAACGTATTGCTACCTTATACATCATTCAAAAGCGAACCAACAGAGAAACAAGATATAAACATGTATACAGCCTTTAGCTATACAAAGAAGAATAAAATGGTTACAGACAGTATGTTCCGCATTCACCATTAGTGAGGTGTTACGGAGGACGTAAATGCCAAAATACGCGTATTTTTTTTTGTAAAATACTTCGTGTGGAAAAAAAAGCGTTTGTAAACATTTATTTACATTAATTTCCGGACCTATATGGCCAGTCTAGATATGAAAATACGGAGAGTCAAACAGTAAATAGGCCATAAAATATGTAAAAAATAATCTCCATGTTCTTAGTTACCGTATTTGAAGGCTAAATTAGTACTCAGCTGTCTAAAATGAATTTTATTGTACTATAACTTTCATATCCACCGGGTCCAAAATAATACGAAACCAAACTCTTTACTGTGTATTGCTACCTTATACGTCATTCAAAAGCGTTCCAACAGAGAAACAAGAGGTATATAGCCTATAGCTATACCAAGAGGAATACAATTGTTATAAACAGTATGTCCCGCAATGACCATTAGAGGTGCCAAAATACACGTTGTTAAAACAGTTTTGTTACTCTATCAAGGTTTCAAACGATGTATTAAGGTTTCTTGAATTAGAGGCTGAAAGGTCGCAGCAGTCCATTCCATTATTCAAAATAAGCTATGTCTTTTAATAGTCACATGCATTTCGATATTTAGGTCATTCGTTTCTCCTCTAAAAGGCGACGAGGAACATACTGACTACATACCTTTTTCTCCTCTATTAATAAGCTTTCGAATAAGTGTAAATAGGGGTTGAAGGGCCGCAGCAGCCATTCTATTATTCAAATTATCCGATTCATTATTAAAAATTGGCTATTTCTTAATTTTCACGCGTATTTTGGCATTTAGGTCCTCCGTAACCCCTCTAATGGTCATTGCTGTACAATTAGCATGTCATATCTATAATCAAGGGATGATGAATAGCAAAGGTCAAGTGAAAATAATAAAAGACAACGTGAAGTTTTTCAGTTTTTTAATATATTCATGGTATTCAGGTCGTCCATACATTAAACCAAGAAACTTCTGTTAAAAATAGTTAGGGAATCCCTCTAGTTATTCCTCCGAAACTAGATTAAATAAAAAAAGTTAAAAATTTCAAAGAGTGTTTTGATTTTTTTGTCTGATATTAATTTGAGTATTTGTAAGATCAAAATTACGAATTCTGTAATACGGGATATAGTGTCACAGTCAAAAAATATTATTCTATTTCATTATTCACTTTTTAACTTGAATACTGAAACAAAAACTTGTTCATTATTCATCACTTAACGTATAGTGATTAATGAACTTTTTCATTATTCTTTATTGAATTTTGAATAATGGAAAATGAATAATGGACGTTCTTCAGCGCTGTCATACAAATTGTGTCATTTTATAATTAAAATTATAATAGATTAGGATACATTTTAAATCACAAAAATGATCAGCAAGTTAAGATCTACTAACAAATCAAATGGTGTCGACAAAGTTAAGTAGACTGTGAATCTTTACAGAAGTAATTGCACTTAAATGAGGATTTTTTTTTATCCTCTTTTGTGTTTTGAGCAAAACTAAACAAGATAGAAGGAATCTAAACAGCACATGATCAGCAATACAAGATCAACAAAACAGATTTTGTCATGAATTATATTCTTGTGTACAATGTTGGAGAGTGTCCTTTGTTGAATATGCACATATACCCAGGAGATCACAAAGGCTATTTAGAGCCTCTAGTTTATTATTATTAGAACTATGCATAGTTGGTAAAAAATGACTGTTAAGACTGATGTCGAATACTTTTCGCTTGATAGATTTTTGGAACATATGTGAGGGACAAGGGTTATTTGAAAAAAACGTAATTCGAGTTCGAACGTTTTCTAACTCACATATGACTTTGTTCTTGCTTTTACTTTCGACATGTTAAGTTTAGCTTATGTCATGAATGTTACGCCCTTATGTAAAAACACTTCAATAAACAGCAGACTATATGCCAGGTCTTTCTAACAACTAATGACTAACAATTTGGGGTTTAATTTAAGGAGGCTTTTCCAAGGATGCAATTGCTTGTAGACTGTATAATTATTTACCCTCTACAGTATACCAAATAGTCCACAAATCCTCAAAAGGGACCTTTTAATGATAGGCCATGTCAAGGGAGATATAAAGCAACAAACGCCCAGCAGGATCGATGCATTTGTCTTAAACATCTCCGACATTGATTCCGCGTGGCTTTCAAATTGACACGAGTATACATTGGTGTTCATGTAAAACCTTTGGGGCTATATCAGTTTCATGGAAATTAACAAAGAGCATGACAACCTTTCCTTGGTGATGTTTTAATGGCTGTCCGGCGTATTAAAAAAATATCTGTTAACCAATAAAATAAAATATCTTATTTATACCAAAAGCCGTCAGCGATGGTCACACAGACAATTTGCTACCTTCGTGGACCAAAGTCAGACTTTTCGCGGGATCCTATTAAACATCTAGTGGTGTCACTACATGTACCATGTGCTGTAGAGATTTCGTTGCACAACATGACAGAAACATTCTTTGTTAGGACTCAATGTTGAAAATTCGACATTGGATGTGTCATATACCCATTGTAGCCGAAAAATGATAATGAAACACTTTTGTTTGATATCGATCTATTGTTTGAGTTGTAAATTTTCATATTCATTTTTTTTATTTTTTTTTTTTTTTTTTTTTTTTTTTTTATAGATTATCATTTTGAATATAGATTTTGTTTTTGAAAAAGCAAGTGTTGGACTCACTCTTTTATTGGCACTTATTTCATGTTAGCTGTCATTTTTTAAATGTACTTATCTGAGACCAAGAGTGCATTCCAGCGGCTTTCTTTCGTTTACTTTTGCGTACATTTTATACAGACCAGTATTTTTTTGTAATTGTTTCACCAATCTTAGCTGCATGTAACATCTAGAACACTCAGAACAGCGAAACAAAATTTAGATTTCAGAAATAAATAGCATTTAGCCATCAACGAATAGCTTTTCAAGAGATGTTTTCGTTAAAGTATAAATCCATTATTTTTGTGCAATTTTAAGTCTTGGCAATCATACCACATCTTCTTTTTTTATATAAACGACCAAAAAAAAGATAACCAGCACATTACGTAAAGCATTAAGTATTACCTATAGTATTTTATAACCTTCATTGGTGGTAGTTCATATATATTTCTGCTGTTATTTTTGGATATAAGTTATTTTCCTGAATAAACATCTTTATGCGTTTGTGTGTTTTTCCGCATGCGTTTCAGTTTTTATCATGAAAATTTCTTCTATTTACCAAGACAAAACTTTAAATTCGGCCGTTATAAATGTTTTCGCCAGAAATCCATACTAAACTAAAAACTAGCCAAGGAATTTGTTTTTGCCCCGGCTGATATAGACGCTAATAATATCATTATTGTTTGACGTAAATTTTACAATGAGGTTCTGCAAAAGGAAATCACGAATTCACCAACATTCCAACTGACTTCATTTTCAGAAAACGACATCTGTAACAAACACAAACTTTTAGCTACATAACAACCAAATACAATGAAAGTCCCAACTATGTACTGGCTTCCAAAGCTACACAAAACACATTACAAGTATAGATTTATTTCATCTTCAAGCCATTGTTGCATTTCTAAATTGTCTATTCTACTTACAGATACACTTGGTACAATCAAAAACCTGATAATAAATTGTTCAAATAAGGCCTTTGAAAATAGTGGAATTGATTACTTTTGGAATGTCAAAAACTCGTTGGAAGTACTTGATAAATTGCATGCATATATTGGTGATTTTGAATCTGTTCAAAGTTATGATTTTTCTACCCTATATACCACTTTGCCTCATATTCATATTAAGAAAAAAATCACATCCCTAAATAATTGGGCATTTAAAAAGTCAGAATGCCAATACATATGTTCAAACTCTTTTCGGTCATTTTTTAGTAGCAACAAACAAATGAACTATGTCAATTGGACATGCTTTGATACTATATTTGCGCTTGAATTTTTACTTGATAACATTTTTGTTCGCTTTGGAGATTCCCTATATCGTCAAGTTATTGGAATTCCAATGGGGACTAACTGTGCACCACTTATTGCGGACCTGTTTTTGTATTGTTACGAGTTACTGACTATGACTAAAATCAGCAAATACCCATCGAAACAACATTTGATACAAAAATTTTACAATACTTTTAGATTTTTGGATGATATATTGGCTCTCAATAATGACGACTTCAGTACGTATACTAAAGAAATTTATCCTGTTGAACTTACTTTAAATATAGCTTATACTAACAATGACCAATGTCCTTTCCACGATCGTGATATCTAAATCATTAACGGGAAGCTTAATACAAAAAATTATGATAAAAGAGATGAATTTTCATTTTCTATCGTTAATTATTCATTTTAAGATGGCTACGTTCCCTTGTCGCCATGTTATGGTGTTTATATATCTCAACTTGCACGATTCGCTCGTGTATGTAACGACGTATTAGATTTTAGCGAGAGAAATTTATGTATTACTGAAAAATTATTACACCAGGGTTTTCGATACCACAAACTAGTCAAAACATTTACTTAATTTATTATCGGTACAAGGAAATAATTCGTAAATATAACTCAACATGCAGATATCTTATACGTTCAGGTATTTCACATCCAATGTTTTATGGTAATATTCTTTACAAAGCACAAAAATGTCAGTATTCACCTCAAAAGCTAACAAAACCTTTAAACAGACTTATTAAGAAGGGATATAGTTACGATACTGTTGTCAGGTCATTAAAGATTGCATATTTTGGCTTTAATATTGATTCACTTATAGGTTTTTTGCATCGGATTTAAACACATTTATTCTAAAACCAGTTGTTGGCATGTTCTTCTCATATGTTTCATGATGGTATAATACTAAACCCCTAACAGGATGGATTGTACCTGATATTCATATGATGAAGACATAATCTTTTAATCAGTTTAATTGAGGTCTGGAGCTGGCATGTCAGTAACTGCTACTAGTCTGTTGTTATTTATGTATAATTGTCATTTTGTTTATATTCTTTTCTTTCATATTCTGACATCGGACTCGGACATCTTAAACTGAGTTTTACTGTGCGTATTGTTGTGCGTTTCTTTTCTACATTGGTTAGAGGAATAGGTGAAGGGTTGAGATTTAAAAAAAAAAACATGTTTAACCCCGCCGCAATTTTGCGCCTGTCCCAATTCAGGAGCACCTGGCCTTTGTTAGTCTGGTATGCTTTTTAATTTTAGTTTCTTTTGTATAATTCAGAGTTTAGTAAGACGTCCATTATCACTGAACTAGTATGCATATTTGTTTAGGGGCCAGCTGAAGGACGCCTCCAGGTGCCGGAGTTTCTCGCTAAATTGAGGACCCATTGGTGGCCTTCGGCTGTTGTCTGCTCTATGGTCGGGTTGTTGTCGCTTTGACTCATTCCCCATTTCCATTCTCAATTTTATTTATTATCTAATAGCAACACATTTAATCATTATATTATTATCAAACATCACATAAAAATTGTGTAGTAGTTTTTAAGTAAACAAGTTATAGTCAAGTGGTTTAAACGAGTTGGTTAAGTCGTTAAAACAAGTTAGCTGTGTTGTTAGTTAAGTCGTTATAACAAGTAAGCTTACTCGTTATAATGACTTTAAAATAAAACTTCAATCAAATTAAAACTATCAAATGCTAATTTACCTTAAAATTAAAATATCAGGGGCAGCAACCCCAAAACGCGTTGTCTAATGTAACTGAAAAATCTCAGGCATATAGATAATGACTTGATGAATATTTTTATCCCAGAACTAAATGCTTTAGTTGTAGAGATATAAGCTAAAATCTACATTTTACCACAATGTTCTATTTTTAGACATGCCGGCCATCTTGATTTTTTGGGCGGGGTCATCCGATACCTTTTTTAAATTACATACCCTAAGGATGATTGTGGCCATATTTGCTTTAATTTTGCCATTAGTTTCAGATTTTCTGAAAGTTATCGACGACGACGGATGCCAAGTGATGAAAAAAGCTCACTTAACCCTCTGGTCCAGGTGAGCTAAAAAGGCAAAACGGACAAGAGCAACGGACAAAAAGCAAAAGTGTCGGACAAAAAGCAAAATTATCGGACAAAAAGCGAAACGGACAAAAAGCAACGGACAAAAAGCAAAAGTGTCGGACAAAAAGCGAAAATATCGGACAAAAAGCGAAACGGACAAAAAGCAACGGACAAAAAGCAAAAGTGTCGGACAAAAAGCAAAATTATCGGACAAAAGCAAAAGTGTCGTTCAAAAATCAAATTGCGGACAAAAAGCATCGTATCACTCGTCAACCAGTTTCTTTAGTTTTTTTTTTTATCAATTTTGTAAAGTCGTCATTAAAGTTCCGTTGTTTGATTATCCACAAAGTAAAATTTCATCGGTATCACAACATTTCTGTATTAACTATTTCTTAACATTCCATATATTCATAGCCAAAAGTTGGAAGGTATGTATTTATAACACAGAAAAATTAATGACAGCAGATGTTTATATTGTAGCTACTTGTTCATTGCCGTCTTGTAGTTATTTTACCTTGATGTTCCACTATTTTGGCCAAAGTGTGGATATCCAAAGTTGTTCTATTGGACATTTGATAAATCTAACAGCTCATTAAGATTATGCTAGTGAGTGAGCTTTTCATTAATGGATTCTCCATCAAAGTTCATGAACTTGTTTAGTATACAGATAAAAGTGTAGTTTCTGAAAGTTTCAGGTTAAATCTAATTATCCGAAAATGGAGATTTGTGCTCATACTTTGTGAAGTGAGACCATTCTCAGCGGTATTACAGGAAACTTTGAATTTCATTTCTGTCGAGATTCAGTATGTTTTACGTGTCTGTTCTAGAGTTATCTAAAATCGAGTGTACTCGAGCAAGTAAATGGTATAAAATTTCGAATCTCGGTCTACTTGACTTTCATATTGTCTACTGTGGATTCATTTGTTTTTGTGGGTATAAACTTTCGTGGATTGAGGAAAATCCAACGAATAATAATGAAACCACAGTATATGAACATTGCTACTATTTATTACTGTTGGCATTTGGTGTTTATCGATACACATGAACCGTGTTTGTTTTTCTGGTAATTTCTGAGTATTTCTTGGTATAGGAATATGTCTCCGCGCATGTCTAAAAGTTTGAATGTGGCATCTTTACTGACTAATATGTTGTTTATATACATTGTTATAAATCGATAGAATGTAATGACCAAAGAAAATAAGAAGATGTGGTATGATAACAAATGAGACAACTCTCTACAAGATACCAAATTACAGAGATATTAACAACTATAAGTCACCGTACGGCGGTTTTCAACACTGAGTACAACGCATGCCGTATAGTCAGTCACAAAAAGGCCCCAAATATAAAGCAATTCAAACGAGAAAACTAACAGACTGAATCATGTCATAAACAATGAAAGAAAAGTAAGTATGATATGTAGCCGAAAAAAATACGACAACCACTGCACTACAGCCTCCTGACTTGGGACAGGCACATACAGAACATGGCGTGGTTAAACTAGTTTGTTAGATTATAATGTATTGGTATAAGTCGCATTTGTTGTCGCACTTGCCTCATGAGTGAATTTTGTGTGTAAGGGAATCCACCTGGAGGTTGAATTACAAGTTTCACCATCTATGCATTTATGCCATGCTGGGTGGCATCTGTTGCTAATGTTAAGATGCCATGTTTTGAAATAGCAAAATTATTATATTTAAACTAACCTGTGTACGATGTATTGTATAACGCCATTTTGTCACAGGTAAGATTGTGTTTTTGACACTTTTCTACATCATTTTTTGTTTCTAACTGTAGGGTCTATGTTAAATAGTCACCTACGTTTTAATATTGTATTTATATTGTGACATGGGTGTTACTTACTTGTTCAATGTATGTTTACTTGTTTTTGTTTAAGTGTCTTTTTGATCGAGTTAAGCCATTTCAATTGATATTTCATAGTGTGTCTTTTTATTTTGTAATTGAATTGTTTAACACTAGCCATTTTGGCGCCCTTTATAGCTTGCTATTCGGTGTGAGCAAAGGGTCCGTGTTGAAGGCAGTACTTTGACCTATTTTTGTAACTATTTATACATTTTGACGTGAACTGATAGTTGTTTCATATGCAGTCATACAAAATGTTATTATTTACATATATAGCTGTAAGATACTCATATTGATATTGTGGTATGTGTGGCATATGTGTGGCATATATAACGATATCAATCTGAACTGAAGAGCTATTTTAGTAATCATTGTCGTATTAATACACATTTCTTGTATAGTTTGGTTCTCTAACATTCTTACTTTATTTTTAAATACATTAATCCCTATAACAGCAGTCTGTGCGAAAGTTGCTATTCCTGTCGCGAGCTATAACTATCGTGTATATGTTGGGAGTTGTTACTTTCATTTTGACATGTGTTAAAACAAGGTATAATCTAGTAATTCAGTACTCGTTCAGTTACTTTTTATACTTTGGTCAAATTGCTGACTAGTTTACATGACTTCTCTTCAATTGCAATTAATTGACATTTTTCTGTAAACGTTGTAGTCCAAAATCATATTCATAAAACTTGACGAATCCTTGACATAAGTATTTTGTATTTGTAAGAATCAATGTAAGGATACTATTTTCCCTTTTAATAAGATTTTTTTTTCATTAACTATATAAGAATACATTATCTTTTTTAATTAGTAACAATATTTTAAGCATAAGGGATAAATGAATACATGTTTCAAATGCTCATTATCATCAAAACTAACACTGTGCAATGTTATGATTTCACCGATAAAGGCAACAGTAGTATACCGCTGTTCAAAAGTCATCATGGTCATTAATCAATTGAGAGAAAACATCTCCGGGTTACAAACTAAAAACGAGGGTAACATATCAACTATAAATGGAAAACAACGGAACAACAGACACTGAAGTGCAACAAAAACAAACGCAAACATGCATAGAAACGAACTATTTGATAACAACTGCCATTTTCCTGACTTGGTACAGGACATTTTAAGAAAACAAGGTGGTTTAATCTGGTTTTATGGCTAGCCAAACCTACCGCTTATATGGAAATGCAAATAAATATCGCTAAAATGACAATACTACGTGACAGAAATACAGCACAAACAAACACAAGAACACTAAGCACATAGAAACGCACAAATAAAAAAATATAATAGTCTTTACAACATGTAAACCGCAGAATAACAACGAACATCTCCCATTAACGACAGCACAAGCCATCATAAACAGTGACGAATTTTTGTGACGAATATATAATTGTGAAATTTATACTGATTTCAAATGTTTGGCTTTGAGCGTTCCTGATGAAGGTAAATCCAGAAAAGCGCTTCGGACGCAATAAATTATTAAACGTGTTGTTTTATATTTTTACATCACTGGGTCGATACCTCTGCTGGTGGACTATCAGTCCCCGAGGGTATCATCAGCTCAGTAGTCAGTGCTTCGGTACTGACATGATTAAATAGAATGATATGCAGAGAGGGATATATCTTGCCACACGAATTGTCTAGTAATTGTACCGAACAACTTGTTCCATTTTGATCTGGTTTCTTCAGCACATTTGCTGACTTTAAACTAGATAGAACAATTGTTGCCTATGGTCCATCTTACGGTGTTTATATATCTCAACTTGTACGATTCGCTCGTGTATGTAACAATGTTTTAGATTTTAACGAGAGAAATTTATGTATTACTGAAAAATTATTACACCAGGGTTTTCGATATCACAAACTAGTCAAAACATTTACCAAATTTTATCATCGGTATAAAGACATCATTCGTAAATATAGCTCAACATGCAGACTTCTAATACGTTCAGGTATTTCACATCCAATTTTTTATGGAAATATTCTTTATAAAGCACAAAGGTGTCAGTATTCACCTCAGAAACTTACAAAACCTTTGAATAGACTTATTAAGAAGGGATATAATTACGATACTGTTGTCAAGTCATTAAAGATTGCATATTTTGGCGTTAATATTTAGTCACTGATAAGGTCTTTGCATCGGTACTAAACACATTTATTCTAAAAACAGTTGTTGGCATGACACGGGTTATGTTCTTCTCATATATGTTATGATGGTATGATACTAAACCCCTAACGGGAAGGATTGTGCCTGATGTTCATATGATGAAATCATAATCTTTCAGTCAGTTTAATTGAAGACTGGAGCTGGCATTTCAGTTAACTGCTAGTAGTCTGTTGTTATATATGTATTATTGTCATTTTGTTTATTTTCTTTGGTTACATCTTCTGACATCAGACTCGGACTTCTCTTGAACTGAATTTTAATGTGCGTATTGTTATACGTTTACTTTTCTACATTGGTTAGAGGTAAAGGGGGAGGGTTGAGATCTCACAAACATGTTTAACCCCGCCGCATTTTTGCGCCTGTCCCAAGTCAGGAGCCTCTGGCCTTTGTTAGTCTTGTATTATTTTAATTTTAGTTTCTTGTGTACAATTTGAAATTAGTATGGCGTTCATTATCACTGGACTAGTATATATTTGTTTAGGGGCCAGCTGCGGGAATTTCTCGCTACATTGAAGACATGTTGTTGACCCTCTGCTGTTGTTTTTTATTTGGTCGGGTTGTTGTCTCTTTGACACATTCCCCATTTCCATTCTCAATTTTATCCTATAATTGACAATAAACCAAGCGACATGGCCACTGTATTTACTGCAATGTACAATTGTCAGTATTTGGCGACTACGTTGGGTCAAAAACATGCAATTCAGACAATGGATCAGCAGCTATATTCAGTTGCTCAACAAGTCAAATGGTCCCTTAAAGACAATTTTTCTGATCATATAATTAGACTCGGTGGTTTCCATGCCCTGTCTTGTTTTATTGCGGCAGTGGGAAAATTTTGGTCGGAGGCCGGTCTGAAAGACTTGCTTGTTGACTCTGGTGTCTATGCAGGAACAACTGCAGAGCAAATGCTTAGCGGCAAACAGTTCTACAGGGCAGTTCGTGGGTTAACCCTTGTCTATGAAGCATTGATGCATGTTTTGTTGTCTCAGTTTTTCCAATGTAGTGATTTAGAGGATCGATTGGCTGATGTACCAAAATATTTGTGGAGCAGGATGAAAGAGGCCAATTTACAGTTTGAATCTTCTGCATGTTCTGGTAACAGTCAGCCTGTTGATAATCTTACTGAAACATTTACGCCGTATGTGACTCCTGTTTTAACAGAGTATATTGGTTCTGCCAGTGAACAATCACCAACTTTTAAATAGTGTTTAATGCTGTTGCATGCCATCCAACTAATATTACACAATATTAAAGCAGAACGTGAAGGACATTGGAAACTGCATTTGTATACCATTTCTAAAATGCTACCATACTTTTTTTTATTACCAATCGTACAAACCTTCACGATGGGCACCTGTTTACCTTCTAGATATGTTAGAGTTACCACCAGAGGTTCAGCAACATTTTGACAATGGTGAATTCACCATTCGGCAGGTGTCTGGGAGATACAACGGGATTTGGAGCGATATGGCGGTGGAAAAAACTGTGATCAAGGATTCAAAAGGTAGTGGGGGTATAGCAAACATTGCTGGACAAAAGTCTGCGTTAATCAGGTGGTCATTATCTCGTCATGTCGTTGCTGATGTTGCCATTACAATGCGCGTTCGATCAGGTATCAAGTCCGAGGCGGATCATATGCATGGGCAAACTCAAAAAGCTGCCATGAAATGCGACGAGGAGCATGTAAGGACGTTAATAAATCATCTAACCGAACGCATGACAAACCCATTTGATATCAGTTTACACCCTGCATGCTTGATTAACATTTCCACGGGCATGCATGTGTCACCAGAAATTCAGAAATCCCTTCTCACTGCGATCGAAACAGGTGATAAAAATCTCCGATCCTTTGTAAACAACGCATTGTCAACCGATGTAAAGTCTAGTTTCTATAGTCCCTTGTCTCGGTCTAATCTAAAAACATTTGCCGACATGTCCAAGAAAACCCCGTTTCGTTCTCCTACAGGAGACACTCTGCACATTTATGTTGACCCATAGCTTGTGTTTCGAAGAGCCTTGACATTAAGTAGCTCACGTGATGACGTCTCTCTTCAAAAGATCATGGAGCATCCCATTAGCCCGGTCCCAACTTCAATTTTTCATGATGACGGATCAATGAGAAAATCGGTAAAAGCTGAGTTGCTGCACAAGCTCGAGGAAACTGCTTTGTCTGGTCCAGTGCTTCCTGATTTTGATAAGTCAAAAACAGTGTTTATCAGAGATGGAATGGCAATTGTTCAAATATTTCATGTGAAAAAAAGTTCAACTTTCGGTGACCTGGCCAATGACTTTGTTTCCAGGGCTCTATCCAAATACCATCAAAGTAAACTGTGATCGATGTTTTTGACAGGTACGACGTATTACTATCAGTCAAATATAGTGAAAGAGAACGAAGGTCGTCAAAAACAGGATATTCAGGACTTTACCGGGTCATTGAAAGTCGACTTGTGCCAGATTTGAAACGATTTTTGTCTGTCTCTCAAAACAAAAAATCCTTTTTGCCTTTTCTTGGTGAATATATCACATCAAATGTAAATACTAAATTTGACTTGCCGTTTCGAAACGCGTTGTACATGGCTAGTTGTTTTACTGATCCGGAAATTGCACAAAAACTAACACATTGATACATATTAATACTCATTTAATTTATTGAATAGATTATTGATTTTGAAAAATATCAATGGTATTGTTTCTCGAGATGAAAAAAGATTTTTTAAGTGATGACCTTTGACCTTGATTTTCGGCATAATGGTACCAGCTTTCATATTTACGACACATATTTTCAAAAAGTACACGATTTCAGCTTTCCAATGAGTTATTAGAATTCCATGAGGTATTTAGGTAATTTAAATTTCTGAAATTGTCCTCTCCGCCGCTCCACTATATATGATCCAATCGTAGCTTACCGTTCAGTATTGATGACATTAGTTGAATGATTTTTTTCACGATTTACTGCATATTTACATGTTACACGGACACTTTTCATTTATAGGATCAATCGTGCATTGGTGAGTTAATAGGGATTTTATTTTTTGATTTTTTTAATATATTTCCTGTCTTTTTTATTGAAATATAAACGTTGGTTCCAGCATTTCTTTACTTTCAGCATCGTCCAAAATACTATTCATGTCATATGTTGAAGAAAAAAAAAAACACTTTATACGGACCGACCATTTAGCTTCAAAAGGGGTTATGGTGTCTTCTTTTCTGAGTAAGAACATTATTTATTTTTCAACGCCATCACCCAACTATTTTCATTTTTTTTTCGAAATTAGACAATTATATACGGTATACGGAAAATCAGGAATCAGAACATTATTTTGTCATCTGCTTGACTACCGTGTATCATTTAAAAATTGTCCGTGTAACACCCGTTGTACGACTTTGCCCCAGCAGAGCTATAGAAAAACAGTACATTAACGGGTGTTTCACGGACACTTTTTAGATGATACACGGACACTTTTTAGTTGTTACACGGACACTTTTTATGAACAGAATCACCCGTGCATGATCAGTGAGTTCATGGGCACTTCATATCTCAATTAGTTTTGAACTTTTTGTTTCATCGACATATTTCCTGTCTGTATGAAAAAATAAATATTTACTTTAGCATCAATATTTATTTTTTCATACAATTCCAGTAAATGACTATTCATATCAGTACATAAAGGGATTGACCATTTAACTTCTAAAGGAGGTTATTTTTTTTTCCTAAAAAATATTTTGATCCTCAATTTTATGAGAAAAAATATATTGTGATCAAGCAGATGAAAAATGTTCTGATTCCTGATTTTTCGAATACCGTATATAATAGTGCTAATTTCGAACAAAAATATTTGGGTGATAGCGTTGCAAAAATTAAATAATTCTAAGAAAAGAACATAATCCCCTTTTGAAGCGAAATGGTCGGTCCGTAAATGTATTTTTTTCTTCTTCAATATATGGACATGAATAGTATTCTGAACAATGCTGAAAATAAAGAAAAGCTGATACCGACGTTTATATTTCAATAAAAAAGACAGGAAATATATATAAAAAATATCCAATTTAATCAAAAGGTAAAATCCCTATCAACTCACCAATGCACGATTAATCCTATAAATAAAAGTCTCCGTGTGACATAATACATGTTCAAAGATGCAGCAAATCTTGAAGAAAATCATTCAACTTATGTCATCAATTTTGGACGGTAAGCTGCGATTGGATCATATAGTGACACGCGTTTAATCCTGATTAACACTATCAGAGACATATAAATACCTGAACATTTGAAAAAAAAATCTAAAATATATGCCTATATATCTCTAATAACAAGACAAAATCTAGTTAATTCATTCTTTTGATACATTTATATTGTTATTGAATTCATATATATTGAATTCATATACAATGTGTATTGAATTCATATATTTGGCGGCAAACGTTCGATTTCTACGATTTTTTAGGGGGAATGGGGGTACGGAATGGCACATCCTGCAAAAAAGGATCAAGACTGTTTATTTTAAATTTATTTAACCCCCACCCCCTTTCCGAGTTTCCCCAATAAAAATCAAATTGTTGCTTGCTTACCTCTGAAATCCTTTTTATAGATTACTTACTTGCGAAGTTGCATTCTAAAAAGTCTAAAATGTGTACAACATTCACCTTTTTCTTGAAATAGTTCTTCTTTTTATAAAGTTATTAGATTCTTGACTTTTTTTAGAAAAAAATCTCGGCTGAAGGGAAGTGAAAAAAAGTGTTTAAACTGTAACTTACATTAACTGGTATATGACCATTTAAGATTCTGATATGTTCAGTTTTGCTACCTCTTCTAAATGCAAAATGTACTACTTCTTTCTTGAAACGTCGTACAAGTCAGATACAAAACAAAGGTAACAAAAAACAGGCCGGAAACAACCTGCCGTAAAGCTTTTCTGCACTTGTAGTCAGGTCAAGGTCATCGGCTATCGCCTCGGACCTTGACCTGACCTGACTACTCGTGCAGAAAAACTATCCGGCAACGGTTGTTACCAGCCTGTTTCTTTGTTACCTTTGTATTGTATCTAATACTTAATGTACTGTTTTTCTATAGCTCTGCTGGGAGTCGTACAATAAATGGTAGCTATAGACATAATCAATACATGCACTACAAACCATTAAAGTCTGAAATGGCCTATATCTGTACTCGACTGTACTGATTTTTACTCGACCAGTCTGAATTGGTCTGACTTTTACTTGACAATACTCGACCCCAGTCTGAACCATACTTGACTGTACTGAATCGTACTTGACCCTTATCTTTGCCGTTGAAAATAGTCTGAACTATTACTCGACCAGTCTGAAACAGTCTTAACCCATTCTCAACATGTACTCGACCTATTTTTCCAGTCTAAACCATACTTAACTAAAGGTCTGAAAAATACTCGACCAGTCTGAACCATACTAGACCAAAAACCTCTACTTTTTTAACTGTTAAAATAAATTTCTTTTTTAACTGACATATATATAACAACAGCCAACAAAATTTATAAAAATTTTTAACCTTATAAAAGAAATATATCTTTGATTATATTTAGGATAAAAAATATATATTATTTATAACTTATATCAAAAAGGAATAAATTAAATATATAAATAAAATTGTTTTTCTGATTAGTGTTGAAATATAAAGTATAATCTCTGCTTGGGGGCAAACTCATAAATAAGATCACACCTGGTCAGAGGTATTAAATTCTAAATAACATTGATTCAAAATTGCAACATCCTGTTTAAATTAAATTACAAGGCCTTTCGAATATACATGTATGTACTAGATAAGTAATATACGAATTTAAGAAAATAGGGCTTACTTTTTACCTGTAAAACAGACATGTACTGAGGTAATTAGAACATATTAAAGTGCTTTGTGTACGCCATTTTAATTTGACAAAAAATATACTTAAATTAATGGAAAATTGTTTTGACTGTTACTTTATAATACATTTCCTTTTTTGAAAAGGTTATCAAGGATTGCTATGGAAATTCTATTATAATGATTATATACAATATTTGGTTTAATAAAACAAAAAAACAATTAAGCTCTCATTTTTTAAAAATTTATTAAGTTGTTTTATATACTATTTTATATATATCTTAATAAAAAAACATTCACTGCATTATTACCTGAACTCAACTGACACCATAAATCTATACTAGGCTTAAGTTAATGGTGAAAATAGTCCAAATACCATAAAATACTTCCGAAATATTCATAAAATTTTGAATAATATTGAAAATATTAGTCACAATTAATTTTTTTAGTTTATTTGATCAGCTTGTTTTATTAATATTTTAAAAGTTGATATTATTATGAAAGTGTTGATTAATATTGAGTTGAAGTTATATTATTATTGATTATTGTGAAATTTTAATTTCAATACTGTATTGAATACATTTTTATTTTCAAGTTGTTGTTCAAATTTCATTTTTATCAAAAAAAAAAAATCCTAAATTGATAAAATTCAGTTGATAGATACAAAGAATAGGTCTAGTTTGGTTAAGACTTGGTCGAGTATGGTTCAAACTAGGTCGAGTATGGTTCAGACTAGGTCGAGTACGGTTCAGACTAGGTCGAGTACGGTTCAGACTAGGTCTAGTATGGTTCAGACTCGTATAAAACGGTTAAATACTGGTCAAGAACACATTCAGACTTATTAGTATGATTCAGACTACAGTCGAGTATTAACAAGTAAATCTCAGACGAATTCAGACTGGTCGAGTAAAAATCAGTACAGTCGAGTACAGATATAGGCCATTTCAGACTTTTAATGGTTTGTAGTAATGTGTAAATATGTACAGATTATAAACATATAATATATGATAAATATTATTACCCCCGGTCCAATGAACCTATGATATATATATATGTATATATATAATATACTTTAAAGAATTTTCTGTTTATAGCGAAAGTAAATTAAAAAAGAGAACGATAAAAAATCCGAAACAAAAGTAGTAGGATTTTTTTCAATAATATCTGTTAGGACTGCTTGTTGGCAACATGATATTCCAGATTTTACATGATACTATCTTCTAATGAAAGTATGTTTTACTTCGTTTATTAAATATGAACGGCGATGGAGTTTAGCTGCAAGTGGGTGTCATAACCAAATTATATTGATCTCTAAATTATTAAATTGAATTTAAATCTTTATAGCATTTAATAGGGTGCCATTTGTTTACAATATATTTGTACAGTACGTATATCAATAGACTATTATTGTACAAATTGAATGTCAGATAACAAAAGATTTATCACGTGGTTATACGTCTCATACAATTTTTTATCTGTTTGAATCAAGGTAACCACAAATGTATTTTTTGTTTAACCTATACATTCATAGACATGCTATTGTGATTTTGTAGATAAAAATATGTTATCATTTTTATAATCATCTACGGTCGTGACATTTTTTGTTTTAATATGTTCTGTAAAATTAAGTGATATTGATTTAACCAGTTTTGATTCACTTAACTGTATTTAAGACAATTGGTCCGAGAACACAATTATTTCGTAGTGCATTTCTTTTAGAACATAAATGAAAATAAAAAAAATCCCACCTTCGCTTTCTCAAAGAAACTTTTACAGTGTGTTGTACTACTTTTGGGACAAATTATATCAAAATTATAGAAAACTTCATCGTCTCTAATTCAAAATATGGACAATTTTATCTTTAGGGCGTCTTGAAATCTTTTGAAAGCTTCCGAAGTACTATTTTTCAACCTTTTTCACCTGGACCAAATCACTACTTTCCTTTAAAATTCTGGACCCAAATTTTTGTACAGTGTAATTTCACCCCCCTACTTGTAATTTGAGGTATTAAACATGGAGAAATAAATTTGGAAGGGGTATAAAAATTAATGGCAAGTAACCCACTGTCAACACTAGGGACTATATTTGTGAACAACGAAAATCAAGGGACGACAATTGTGGTCTCGGACCAATTGGTTTTAATGGTCAAATTTAGAATAGAGAGTGGAAACGGGGAATGTGTCAAAGAGACAATAACAAGACCAAAAAGTCCATATCTCGCAGTGTTTAATACTGGTTTTACTAAATTTGTTAAGGGAAATTTAATCATTGACATCTGAACCAGGGACTTTCTATATGAATTTTATAATTTCACAAAAATCCACAATTCAGAAAAGTTTAAAATATGCATTGTTTGGTAATTTTTGACAAAAAATTAAATTTAATCATAGTCAGGCTCTAAATTGTTGTGATTAAGCTGATATTTGAAAGAATTTACAACGCTTAATTACCAAAAAGTAGAGTGTCAGTTACAATAGCAATCACTCATATTTTCGCACTCAAATGTATTTTTTGAGTAGTATTCAAGTAATGCTTCTACTAGGCAATTTATGGAAAAAATCTAAAACTCTCATATATCGCGCTCTGTCTGGTTCTTACAAAGAGCTGTACTTAAATGAAAAGCAATTCTTAAAACTAAAAAGCAGTTGTGGTCCTTTTTATTTCAAGTACACATTCAATATTAATTCAAATTTGGTAATCTGATGAACAATGAACTATTAAAAATTAAAAAAAAATACCTCAGTGTAGCCGCAAATGTTATTGTTGTTTGATTGATAAATACTTGTTGTTAATATGATAATGAAAACGTGTCCTTAATGTATGTATGTTTTTCCTGAAACAACACAATTATTATAAACACATCGTATATCATTTATTATATGGAAACGTAAAGAAGTGTTTTAAGTCACCTTTTTAATATTTAATATTTTTTTATACTTTCAGCATGACACATTTATTCATGTGTCTCTTTATTGTTCATTGGCTAGAGATATAGGGAAGGATTGAGATCTCACAAAACATGTTTAACCCCGCCAGATGTTTGCGCCTGTCCCAAGTCAGTAGCCTCTGACCTTTGTTAGTATTGTATGTTTTCTTATCTTAGTTCATATTGATGGCTTTCGGCTGTTGTTTGCTATTTGGTCAGATTGTTGCTTCTTTGACAGATTCCTCATTTTCATTTTCAATTTTATGATTATTTAGTGTAAATATGGTGTGTTCCCGTTTGTTCTGAGTGGTATGCTTATTATTTAGTGTAAATATGATGCGTTCCAATTGCGTAAGTTTATGTTGATATAAATGTATATATTTTTATAGACTAAACACGATACATTACACGCGACGTCCTCCATAAAAAAGATGGAGATTAAGAATAGAGAAACCGATTTCAAATACTCAAATTTCATTTGGAATTTATGTCAAATATGACAATTTACTGTTACAGAATACTTTTCTTCTTTACATCATCGGGATTTGAAACCATACTTCTGTGGCATAGTGGCACTTTAGACTATTCGGCAAATTACTTCTAAATTATATATCAAAATTCCAGTGACGTCTTTTCTCATCGACTTAACCGCTCTTGGGGTGCAATGCAGTTTTATTAGCTTGTCCCAAATCAGGAGCCTCTGGACTTTGTTAGTCTTGTATATTTTTTTTTTAAAGTTTAGTTCATATGTTTCAGAATTTAGTTGGACCTCTATTTTCACTGAACTAATATGAAATTGTATTTAGGGGCAAGGTGAGGACCATTTACGGGTGTGGATCTTTCTCGGTTCGTAGAAGACTTGTTGATGTCTTACGGCTGTTGTCTGCTATTTGGTCGGGTTGTTTTCTTTTTGACATATTCCCCATTTCAATTCTGAATTTTATTGAATATAGAGTTTTGCATAATTTAATAATAATATTTTTGTACAATTGTTACAGATTATAACTATTTTCCATGCTGTCATATAAATGTATTTTTTGTTGTATACGTCTATGATCTACAATCATGCACTTGGGAATTTATCGGGAAATAGTGTGCCATAATTACGCTTCTTTTATTCCATTTACTTATAAAATTTGGTGTAACTAGGGGTAATTCTGTCTTTAATTCAACAAAAGCAATGATCTGTTGTATTTATTCAGCAGCAATTATATCCAGACGGCCTAGTATTGTATACGTCAGCAAATCCTGACCACAGTGATTAAATATGAAAAACACACAAACATAACGTAATCAGATCCCTTTCCTTCTTGTATTTAGATAACAGAGCTTATTAGGAAAATTAACCAATTGACCAATGAGCCATTAAAATGAGATTACGGTCAGATGTACCCTACAGTCAACATGAATCCAAAGCAACAACTTCATACACCAACTATAGATTGCCGATTGCTTAAAGTATACGAGAAATATAAATAATAATGAAACTCTATATTATTATTGAACTATTAGATGATATCAATGTCAAATAAGTCCCACAAGACATATGTGTCCATCTTACAATCATTCCATGTATATTGTTAATAGTACCTGATAAACAGAAAAACCTATGACAGTTTAATTTTTTTTTTATTAATGAACCAATAAAACAGGGTCAAGATCAGATGCAAATTACCAAACCATGACCTTTTATGTTAACAATAGAGAAAGGAGATCATTGAAGAATTTAGTTGGGTTCGTGTTACTCTTTCTTAAATTTTTCCATATCATATTTATTTACTTCTTTTTTGTTTAATTTTGTCATGACGATGTCAGTGTATTTTCTATTTGTGCTTTTGATGGTCCCTTTAAAATTGTATACCCTCTTTTTTTATGTAACCACCATTATCTGACTTTCCTAATTCCGATTGAAGTAACCATACATCGCAGTGTTCAACTAATATCAACAAAGCTCACATTAACTCTTCATTTCACCACATATAAAAACATGTTAGAATGCGAATAAAGAATAATTTAACTTGAAATAGGATAGTCATAATATCTTAATTCAATCCGATTTTACCTACCAAGGATAAAAACAATTTAGTGTAAACGGGATATTTGATATATCTGTATTTTGATCCATTACACAGTTATTCTTCGTTGATGTTAAAGAAGTTGTTTCTTTGATTAAAGAGTCATTAGAACTGAGGAAAGGAGACCAATAACTGTTTTTATCATATCTATTATAATTTTGTCGAGTTTTCATTATGATTGTTTTGTCTATGTATTTGCCATAACCAAAATTGGTTTTTGTTTGTTTTGCAAATAAAGAATTCAGTTGATCAATATGTGTTCGCTTTAAAGATTTAATAAGCTATGTTTCAGAACAAGACAATTAATCTGAGAGATCATTGATTACAATCACCGCAGTCGATTAACCTTCTGTATTGATACAAAGTGTTTACAGACAATAGTTTGGTAATGTTATAACACCTGACTATCAGTTAATAAATTTCATAGTTGACGATTAACGTTTGCCTGCATTTGATAAACTTCCAAATATTTATTTCAATTAATGACAAAGAATTAATATATTTCTTGTACAAACACTTTGTATGAGTGTTTATCAAAAGGACTTCAATTAATTTTTAAAACAAAGAGCGTCATATGTATTTATATCAATAGCGTAATTTAACAAATATTTCTGTAACATGAATTTTAAAAATGATATAAAATCGTTTATCTACTACATGTAACCGTGTTTTAATCATACATATAACCTTGTAGAATAGACTTACAATATCATAGGTAAGATAACCTCTTTATTTTTAAAACTTGAAGGAGAAACTCAAATTTACTTATCTTATTTTATATTTGTAAGAAGATGAAGTTCAAGGGTTGGTATCGGAAAAAAAAACCCCAAGAAGTTCAACAGAATTATTGACAATTTTAGCAAATGTTAATCACGTTTGATATTTGAACATACATATTGTGTACTACCTGTAGTTTAAGTTGGACTCAAATCAAAAGAAGGAAGGTTTCTTACCTATCCCATGTCTTCCATCATATAGCTATAATGCTGTAAAAGTAATTTGCATCAACATAAACTAGTTATGAAGCCATTCTCTGGCATATACATGACACCAATTTTCATCATGATTGCAAATAACTAAACTATGCATAATTCGTTGATATATATCAATGCTCACAAATACAGCGTCAATCAAATCGTCATACTTTTATTACAATTAGACGCAATGTAAAACAGCCAAACACATTGGGCATTAATCAGCAGCCAAATACTTTGGGAACAAGCAGCATTACAACAAAAACCCAACACAAAGGCATTATGGAATTAAAACAGCAGCCTAAAAATTAACACAGTTCATGATCTCAGCTCAACCATTAGGACGAAATTAGCATGTTCACCCTTTATTAAACCAATTAATGTCTACCTTAAATCTTATTTCTATTATGGGGACATTCGATGCAATACTTAACAGGTTGTTACATTTTTAACTTCTAAACAGAAGCGCAACTGCATTTCTACAAAGTTACTTCAATGTTCCCTCTGGCCACACCCTGCAGTGAAATTACAGAAATTCATAAATCATTTGACCCTATCTGTAACACAATTATATTAGGTATACAGAGCTTCACATCTCGTAAACACACTTTTTAAAATTATCCAGATGACCCTTTGGTAGCCCTTCAATAAAGCTTTTCGATTTATCTAAACCTATACTTATGACTACGGAACAATGTTTACTAACTTCATAAAAGATTAAAATCTAGATATAAGGGAATGACCCGATATAGGCTTTTTGTTGACAACTTTTTTAAGTGATGAAAAATAAATAAATACGCTATTTCATTAACATGCAGTTGATGAAGATCAGCACAACAGGGTAAAAAGAAAAGTCATACACATTTGTAAACAAAAGGACAAAGTTGTGTTTTTATAAATTACGTTAGCTTTAATGATATACTTTTAAGAGTACTTGAAATTTGTGTGTACGATTCACTGGTGAACCGGAAAAGATCAATGAAATTCATATTTCGCAGGATGAAGTGTCTTTCTTTTGTTTTTGTAGATGAAGGTGTTTTCTAAAAGAAGACTTTACAGTAGCTAATCTTAGCAAAAAGAACCTAGCTGATAAAACAATATCAACAATTCAGGCAGTATTGAGGTAACATAAATTAATTTCGCCTCAACATAGATACCTATATATATATATATATCATAGGATTAGAAGTTGTTTTGTTTGAGATGTATCATGAGTCATACATTTACAAAATATTATAACATGTATACATGTTGTGTTTGTATTTTTTTTTTGTTCAAGTTCGTTATGTGTATCGGTCAACCGTAATAAAAAAATTCATATATTTATCTATTATCTTTAATATCAATTTGTTTGTGATAAATCATGTACATGTACATATATATCCATAAACAGTAATATGCCTTATGTTAAGTATTATTCTATTTTTGTGTTTTGTAGTTAGTGTTCTTCTAATCCTGAAATATCCTCTCAACGTCTTTAATTCGAAAATTGAAATGACGACAGGATAATAAAATCACTGTTCGAAATCATACGTTGATATTGTGATTGATATATGCATAGGAAAACTATAAAATTACGCTAATAATGTCAATTTCACTATTTTATATTTTCTTAGAAAATGGAATATTCTTGTATATATAATTTCTTTAATCGTTATCCATGTATAAATTAATACAGGATAGATGCAGTGATTTATCAATATTGATTTAGGACTTCTTATACAACCAAAGGATAGACTAGGTGTTTAGTATGTCATTTGAAATGATTGTGACGGTGTCATTAACGAAACATGTATATACGGATATCTTGTTTAATTTGTACATGTAAACGAGAATTTTTCCTCGAAATATATTGAAATTCGACGTTCCTCCATAAACAATAAAAGGAACATCAACAATTTGAAACTATAACTATTTGCACTAATCTTAACATTACTTATTTAATTTCAAGAGATTACACACTCAACTAATAATCTCATCTATGTTTTTTTATTAAATGATATAGACAAATTAAATTCATTTTATACGAAGTTAATATTTCCCATAGGAAACAAACGTTTTTTCTGGGATGCATTACATAAACACCTGATATTTCCAAGGGAAATACAAAGTAAGATGATAAATTTTTACTCGAAAGTACTTCCGATATTTTTAACAAATATCTTATATTTTCTAAGGGATATATCTCGAATATCGATTCTTGTTTTACTAAAGGTATCCCCTACCCAAGACGCATAATCTGATACCCCGAACGACAGATACACGTTTTTGAAATCTTTACTTTTAAATCAATACGTTTTAATTGAAAAGCTTGCATGTGATTCAATTCTTCGATAGAAATGCATTAATCTATAAAACATACGGGTACACATTGCCAAAAGGAAAGTTTTATCCAAAGACTTGCATATGAAGTCTCAAAATCTGTAACACGGAGGTGTTTGAGAAATGTAGCAGTAGAAAAGTATACTTCGGTTTGGTTGAAATAATTACTGATCGGTTCCGTCCATCCAATGCATAATTTGGTGGTAACATTTCTCCAAAAAATAATACATTTACTCTCCTTGGTCCCCTTTTCACCGCGTCAAAACCGCAACCTCGTGTGAAACACAGCCAACAACCCGCATGTGGCAATCTATAGTGTGATTTAAAACCAACAAAAATCATGCTTTTGAGATGGTCCCTGATTTTAAACTCTCTATACACAATGGATTCTTGATTTATACAGGTAAGCACACCACCATATTTATTAAATGAAGTTGGCTTGTATTTGACTTTGCCAATGATTCTGACAGACTGAAAAGAAATGATGTTTATAAATTTGACCTTTTTTAAGGATATATCGTAAAAATTACAGTATATCCTAATGCAGTAAATAACATAAAATTTGTAAATACAGAAATTATTCTTGTACGGATATACATATAACGACCCATTCATACTAATGTACGTTGGGAAATTTGCCACATGTAAATAAAAATCAAATAGTTCATATATATATGACCAACTTTACTGTGAAAATTGGCGGAATGTTGAAAGCAGCATTTGATCAACGGAAAGCGAAAGAAGGGGTTGATAAACCTCATCCTTAAAAAATAAAAACGAAACTAAAACAAAAATATCGAACACCAAGATAAATTCACATAGGTGGAAATACATAAAAAAAAACTACCAAAATCAAACGATTTCTACCACGGGAACAAGGCAAATCAAATTTCGTAATCCTAACTTGGTACAGGCATTTTCAGTAGAAAATTGTTGATGAAACAGGGCGTTTTAATTCCAACATAACCGGTTCATAAATGCAAAACTTGAAATATGTATTTTTAATATATCTCAAAGGAACATATACAATACAAAAGTAAAAAATGTGAGACAGTGCATGAAAGGTGTTAAATAACATTATATGTTTCTATTTTCAGCATTTTGAATGTATACAGAACACTTCAACATGCACTTCGTCAATTTTTGCGTGGTAAGTTGATTATATAGTGTTTTTTTTACTGTGTGTATGGTATTCATCTATTTCACTGTCTTCATGTATGATGGCGTTTGGTAAATGATACAGGAAATAAGCTGTTATTTATTTCCACACCGACTTTATGTATATACTTTTAGATATTTGGATGATATTTTGGCTCTCAATAATGACGACTTCAGTATGTATATTAATGAAATTTATCCTGTTGAACTTACTTTAAATAAAGCTAATACTAACAATGACCACTGCCCTTTTCTCGATCTTGATATCTATATCACTAATGGAAAGCTGAATACTAAAATTTATGATAAAAGGGATCATTTTTCATTTCCTATCGTTAATTATCCGTTTTTAAATGGTGACGTTCCCTTACGGTGTTTATATATCTCAACTTGTACGATTCGCTCGTGTATGTAACAATGTTTTAGATTTTAACGAGAGAAATTTATGTATTACTGAAAAATTATTACACCAGGGTTTTCGATATCACAAACTAGTCAAAACATTTACTAAATTTTATCATCGGTATTAAGACATTATTCGTAAATATAGCTCAACATGCAGACTTTTAATACGTTCAGGTATTTCACATCCAATTTTTTATGGTAATATTCTTTATAAAGCACAAAGGTGTCAGTATTAACCTCAGAAACTTACAAAACCTTTGAATAGACTTATTAAGAAGGGATATAACTACGATACTGTTGTCAAGTCATTAAAGATTGCATATTTTGGCGTTAATATTGAGTCACTGATAAGGTCTTTGCATCGGAACTAAACACATTTATTCTAAAAACAGTTGTTGGCATGACACGGGTTATGTTCTTCTCATATATGTTATGATGGTATGATACTAAACCCCTAACGGGAAGGATTGTGCCTGATGTTCATATGATGAAATCATAATCTTTCAGTCAGTTTAGTTGAAGTCTGGAGCTGGCATGTCAGTTAACTGCTAGTAGTCTGTTGTTATTTATGTATTATTGTCATTTTGTTTATTTTCTTTGGTTACATCTTCTGACATCAGACTCGGATTTCTCTTCAACTGAATTTTAATGTGCGTATTGTTATGCGTTTACTTTACTACATTGGTTAGAGGTATAGGGGGAGGGTTGAGATCTCACAAACATGTTTAACCCAGCCGCATTTTTGCGCCTGTCCCAAGTCAGGAGCCTCTGGCCTTTGTTAGTCTTGTATTATTTAATTTTAGTTTCTTGTGTACAATTTGGAAATTAGTATGGCGTTCATTATCACTGGACTAGTATATATTTGTTTAGGGGCCAGCTGAAGGACGCCTCCGGGTGCGGGAATTTCTCGCTACATTGAAGACCTGTTGGTGACCCTCTGCTGTTGTTTTTTATTAGGGCGGGTTGTTGTCTCTTTGACACATTCCCCATTTCCATTCTCAATTTTACTATAACATTATAAAGAAGCATTTATTTTTATAAGCACTTAATTAACAAAAGAGACCACCTTTTCGTGAACTTAACGTTAGCGACTGTGTTCCTTTTATTGAAACTCCATTAGCATTTCATTTTTTTTTGTAGGTTGGTCATTGTCTTTTATGATTTCGGCACTTACGTTTAATGTGCATCTAAATGAAAACATACCTATCTGAAATTGTGTTAATATAGCTAGTTTTTTTCTGTCTTCTTACATTGTACATTCGCTGTATATTCATACATTTATGCACAACTATTGTTCAATTAAAAATTAGATTAGATTAGATTACATCATTTTATTTGATTTTCAATGGCACAGAAGTTTAAAGCTAAGTAATTTTTCGCACCGGATGTAAATACGGCTTATCTATTTTTCGTGGCAAATGCAGATGACCTTTTTTTTCCCCTTGGTTCAAAATGTTCATATTAATCATTTCGTTGACATGATTATTTTTACAGCAAATACAAGTTCAGATTTTAAAATTCCATCATGTGTGTCTGGGTAATAGAAAAATGGTGAATTGGATTTTCTTTCGATTGGCCGTTAAAATCCTTATTAAATATCTGTGTTCGTTTGACTGCTTGACCACGTTAGATCATAATAGAAACACAAAATCCGATGCCTCGTGTAGAGAACGTGTCAAGATAATTGTATGATAAGAAACTTTGAAAAAAACGTTTTAGTGGCCTGTTTTTCACCATCTTTATTAACGAACGTAAAGTTGTGACAATGACTTATAATAAAAAGGAAAAATTAATGTCCAAATTTAATGAAAACAAAAACAAATATACAGTTCCTCCTTCTTTTTCAAAGGAATTAATCCCGTTCCTCCTTCTTTTTCAAAGGAATTAATCCCCCCTTTTCCCCCTTTCCCATCAAAACAAATATATGCCTTAATTTCCGCCTTACTGATACAAGGAAATACACAGACATTTTTATTTAAATTCTGTGTTATGTAAATGCAATTACAAAATGGAATAAGTAAATGTTGTTTACTGTTGAGAACAATATGCATGTACAGGTAATGAAATCGATATACATCAGAATAAATTCAATATGAAACCAATGTGGTAATTGTAAATAAGTTTAAAGTAGGGAACATTCGATGAGAACACGGCCTTACTCACACAACTTGCCATTGTTTTTACACGGAGACTCAGAAAAAAGCATATATCGGACACATTTATTGTATTGGCCTAACATTGATTTTTGTCATATAACGTCTTTAGTTACTACATTACATTTATTTTATATGTTTTAGATTATGTCATTATGGAAGATATCTGAAGGTTTCAGACTTCATTGTCCTGTTCAGTCCCACTGGAAACTTAGAGCAGGAATGTATTGTGGATCCATGAACAGATACTTTTGTTTGTTCGATCAAAACAAACACATATTTTCCGAATTTTGTAGAAAAGACGAAGATTTTGATGCCCCAGGTAATATGCTTTCTCACAACAGGAGTATGTAAATGTACCAACAATATGTCTGCAATACTATGATTGTAATTGTTTATCATACAATTTTTTCTAATTGTCTAATGTCAATAACTTGTTTTTTAACCTATCGTCGTTGTCCGACAGAATAAGAAGTAATTATCCTGTGATAAATTATTGAAAGCGTACATTCTATAAATTTAATTTTTAATCGTTGTATTTAAAGACAACATGTGAATTCAGATTATAATCAATTAATTGTTTACAAGAAACGGCGACAATTTGATAAGAATTATATGATAAGGCCGAACTATTTCTTCTAGAAACGAAATCAAAATTGCTTCTTACATATACTAGTATATGCTTTACGGCCTAAAGCCTATTGTATTGTATATATAAAATTGAGAACGGAAATGAGGAATGTGTCAAAGCGACAACAACCCGACCATAAACAGACAACAGAAGAAGGTAACCAATAGGTCTTCAATGCCTACAAAAAGTATTCCAAAATGATTTGTAGGCTTGCAAAAATTAAACACGTTTATCCCGTAGTGTTTTAGCGATACAATTTAACATTGTCATCAAGCGGTAGGTTTGGTAAATGTATGCCAATTAACCAAGTTTAACCCACCATGTTTTCTTAAAATACCATGTACCAAGTTACGAATATGGCAATTGTTAATAAATAGTTCGTTTTCTGTGTATATCTGCGATATTTTTTGTTGCACTTTGGCGTATCTGTTGTTCTTTTTTTTTCCTATTATATATAGTTGTTGTGTTTCCCTCGGTTTTGCTTTTTAACCCGGATTTATTTTTTCTAAACCGATTTATGATTTTGAACACCGGTATACTACTGTTGCCTTTATTTGATATTCATCACATTATAGACATAGGACAAACATCGGTTTTAAAGAATGATACTGCCGCAGGGGAACACACTAACGATAAATTTAAAGAAAGGTCGTAGGTTTTAACAAGATTTAACATTGTTTAATCAATGTAAGCAAATTACCGTGTATGTTTAAATTCAATAGTTATTTAATGTATCTGTTATATGCATACCAATTTAAAGGTTGGTGTATATATTTGCTTTCAGTTACTTTGAACATTTTATTTTATTACTATTCATTACTGTACGTCCGTTGTTAAACAAACTAGTACTACAAAACCAAAAACAAAATCGTAATCGTTGTGTCACTAGTCACAATAAATTATAAAATATAGCTATACCCCGTTTGCCACCAAGGAAATTAGTAATGCAACAGTTATACACAGATATCAGCCATAGCTCTTAAAAACTATGTATTTGGTACAATACGTTTCTTACAAAGATGTTTTTGTGTAAGGCCGCAGCTCACACGAAATTTGTTCAAATCCTCATTTAAGATGGTGAAATATGTATCAAAATACTAAAGAAATACTAACATTAACATTCAACGCGGACGATGTCCAGCTTATATCAAACTGTCATTAATAACTAAAGTTAATCTTTTCTTATACAAGTTTCTATGTATGTTGCATATGCATTTTTATTGCTCTTCAGTGTTTCTGTTGTTTCAGTGATTTCATCTTATAGTTGATGTGTTTCCCTTGGAATTAGTTTGTGACCCGTGTGTGTTTTCTCTCAATCCATTTTTTGACTGTTAAACAGCTGTTTACTACTGTTGCCTTTATTTGGTCCATTGATTTTGAGGAAATAAAACGAATTTGAGTTTCAAGAGTATGTATGTCTTCGATAAAAAAGGAAATTAAGTCAAGTTAGAGCAAATGAACTATGTAACAGCTTTCGGTAACGTTTGAAAATCATAAAATCTTTATTATCCAATTAATTGTTTCCTCTTTGAAATGCAAAATGTTGTTTATACATTGATTTACATTTTTGGAGTATATGGAGTGTTCCATAGAATTTCTAATAATTTGCCAAACCGTTATTTATTTCGTGCCCTTTTAAAAAAAACATTTATAAAAGAATGGGTCACGAGGCCTCACGTTACAGGTTGTGCAAATATTAACAGATTTTGTATAAATTATGCATGAAAAACCCAATTTTCTGCCATAAAACGAAAACTACACCAACGAGTTTTAAAATTAGATATGAGAAGATAGCTCTTATGGTATGCTTTCAGATAAGAAAAAAATGACAAAAATGGGGTCACGAGACCCGTATTTTTGCTGCATAATAAAATAGGTAAATTCCTAACACATTCTATTGTAAAAGTAGCTTTATCTAAAGTATCTGCCTTAACATTTGAGTTGTCTCTTTTATGTTGAAAAGTCGGAGTAATTCAATCGAACAAGAGTATTCTGTTTTTTTGTAAAATACGACCATAGATATAATAAAACATGTCATTTTCTCTATTGAAATGAAAACTCTTACACATGAATTACCTACTACTCTCAAAATTTGCACATTTCATTAAAGATCTTAACCGATTGTTTGCTGGTATTTAAAAATCTAAGATGGAGGAAGATACCCTATCTACCTTTACTGTGTTTGAATAATTCATTAATAGTACATCTAAAAATGAAATAGTTAACTCGTTATTAAATTTTTTTGTGAACGAAGAACGTTCCAAAGTTACATGCACATTTTTTTTCAAATCTGTAACATAGTTCATTTTATTTTCCTTGACCATAAATACAAATAATAATTATATATCAATTACACAAGAATAGTTGGTGACTTCCTGGCATAGTTATGCTATTAGTTTAATGATTAACGACTCGCGATATACAAACAACTTAGGAACTAAAAACTTCATTTTCAAAACATATAGGTCTCTGATAAAACGTCGAATTTATAACTTGAAAAACTGTGAATGATTGACCAAAGTCCTCTTATAGAGACACAGAATCTGTGAAATGTCTCTCATCTTTTCATGATAACGATGTTGTTGTTCCTGCAGACAACTCAAACAATTTTGTCTGTGTATGTAAATTGTACTACTTCGATTGTCTTATAAAAGAATGAGGGATGTATATGAGAACTCAGGTTATCCAACATCAGACATGAGGTAATTGAAAAATGTTATTTTAATTAAGAATTGAATGCTTCTTTTTGTAAATTTATTGGGGTGTAAAAGCGTTGACCGAAGTACATTTTGTTTCCGCGCTTCATTCTAAAAATGTACGCACGGTCAACGCTTTTACAACCCTATAAAGATACAAAAAGGAAGCATTCAATACTTATAATTACATTTTTTAGCTATGATCATGAAAACACGAATTTTATATATTTTATTATTTCATTCACCTGTGCACTTTATTGTTGGAGCACGTGTTATCATGAATGAAAAGTTGTCTGGAGCAATGCAACTGCTTACGGAATAACACGTGATGTGCAGTTAGCCAATCAGAATAAAATATTATAATGAAACATACATCTAATGTAATTATTTGACTGTAATAATATAAATATCTCAAGTAATTGAATTTATTGTGTAATTGCGCATTTTTTCAATTACAAGTAATTGATAGTAACGAATAATCTGTACTTTATTTATTATAGCTGACTATGCGGTATGGGCTTTGCTCTTTGTTGAAGGCCGTACGGTGACCTATAGTTGTTAATGTCTGTGTCATTTTGGTCTTTTGTGGATATTTGTCTTATTGACAATCATACCACATCTTCTTTTTTATATTTACAATATCATTTCAATTACAACTCTATTACATTTAAACTTTATCAGAAAGATCAAATCTTAAATTTTCACCCCAAAAAATATGAAAACCATGACTTTAGTAAATGAAGTTAGCTGACAAAGCAAAGCCTACACATGATATTATTTGTAGTTACACAACTATAGGAGATTCTTTATTTTGTTTTAAATGAAAACAAAATCAAATAAAAAAGAAAGAAAATAAAGAATATAGAAACATAACATAAGTTGTGTTTAGAATAAACTTTTACATGTAGTACGTCACTGTCTAAAACATAAATGATTGTGTTACCTACATGTATATTCATATTGAGTTTGTTAGGCATTGATTAAATTGAAATAATCAATAAGTATAACCCCTGGCTATTTGTTTTATTAAAACTACATGTACTGTAGATTCATTAAAATTCGTTAGATGTCAATTTTCTCGGATTTCGTGGATACAGTTTAACAACGAATTTAAATGTGCAAAGAATTGTAAACTTTTCCATTGGCTTATTTGTAGACTTTTGCAAACAACGAAATTTAATGTCATCCGTGTGATTAATATTTTGGTCTTTTGGACAATTTAATGTCATCCGTGTGATTAATATTTTGGTCTTTTGGACACTGTTGTTTTGTGTTGTATTTAGACCACTCTGCAACGAAATTTGTTTAACATGCACAAGCATAAAAAATGCGGTTTTTATCCAACGCAATTATTGGTTTGAACGTTGTTTTCAATTTAGACTTGTTTATTATACTTTTAAACGAGAAGACCTCATTTTGTGTGTCGCTTCTCTTCCTTCCACAATTGATTAATCATCACGTCCCTGTGTCCTATAGGTAACCCCGCCGCAATTTTTTGCGCTTGTCCAAAGTCAGGAGCCTCTGGCCTTTGTTAGTCTTGTATAATTTTTAATTTTAGTTTCTTGTGTATAATTCGGAGTTTAGTATGACGTGCATTATCACTGAACTAGACTATACATATTTGTTTAGGGGCTAGCTGAATGCCTCCGATGCGGGAGTTTCGCTCTACATTGAAGACCCATTGGTGGCTTGTGGCTGTTGTCTGCTCTATGGTCGGGTTGTTGTCGTTTTGACACATTCCTCATTTCCTTTCTCAATTTTCTAGTCGCATTTGTCATCCATTCTTATGATTATTCAGTTTGGGTTATTTTGGGAGAAAAACGAAAAAATGACGTCGGGATATTGTTTCCGTCATCGGACGGACATTTAATTCATAAACAAGACTTTCGTTTAAAACTGTTTTAAAATTGAACATTATTTGGGACAGAACAATTATTTTCACGGTTTGCTGTTAACAATGATCATACATATACTATAAATAAAATGTATTTGCTATTTACTATCAATTCAAAGTTTACTACCCAAGGCGGTCGCCGATGTGGTCGCTGATCTGTTGTACAAAGCGTCTATACTATATAGTGACTGCCGTGGATAGTAGACTATAAATTGACAGTAAATAGCATATACACTTTAATTTTAGTATATGTATGTTCATAGTATGCAAAAAAAAACCAGAAAACAAGTAATAACGGACATTGGAAAAAGAGGGGGAGAGCTTAAAACTAAATTGTCCTGTCGGCAGGCTAAGACTTTTGATACCTTTCCTGAAATTATCCAGTCGATCATAAAATATTTTAGGAAAATTCATCGCGGGTGAGTTCTAGTATATTCAGACATAGTTGTCACTGGTTCAGACGTACTTATGAATATAATTATTTTCGTGATTGTATCGTACACTAATTAGTAGGATCCTTTACTATAGATATTTTAGATGATCTGTAACTATTCCATCTTCATGCCTTATATATCATGTTCTGTATTACGACGCTAGAATAAAACTGACGAGAAAAGGTTACACCCGGCCACCGAAAGCTTAATTAATGTGAAGCCCAGGTGATCGAGTGGTCTAGCGCGCCGGATACAGTGCAGGCGAATTGGTGTCAAGATATCTCAGTAGCAAGAGTTCTAATCCCGGCGAGGGAAGAACAAAAAATCTGCGAAAGCAAATTTTCAGATCTAACATTGTTGGCTCGATGTTTAGACGAGTTGTATAAACATCAACCCAACAATGTTAGATCTGATATATATAACGACTGATTCGAATAAATAGTCAACGATTAATCTTACAGGGCGATGGATCATGTAATATGATTAGTACACTAGTGGGAGATATTATGGAAATCATTGTGCAAATCGTGATACAAGCATGTCATTTGGTATAAAGGTTGACTAAATAATATTTAAAAAAATCAGCTGCTAGCCATAAAAAATTTCAATTCAAGATGGCCTCCGCTAGTTTTGCAAATGGCGTCATATCACGGCCGACACTCGGCTAACCGAGAGATTGGTCGGTTAATCTATATTGAGTATGCGGCTATATCGGCGGTTGGTCTGTTAATCGGGTTGGCTAAATTCTGTTAATCAGGTGTTATCGAGAAAATCATTGAAAGTTCAGCATGTTTCATTGTATAACTTTCTAAATATACTTTCATCATAAAAAGTATTCATGTCTAACAAAACAATTCAATGTACTGAATTTAGTGGTGTAATTATTATTTTTCTAGCTTCGATGTACGATCTATAAAATGAAAAGGCAGGTTACTCATCATTAAATTTATACACATTTTACACACATAAAATGTACACAAAATGACACATTGGTTAAATTTACTTGCATTCAATATTTTTAACATCGAAAAAAGATAAGCATTATGTTTGTTAACCATATTGATATCATTGTGTGAAAAATCTAAACGAAAATCTGTATTTTGGTGACATAAATCAATCTTTATTTAAAACCTGGTCTGTTAATGGGTCGGATGTATAAAACCCGGTCTGTTAATTGGTCTGTTAAGAGTTATGAATGGCAATAAAAGTATAATTTTATTGCTATATTGGGTGTTATCTAATCAAATGAGTAGGCTCAAGAAGAGCGGCTAAAATATACGAAAACAACACATGAGCAATGAAACATAACATATACGGAAACAACACATGAAATTGAAAATTGATAAAAATGGTTTCAAAAAGTGTAATATTAAAGTAATATTAATTGCATCCAAGAGTTATCGCATATATCATGTTGATTCTGTTTAATTGTCATGAATGACTTAAATTTGTCATCTACATTGGTAACCAGTATATAAATCAGAGATAGTAACTAAACACCAGTAAGTAAAATATATTGGGATGACAAAATATGAAAAATAAAGAAAGAATAATGAGTAAGATAAATAAGATGTAGAAAAAAATGACATAACAATTTAAAGAATACAGAAATAAACAATACCCCCCAATCCGGACCCTTATGGTATACACAAGAATCTGGATGGAAACGCGGAATAAAGAATAATATATAAGGACAGAAAAGAGTGATACATTGCTAAAACCGAGAGAAAAATAATACTTGTTTAAGAATACAAACATGAAAAACCGATGGCTGTTGAAACAGTAACGGATTGCGATGTACTTATATTGGTGACAAATTCTAGAAGTTTACATGCGGACAACTATGGTGGCAGGTTAATGCCATTTTGCGTTTTAGCGCTTTAGCGTTTTCGCCTTACATATTCTATATAACGAAAATGCGAAAACGAGAAACCGATTTCTCGTTTTCGACTTCTCGTTTTCGACTTCGCGTTTTCGCGATTTCGCGTTTTCGCCCTATAGAATATGAAAGGGGAAATCGCGAAAACGCGAAATGGACTTCACCGGCCAACATAGACAACTGTATTTCTCTTCTGCACTTATGTAGAAAGGAACTAAACCGAATAAAATGAATTGAAACTTAAAATAGCCAAATGTAGCTGCATTCGCCCCTTTCCGTTTACTTCTTTAGAGTGATTTGTAAACAACATATGATTAAGTAATAGAAGAAAAGAACCAATTGGATGATGCTGACGAATAAGGGTTTAACGTCCAGTGACAAATATCATGCTCATATGTGAACAAGAACACGTTATATGTACCCTGTGTTGTATTAGAAAGACACTTTCAGTCGGAATTGAGAACGTGCTACTTCGAACAGACACAAAAATTAAGGCTAATTGAAAACGTCAATAAAAAAATCATGCATATTCCAGAGGCCAATCCATATCACGCTATATTGAAGTGACACACCCTTCAATAAAATGCAAAGAAAGTCAAAATAAAAATGCTCTTTCTAGGATACTGGGCACCGTATTGTCATTTTTGTTTACTCAGGAACATCTCATTCTTAAATTTTTCAAGGGGAAAATATAAAGGTATCAAAACTATTGTCGTGGCTAAATAACTCTTAACTGACACAAATTTCAATTGTCCAACCCATTAACAGACTTTATTCCCATAATTTTCACTAAAACATGGTATAATTCAAGTTATTTTACAATTATGAAATATTTACTAATGTCAATTTATTTTTTAGAACCACAGTACTATTTTTTGTCCTTTAAATGATATCTAAATTTGTTTGTTTCGCCTTTTATAAAAAAAATTGATATGCGTATAAGCATAAATACTACATACTTGCGCGACGCCTTTTAGTTTTACTGAAAACTGCACAGACTAAGAAATGTTTTTACAAGTGCAAAATGTTCTATGATAGATATCATTTTGTCAGACACTTTTCTTTTTTTGATTTGGTCCTTATAACATGCCAAAAATCGGTATATTTAATAGAGTTTGACATTAAATTAAGCGTTTTACTCTTAACAGACGTATAACCAACCCAATTAACAGACCAATCGCCCATATAGCCGCATACTCAATATAGATTAACCGACCAATCTCTCGGTTAGCCGAGTGTCGGCCGTGCATATCAAATTGGCTAACTTTCGTAAATCCTTGTATGCTGTGTAATAGGTATAATCCAATGTAAGTTTTACATCGTGCCTCATTTACAGCAAATATTAATGTTGTTTTGTCACACGTGATGCACACAAATGTTTCTATGATGTCCGTGTCTGTGTCTTCATACTTAAGCGGAAAAAATGTCTGAAATACTTCCCATATCAGCTAAGCTGACCTTTTCCCTTTCCCTCTAAAATCCGACAAAATGTTACATCTACTGAATGCATGGAAGAAAGGAAGAGCAGGTACTCGAGGACTTAACGAATTTGATATATCACGTTCAGGAAGCCATCAAAAGTCTTTATTCCTTCCCAAACCTATCCACAATTTGTTCCAACTAATTTTGCGAGTTCCAAAATTTTTATTCCTACTACATCAGTGTCAGGACTACCTAAAATTACTTTTTACAACAATTTTCACAATCATACCGAAAATGGACAAACATTCGTGTATCTGCTTCTTCATGATTACAAGGGAGCAGCTGAGAAGAATCCGTATTGAAATAGCTAAGAATATTTTCACCATGAGTAACATACATATTTTTATTAGTCTACAAAGAAGCAATTCTGTCGGCAAGAAACTTGAAAAATTTCGTTTCGTTGTCATCTTCACAGAGAAAATAACTCCAAACCCTTGGTGTTCTACCAGAACCAACACTTTTCCGTCTATCACAATAAACTTGCCTTTGTTTTGTCACAGTCATTAAATTATTAATTTAGTCAACATCAAATACAATGTCACACGTGAATACTTATCGATGCTAGACTTTATATAAGGCAGTATGAAACCATTGCTGCCCTATCAACAATAAATGCGTCAGAAGTTAGATCATCAAATTGCAGAATGTTACAAGTATATCCATTTGCAGCGATTCAATTCCATTGTTTAAAGTGACATCCTGAGACAAAGTTTAGTTTGTTATATTATAGTTCGTTCTGTGTGTGTTACATTTTAACGTTGTGTTTATTTTGTGTCATTTGTTTCCTCTTAAATTTGAGTGTGAATTCACCTTGTTATAAGACGTGTCACGGTACTTTTCTATCCCAAACTCATGTATTTAGTTTTGATGTTATATTTGTTATTCTCATTGGATTTTGTCTAATGCTTAGTTCGTTTCTGTGTGTGTTAAATTTTAATGTTGTGTCGTCATTCTTCTCTTATATTTAATGCGTTTCCCTCGGTTTTGGTTTGTGACGCGGATTTGTTTTTTTTCTATCGATTTATGAGTTTTGAACATCGGTATACTACTATTGCCTTTATCTATGGAAAATATTCCAAGTGAAACTGTCTATGAAAAAATGAAAAGACTAGAAAAGATATCGCAATCACTTTTAAGGTTCTCTAGCTTTGTTTTTGACAAAGATGTTTCCAGTTTAATTTATGGCCATAATAGGACGTTGTTCGTTTTGATCTGGTTATAAAAAGCACTTTCTCCTTAGTTTTGCATTTGCTTTAAGAAATCTTCGTATTGTTTGGACAAACATCTTGGAGTTTATATACATATCTTACCTGCTTCCGAATCAACAATTTCCTTAATAAAGTCATCTTTTTACAAATCAGGCGACTCTTCTAGAAATGATTTCGAAACTCGTTCATCACTTTACAAAGCCTTTGGAGCTTTGTAAAGCAATCATTTTGTGTTTTCGTAGATTCTTCATTATGTCGTTCATCTGTTGTAGAATGACCCAAATCATTAGATCTTTTAAATTCATCTTCTAGTCTTATGACTTCTGGTCCAGGTACCACCCATTCGTCTAAAAGAGATCTTCGTTAAACCTATGGCACCAACATTGGCCTCCTTAATTGAATTACTCTGGTTTTGTGCCTGATCAATTGTGATATAAGAACAACAATTGCTGGTCTTTTTTACAGTGAAATTATCATTTTTAAATTCCATTGCCACCTGTGGGTGATGTTCGGTACATGAAGCCATATCTCGAGCATAATTTACACGAGACAGACCTAAACAAATACGTTATCATGCTGTATATGACTGTTTGTAAAGTACGAAAGCTGACTCATGAAATGAGCATACTACCAAAAACACAAGAAGTTCTAAATCTTGTTATTGAACGCCAGAATTAAACTATGGTCGAGATGACTGTATTTCCTTACACCAGTCTATCAAATCATTGAACGTCACAGAGTCATGACATAATTATATTTTCTACGTTTAGCTTTCCTTAGCCAACATTAACAATTCTAGAAAAACACATACAGTTATATGATGCGCGTGTCTAGCCTTCGGTACATTTGAACATACATATAAAGAATCTGCCGTTCTAGGTGTTGCAATATCGGCTTCAGAGAGGGTAGATGTCCATCCCATATCACGCAATATGTCACCGAGAATTTTATAACAAGTCATTTCAATGTACAATTCAACAAACATGACGATAAACTTATCTTCTCCGTGGTCCGTACACATCAGGCAATTCACACTGAATTTGATGAGCCATTGCCATAAGTGGCTGCTCTGCAGTTACAATTGATGTTTCTCCATGATTAATCACATCTTTCGCCTTATCCATCGAATACCTAAGCATTGCAACTAAATGGGCGTGTTTTCAATCAGTGGCATCATAGAAGTTATACTTACCTGAACAGCTCTAGAAGAGCCTCGATTTTTAGAGTAATGAGATGAAGTACGCTTTATACCAGTGTGCCCTGGTAGGGTAGTGCATGCAAATCACTCTTTATGTCTATAAATAGTTTGCGCATGCGCAAAATTGTTAAACGCATGTGTATCATAACCTTGAAAAATGTTATCGAACCAATTCATAATATCATTAAATATTACAAAACACAAAACAAATAGTAAATAGTTCAAATGTTTTTGAATTAATTTTGTTACATTTTCGCGCATGCGCAAACCCCGAATATGTCAAATATTAATTTTTAGTAATTACGTTACATGTAAGGAAGGAAGCCAACAAACCGGATAACTGTTTTTACTAAAAAAAAAAAAGGTAAATAAAAAGGTTTTCCAGAAAAATCAGTATTTTCAACCAGATAAAAAAACAGCCATTTTAGAAAAAGGCCGTGGCCATTTCACTAGTAGCATGATTGCAGTCTGAAACGATCATTTTTGTCTGATAATATCTTAATCTACTGGATATACCGCTAGAGAAAATCGTCAAGACTTTAAAAACCGTTAAGATGCCGTTCCGATCGATAGCCTCATCAGGTAAAGCCGTCCGTTCAGGCATGTCACGATCAACAAGACTGAATCTTCTAGCGAGCTGTTAGATCTGTTAAGCTAGGTTCACACTGCCGATCAGATCAACTCGATCAAGCCCGATCAAGGTAAATACGTGATCGGGAGACTGGTCTGACTCAATCGAAAAGAATGTTCGGGATATATAAAAAAAAAGAAGATGTGGTATGATTGCCAATGAGACAACTATCCACAAAAGACCAGAACGACACAGACATTAACCACAATAGGTCATCGTACGGCCTTCAACAATGAGCAAAGTCCATACCGCATAGTAAGCTATAAAAGGCCCCGATAAGACAATGTAAAACAATTCAAACGAGAAAACTAACGGCCTTATTTATGTAAAAAAATGAACGAAAAACAAATATGTAATACATAAATAAACGACAACCACTGAATTATAGTCTACCTTGCTCTTCATCGATCTGATTTTCTACCCGAGAGTTTTTGACATGTCAAAAACATTCGAATAAGGATCGAGAAGCAAGTCACTCGAGAAGAGATCGAGAATTCGTCGAGTAGCGGTCGAATTGATCGGGAAAGGATCGTGTAGAGATCGGGTTTGATCGGAATACAAAAAATTTACCGATCAGTATTCGATCATTTCGACCTTTTCTCGACTGAGGTCCGATCATTTCCTGATTAACTCGACCAATGCCCGATCGCTTCCAGATCACTGCGACTTGTATATTTATTTTATCCAAGACCAACTCGACCAATACCTGATCCCTTCGCGACCACATTCGACCACTCTTCGATTCTCTAAAAGTGTGTGCAGATCGGATTAAGTCTCATAACTCTACTTCCACAAAAATATGTTGGCAACATTATTTTTAAATGTACAAAAATTCCTCCAATAACAGTACGTGTCTTTACTTTTGCACGGAGAGGTAAAATCTTAAAAGAGAGGCAAAAGACACCAAAGGAACAATCAAACTCAAAGGTCTAAAACAAACTGACACAGCCATAGTGAAAAACGATAACCGACGAGAAGACAAACAGCAGTCCAGATAACATAGAAAACATAAAACTTAGCAACACGTAACCCAACAAAACCTGGGATGATCTCAGATGTTCCGGAAGGGAAGAAAATCCTGCAATTTTGGCACCGGCAGATTTTTCAAATATTAAAGTAATTGTGCAATAATATTCTAATTAGACTGTTGATGACTAAGTATCTTTCAAAGTTAGTTTATAAGAACATCAAGATTATATTTTACCTGTTTTTTAGGCTATTATCTGTTTTGTCTTTCCGTATTTTCCGTTTGTCAAGAAATGTTTGTAGCATAAAAAAAGAAAATGTGGTACAACTGCCAATGAAACAGTTCTTCACAGAACACCAACTGACACCGAAATTATCATTATCTTACCTCCTATACATTTCCAGGAATAAGATTGGTTAAAAGCGTCCGCGTGCAAACCGTGTATATTTGATATTAGGTTAGTAGGGAGGCGGGGTTTATCTCATACACGGTTAGTAGTGGAGTTACGTCCCTTTATATTCCATATTAGGTAAGAAGGGGCGGGGCTTATTTCATACACGGTTAGTAATGATGTTATGTCCCTTTATAAAAACAAAACGGTACTGAGAAAAAAACTTAAAAGTTCCAACAGACGAAGAAATTGATGATTAAGATTGAAATAAATTCATAAAACACATTTAAACCTTACAAGTCGTTATTGTTGGCATCTGTTTTTGTAGGATCAATGGAAGTATGTTCTTAATGCTAACAGTATTGAAGACTTGCTCATTTTGAGAATCACTAGTCTTAATTTCACAAGTTAAGATAGTCGGTAAGATAAATTCGTTATATAGTGTGCTAGTGACGTAATACGGTATATATGGGGTCAGTAAATTCCATATGGGGATTCTAGCTTCGCTCTCACCCCATATGGAATTTACTGAGCCCATATATACCGTATTAGGTCACTAGCACACTATGTAACTAATAATACCAATTATAGGTCACCTTACAGTCAATTTTTTTTTCATTCGAACTTTTTGGCGTAATTTCACACAAAAAGGAGACGAAAGACAAATATTTTTGAATTGGTGCGAATTTCTTTTTAACAGTAACGATACAAACTGTTCAGCGAACTAGTTTTGATCATTTGTTTCTAACATACATTTGCAAGTTTGCATAAATTTTGACTATTTATACACTCGCTGCAAATGCGCCTACAGTTTGTCGTTCGTCGTTTGTTAGTTCAAACGATGCATTTCTTTCTAACTTTAACATTAACATCACATAAATTATGTAAACGTGTTCTTGCTTGTCATAACTCAAAACATTGTCTAAAATTACTAAAACTTTCAATCCTCTCTAACCAAACGATGCATTTGTTTCTACTTCTGTAACGTTTAACAAACCATAACAATCGGCACACAACGTTTACCAAACTTTGGTTAGAAAGAAATGCACTCTTGATCTCTTGATAGATATGTGTAAAGTTGTAAACAGTTTCAGAAAAGGTATAACTCCAGGGGATTGAAATTCTACTTTGGGTCAAATGTTTGGGCTATATGTGACATCTTTGCCCTCTTTTTTGGCAAATACATACAGGTTGTTGGCAAGGTTGTTGCCATACAGCAAAAATAAAATAAATAGCTTTAACCATTCAACTACTGGATATCAAATCTATGAAAAATACTGATTACATAATTATGCACATATCTTTGACAAACAGTACGCTTTATTTGTAAGAAAGCAAGGAAATGGGGATGGTAAAGTATATTAAATTCTCCCTCGCCCTGCTCGTCCGAATTTAAAGTATTTAATCTCTAAATTCAATAGGCTATACACAAAATAAACACAGATATAGGATTAGTTGCTCGCAGTAACATATCATTTTCTTTTGCGATACAATATTTTATTTTACTTTCTTGTACATATTTCTTCGATTCAAACCACTGACATATAAATCCATGACATATAACATTGTTTCTCATTCGCATCTTTTCTTTTTCCTCGGTTAATACCTCCAACGCCTGTACGTATGTAATAAACATAGCAGCAACTGTCAATATACCAATGTGACCAACTTCAATACGACGCAACTGCGAGCACCTTCGATAATATTACATTTAAATGCCAAACTTTATATAGTACCATTAAATCCCACCCGTAGAAACCGCCAAAACTTTCCTCGTGCATTATACACCCGACATCAAACTCTATAAATAGTACATACTGTTGCAGAACTAGTTAGGCCATGGTTTTTTAATTTGTTGGTTTACGGATTTTTCATCTGAAAAGGTCGGGTCGGTCGGTCGGAAAAAGAAAAAAAAAAAGCCCCAAAAATTACTGATTTTTAAGGTAAATGACTAAATTGTTTATAGTACCCTTTTGATATAATTATTAAATGATTTCTGTATACCACTATCATGGGATACCCCCAAAAAAAATCAAACAATGTTTCAAAACAATATTTTAATATTGTCAAATGTAAATGTCTTTTTAATGCAATGTCAACATCTTTATTAATGCAATGTCAATGTTTTTACACTTCTTGTGTATTTCAAAAGACTGTTTTTGAAATAAAATTGTTTGTCTATCTCTTTTTCTTGTTTGTTTTTAGTGCATTCCTCACTGCTGGTCTCTTTCCACCCTGGAAGCATGTGTCGCATATAGGTCGAACGATTCCATATTCTTGTTTAAGGTTCTGTATTTCTTGGTTTGTGATCACCTCAGTATCACCACAGAAGAAACAAACTGGTGTATTCAATCCACTTACATCTGAATAATAGGTAGTTTCCATTTCACTGTTACACGATTGACCTTCTCTGACATAAACAGTCTCTTTCATGACTCCATCTGGAAATAATGGGGCCCCACAAGTAAATATGAACTCTTCTTGTACCCGCTCTATTAATCTCATCTGGTCTATAGTTAGACGCTTGCCAGAGTACACTACTCTCCTCTTCCCACATTCTCTGCAAATAATAAATGATCTTGCTCTTGCTGCTACAAAACCTCCTTTGTGACCAAGATCTGCTGATGTAGGGACGTTTTTGCTGACTAAGCTGGGTCTTCCAGAATCATCTGTTTCTTCTCCATAGACATCATCAAAAGACTTGTATTCATCACTATCTTTCTGAACTGGGACAGGATCTGGCAGCCAGTGTAGATTATCAAACAACTCTTGGGATAGACGAGGGGGATTTATTGTGCAATAGGCACAGTTTCCACACTTCTTTATTTGGTATGTGTATTGTCTTTCTCTGGTGTGCAAATCTATAAAATTCTTCAGACATTTAAACTTTTCTATATCCTTTTTCGTCTTCAGTTTTTCAATTGAGAGGCCTTCATCCAGGTGGTCAAGAATACTCAGCAAATGACCAATGTCTTCTATATCATCAATATTTGCACTTTCGTGCATGTTTACATTCCTGTCCTTCCACTTCAGTCTACTGAATCTGTCATCAAGTTTTGATATAACATGTTTTGTTGACTGTAATAGTGCAGTTTTGAAATCTGGTTCTTTCTCGCCTATGTTCCTAACTTTGGTCATTGAGCCGTTTCTCTTCATCTTTCTTTCATAGTCTTCTATCATGTCTGGTCTCTCCAGGGCTACATTTTGCAAAGCGAGATTCAGCAAACTCATTATTCTCTCTGCTGGATTGGCATAGCTAGCCATTGGTGCTGTTCGTGCTGTGACCAGCATGTCCAAGTCTAAAGAAATAAATATCAATATACAGGCTAATTGCACTGACCAAAATGTAGACCTGTGATCTGGACCGCCATCTGTGTACATAAAGAGTAATGGTACATCAAGATTAAGGTCCCCTGTCAGAGTACGAAGTATGTCAACTCATTCAACAGCATGACGTATAGCTGTTGAAGGCTGAAAGATTTTATCTTTTAAAGTTACAAATACTTGCCCCTCGTAGAAACTGTCCCGTCTGTTATCAGGAATATCAACAGAAAAAAGCAAACAGATGGAACAATTCCACACACATGAAAATCATGATCGAGTGCAACTAATGATCCACCCCCAAGTGTCAAAGATCTGTTGTGAGGTCTCACTCCAGTAGATAATGGCTGAGAAGGTTCTCCAACTGGGACAATGGCCTTATCATCTAAGGAAATAAATCTTGCATGTGTTTTCCATCTAACAACCATTTCTTTAAATAAACTGTACTGATGTGCCGCAAAGCGTTTGTCTTCATGTTGGCCATGCAAAAGTCTTTGTTGTACTGCAAATTTGACTTTAAACCTCCCAGTATAATTTGCTGCATTGTTGTGAGTTGGACTTGGTGGCCAAAAATTGTACCTTATTGTAGACAAACTTGGAATGCGGGCTTCGTTTGTCAAGCGTGGTGCTATCTGGTTACGTAAATCAGATAGTGATATAGCACAAGGCATGTACTCATGGTCAGCTCCGCGTCTTTCATGTACAACTGTCTTTTCATTCAGAAAGGATTCCAGCTCTTTCCAAAACGGCTCCAAATCTTCACATTTTGGATTACCATTATTTTTTCTTAGATCATATAAAAGGTCTGGATCGTCAGCATCCATTATACTTTCTATGACTCTGATGTCGACATTCTCTTGTATAAAGGAAGATTCTGGGGCTGTATCATCATTTGTCAAGAATCTGTACATCTCCCGTAAAATAGCTGGTTTAAGTCCTGTTCTGGTGTACCTGTCAATAAATGTTTTCCTTACCTGTCTTGAAGAATAAATAGGAATTTCTTTTCTGAGTTTTTCAACTGCAGATAACTGTTTCATATCATTTCTAAGATTTTCATCTTCGGGTATCCGCCAAAGAAAATTCAGATTACCCATATAGTTTCCATGTTGATAGGTGTAAATTGAAACAGGAAAGGTCAACTTCATGTCTGTTAGCCACTTCCTTCTATCATACCTGTCTTCTGGCTCTAAATCAAACATACTAACTGGTTCATAGACTTCTATCTCTTTCAGTTTTTCTTCCACTTTCTTATACTGATCTTTTGACTGATAATTAGGACTGCTGTATATAGTACGGATGGCACTTTTATCTGTAAGGGATCTGACTGTGGTCTCTGATTGATGATGTGAAGCTGTTCTTTGCTTCTGATCCTCTAAAAATCTGTAGTACTTCATCAAAGATTCTATCATTTCTGTCCAGCTCTTTTTTAACTCAGACATCTGACTGTTTAGAAACCATGGATACATAAGAACATCTGACATTATATCAATGTGTTCTTTAAGACATGCGGACGTCATAACAGGTGTCTTCTTCTTCTGTGATCTCCAATCATAGCATCCTTTCAGATCACTGAATATTTTTGGGATGTGTATGCCTCTACCTAACAGTTTGTCATGGAAGGGATCAATATACCATAGGGTATCAGTGAGTGTAGAAACAACTCTTTTTCCAACTGTTTCTACTTGTACAGGTGTAAATCCATACTTCTTCTCAAACATCAACTTTAGAACATCATTGTAAAGTCTGTCCTTTGCATTGACTGGCTTCCTGTAAGAAGAAAATGTCGACCTACGTGTACTTTGTGTGTTTATTTAAAATAATATATAAATCCTTGATGCTCCACAGAGTCTGGAAGTTGTCACTGAAATAAATTTTATATACAGGAAGACATGCAGAATATGGGGTGTTAATATCCAAAAATGAAACAAACAGATGACCTCTATAAATTAATAGCTTAATAAATCACTTAAATACAAGTGGACAATGGCAATATAAAAATTACAAAATGTGGGTGTAGCAATGGTACTATTGCTCAAAGAACAAAGGAATATATGTCACAGTACATTCTTCAACAATGGTTAAAATTTATAACACATTGAAAATATCGAGGCTAAAACAGATCAAATATAGCAACTTGTAAAAAAATTTAAAGCTTATTTCCTAATGCATGTAGAATGAAACTTTGGTTAGCTTGCTTGCTTTATTTGTATATTGAAAATCATTGGGATAACACCCAATTAAATTCAAATATGATATATATACAGGTTTAACTATGCCTATATATATATTATTTAAAGATGTGAATCTTATTTACAAAGCTTGTATAAACAATTATACAAACAAAGCAAGCAAGCCAACCAAAGTTTTGCTTTACATGCAGTAGGAAATTAGCTGTAAGAAAAACATATGTTTGACAGACAGAAACATTTAACAAACAAAAAAATCAAGTGAGTACGAAAATCAACCACTGAGCTTGGACCAGGCACTTACTTATTCCTTGATAAATTCTTAATTTTCATAGACTAGCTAAAAGATCTGAGCTTGATATAATAAAAATAATCAAACACTTGCTTTCATTATTTCATAATTGGCCAACTTTAAATTGTATAATTTTTGTTGTTGGGTTGCTGTTTATTGACGTATACCCCCATTTTCCATCATACATAATATTATAATTTGTTGATGGTTGGTTTATATGTCTAGCCTTCTAAATATCAATTATTCCTATAATCAGACTACATTTTATTTCATGCAGGTCTACATTTGAACATGTAAATCTTTTATCAATGACCGTAAAAAATAACACAGTTTCAATATTTATTTCCAAACATATAACATGTACATTTCATGTACGACCTTTTACCTTTCTTCTGGAAATTTGTCATATCTCCTACTGTGTCTTTCATCACATGCAAATAATTGCATTTAAATAAATCAACTATAACTGTCATTGGGGTATTGGAATCGGTAACATCGGTTCCATCTTTTTTGGCCGGTAGTCCTTCTTTCGATATCCAAATGGATGAGCATTTTTCATTTATCAAATTTGAAAGGAAGTCTCCGATAGTCTGGTCGTCTTCCGTTACCTTAACTAGTTGTCTTTCTCGTTTAGAAGGATCCGTTTCGTCTATGACGATGACATACATTGTAAACAACTGCGTAATGAAATGTGTAAAACTATATATCTTACGGAATGATGACAAAAAAATTAAAACGATCTTACTGTAAAAGACAATTAACATAAGTTTCGTTTCGTAAAACTATTTTCGAAAAATACATCTCATCTCAACAGCGATTGGCTAGATTTAGATTGTATCTATTTAGAACAAAACAAAACGATCGGTGTTGAAAATAGCACAGTTCGAAGGTAAAATTTAATAAAGCCGATATTTTTTTTTATTTTTATTTCATGGCTACCGCATTTTATAGGGTCGGCGGAAATAAAATACACGAAACTGCGATTTTATTTTTTTTACCAAAATCGGAAAAATCGGGTCGGCGGATCCGTAAACCAACAAAATAAAAAATCCTGGCCTAACAATAGCTTTTGCCTTACTACATGCACAAGAGAACATTAGAAATTATAATATAAATAAGTAAATATCAGAGGCAAAAAAGACAGGACTTATAGCCACTGGACTTTTAGTAAAGTATGCCCTTACTAATCCTTAGATGAGCTGCTGTATACTAGAAAAAATGATGTTGATGATTTAACCCCATCAATTAGCATTTTAGCATTACATTATTGTCAATTGCTATCTGTTCTATTTGTTCCAACCTGTTATGAGAGTCAAAATGTATGCCTAGGGTGGGAATTAAACCCATGTACGTTCATTTACTTTATTGTTCTTTGTGTACATAAAATGTACATGTACATGAAATATATCAAATGCAAAAAATGCTGTAATGTATCATTACACCCTCACTAGTTAAGGACCAAGTAAAGGAAGTCCCTGCACCTACCTAGACGTATTTCTTGGGTAAGATGTATTATATAACTCTTGAAAGTATAACACGATAAAGGTTATTGGTAAGTATATAGTAACATCAACGTGCAATTCAGGTAAACACACTGTCAAACATAAACAATCTACCACGTGTTTGTCTGCTGTGCTTGAATTAAAAACGACCCATCAGACTAATTTACACGAATTTTTGCTCAAGCAGACAGTTAAATATGTCCGTTTACCTTATGGGGTCTGTTAAGAATGGATTTGCTGTTATAAATTGTGTATGCATGGAAATATAAGGAAGATAACATTGATTTTTACCGTAACTTTTGAATACACAACATTCCCAAGGTATCCCCACAAAACACATGGCTACTTTGTAACGACGGCTGGTAACGTGTAGCCACTTTCTAACGGCAAATTTAATTGGATGATCTTCAAAGATCAATAATAAAATTGCTAATAAATGATTGGATACGAATTTGTGTCAGATTATAAATAGGTGAAAAAATGTAAACATTGAAATCCGCCATCTTGACGTAGGAAACAAACTTATTTTCAGTCTTGGATTAAAGGACATTGCGCACATTGCCAGCGTATCATGCATAAACAGTCATCTGCAAATATATCTTTCAATTTGTGTTTTACACTTACTTTTCTATGTTTTAGTTAATTTAATGTTTTAATTTACTACAGAATGAGGCCCCTCATGGGGGGGGGGGGGGGGTCCTAGTAATCACATAATCACCATTTTTTTGCCAATATAATCACATAATCATTAAATATTTGCTTATCTTTAGTAATCAAATAATCATAAACTAAAAATACAGTCCTAGGTAATCAAATAATCATGAAATATTTGGCTTAATAATCAAATAATCATTAAAAAAACGGCCAAGTAATCACATAATCAAAAACCCCATGAGGGCCCTCCAGAATGGGACATCGTTCTCAAAGATGCCGCAGAAAAAAATATAGGTGGCGCTGTTTGTGGGCGTAAACATTTTATATACGGGTTCTTTTTTTTTGTCGACAAATTGACCTCTATCTGTCAGATTCAGGCGTTTGCCTTCCAACTGTAAAATAGAGAGGACAAATCCGATACTCTACGGGATTGGAGGACATTTACTAGGTTTGAATTGTCCTAACCAATCAATAAACTTTGATTATTCACGTCTCGTAATATCTTCCAATCAGGTAGTAAGAAGCATTCATGCACTGACTGTCCATCGTTCAATTCTTAATATCGTCTCCGAGGAGACGATAATTATCAAATTGCTGAAAGATCTCATACATGTACTAAACAGGGAATCCGTTAGTATTGAAAGCCCCTGTCCTAAATTATTCAATTTGTCGTTCTGCATTATCTGGGATATACTATATACTGATGTTATGCTATTGTTTCAGAAAAAAGGAGAAGGTTTGGTACCATTAAAACGTTTAATCCCGCTGCCAATGTTTGCACCTGTCCTAAGTCAGGAATCTGATGTACAGTAGTTGTCGTTTGTTTATGTAATTTATACGTGTTTCTCGTTTCTCGTTTTTTATATAGATTAGACCGTTGGTTTTCCCGTTTGAATGGTTTTACACTTGTAATTTTGGGGCCCTTTATAGCTTTTTGTTCGGTGTGAGCCAAGGCTCCGTGTTGAAGGCCGTACATTGACCTATAATGGTTTACTTTTATAAATTGTTATTTGTGTGGAGAGTTGTCTTATTGGCACTCACACCACATCTTCCTATATCTATTTTGTATTTTATATAACTTTTTCAGATATGTTGTTAATTTCGTTTCCCTTACACCCTCACTAATGAGCAGTGATTTCTGTTTTAATCCTTTATTTATGAATATTTTATTTTGCTATATATTGTTTATCATAAGTTTCAAAATCTGCGTCACCTATTCCTGCCTCTCGTTCCATGAAAAAGTAGTGAACCATTTTCACTCTACTATGGCATGGAACGAGAGAACTTTTTGCGTGGTATATTTATAATATAACTGTTCTTTATACTTATAATTAAAGTTTGAATTGCAAGCCGAAAAATTCAATTTGCTATCGATGTCTTTTTTTTTTTTTTTTACAAACACAGATTTCAAGGATCCCTTATTTTTTAAACTATCTTTATGAAAGTTGCTGTCCTCGTAAATATTAGCACCGACGGCTAGCTTTCAACTTGTAAGTTTGTCTTATGGGTATAATTGTGTTTTAACTGTCGTTTTGTTGCTGTCCTGCGGATGTATACCTGAAATATCCGTGTCATCATCAATCCTATTAATGGCTATATATCGGGTAATTCGGGGAGTTCGGAGTAAAATAGGAGCAGGATGAGTAACTTTGCAATAGCGAGATACTATCAATAAGACCACAAAGAATATAAAAAAAAATCGATGACTGGGGTTGTTCGTTTAGTTGAGATTCTTAAGTTGTGAAAAAGGTGTGTATTATACGAGAGGATAAAAAATCATCCTTTTCTATTTTATACAAAGCTTGTAAACATATGAGATTAATATAATTAACCTTTTTTTTCTGACAATCGCTTCATTTCTTAATCTAATTGTTTCGTTATTAAAGAAAGTAAAGTGAATTTTATAAGCAAGACCCGTTTAACTTGTAATTCCCGACAAACTTTTTAAATTAAAGCAAAATAATTACCTTCTTTCAATTCGGATCTAAATGGGGAAACATAGCATTTCATTACGTTTTATGTCAATCGGTCTCTGTTATAGAGAGTATCTCATTGGCACTCATCATACCATATATCTTCTCATTTCATATAGACTTATGCATTACACAAATACGATATATGTTGTTGTTTACTGCTTACGTTACTTTCAGTGGGAAATGTTTCATAAATATTGAGTACAGCCAAACATTCAGAAGTATTCATATTGATGTGCAAAACAAAAATATCCTCAATAATCATTAATCGCAGTAAAACGTACAATTTTGACGTTACCATTTGAGATGCAATATCGTGCGTTTCGTCAGAATTTAGATGAATTTTTGGAAAAATAATCGTATAAGAGAAACTTGTGTGACAGTGTTTGTTCTAGAACTAATCGGTGCACATATTTAAACTTGTTAAAATTCTTATATTGGTGCATGTAAAATTATGTTCATGAACCCTATAAGCTGTATTGCTTTTGGAATAACGTTTTACGGTATTATAGTGGTTTTTTTTTTGGGCGCAAATCAAAGATTGGATTTTTTTCAAAATTAACGCACATGCAATGCACTCTTTGGAGTCCGCCAAAAAGGTAAAATCCCCCTGTATTGGTATGTCTGGTGTATGTAACTCATTATGTATATCACACGTTCCATCTACAATATACAGAAATGACACGACCGGGTATTGTAAAGCTATTAAGGGACTTTTAATGTCAAATTCATATCCCTGGGCGAAGAAGTTACCGGTTTGTGAAAACACCGTGTGTACACTGACTTATATGTATCATGAAATATTGTCCTCGTCTATGGAAAAATGTCCAGAGAAGGATTTTTTTCTGCGACATGTGCCTGTATATATATATATATTTACAAAATAAGCGATTGTCAGTACATTACTTATATTTGTACAGTATAATGTAATAAAATGAAATCTACGTTAGACAATTCTTTAATCTATAATAAACCATTTGTAATGTTTCTATGCAAATTTGAAACTCACTATTAATTTAGTAATAATATAAATTCTCTACTATACAAAACAATTTCAGTTATAAATCTAAAAATGTGCATGCTTATGTACTAATTCTAATTGTAAAATAATTCGATTAAAAAATATTTTCAAAGTCAGTATTTCATAGTGAAGTATTGTCATGAACAGAATTTCATAGTGAAATATTGTCCAGAAGGAGGTGACAAAATTTCTTGGACAAGGACACTATTTCATAATGAAATATTGTCTAAGACAATATTGCATTATGAAATACTGTCAGTGGACAATATTTTATATGAAAATTTGTCCGACAGACAATATTTCATGGAGGACAATATTTTATGTTACATAAACACCTGTTTCTTGTTGAAGACTAAACATGCGCTCTTGATTTACATATGATGTTTTTGTCGTTTGGTTGCTGTCAAATCGAAGTATATCCCACATCTCCTATAGTATGTGTTATGTTTGATTACTTTAAAATCAGTTTATAAGAGTTCATAATTGAAAGGGTTATTTGCATGAGTATAGCTCAAATATTCCATGAATGTACTAATATATCAATCGGTGTGAACTGTACCACATACTTATGTATGAACCTCATTAATTTTAAAAGGAGATAGATATTTTAAAAATTCTTTATAAATTCCAATGATCACAAATCGAATCTACAATCATTCTAAAATACATTTTTTTGGCAGAAATTACATTTATTTGTTTTATCTGATATGACTTTGAAACACTGATTTAAGATAAATCATGTTCACAAAGTATCATAATATTCCCAGTTTAAGGAAAAGAAAAGACGTTTTTTCTTATAATTCTTTTTTACAAAGTTACAAATTGTTTAACTATGTCGTAATTTGCTAGGTCAGTGTCGGATTCCGGGCGACATAGCGTACGCTTTCCAATTGATTTGAAAATATATAATTTTTAGCATTATTAAAATCGTTATTGTTTTATCCTTGCTATTCTTTCTAGTTCTTCTACTGTATAACACAGTTAGTAAATACGTCTAAATGTCCGTACAATGTATAGTAAGATTTCTTTCCCACACATGAACATTTTATTAGGAAAGAAAAAGAAAGTTCGCTGTAGTGTTCCATCATGGTCTTAGTGCAGTTTCAAGGACTTAGTGCACCAAGGTGACCTAGGTGGTTTTCAGACGTACCGTAAAGTCCCTGTCCCACCATTGCAACACCGTCCTTTTGATGACCAATTTGTTAAATTGCTGGGACTATGATACTAATAGTATAATATTTCCCTTTTAATTAGTAATTGTTATGAATGATAATATTTTATTTTTACGCTGTCTTAATTTTTAAATAATTATTTGGTTTGATATAGTTTCTCGTAAGTCATTTTTGGGCAGGATATTGTTTGTTTAATAGTTTATGTATATTCTGTTCGAATAATTTATCGCAATCACTATCAAAAAGTTAAACTATATGTGGACCGTATGTCATCGCACACAAGACAGCTGATTGGATAAATGTGATGAATTGTTACGCCTACATTAAACTGATATCTAATCGAATGTCAGCAGACACCTGTCAGTAAAAACAAATTGCAATCGTGGATAGGTTAGAGATTTATTTGTGTATTCGATATTTGGAAAAAAAGTTAGATAGTCACTATTCGTTTTCCCTTTTTCAGGCGGATTTCAATAACTGTTTTTACACTTTCTTATTAAACAGAAAGGTATTTAGATATTAGCGTACCACATGTAACGGAGATTTACAAGCATTTAATATAGCGACTTGTGTTTTCCAGAACGTCCTATTTTCAACATTTCACACTCTTTTGCAATAATATTTAAATTTTATTTTTTAACGGGGGCTTCTCAATCTGGTATGTGAAAATGTTATAAAAGGCTCTTGGATTGTAGACACAATAAAAAATAAAGATGGTAAATCAAACGCACAAGTCTGGCAAAAATGAACGGGCAATGCCATGACAATTAACGGAAAACGACAAAAGACATACATAGTTATAGTTTTTCCCTGTCTCAATTTAAATTTACAATAACTAAACTGAAACTTATATAGAAAACATAAAAGTTAAATGATAATGCATTTTCATTTACAATACTTAAAAGAAAAGTTACATCAAAATTTTAATTTAACATATCTAGATCACGTTTTCAAGTGTTCATCCCGGCATCCGTATTTTTTAAGGGTATAAAAATGATCTGTTACGTTAAGTCGACAAATTTATCTCCACGGCACCAGTCTGTAATTGCATAAACATTTATTTGCAATCACTTGTAAACCATTAAATATAAAGTTTCAGATGCTTATATTCAATAAATAAATATTATTTCGGCAATCTGTTGATTTTTTAACTCAATTCGCAACGGTTTGTGCAGCAGTATGACTTTGAGCTACTTATGTTTTTTTAATATAAAAACAATAATAGATAATTAAATATGAAGAAGTATGAATTAGAATTGATTATTTTTTTGATTTAATTAAGTGGACATGGTAGACTTTCAGTTAACATAAACCGTCTTCATTCTAATCTTAAAAGGAGAGCAACCCCCGATAAACACTGGGAAAGTTTATCCCGTTTTGTGTCCAAATTATCAAAATCTGAACACGACTGAACACGGTCTGAAAACATCTTAACGTTATTTTGTATCCATGGTCTGTTTTGGTCTGACACCGTCGTAACAGAACTTAACAGCTCGATAGGAGATTCAGTCTAGTTTATCTTGACATGCCTTAACGGACTGATATACCTGATGAGACTATCGTTCGGAAAGGCGTCTTAACGGCCTTAAAAGTCGTGGCGTTTTTCTCTAGCGGTAAATCCAGTCGATTAAGATATGATCAGACCAACATGACCGTTTAAGACTGAAATTGTGCTACTAGTGTTTTGAAAAGATGTTTTTGTTAATGGCCAGCAGTTTTTTCTTAAAATGTATATACTAATGATGCTTTGTGCTAATTTTTATGCTTGTATCATCATTTGCACAATTCCCTCGATTGCTTGCTAATATCTTCCTCTACACTACAAAATATAATATATAACAAGTCAAAAAGGGTACAACATAGCCATAAAATAACTATAAAATCAACATGTATTAGATATTTCGGATAATAGATATCCTTCTTCGGTAATATCACGATGTCAAATGAATATTGCTATATATTCAAATTCAGACACTATCAAAAAATGTATACAATTCAAGCGAACCTCAAAGACGCTGGTACAATTTTGAAAATTCCAAACACGGCGCAAAGACTACAAAGATAATAGCCAAAATAAAAACAGTTATTTGCGCTATGAACTGACACAACTCTAAATTTCCAAAGTTGGTGACAGTTGAGATGTTACAACAACTGCATGGATAGCAGTCCCCAAATAAAAAAAAAAAAACCAAAAATGTCCTAACCGATCCAAGTTGGTATAATATTTCAAATTTGACAACGGTAGGGCAATTGCAACAGAATCTACATATTTAAGCCTCCCAAACGAATAGCAGTTTCATAATGATTAGAAAATTAAGTAAGATTTTATTTTAATAAGGTAAAATAATTCAACATGGCTTTGTACTTGTACATCCATCCTAAATGAATGGAGCCCTATAATTTAAACTGGTATGATTTAAAAAAAAAAACCAAACTGTAAATCCATTACGGAAGCCGGAGTTACTGGAAACAAGTGATAGTAGGAAAATAGTGATGACAGGAAAATGAGTGACTCATTCTATGTTTTTTTCATTTATGCCCTCTGGGGAAACTGTCCTTAACTTTCTTATCCAAAATCTTTCCCGAGCGACTCTGTAGACATTCGACCAACCCTCGTTGTGGTCTACTATGATGATTGTGCTGGTAAGGTTTTTGAGATCAGTCTGAGCGTGACCAGGTGATATCAAATGACGACTTACGGGAAGGTCGGGCTTGCAAGTGTAGTCATTTCGATGACCATTTATGCGTTTGTTGAATGGCTGCTCTTTCTTGCCAACATACTGCATACCACATCGACACCGAAGGAGGTATACAACATTCTAGGTTTTGTAATTTACATTGTAAAATATAGTGTACACAGACTCAGTCGAGTGGCAAGTAAATGTTCGAGTATTTAGTATTTGTTGACAAGTCATACATCGTCTGTTACCACATGACTTGTACCATCCTGCAGTTAAACAGCTTTTGAGGAGACGTCAGCTCTTACAAATAAGTTTTTCATATCGAAGTACGTCTAAACCAGTGACAACTCTACAACAGATTTGTCCATCGGATCACTAGTAGTGATTGTCATACACGGCCGTGTACATTCTGTATATACAACTCGTCTAAACATCAAACCAACAATGTTAGATCCGTTAATTCGCAAATTTTTTGTTCTTCCCTCGCCGGGATTCGAACCCATGCTACTGAGATATCGTGACACAAATCGCCTGCACTGTATCCGGTGCGCTAGACAACACGACCACCTGGGTTTCAATAAAATGAAGCTTTTGGTGGCCGGATGTTACCTTTCCTCGTCAGTTTAAATCTAGCGTCGTAATACAGTACATGACATAAAAGGCATTAAGATGTTATTGTTACAGATCAGCTAAATTATCTATAGTAAAGGATCCTAATGTATATGTAAGATACAGTCACAAAAATACTTATATTTATACCTAACTCTGAACCAGTGACAACTGTACAACAGATTTATCCATCGGATCACCAGCAGTGATGGTGATACATGGATGTGTACTTGATATATATACAACTCGTCTAAACATCAACCCAACAATGTTAGATCTGTACATTTGCTTTGCAAATTTTTTGTTCTTCCCTCGCCGGGATTCGAACCCATGCTACTGAGGTATCGTGACACCAAATCGCCTGCACTGTATCCGGCGCGCGAGACCACACGACCACCTTGGCTTCAATAAAATGAAGCTTTCGGTTGCCGGGTGTTACCTTTCCTCGTCAGTTTGAATCTAGCGTCGTAATACAGTACATGATTTATAAGGCATGAATATGTTATTGTTACAGATCAGCTAAATTATCTATAGTAAAGGATCCTACAAATTAATGTAAGATATAGTCACAGAAATGATTATATTAATAAGTACGTCTGGACCAGTCACAACTCTACAACAGATTTATCCATCGGATCACCAGCAGTGATGGTATTACATGGCTTGAACATTCTGTATATACAACTCGTCTAAACATCAACCCAACATTTTTTTTGGATATATTTAAAAGTTAATCATGAATGAAATATTTAACAAAGATCAAAAAATCTTTATAAAAATTCAAAATATTATTGCACTTGTGCAAATAACATTTATTCGCACTAGTGCAATAATATATCTTTTTCTTTAAAAAGTTGTATTTTGACTAAAAAAAAAAAAAGAAATTTTGTGTTTAAAATATTTATTACTATATGACAAAAGGGTTATTGCATTAATATTGGGGGATACTGCTCGGGCAATATCCACCAATATTAATGCAATAACCCTATAGTATTATTTAAGAAAAGACTGCAATATTGATTTTTTTCTGTCTATGATGAAATAATATAACAAATGTGGTGCACACTATATAACCCGCGTAGCATGTTATTCAAAAGTGTTCACCTTATTCTTTATGTTATTTCAAATAGACAAAAGATATATTTAAGTCATACCTTAACATCAAATTTCAAAAGAGTGTGAACAATAATATAAACATTGATGACGTAGCTGTCAAATGAGGAAAATTGTGTCTATGAGCTGATAAACAAAACACTTCCAGTCAATCAGAAGACATGTAACATTCTTATATTTTTTCTTAGTTGGGGACAATGCGGTTTAAAAATAATATGGTCAAAATATAAATCAACCGTTGTTTATTGAGATTATACCCGGATTCGGATTGGTTCATGTTGTTCAGTTTTAGTTTTCTATGATGATTTTGTATTGGTGGTTGTCTCTTTGTCTTTCTTTTTTTTATAAATAAATCTGTATCTTTCGCCTCTCTTTTTTAATGAAGTGTCGGTTTTGCCATTGGATATTTACATCTTTACTTTGCTACAACTTTACTTGTTTCAAAATATGTATTTGTATTTAGGACAAAAACTAACAGTTTCTGGGTCAATTGACGGAACACTTCAAGGAGATGATTGTGAGAATGATTTTTACCAACCATTTAAGTTCTTTTCTTCTGGAAACAGTCTTTGTGTTTATAGAAAGTCTTACTGTAGTGAGGAAGGACAAGTCCTTGAATTGAACGGTACATTGACAAGTGATAGATTATGCCGTTGTGATTATACGAGAGGATATGATTTCATAAATAAACCAAAACATCGCTGTTATTGCAAACCATCCGAGGAAGATTGTTCCTGTCATCTTAAGATATGTCCATCTAACTACATTTTATCACAAGGTATGTATGAAAGTCCAATTATTAAAAGTATGTCAATGAGCATTTTCCTTAAGTTAAGGTCCGATGTGTTTTGCAAATGATGACGATAACATATGGTTTAAAACAAAATCCCTCTTCCTTATCTTATTCAACAATGTATGACATATGTTAAACCTTCGACTCCTGCTTATTAAGTTGCACATATCAATGATTTGCGAACGCTTTAAAGTGGTCATCCTCTCACAATAAAAAAACAATCCCCTGAATTATTCTCGTGTACAGCATTATATATAACGTATTATACAGGTTATAACACGTTTTGAAAATTATAGTGTTTACATTAGTTGGGTTATAAATAGAAACGTCGTTTAATTGAATATTTTTTATTGTGTTATTTGTCGATTTCAAAAACGCTATGCCGTTTAAATATGTGTTATGACATTTGTTATAACTCCAATTACAGCACTATTTTAAAGTAACCTCCCCTTAAAATGTTTATTTGATATAGTTAAAAATCAAGCAATACTAATTTAAGCTGTAAAAAAATATTTAAAAGTTAAAATCCTTTGTTGTTTAAAATGAAAATTCACAGAAGTTATCTGCATCCCTCATCAATTTTTGCTGACTTAATTGAAAATGTGGACCTTTGGTTCTCTGTTATTTACAGTCCAAGATGCCACATACATCAAGCATGTGTTTAAATAACAGAATGCCTGTACCAAAATTAGACATTTGTTTTATTCCTTTGATGTGTTTAAGCTTTTGATTTGGCAATTTGATAAATGATTTTCCGTTTTAAATTTTCTTTGGTCGCTATTTTTGTTATGTTATTTAGTTTTATCCTCCGTGAGAACAATATAAATCTTGAACAAATAAAATCTTCAGTTTTATCCTCCGTGCGAACAAAATAAATCTTGAACAAATAAAATCTTCAATGTGAACAAAACAAATCCGGAAGAAATAAATATTTTGAACAGATTCATAGAAACGTGTTTAGAGTTTCACCATGATTGTGCACTATGCAATATACAACATATAATACTTTCCACTAAAATAGGTTTTAAAAATTGAGAAAAGTAAGCAATAGGGATCAGCGAAAGTTTCAATAAGCATTTTATCAGCATTAAAAAGTGGTGAGATGGACAACAAGTCGAATGAGTTCGTGAAAGAAGTTGCAACATGAGGTCAAGATCGACATCATCGATTTTCCAGACTCAAAAAATGTGATAGATTTGATACTAATAACAAAATTCGGAATCTTAGATAAAACTCTTTGTCGTAAACTTGTGGTTTCGCCAGACATTCATACTCAATTTTAGAAATCATTGAAAGATATAAGATAGACATCATAATCTGTTGTATCTAATATTTCAAGTTGTCATATTAAAGACACATCCACCACAATATAGTTACAGGACATAATCGTGCGTCTTTCTATTATTCATAAAAAGCTGTATGAAATATGTACCTGATATGATCAAGATGAATAAAGGAAGTAAGTAAACAGTGGAGGAAATAATTATATTATTTTTGGACGTAAAGAAAACAAAAGATGAATTCTATTTTTTCAACTCTTAGGATTGCAAGTATTTTGCTTTACATGGCAAAGGCATGAATTAATCTTAAGGTTTGTTGTTTGTGTATTACTTCTCTAGACATAAATTATTTCTACTAATAACAACCAAACTATGACTGTCCCAATTACCATTTTCATTGGCTGAATTCTTTAAGGAGAAGAATCAAACATGCCTACCTTACCCTCTAAGTAATATACGATCCGTGTCTACTACTTTACGAGGAACGTTCATTGCCATAACCAAGTGTTAACCCTTCTTCAAAGGTAACTTCGTGGCTAAGAAATTCGTTTAACACCTGCATTTAGATAGAAGTAAGTGGCCCTGTGACGATTTAATTAGATACACAGGCAAAATTTGCTCACATGATTAAGATTGTTATTTGAATTACTTTATTTAAAAAAATTAATTTACTGTGATTTTCATGTGAAATTCACATGAGTGTCATAGGATATTCATGTGAAACTCACATAAAATGATTTCACGTGAGTTTCACGTATAACCTTGTTTGAGGTGAAATTCATGTGAATTTCACGTGATATTCACATGAATTTAAATTCACGTGAAATTGATGTGAGTGAAATTTGCCTGTGTATTAATGAAAAGATGATGTCTGAGGACAATAACAAGCAGTTTTTGTTTAGTGTAGAAATACAGACCTGCGCAAAACTATCATGATGCGACCTACGTTACAATGAGAGGAATTTTCAATGCAAGATTTGCTTTTTTATCATGATCTACATTTTGAGGTTATATTTGGTTTTTGTTGTTGACATAATTGTGAATGGTATACTGATTTTCTTTTCATTTCGTGTGTTCGAGCTTTTAATTTTGTCGTCTGGTTAGGAACGTTCTGTTTCGATTTTTCTTTAAAATTCAGTATTCAATGTATAGTACTTTTGTAATGAAATTTATAGAATAATTCCAGCAATTTCCGAACTTGATGGATAAGAAAAAGAAAAAAAATCACGAAGTACTGGTTCGAACTTTTCGAGATGCGTTTTCACATAAGACTGTTCACCTACGACTACGTTTTTTTTTTGTCAACAGAAGTTGGCAGCGATTTAATAACCACCAAATCAAAAATATCACAAACAAAAATCATAGACATTAGTGACTACTGAAATGATATTGGATTTTGTGTCGGACTAACACATACATCTGATGTTTGATAAAGCAACTAGGGAAGGCCTTCCAATGATATCCAATTGACTTATTATGTGTAATGTATATGTCAATAAATACGACAAAACAACCGACTAAGTATTTGTTCTACATAAATGTCAAAACCTAAACGAATGAGTTGTAATTACCGATGTATTGAAATCCAGGAAATTTAAGACATTCTGAAAAAAGTAAAATCACAAAAATACTGAACTTAGATGAAAATTTAATCGGAAAATCCATAACATGGCAAAATCAAATAACAAAACACATCAAAAACGAATGGACAATAACTGTCATATTCCGGAATTGGTACAGGCATTTTCAAATGTAGAAATGGATTTAACCTGGTTTTATAGCGCTAAACCTCTCACATTGATGACAGGCTCATCAAATTCCGTTATATTTACAATGATGCGTTAACTAATCAGACATAATAAATAAAATAGTCAAAATATGTGTACAGCAGTCATCATCGTGTAACAATTTTAAAAGGAACAATTTAACAGAACACAAAAACATCCATCTACAAACACATTCATTGATTCGCGTGTCTGACGTCAGAAAATTGTATACGTCACACATATTTGTCGTTCAAATTACACATTGGCAATGTTAGCATCCAGGGTTAAAAAATAAAAAAAAAACGGAAGAAATAATTTCAGAAATAGACCGAGATTTAAAATAGTCCACAAGTTGTATAGAATTTATAGGAATCCACAAATAGTTCATTCCACTACGCGAGTGAATAATTTTAACGTTTGTGGTTCAACGTCTTTTGTGATTCATAATGGCAATATATCATAATGACATATAATAGAACAATATCATAATGGCGGGATCTTTTAAAGTGCAATATCATAATGGCGGGATCTTTTAAAGTGCAGAGTCACGTTATAAGAACAAAAAAAAACACAAAAAATCGCATATACAAAACATACCAGCAAAAGATGAAAGATAATACAAACACATTGAACCAGACACAAGTGGTTTCCTTTTTCCTTTTTTCCTTTTTCGATATTCAAACTGATTTTTTTTTTCACAAACATTTTTTTCCCCTCAGTATTTTTCACAAAATTTTTTTTTTCCCCAAAATTTTTTTTCCTCAAATTTTTTTTCCCTCAAAATATTTTTTTCTTCAAGATTTTTTTTCCTCAAAATTTTTTTTCCGCAAAAAATGTTCAAAATTTTGATTCCCTCTTTTTTTTCCGTTTCCTTATTCTATATTTCTATCACCGAATAAGGAAATGAAAATCGAATAAGGAAAAAGAAACCAAATAAGGAAATAAAAATTGAATAAGGAAATAGAAACCGAATAAGGAAATAGAAACTGAATAAGGAAATGAAAATCGAATAAGGAAAAAGAAACCAAATAAGGAAATAAAAATTGAATAAGGAAATAGAAACCGAATAAGGAAATAGAAACTGAATAAGGAAATGAAAATCGAATAAGGAAACAGAAACCGAATAAGGAAATGAAAATCGAATAAGGAAAAAGAAACCGAATAAGGAAATGAAAATCGAATAAGAAAATAAAAAGCGAATAAGGAAACGGAAAAAAATAAGGGAAAAAAAATTGAGGAAATTTTTTTTTTGAGGAAATTTGTTTTTAAGGACAACAAATTTTTGAGGAAAAAAAATTTTGACGAAAAAAAAATTTTGGTGAAAAAAAAATCTATACATCAAGACCATCGTGTACTATTTGTGAAGTTGATACGGAATATTTATCAACAAGATCTTGGTACCTTCCGATGAACTTTTTTGAGAAAAAGGAAGAGACGTTTTTTGACATACCCTTGGTTCATCAACTTTCTACTCAGACACTGATGACGTTTTATAAAGTCTGAGTAGGAGCTGCAAGCTCTTGAATATCGAATAAGTTGGCCTAGACGATCACGAGTATAAGTTCATATTGGAATGCGATCTTGAGTACCAACAGGAGCTATGCATTGTACAATAGTTACACTATTTACCCGTTAGCTGTGGAGATTGATTATTTACACAGCTTCAGTATCGACAGTTCAAGTAATACTTATCGTTTGGTATAAAACTTCAGTGGTTTGCAAGACCGCGGCCGAAGGGAATCAACAAGACTTGTGACGTCAAGCTACTTACAATAGAAAAGTAGACACTCAAACTCGTGGAAAAGACACACTTGATAGTCGATGTGTTGTCACCGAAAACATGGTCACTTTTCAAAGACAAAGTTCAAGTAACACAAACAAATTTACTTTAATTTATAGACATTGTTGAACTTCAAAAAATTTTAATGCCTCCTTAGCTTTACTACTGCTCAAAAGTTATGGTAACAACACCAAGCTTTGGTACACAGATTTCGAATGTCGTAGATGAACAAAAGCAAATTTATGCTTGCGTAATATCTAGAGAAAAACATTTTTTCTTAGAAAAATGTCAATACAATTTATTAGTTTTGAGTTTGGTATAACATTCTCTATCTACAACTTTCAATGTGATTTTTACACAGAAAACTGCTATTTCATTTATATATATCATCATGATGATAAAAAAACTGTTTTCGTTGTTATTGTAATTTTTTTTTCAGATTATGAGTGTCTTAAAGACAATGAGTGGAAGCTAAACTTTCACTGTAAATCAATATCAACTACCGTGTAAGTATTGTAGCGTGCAGCATTGAAGTCAGCACTTACGTGCTATTTTCCCCCGTCTAATCACTTAGATAAATCCCAAAGTAGGCTTACTGGATCACTTGCTAGAATGTGATTAAACTTGCATAAATTCGTTAGCACTGAGATCAGTAACGTATATCATGTTTGCATAACATCTTTCAGATAATACGACAATCTTTTGTGCAATTTTCCTATAACAAGAACATTTTAAATTTTCAGTATTTTTGATCAAATTACAAAGCAGTAGCCCTTTTCACAAAAAATCTTAAGTGTAAAATTAATCTTACGATACAAATATTTAGATGAATTGTTGAGGAATATTTTAGACTTACGAAGAATTTTACACTTAAGATTTTTTTGTGATAAGGCTGCTGATATTTACAGTCATGTCATATGCGATGTTGTATATACTTATTCTTTTATCTAAAACATAAATTGCAGTAACATGTGCTCGTATGTATTGAAAATGTACTGCAAAGAGTTTTCTTTTTGCTATGATATTTTCATCATAAAGTGTACCTGTTTACAAGAAACCAAGGAATCCCGAATGTTTAGTTGGAGTCACCCTTTCGAAATATTATGGGAAGCCATCATAGTTTTGCTTTACTAGCATACGTAAATGATCACATATTTGAGCAACTTGTTGTCACCACAATCCTGTCCCTTATATTTATATGGTTTTATATGTTTAGAAAAAAATCAACAATTTCTGGATAATTTGTGTTCACAGCAAGCATGACATCTCTATATTGTTTTGCGAGATGCAAATTGTGAATCAACAAGTCCTTTTTTTACGACATGATATTTGAATTCATTAAATCTGTCTTGCTACAAAAACCATATAAATTCAAAGCTTCTCTTTACATGCTCTGTTTACTCTACGGACTACCCAGGGCACAATCAACTTAGATTTAGTGACATGCACAATTTTGGTAAGACAACACAATTTTTAAAGTTCATAGAAATGTTCGTTTTACTGGATTGTAACATCGAACTTACTATTGTATTTCTATTAACATTCAGTCATTCATTCAAAAATTAGCTATGTTTCTACTCAAAAAAATAAACATGTATAAATGCCTACCTAAAGTAATTATAAAATTTAACGCTAAGGATTATGTACCCTTGTGTTGAATCAATGCTAAACATATGTAAATTTTATAGAAAATCCACAGCCTTTCCCCTTGTATGCTCATATTTGACGATTTAATGCTTGATAGATAGAAGATTATTGCATGCAGTGCTAGCAATGATGTCCGTAAAACAAGTTTATAATTTTTTGGTAAATAATAAACGCTAGCTGATCATAGAAAAACAAGTGAGTAATCTATGTTTAAAACTATACAACAAAAATCTCTGTATTAATGTCAATGGACTTTTTACAAAAATCTTGGTTTTATTTTTTACCAAATTCTCTTATTCTACTAAATGCAAATAAACTATAAGTAATAATGCTTTGCACAAAGTTTCCCCTCGAAATATGTACAAAATGGTCCATCTCTATTATTCATTATCTTTGCTTTTTTGATGCTATCTCAGTTTTAAAATTTTGTAATATTAACAAGCCACAGAAGGGGTCATAAACTTAAACAGCTTGCCTGTGATTCTAAATCCAACTATAATTTGAAACCAAAATTATTTTATTATAAAATATATCTTACATCTTTTTAAGAAACCACAACTTGTCAAATATGAAAACTAAAAACAGTTCTGAGTAACGATTTTTTTTAACAATTTAAAGTTGCACCTATCGTTGGATGTTATTTTCCATTGTTATAAAAACATATTACTTGAAATAATAATATGGTATTGCCTGATAATTGAGCCACAAATTATCACTATTAACTATTGGATTATGGATAATGGCGGCAACTAGTAGGACGTGAAAAGGACTAACAAACATTTTGTACGAAATGTGATATTTTCATGTGTGTCTTGGTAACGAAATTTGCAAGAATGTATTCCTAATATATGGTACTATTCAGACTTTCATTGTTATGTCATTATATGCGTTAAATACTGGGAAAATATATGATTTGTTGGTTCAACCCCAGTTATACACAAACACAATGTCCGCCACAAGTGAATTAAAAAGTCAAACTCTTGAGTCTACAAGTCTTCTTGGTGGTAGTAACAGAGGGAGAAGTTCCTCCAGGAAACGTCAACTATCTTCATCATAAGAAGACCAAATGAAACCCCTACCAACCCGTCAAAGATCTTTATCTGTTCAACGCCAATCTAAAGTACAGTCGAGTGGTTCCCCATCGAGTCCAGTTACCTTCAAAACTCATGGTGAAAGCTTTAATATGGCAAAACTTGTACAAACAACTTTATTGAAACCTGATGTATTTCAATCTATTATCAGTGAAATAAAAACAGAACTTATTTCAGAACTAAAACATCTTTAAAATCAGCTATTACTGAAGCCACCCAAGACGCTATTAAACCACTAAATACCATTATTAATCAACAACAACAAAAAATTACATCGTTAGAAACTGAAAATACTCAACTAAAACAACATGTTGACAAAGCACTTTCCGATGCTAATGAAAGATATGAGAAATTAAGAAATTTGGGCAATGCAATTTTAACCAGTATGGCTGAAAACAAGGGTCTTAAGGAGTAAGTGGCTACTCTAAATGCCGATATAAAAGAACTTGAACAATACGGTCGCAGAACGTCGCTCAGATTTCATTACGTTCCTTTGAGTAAAGAAGACCTCCAAAAAACAGATGAAATAATTGTTAATATTGCCAACCTAAAACTGGGCATTTCACCACCTCTCTGTGTCAATGACATTAACAGGTCTCACATCATTGGTAAAATTGAAGATGGGAAAGCGCAACCCATTTGTAGGTTTGGAAAATTAAAAACTCCATCTATATGTCCAAAAAGAAACTCAAGAAGAATTCGGCTCAAATATTTATTACAGAAGATCTAACTAGAGACAGACAGGAATTCATCAAAAGGCTAAATCAACTTAAAAAAAAAAGATTCACTCGTTTTGGACCTTTGATGGTAGAGTATTCACAAAGAAGAATTCCGTCTCGAACAAAATTCTAATAAAATCCTTTCAAGATGTTGAAGATCTTAAGACTAAATAACTTGTAATAAATATGAAAACTAGAAGGACTGTTACCATTGTTTCTTGTCTGAATTAGTTCTGAAATAACATATTATTATCATCTTATTGACATTTAGTTGTACGCAAATACACAATATAAAGACAAACAAGATCTATGTAAAGTATTATTTCTATTTGCAAACAATATCAATAAATAAATGAACTTACATTTGTACCTGTAACGAAATGAATGAACAAATTCCTGAATAGTTAATAAACAATTCTTGCCACGTGTAACTGTTTATTTACCAAAACTGTTCAAGCGTGTAAGGTATGTGACCTCAAAAAAAGGTTCACTCGAATAACAATGTCGAATGAAAAGGAACAAATACGAAAATTTAATTCAAAATTAAAAGTTACACCAAATTTTTATTATTCTCTTCATTAAAAAGAATTAAAATATTTAGTATGTAGTATTTCTTTATATTTATTTTTCTTCGTGCTATGTAAAATCGTACAAAAATGTGTTGTTTTTTTCCTTTCTTTTTCATTACATTTGTAAAAAAAATCAGATGTATCATGCATTTATTTGCTTTCTCTATTTTTTTATCAAAGTTTACTAAACAACTATTTTTTCATCCACAACCTGTACATTTATTTCCACAATCTAAACTATTGTACATATGTTTTGTTATGTTTTTGACTGGAGTGACGAAATATTGTTTAGATGTAGTTATTGTATTGTTAGACCTGTCGAATTCTTATATAACTATGTTTGTTTTTGACAATAGGTAATGATATTCAATCTTATCGCTCGTCGATAGGTCATTTCTATTATACTGTAAACTTAATTCAGTATTCTGTAGGAAAATGATGTATTTAAAAAAAAGACACACTTAATTATTTGAACTGTTCTTGCTTATTATGAAATGCAAATGTTTGACGTCGGTATGCTATTCTATAAATCTTGATTTGTTTCTATTGAAACCAATGTTAACATTTGTGATACTATTACTGATAATGCTAAGTAATGATGTAGAAGTTAATCCTGGTCCTTTAGGTGTTTTTTTCTCAATTTTTCACCTTAATATTAGAAGTATGCGTAATAAAGTAGACTATGTTGAAAACATTAGTATGGAAGCTGATGTGATTCGTTTAACCGAAACGCATCTGGACGAAAATATAAAAAATGAAGATATTCTTACTGAGGGTTATAATAGAGATCCTGATAGAAAAGACCGCAATAGCTCAGGAGGAGGAATTATAATTTATATTAGTAAATTTATTCAAGCCAAACCGAGACCTGATTTGGATTTTGAAATGAAGCATTATGGCTTGAAAGTACCTTCCCTTCAAACAACTTACTCTTTTGTGTTGTATATTGACAACCGTCAAACAACACTTTTTTTTGGGATAAATTTCACGAATCTATCGAAAATGCAATGAACTATTATACTCCAAATGTTGTAATAACGGGTGATGTAAATGTAGATTTTCTTACTGACCATTCACATAAAATATTTGACATTATGAGACTAAATGGCCTTAAAAATGTTATAAACGAACCAACTAGATTTTGTGCCACACGCCAGTCCTTGTTAGATCCTATTTTGGTATCAGATTCATGTGATGTCTACGATTCCCATGTAAAAACAAATAGATCGTACGTATATTGATCATGACGGAACTATTATATTCTTGAACAATCTCAGTAGGTTACAAAATAATACTACTTATAAAAGAATGATTTGGGACTATCGAAATGCCGATTTCGACAAATGTAACGAGCTCATTGCTACTTTTGATTGGGATAATTAATGCTGAAAAAAATAGTATGGATCAAAATTGTAAAAATTTTACCAATAAATTTCTCGAATATGTTAATGACTGTATTCCACAAAAAGAAGTAACTATACGACCAAATGATAAAATATGGTTTAATTCTGACCTACGTAGTGAAATACACCTAAACTGTATATAGAGTGAATAATGTCAATTAACACTAAGTCTTAATTTAATCTGCTTTTGCTATATTACATTATTTAGAAACTATTTTTCTATAAGTACCTTTTTCTATTTTCATTGGTCAAAAACGTTTCTATGATCATGTTTTATAAAGGTTACGTGGAGAACGAAAGGAGAGAAAAATAGAGAGAACCATGTGACGCACCGGTTCGCCCCGCTCTCGATCTACGAGCAGCGGCGGGTTAATATATGTTGCCATGATTACTGTTTTGTAAATATGCTTTATGAACTGTGATTAATTTTGTATATATGTTGGATGGAAAAATAAAGTATTTGAACGTTCATGTATCCAGTCTCGTGTATCGATTTACAATAACTTTCCAGTACGGAACCTCTATCATCTCAGTAAAACGGGCCTAAATTGTTTGGATTGTGAAATACTGAAGACCTGTTGGTGACCCTCTGCTGTTGTTTTTTATTTGGTCGGGTTGTTGTCTCTTTGACACATTCCCCATTTCCATTCTCAATTTTATGTTATTCATTTCCGACGGACTATAGAGTTAACAAAAACGAAACACATCAACAAAACAACCACATGTATAATCGACAATTCAAATTACGACAAACTAGGATTTTCTATTCACGTCAAATAATAAGGAAATTCTAAACGTGTCATTTTGCAGACTTTAAAATTGGGAAAAGCATCAGGTAATGACTTAGTCATCAAATGTTAAAAAAAAAAAAGCTATACTGTCAGTATATCCTTATCATTGTTATTTAATTTGTCATTTGAAAAGGCAGAGTTTCCTAGTCAATGAAAAAACAGCTATTGGCAAAAACCGGAGACAAATCACTGATTTCCAATTATAGACCAATCTCATTATTATCAGCAGTTGGTACAGTTTTTTTTTTTTTAAAGAATTGTGTTTTAAAATGTATTTAATCACTTAATAGCAAACAAGTTATTATACAAATTTCAATACTATAGGATATGCATGTCACTTGATGATTGCTGTATAACATCTCTTATATTATGTGATATCTCAAAAGCTTTTGATAGGGTATGTCATAGTGGCCTCTTAATAAAACTAAAAGCGTATGGTATTGATGGAAATCTGTATAAATGGTTTGAAAGTTATATTTCAAATAGAAAACAAAGCAATTTTGTTTCAAATGCCTATTCGCTTTTGATAATACTAATGCAGGAGTTCCGCAAGGCTCTGTATTAGGTCTCCTACTATTTCTTATTTATGTAAATGACATAGCTGATAAATTGACAAGTCTGACTCGATTGTTTGCTGATGATACATCTCTTTCTTATTCCAGCAATAACCCTTACACTATAGAGGATGTCTTAAATAGCGATTTAGAACAACTTTCAGTATGGTCTAAAGATTGGCTTATTAATTTTAACCCTTATAAGACAAAGGCTATGATATTCTCCTGCAATACTTCCCCAGATTATATTGAAATAGAATTCCAAAACCAATCAGTAGAATTTGTCTCCTGTCATAAACACTAAGGGATTACTTTTGATTCCAATGGTAAATTCCATACACATATATAAAACATTTTAAAGTGTGTAAGCACAAGATTAAATGTTCTTAAAAAAATGAAATATGTATTGAATAGAAATTATCTTGCTCGTATATATTTAAAGTTTATAAGACCCGATATATAATATGCATTTGAGTTATGGGATGGTTGTACTCAACAAGAAGCCGACAATTTAAAACATGTTCAGTTAGAAGCAGGGAGGTTAATAACTGGGTTGCCCCTGTTTGCTAGTCTGGAAGCTATATATTTTGAAACTGGCTGACAATTGCTTGTGGACAGAAGAAACCCAAGAAAGCTCAATATTTTCTTTTCTTTACATAATGGGACTGCCCCTGATTACCTCTGGGATTTAATGCCCCCGGCTGTTGGTCTAACTACGATTTGCGAAACAATAGTAATTATGTAGTACCCGGTTATAGACTAGACATAACTAGAAAATCCTTTTTCCCATCCACTACTATTGAATGGAATATCCTTAACCCTGACATACGTACGTCCAAAAATATAAATATTTTTAAACGAAAAATGAAGTCCAAATTGATACAGCCACCTTCCTATTTTAGTTGTTGGGATAGAAAACTTAATATTATTCATACACTTTTGAGAAATATGTGCAGTTTTTTAAATTCAGATTAACATCGTGTTAATATTAAACCCAGTCCCGCATGCAGCTGTGGCCACCCTGTTGAGGATTGTAGAGTACGCTTGTCACAAAGAAGCAAGAGAAATACTGTTTTCAAAATTAGAAAGATATGCTATGTCCATTGAGCTTATATTAGCTGGTGTCGGTGACCTTTCTTTTCAGCAAGACAAAGACATTTTTGAGTCCGTACAATCTTATATCAGAATAACACAAAGAATTAAAACAATCAATTAACATTCTAAATTTCTACTTTACAACCTTTCACTGCAGTCCAGTTGTTTCATTATTATTCCTTATTATATTGTATTTTTTTCTTTTTATTTCTAATTTTCGTTTTTAGTATGTATTACATGCATTCTTACTATGTTTTTTTCGTCATTATCTAATGTACTTTGAATTTATTTTTATATTGGAAGAGGACGTCTCTAATGTTGTTATAACTTGTGTCCTTTTGCTACTTTTGCAAATAAAATATGTTTAAACTTAAAATCACTATTCACAATTCAATCTAATTGCATAATAATGAATCTTATAATCATGTTCTTTGAAAACAAATAAAGTACCAAAATAACGAGTGTTTCATTTAAATTCTATTTAAGAATTGAATGCTCTTTTTTGTAAATTTATTGGGGTGTAAAAGCGTTAACCGAAGTACATTTTGTATGAAGCGCGGAAGCGCTTCATACTTAAAATGTGCGCACGGTCAACGCTTTTACAACCCTATAAAGTTACAAAAAAAAAGCATTCAATACTTATAATTACATTTTTACCTATAGGATCATGAAAAAACGCCTTTTATCAAGTTTTTATTTCATTTACCTGTGCACTTTATTGTGGGACCTCGTGTCATCATGAATGAGAAGTTTTATTGAGTGATACAACTGCTTAAGGAATAACATATGATGTGCAGTTAGCCAATCAGAATAACGTATTGTAATGAAACATACATCTAATGTAATTATAAACATTTATTGTACATCAAACAGAATATGAATGCGCATGCAATATTCAGGAATGTATTGTTTTCATTTATAAAATTATGTATTTCTATTAACCTTACACACTTTAAAAATACAGTTTTCTGATATTGACATACTGTCATTTAAAATATCAGCATTTATGATATATCACTCTTAATCCTGTTTTCAACGTAAATTGAACATTACCTGTTGGTATGATACCTTACAGTCGTACAATCTAATATCGGTGTTTATATATCACATACATATCATTTCAATAACGATACAAAAAGTTAAGAACGTCACAAGTATATAAAATGCGCAAAACAGATGTGTACATGAATTGTAGATGAATCAACATGTAATAGAGAGAGAGTGAAAAAATAAATCATAATATATGAGGAACCACACATGTCATGTATGTATAATTACATAAGATTCCATAATTCCTGGTGCATGCAGGGATTAAAACACTCGTATCAAACGCAATGCAGACGGTAATCAGAATTGTAAAATGGTAGAGCACAATAGGTCTTTAATTTTATTATAGGACAGACCTTGCAAACTTACGTTCAAATAAACATATACATGTTTTAGCAATACTTATTTTTTTACAAATTTAATGTAATTTTGGTTTTATGGATTTCAGTTTTTTAAACTTTGGGTTTTAGGCGGTAACTCACGAAAGAATTATTTACTTAGCATTTTTTTCTATTTTTTTGCCGCCTTAATATTAAACATTCGTAAAAAGAATCCCAACATACATGTATGTGCTCATATAAACAAATTCACACAAAGAAGACTGTGCAGTTTAATAAAACAAATTTTAAAAATGGTAAAATCATTTGACTAGATTATATTGAAAACAAGCAAATTCATAATGTTTTTTTTCTTTTTTCTAGAAATAAAGCATATAAGAGCTTTTCAAATTTTATCGGCTAGAATGCTTGTTTTAAAAAAAAATCAGATGTAGATCTACAGATTTTTTATTGGTTTACTGGATGTCATTATGAATCTGTATCAACATTCGTATTAAATGATTATAAACTATATAATTTACATTTTGCTATATGTGTATTGATTTCTCATAGTTTACCAAGAGATACAGATATACCATCGATCGAAAATTCACCATTATTCTATTATGTCCTAGGTATGTTAACTGTATTTTAAATTTGTACATACATTTAGAATACGTTTCACAGTGATATAAAACGTAATGATCATTTACTGATACATGTGATACAGATCATAAAAATTACTGTAATTCGTTTCCGAACTTTATTCGTATTTCATGATACTGTAATATAAATATAATTATAATGATTCATATTGTTATCTATGTCTATAAAAGCAATGAGATAACCCTCCACTAGAGACCAAATGACATCGAATTTCGGGTTTGTCTTTGATTGAATAGGATGTCAGTCACATATCCACAATATTTAAGAAATAATTCATAGGGGCTTGAATATATCGTGATTTAAGCACGGGTTGGCCCTTTATGATAATTTTTTTACCCTGAGCGTAAGCGAGGGTTAAAGTATCGGCATAAAGGGACAACACGTGGTAAAATCCCGATATATTCAAGCCCCCATGAATTATTTCGATTCTAATAGGACAAATACGGCAATCGTTTTGGATCGAAGCACTCTAGGTGAAGGCTTTATTTGCCGTTCCCATAAATAAACGCACTATTAGATTGACGTAAAAGAACGGAACAAACTGAATAAGGGACATGCTTAAACTATTTACGATAACATCTTTAGATAGGTTTGGAAGAATTTAAATGACAATTGTACTTATATGTCTTATAAGTATACTCAAAATAGCTTATATATAGACAATAACTGTTTAGTAACTTTAAATATCAGCTGTATTTGTATGAGGCTAGGAAACAAGGTGTATGCGAACTTTTAGCGAGCTACTACACCTGTTTCGAGTCGAGTACAAATACAGCTGATATTTAAAGACACTAAACAGTTATTGTCTTTATCCTGCAATTAACTCTGTATATTATTTGTGTTTTGAAAGACACAAAACACATGTTTTGCATTTATTTTCGAATTTGAAATCCCTTGAGGCCCGTGTAGTAATACGATACAGTAATCACACATTCAGCCGAAGACGGGTTCGCAAACCAAAAGAAAATCTCGAATTATCAACAATAATACATCACTCAAGGTGAATTATTATCTATTTTAACATAACAACTAATTTCAACAGTAAAAACAAATAACAAAACATTGTACAATTTGAAACAGGAGTGTACGAGTTGTCCTACGCATCAGACTGGACATTCACTAAACATGCATGCTGAAATTGACATGGTTGGTTTTGTTACAAAGTCATACTCAATCAAGTTTTGAAATCGATAGTTGTCATCGTAGAAAAGACTGTTGTTCATGTGTGTATGTTATCAGAAAATTGGTGTGAATCTTATTGCTCTAAAGAAATGTTTGAAAACAAACAGAACGTATAAAAGAAATCGTTAATTCGCAATTAATACGTCATTGGAATGCGACTGCAATACACATTCTGAGGTCACACAGGTTCATACAATACTCAGTCCAGCAGTGAGCGGAGCTTTAAAGCGATATCTGTATAGTATACAGATACAGCATAGCGATATATGTAGGGCTGTATATGTATAGTAGAACACCCAATTGCAGGATAAAACACAATGTATCATCGTTTGTTTACCTTTTCTTGTTTGTGATGATTTTTGGTTACACAAGCGTGTATTTTCCCGTAAAATGCTTATGTTCTGACTTCATTGTTCTATGACGTCGGGTAGCTAATTCATAAAAAAAGCATATGACGTGGAAGTACGATCGGAACTACCCGAACAATATATTCATATTTTATCACTGGTGTGTACTTAAAGCGTTTGAAGAACGTCATGTTAGAATCAATAATATGCTTGATAAAGAGGTAAGGTCAACGTTTCCAGAACTAGTTTAACCATGTGTACGCCGGCATCAGAAGGACCATTTTCATTTCGGCTTTTAATTTGTACTTAAAGCGTGTTGTTGACAAAAAATTTGATTAACTGATGCCATTGCTTTTTTTTTTCTTTTTTCAGAGGAACAAAAGGGTGTTCTTGTGGCAGTTCTTGTAATGTTTGTACTTGTATTATCATTATCTAGTAAGTAGTGGCTACATTTGCATGTTTCGCCAATTACAATTGAGCATCAATACATTTTATAGTCCGTTATATCGGCCTTAATATCTTTAATTCTTACGTGAATGTCGAGTACGATATACGCTGTTTCAGAAACAATCACACATAACAAGTACATTAATTAAGTGTGCAGTAAAATGTAGTACTACATATCAAGTTAGTTTTCAAACGTTAACGGTGTATTACAATAATAACATAATATTTGCGTTGAAAAAGCAAGACATCATTTATATATTGTTATAGTCATAGTAAACGCAAATGTAAAATATGTGGAACGATAATTGCATTCGATCTTCCTAGAAGCATTGATAACGTACATATATATGCAATACAATTGTTATGCCGGATCTGCTAAAAAAAATGTTTTTCTACATTGATACTCTCCAAGTCTTTTTTCACATAATTGAAAACCTATATGTTATTGTACTCTTTATAACGTATCTGTATGTTATCATCTGTTAGACACAAAAGTAGTTATAAAACAACTATCCGTAACTGATTTTTACCTCGACATCAGATATCGTAATATTATTCTATTTTTACTTGTAACTTTTTGGTGTCTATTGCACTTTTATTTTCAAACTATTTTTCATAAACCGATCATTAGATCGTTTATTCTGTAACGCATCTTTTCTTTCTCCTCTGATCGATATAAGGGATGTAGGCTTGAAATTAAAATAAACCAATTGAGAACCAAGCAAGATAGTCCTGTACATATCTAAGGTCAAAAACCCAGGAGTGACTACGATTATATATCATTTATATATAATATTTGTTTTTTTTCCTTCGATAATGTGGTGTTGGTTAGAGGATTCCTAATGAAAAGTAAAATCTGACCATCACACAAAAGTATTCCAGGTACGATGAACAGAAAAAATTGTCAGCAAACCAATATCGAAAACAATGTTTGTGACATGAAAAATGTATTCTAATCTACAAAATATGCATTGTTAAAGATGCTCATAGAACAAGATGATCACAAAAGACTCTTCAAAGACTAAAGTTTATAAACTAAACTTAGAAAACTTAATGTTAAGCAAAGTGTTCCCTTTTTTGTTCTTCTTGCTATAGTATAAGGCTATGTGTTCAGTAATCCAATACTGCCATTTAAATATTACAAACAGGTTTTTTTTCTCAGTACATTTGAATTTGAATATTTGCATTATGTGAATAGTTATCAAAGGTACCAGGATTATAATTTAGTACGCTAGACGCGCTTTCTCAAATAACCATAATGTACTTTTATATTTCCAGTAATATTTTGTGTATTGCCTTTCCTTGGAGATTGTATACGCATATTTAATTGCACAGGTTTGTATTAATAATAAAAACATGTTATTGATATGGTAATCTACTGAAAATTTACTGTTCATTTTAATGAAAAAATTCTTTGAAACACTAATATGTTTTTCTACCCCCATATATATATTGGCTTTAAATTTCTAAATAAACAGACATTGTTGATATGAATGACGAATCAATATTACTATGAGTCTTATGTTAATATTAGCTTTGATATGTTTTTGGTCTTTAATATTTAGCAACAGAAGTGTCTACAAATGCTAACAAATGTTTAGGGCTGATTTTGATAAATTCAGAAATTTATTCGAACGCACAAATTTGTAATTTGAACTGGGTCCATATATTTACCACTGGTGATGAAAGTTTAGGTTCAGTAACGTAGTCGTTGCTTAGTATATCACATTTTTGGAAAAGATGATGCAGATATATAATAAATTGATTGAGATATTTAGCTCAAAGACCACATTATCTTGTTGGGGTTTTTCTTCATGAAAATAAGTATGTATCAGGCGTCTCTAAATGGTATTTGTCGATATTAAGGTAGCACAATACAAAGATTTTGCATCCCCAATCAGACATCTTTAAACTGATGTAATTCCACTCATCCTTCTTTAAATTTTATAAATGAGGTACCAAAAAAAAAAAAAGAATGGTTAGTCTTTCAAGTTGTGATAATTTCATTATGACGTAATTATTATATAATTAATTGTTATGAAATTAGTTGCTATACTGTGAAGTCCATACTTGAATGAATTTAGCTTCTTTGTTATTCATAACATTCTTAAATATTTTATAGATTCTTGCACAACACAGTTTTACCTCCAAAACTTTGTCTCAGATTTTTCCTTTTGTATTTCATTCTCTCATAAATCTTCAATGGAGTTTACAACATCAATTCATAAGAGATCACTAAATTCAATTGGGTATAAAATTTGTTATATTGATGTTTTTGGAAATTTGAGACACATTTTTGGAGGTCAAGCCGTGTCGTACAAGAATCTATAAAATATTTTGGGATGTTACGAAGAACAAAGACGCTAAATTCATTCAAGTGTGGACATCACAATATAGTCATCATTAACAATCGACATAGCGTCATGAAGCCCCCATGAAATTTACTAACCCCCTACTGATCCATAGATTTAACCAATCACAACTTCATAATATTAACCCGTGGTGGGACAATGTTAATTATGAAGGTATCGTCCGAGATTTAAGTCGGCAGCTCAAAAGTACTGTACATTTTTACGAACTAGGGGAATTCATGACTTTTATATTTTTGACGTTCTAAACTATGTATATTCGTGTTATTTAAGGTAGCACAATACAAAGATTTTTTTACTTCCAATCACCAACCTTTAAAATGCTGTAACCTTCTTAAAACTACATATAAATTAATAAAAGAGGTATATATAGATAGGTAAAAGAATAATCTTTTAAATGTATGCAATATTTTTGTTATGCAACCATTATGTAATCAATTATTATGCAATTAATGGCAAAATCTTGGTCAGTTCACTTGAATGAATTTAGCTCTTTCATTTCTATAGCTACACAAGAAATTTTAACGTTATCTTAAGCAACACGACAGGATCATCAAAAGGGTATCTCAAATTATCGCTAGCCTAATCCATTCTCTCATAAGTTTGTAATTAGTGTAAACATCCTTACAACATAAAAGTAGATAATGTATGATTATGTGTAAAATTTGATCTATACGTTCTATCCATAATCTGAGACATCCTTTTGCAGATAATGACTCACGGAACAACATATTATAAAATCAACCCTCTCGGGGGATCCACGAAGACGCTAATTTCAATTGAAAGTGGAAATTTGTTGTAAAATTTTGTAGACACAGTTATCATTATGATTGATTACATAATTGTTGTATAATACTAACATTGCATTAATTTGAATGAGTAATCAGTTAGCTATCCATAGATACCACTATTATAAATTTTCAAGCATTATAACGAAAGTTACAGCATTTTAAAACTGGGAAACTGGAGGTATAAAATATTTGTATTGTGCTACCTTAAATCGACTTAGTTGTACCAAGGATCATTTTATTGTGATGAATGTTGAGATTATTGGATATTGATTTGAAAGTGATCCCTCGCTTTTGATTATATATAAAAAAAGAAGATGAGGTATGATTGCCAATGAGACAAATCTTCACAAAACACCAAAACGACACAGAAATTAACAACTATTGGTCACCGTACGGCCTTCAAGAATGAGCAAAGCCCATTCCGCATAGTCAATTATGAAAAGCCCGAAATGACAATGTAACACAATTCAAACGCGAAAAGAAACGGCCTAATTTATGTACACAAAAAAAAACCCGAAAAACAAATATGTAACACTTGGGAGAGTCACACACATAGACAACGCGGCAAGGTCAAACATGCCAGCTATAGTTCATTTAGAACAAAGTAGAATTCATGCCACATTACAGCTCTATATTATACATATATTTCTAATTTAAATCGGATACAACCTATATAGTATATAGTTGTCTTATTAGCAATTGCTCTACATCATAATGGTTAGGTATTCAAAATGTTGTGTCTTAAACATTTTAAATCCTAAGCAACTAATTTCAATAAGGAAAACATATGGTATCAAACAAACCACAGAATAAATCATGCTTTTTTTCATTGTGTAGATATAAATACGATTCCATCTGCAAACAGAGATGAAAAACCTTACAAGACAATTGACTCTGTAAGCAACAATGACAAATCTGGTGTGGCAAAACAGATGGATTGTAAAGAAAATATAGGAAAGGTTCCATACCATGTGCTAAGTAAATATTTGTGCTCGGTTACACACTCTTATAAAGAAATAGAAAAACAATATATTATTTTTTTTGGCTACAAATATCATAGATGATACATATTATGTGCACAAAATAATATATTAGTTTTTCCAGTTTTAAACTTTTAGATGTGAAATATGATGTTTCAATACATAATTCAGGGGGTAAATAGAATACATCAGCTATTTTAGAATCATTGATAAGTGTTTCGGAATTAATGTTGATAGACTTGAAACTACTTAAATAACATTTCATTTTGTTAACATATGTTTCTTTATGTAAAACAGAACAGATTTTACGGCATACTGTTTGTCAACAAATATATAATCAGAAGATCAGATAGCATATGACGAAATTTGTAACAATTTGTAAGCACTTTATGCTTAAGCGGTTGGAATTACAACATGTTTGTCAAATTGGTGAACGAACATTTGAAAACCTACCTCCGGCCCTCTACAAAGAATGAATGTTAGAAAATAGTAAAAAGATAATAACAAATGCTTGCGTTTGTAATTAGTATTAGTTTATAGTTTTGAATAATGAGTAATGTTCTTAAATAGGTAAAAAGTAGTCAATCAATGGAACAATTCAAAAAAAAGAAATATTTGCCTAAAACCACCAATTGCTTTCTTCTATACATATGTCGAATATCTTTTTTTATTAGTTTACTAGTTTGCCTTTTCATCTTAACTTTATAGGTCATTAAAAATTAAATTAATGTTGCACCCATACATTTATGTATCTGCTAACGTTAAAAGGCAGTTAACAGAAAGTTAACGAGTCGGAACAACAATTTCAAATTTCAAAAGACGCATTTCTATTTATATCTATCTGATGAGTTAAGCCATGGTCAACTGATTTTTAAAGTGTGGTCTTATGTTGCACTGTTAAACTGTCCAAAGTTAGTGAGAGGGTTGGTATCCTGCTAATATGTTTAACCCCGCAACATTCTGTATGTATATGTCTGTCCCAAGTCAGAAGCCTGTAATGTAGTGGTTGTAGTTTGCTGATGTGTTACATTTTTGTTTTCGTTCACTTCTTGTACTTTAATTAGGCCGTAAGTTTTCTCGTTTGAATTGATTCACATTTTTCATTTATAGCTGACTATGTGGTATGGGCTTTGCTCATTGTTTAAGTCCTTACGGTGACACATAATTATTAGTTTCTGTGTCATTTTGTCTCTTGTGGACAGTTATCTCATTGGCATTTATACCACAAACCCTTTGTCATATGTCATGTCAGAAAAAAATCGAAATCAATTGACAAATTTAGGATGATCTCATTCTTAGACTTCTGGCTTTTTACATCATAGTAAAAACAAAATCATATATAGAAAAACTTCTGAAGTAACCTTCTTTGCGTAAAATGAAAGGATGTTAATCATGTAAAAATTTATCCCTTACACGCCTAATGCTACAAAACACTCTGAAATTAACCTTGATATTTCCTATTGTCAATCTTTTTAATCGTTATTCATTATATGCGAGACTAGAATGTGGACCTTTTGGGGGACACTGATATATCGATTCAAATACACCGGTATCTCCTATTCAAATGAAATGACGATCTGTAGATCAATATATACAATTTTTGTTTGTTTAGTTGGATTAAATGGGAAGTTTAGCTTTTGTCTTATTGGTCATAACAACCATTTGATATCTTGGTATTATATTTTTGTACATGTTTTTAAGTTTTAGATATCAAGTGCATTAGTGACTGCCTTTATAGGAGTCATACAGAATGTGATTTATGACAGTGTTATAATGTTCTTAATTGTCGTTATATGATATGGGTTGCTATATCAACCATGATAATACCATCTGTCTTAAATAGGTGAACAACCCATATTGCGATTCATTTATGTAGACTTCCTGAACTTAAAAATCAAAAATATTTCTTTCTGTTTTAAATTGCAAAAAAAAAAGAGAAAACATGAATACAGTTTTTTCATAGTTTAAATTGCTAAGAAAAGGAAAACATTAAAACATGAAAGCAGATTTGTATAGTTTGTAATTATGTTGTGTTGTCTCACTTCTGTTCAATGTTTGTGGTTATGTAAGCGCCCACTTACATGTTTACCCTCGACATATTCTTCATGTGCCTGTACAAAGTCAAGACCCTGTAATTCAGTGGTTGTTGTTGGTTCATGTCCGTCATTTATTTTTCGTATATTGTTCTGTTTAATATACATTTAGTCGTTAGTTTTCCCAATTGAATTGTTATATATTTTCAATGTTGGGGTTATTTATACCCGACGATATGGTTAAAGCTTTTGTCATTGTTGAAGGCTGTATTGTTGTTTTAATTGCTAACATATATTTCATGTCAAATTCAATTTGGTGGATATATGTCTCATCGGCAATCATACCACTTCTCCTTATGTTTAGATGATTCTTCAAGATATGATTGTAATAGAACGTTAATTAAATTGTTGAGTATATATATATATATATATACAAGTCTAAATTGAAAACTACGTCCAAACCTATGATTGCGTTGAATAAAAACCGCATATTTTATACGTGCTCATGTAAAACAAATTTCGTTGTAGAAGGGTCTAAATACAGCACAAACAACATTTTCCAAAAGACAAAAAAAGTGAAAAAGTATATTTAAACAGAACGCATTTGACTAACAGGTCGAACAACTGATGTTCTTTAACCCTGCTGACTGCCATTGGCGATTGCCAAATAAAATTGATCACAAGATGTAACAAAATAGATCTTAATATAAATTTAATACTAAACAGAAAAAAAAAACTTGTGGCCAAGATATTATGCCACAAACATAAGTTGTCAATATTTTGTTGTAAACCAGATCCGGATTTCGACAGAATATATCTCTTCGGTGATGTTAGGGATCGAAACGGTATTTGGATGGCCATATAATTTACCCTCAATTTAAGATAGACTCTTCAATTTTAAGAGTTAATATAGGATGAACGGATCATATACACTGGAGGGAAAATATGATACAAGCCCAGACGAAAAAATATAAACAAGTCTAAATTGAAAACTACGTTCAAACCTATGATTGCGTTGAATAAAAACCGCAAATTTTATACGTCTTCAGGTAAAACAAATTTCGTCTAAATACAGCACAAACAACATATTTTACAAAAGACCAAAAAAGTGAAAAACTATATTTAAACAGAACGCATTTGATTAACAGGTCGAACAACTGATGTTCTTTAACCCTACTGACTGCCATTGGCGATTGCCAAATAAAATTGACCACAAGATGTTACAAAATAGATCTTAATATAAATTTAATACTAAACAGAAAAAAAAAATAAACTTGTGGCCAAGATGTTTTGCCATAAACATAAGGTGTCAATATTTTTTGTACACCAGATCCGGATTTCGACAATGAATATGTCTCTTCGGTGAAGTTAGGGATCTAAACGGTATTTAAAAGGCCATATAATTTACCCTCAATTTAAGATAGACTCTTCAATTTTAAGAGTCAATATAGGATGAACGGATCATATAAACCGGAGGGAAAATAAATTACAAGCTCAAACGAAAAAATATAAACAAGTCTAAATTGAAAACTACGTTCAAACCTATGATTGCGTTGGATAAAAACCGTAATTTTTATACGTGTGCATGTAAAACAAATCGTTGAAGAAGGGTCTAAATACAGCACAAACAACATTTTCCAAAAGACCAAAAATGTGAAAAAGGTATATTCAAACAGAACGCATTTGACTAACAGGTCGAACAACTGATTCTCTTTAACCCTGTTGACTGCCATTGGCGATTGCCAAATAAAATTGATCACAAGATGTAAGAAAATGGATCTTAATATAAATTTAATACCAAACAGAAAAACAATAAACTTGTGGTCAAGATATGCCACAAACATTAGGTGTCAGTATTTGTTTGTACATCAGATCCGGATTTCGACAATAAATGTCTCTTCAGTGATGCTAGGGATCGAAACGCTATTTGAAAGGCCATATAATTTACCCTCAATTTAAGATAGACTCTTCAATTTTAAGAGTCAATATAGGATGAACGGATCATATTAACCGGAGGGAAAATCTGATACAAGCCCAAACGAAAAAATATTAACAAGTCTAAATTGAAAACTACGTTCAAACCTATGATTGCATTGGATAAAAACCGCAATTTTTATACGTGTCCATGTAAAAGACATTTCGTTGTAGAAGAGTCTAATTACAGTACAAACAACATTTTCCAAAAGACAAAAAAAGTGAAAAGTTTATTTAAACAGAACACATTTGACTAACAGGTCGAACAACTGATGTTCTTTAACCCTGCTGACTGCCATTGGCGATTGCCAAAAAAAATTGATCACAAGATGTAAGAAAATGGATCTTAATATAAATTAAATACTAAACAGAAAAACAATAAACTTGTGGCCAAGATATTATGCCACAAACATAAGGTGTCAATTTTTTTTTGTACACCAGATCCGGATTTCGACAATAAATGTCTCTTCAGTGATGTTAGGGATCGAAACGGTATTTGAAAGGCCATATAATTTACCCTCAATTTAAGATAGACTCTTCAATTTTAAGAGTCAATATAGGATGAACGGATCATATAAACCGGTTGGGAAAATATGATACAAGCCCAAACGAAAAAATATAAACAAGTCTAAATTGAAAATTACGTTCAAACCTATGATTGCGTTGGATAAAAACTGCAATTTTTATACGTGTGCATGTAAAACAAATTTCGTTGTAGAAGAGTCTAAATACAGCACAAACAATATATATATATATAAATCTTTTAAACATCAACCCAACAATGTAAGATCTGTTAATTTGCCTTCGCAAATGTTTTGTTCTTCCCTCGCCGGGATTCGAACCCATGCTACTGAGATATTGTAACACCAAATCGCCTGCACTGTAACCGGCGCGCTAGATCACACGACAACTTAGGCTTCATAAAAATGAAGCTGTCGGTTGCCGGGTGTTACCTTTCCACGTCAGTTTTAATCTAGCGTCGTACTACAGTACATGATATATAAGGCATGAAGATGATATTTTTACAAATCAGCTAAATTATCTATAGTAAAGGATCCTACAAATTAATGTAAGATACAGTCACAGATATAATTATATTTATAAGTACGTCTGAACCAGTGACAACTCTACAACAGATTTATCCATCGGATCACCACCAGTGATGGTGAAACATGGCTGTGTACATTCTGTATATACAACTCGTCTAAACATCAACCCAACAATGCTAGATCTGTAAATTTGACTTCGCAATATTTTTGTTCTTCCCTCGCCGGGATTCGAACGCATGCTACTGAGATATCGTGACACCAAATCGCCTGCACTTTAACCGGCGCGCTAGACCACGCGACCACCTGGGCTTCATAAAAATGAAGCTTTCGGTGGCCGGGTATAACCCTTCCACGTCAGTTTTGATCTAGCGTCGTACTACAGTACATGATATATAAGACATGACGATGTTATTTTTACAAATCAGCTAAATTATCTATAGTAAAGGATCCTACAAATTAATGTAAGATACAGTCACAGATATAATTATATTTATAAGTACGTCTAACCAGTGACAACTCTACAACAGATTTATCCATCGGATCACCAGCAGTGATGGTGATACATGGCTGTGTAAATTCTGTATATACAACTCGTCTATATAATATATTGCTCACCTCTATTTTCTTTTTAATCATTCTGATTTCCATATTATAAAACTTATGACACATTTAGTCAACATATGCATGTTTCAAATATACTTTGATTTACATTCAGTTCAAATACATAAAGCGTTTATAGTAAGGTATTTCGATCTTACATATCATCATTAAGTTTGGAATATAATTTATTGGTCTTCAGAGAAAAACAAAATTGCAGTTTTGTCAGTTTTTTGTTCATAATGAGTCAAAGAATAAATTGGGCTGTTTTTAAAATACTTATTGAAATTTTTTATGAAATATGATGTTTTGTTACTTTAAAAAATATATACATAATCAAAATTGTCCATATATCTCATATATTTGTCTAACCCAGCAAAAATATCCAATTAAATTGCGTAGATGGTTTTGAAAGGTTAAAAGAAAAAAATAACATGTTACTTAATTTGATTCCCAACCTCCTTCAAATCATTTGATACAAATATTACAAGAAAGCTCATGCATACTTAATCAATAGAAACCTGCATAATTCTTACATAGAAAGGTGCTTCCGTAGTCGATGCTTTTCGGTCAAATGACTCAGCTAGGATAATGTATTTTATGGTTTCAACATGGTTTCGAAGATAATCAATTCATATAACTGTCATGTGCGAATATTGTAAAATAAAGAAAAACTATCTTCAAGGGAAACTTCGCAAAAAAATTGATATTATGTTCATTCTGTATAAAAATGCTCAAATTCATTGATATTAAAGTTTTATTCCGCTAGATAAGAGATCACCATCGATTTTAAATTTAGAGTATCAATTCTCTGCGTTCGGCCATTGTGTCTTCTTTCCCGATTAATAACAACGATATGTTTATAAACCACAAAGGAACAAAACTACAGTAACCGATGTAGTCGTAATTGCGTGTCAATATCTTGTCAATCGTACGGTTGTTTTATCCGACTAACTAACTTGATACGGAAAATATTCTTATTTTTTCAAATTGCCATGGTCTGTTAATATTGGAATTAGTGAAAAAGTCAAAGTTAAAATCTTAAATAAGTGTTCCGTGAAAATTGTTTTCGAAAATCTAATTTGTTCATAATTCTTTAAAGTAATAAACTTTATTCAAATAAATTCTGATCTTCCCTAATCTGAACACCAGCATGGCTAAAGGTATAACTCCCAAAGGTATTGTGATGGGTGTGAGGTGACACGTCCAGGTATTCAAGCGGTTTCCTGTCGGGCTTGCAAGTTCATGCATCGTTTCACTTCTGTAGGTATTGATCAGTGTACACGGCCGATAACTTATAACTTTCCATTTTGAACTATCAGGTGTATAATACACATCTCTGTCTTGCGTGTCCGAAAGTGATATAAAATACTAGTCATTACTTAACTCATACGCTTGTTTATAATTAACATTTCTGGTGTAAAGAATATTATAAAAATATAAATAATACCAAAAAAAAAAAAAAAAAGATTTGAAGAAATAAAAATCTATTTACATATTTTTCCAAGGGTTAATTTGGGAAAATGTAATATATACTCGTTGTCAATAGTAAAGAACAGATTGGAACATACCAGAAATATTGATTTAAAAAAATGTACGCACTTGTCGACGATTCGTTTATACGCCTAGATAGAAAGTTGCGGAGCTATAGCGCAATTTAAGATATATACATTGAACATAAGAAAGAAACACATTTTGTGTAAATTGGGGTAAAAGTTTTGTAAATAGACTACTCCACGTATGCCAACAGTATTTCATCAACGACTTCGATAGACTATTGTATTCCAAAAGAAGAAGAAGAAGAGAACCAATTTGATTTAAATACAGGTCGATATATAACTTGCTTTGGTTCATCGAAGTTATGAACATAGTAAAATCACAGATTCATATATCAATTGAATTGTTCTCGAATAAAGGAAGAAATTCGTCATCATCACAATTGTTCCGACATTCATGTAATATATATGCAACTGGACATACACTAATAATCCCCAAGGGATGTAAATATTTTCTAGGAACACTATTGAGTATTAAAGTTTCAAATCAATTTCGGGATTTATTTCCTTTCTTGATATTCAATGACAGCAATTTAAAGAATAAACTGCTTGTCCGCTTTAGGGGTATTCTTGCCAGTTGAACAGACTTATAATTACATTCAAAAATAGGGAAAAATGACATTAAATTCGTTGTCTTTTGTTTTTAAACATCGTTGGTCAAATAGCTAAAGAATAATACGTTGTGAGAAGAAGACTATTTTAATAAGGACGTTCCCGATTATGAATAAATTTGTTTGACGTTTTTCCCACTTGAAAAAAATATCTATTCGTAATTTTTCGATTCCATTCCAAGAAGATCCTTAAATTTCCTGTCAATTTTTTAAAACATTTTTTTTTCAAATAGTGAAGTACTCATGCGTTGTGAGATTTAAAATATTTTGTTGAGAACATTAATTCCTAAATAGGTAAATAAAGATCTCATTGGATGGACTAAATTACATAATTGCAATTGTTAATGATCTGTTTGAAATATTAAAGGTTGCCGATTCTAATTTTAAAAAAGTACCATTTTTAGTTCATACACTCGTGTTTAGAAGGCTATTTTTATTTATAAATTTATTCAATTAAAATAGTTCAGTATTTTATCGTTACAAAAGCAATCAGAAGTCATAATTCATTTAAAAGTGAGCTTATGCAAAATATACAACAGCTATCCAGTTATTGTGCGACCTTATTACTCCCGTAAATTATTTTTTTTTTCTTACATTTCTATATTATTCATACGAAATGTTGTTCACACCTGAAATGGTGAACCGTGACGCCTAGATGTCACTGCATGAAGATCAAAAGATTAGAATTACATAATGATAATCTTTTAATTACCTTAAGTTTAACTACGCATTCAACATTCACTAAGTGTCACAAATTAATACACATTTTATTTCCACAGTACAAGCAAGTGAAAATGTTTGCTGGAATGAAGCAAAAAGTTCAGAATACAAACATGTTGTATTTTTTAATACACTATCGATCATGTCAGTTTCATATGTTTGTTTAAAGTATTTGTCAAAAAAAAATCATAAAAATGTTCTATTGTATTATTTACTTTAATTACTAAAATTCGTATAAAAAATCCACACATAAATCCTACACTCTAATTTTAAAAGTTGCATGGCTATCATTTACTTTTCGTTGGTTAATAGCTACACCAAAAGTCGTCGATGCGCTTTAAATAGCGTTATTAGATGGTTAACGAACAAGACTAAAATGATATTAATTTCACTCCCAGCATTCAAAAAGACTTAAACTACGTCACATAAGTCAGTAAGTTTGAAGAAATAAAATTAATAATTCCCAATTTTCTTCTTTATTACTTTTCATATCAAAATAAAACTTGGTGAATATGTTTTTTTATGGTATTATGAACATAATAAGATGAAAAGTGAAAAATCGCGAATTATCCCTTTAATACAATTAACGTGTACATGTACACAGCTTGTGAATAAAATGAGAATATATTTTCAACATAAGTACCATAATTCACGGTCTGCTTTGTCTATCACGATTCTCTTCGAAGGTTCCATCAATCATGTCAGATCAAGGTAAACATAAGGGAGGACTGAATATAGGAAATAGAAAATAGAAATATGATCACTTTGGTTTTCTACAATGAAATATTTGCCAAAGAAAAGGGACGTTGAGTACGATACCTCATTTAAAAGGCACTTTGTATGTTGAAAAAGCATCCGTCAGCTTTGTTATCGTAGTTCGCGGCATCTACATAGTAAAATTGAGAATGGAAATGGGGAATGTGTCAAAGAGACAACAACACGACCATAGAAAGTACAACAGCAGAAGGTCACCAACAGGTTTTCAACGTAGCGAGAAATTCCCGCACACGGAGACGTCCTTCAGCTGGCCCCTAAACAAATATATACTAGTTCAGTGACAATGAACGCCATACTAATAGTGTATTTATTGCTGAATACTTCTTGTCTTGATTGTGCATGAGGTATTTGACACTGGACGGTATGTAAGAAAATATCGAAGATTTGATTTTTTAATAAGAGGCCATCTTTGAAAATTGCGTGTTCATTATTCGCTCTGTATGAAGTGTGCCTTACAAGAATATTGGAACAAGATCGAAAGAAAAATGTGAATTGTTCGTTCCAATAGGAATGCAAGTTATAAGCATTTTGAAGATAAGAGTTTTCATGCAATATTTCTTTTGCTACAATCTTTTTAGTTGGAAAATTTACAGTTTCTAGAACAAAATATGTGAATTGTAATGACGATTCTTGTATTGAAGATCACAATTGGCATAGATAACCATTCTAGTATTTATTTGAGTATAGCATAAAAAGTGAAGCCTTTGTTTAAGTATTAAAGGAAGAGAATGTCTTCGATTGTGAAAACATATATCTATTTTAATCAGTTTAGTTTCTACATCTGAATTAAATGGCTCTTTGAGTTTCCCATTTTACATGTTTTATCATTAGACCGGTGTTGGTTTCTCATAAGGCAATTATTAACTAGAACTTTCTAGTTCAACGAGAGTTGCGCTAAGGACACATGGTCATATTTTTTTGTTTGTAATTACTTGATTTTACTGTCTTTGGTTTAAAAATGTATTTGGTCATTTTCTGTAACATTACAAACGTCTACATGTAAATGTTTTAAAACTATGTTCCAATATCTTTGTATACGTTTTGGAGTAGTTTTTCTACAAGACACATAGACAAACAGACATACAGGCTAAGAAAGGGATTTTGATATACCTCTAAGAGTTTCTTTGAGCGGGGAATAATAATTTCGAAAGAGCTTGTTTCACAGACCCAGTTACATTACCTGACGGGATACACAATAGAGTTAAGGCTGATCAGTTTTGCATAATTGAATAAAACAGACTTGATGGTTTAGATCCCCGTCTTGGTAAAAAAAAACTTTATTCGGGATTAGACATTGACAAGAAACTAATCGACGGAACAAGGATTGTCCATTTTAGATTATCTATCTTTCTGAGGACTGTGACCTGTCATCCTACATATTTACTTATCTTTGGTCTTGATTTATCAAAAGCCTTTCATCATCGTCGTTTGGGGTAATGTTTGTAAAAAATAGTTTGCCATTATTCTTATCTCCGAGATGTTTTTTGCTGTGGTTGAATTGTTTCTTACTAATCTGTCTTTTACACATAACATGAAAATAAAGAAATATGTTCCCTTTCTATGTAATGGAACTCAATTCTAATGTTTAAGTTCAGTCTATTTTGCTCAATCTTGTGTTTCGCTGCATAAGTATCGTTAGTTGTAGAGTCCTTAGAGTTTCTCCTTAGTTTGTTAGTTTCGATTATCATATCAGTATTTTTCTGTCCCTCCTTACACGTGTTAAGTGTTAATAAATAAGTATGATTATTTGAGAAATAACGCTTAGGATAAACTAATCGAATATAAATAACAAACCTATGGTTAAATGAAAACAAATCTACGGCTGCCATGAATTATTTCGATTCCAATAAGACAAAGTTTGTTAACCGTGAAGGACCTATACATATGTTACTGTTTTGGCTGTTCCGTTTTACCCAATTTTGGTAATATCAGTAATATTATATAATTCAATTAGTATTTTTTAATCAAATTTTTCACTTATCTTTTCTTCCAATGTAATTTTATTCGTTGTGAGGCGTACACGAAGGTTTAAAACGCCCGCTATTTACATTTGACTTTTTGTTTACGGAAACTTACTTGTAACGTCACCTTGTTTCGTTGCCATGCCAAGACAATAATATCATTTCGCGGAATTTTCGTTTTATGAAATTTACCATGAAAAATAAATTGAAATGAACTGATTAGTGTTTTTTTTCTGCTGTAGAATAGAAATAAATATCTTGTATCAGAATCTTGGCCTACGTAAACTGGGGGGTTTTGAGGTCGAAAATTGAGAATATCTGGTAGTATAAATAAGTTGGTCGTAACGCGGAACAGCCGGTTTTGTGTATTTATGCGCTTGCGCTAAGAGTAGATATATTGTGATTATACTGGTTGACTATAATAGGCCGTCATATTAGAATTCAATTTATTCATGATGATAAGTGTAATAACAAAAATACCAAACTTCGAGGTAACATTTTATCCGAATGTCCCTTATCCATGTTATTAAATGGAAAAATCAAAAGATGAAACACATGCATCAGACGAATAAAAAACAAATGCCATATTTCTCACTTGGTACAGGTATTTCCTTATGTATAAAAAACCTGTAATTCTTTTTTGTTCATATTCTTTTACAGAATTTCAAAATGAAATACTTCTAGATTGGGAAAGGAAACTTAAAAAGATAGTAAAGACAAGAGCCACAGAGTTCATATACAAAAAATGCCTGAAACAAAATGCAATTGTAATAGCAGGACCGACTGGTGCAGGTAAATCGGCAATTGCTTATTATTCAGCATTTCGATTGAAGGAAGAAAGCGGTTATGAAATCATTCCTGCCAGACAACCATTAGATATAATAAACTACCATGTACCAGGAACAAAACAAATTTTCATCATTGATGATTTCATAGGAAAGTATACCGTTGATGAAACAGATGTAAATTTATGGGGGAAAAGTGGGCTCTTACTCAATTTGATTTTTAGCAATAACGATGACATAAAACTCATTCTTACGAGTAGAACATATATATGGCAACCAGAACGATATACCTGTATATTTTTTAGTGCTTATACGTGTGATTTATTATCAGATGATATAAGTCTATTACTGAAAGAGAGGTGGAGTATATGTCACTCTCATTTGAACCAAGATGATATTAAAGCGTTAGAAGACGAAACAATTTTGATGTATAGTTTCTTTCCATATTTATGCTCCTCATATATATCATCGACAAATATTCCAGTAGAGCATTTCTTTACAGTTCCTTATGAGATCATTGAAGACGAGATAAATAATTTCAAGATCAAATCACAAGTTAGTTTTATTGCATTGGGTATTCTTGCTATCAAGCAGAAGATTTCAAAGAAGTCCTTTTCTATAGACAATCATGAATATGATGAGTTGTTTCAGGATGTGTTTCATGAATCGTCTCTTCTTCAGTATCCGTCGAAAAATCTGCTGAAGTCTAAATTAGTTGCTCTCACTGGAACATACGTGACAGATTCTAAGGATAATTTCATGCTTACCCATGAAACGTTGCTAAAAATCGTTCTTCGTTGCATTGCAGAAACATTAATAAAATCAGTAATAAAGTACTGTGAACCTGATGTAATATTAAATCAGATTCGGTTAGAAGGCTGCTATGGAAGCCAAGATGTTTTTACTATTGGGGTTACGGAAGAAAACGAAGATACATATTTTCGACGACTTGTTTGTGAATTAGGTAACGGATGGAACAAAGCTATTTTTCAAAATGAGCAACACAAATTACGTGAATTCAGGTTGAAGTTTCTCAAATACCTGAAAAAATATACATCCCGTGATTATTCGATGAAAATACAAGATGATATGCCAATTCTTCACATTGTGTCTGTTCTAGGATACAAGGATTATGCTTCTTTTTTCATGCAATATAAAACATATATTAATCAAAAAGACAGTGATGGCAACATCCCTTTACATTTAGCATGTATGAAAGGACATAAAGAAATTGTACAAAATCTTGTTGAAAAGAAATCTATCATTTACATTGCAAACAATGAGGGATTGCAACCATTTGTTTATGCGTGTGAAAACAATGTTTTACCAGTCGTCAAATATTTGTTACATTATTGTTCTAAGTGGATAAACGTTAATGAGAAATACCAGAAAAGGGGCAAGGGAACCGTTTTACACATTGTTAGTGCAAAAGGTTTTGTAAATATTGTGCTGTTATTGCTAAGAAATAACGCGGATGTAGAAATACAAGATGTAAACGGGTGTAGACCGTTACACTTAGCAAGTGACGAGTATGTAGTGCATGCTTTACTTGCTTGCAATGCAAACATCAATGCAGTAGATTCGTGTGGTAGAAGTCCTCTGTATTTAGCTTGTCTTTCAAAAAATGAAAGGGTTATTCAACTTCTGATTGGGAAAAATGCCGAGATCAATCAGAAAACAATAAATGGATTGAGACCAATACATGCTGCTTGTCAATCTGGAAGTATTGGCATAGTGAATCTACTTTTAGAGAGAGGAGCTCGAATAAATATGTCAAGACCAGGAATTGTAGCATTACATGAAGCATGCAAAATTGGAATTGATAGTATAGTAAACTTATTAATTGAATCAAATGCGTCAGTTAACCACAAAACAAAAGATGGATTAACTCCCCTCCATCAAGCCTGTATACATAAGCATATTGGCATTGCCAAAAAATTGTTAGACAATAATGCCAATGTTAATGAGGCAAATAAATATGGCTGGACGGCAATTTTTTTTGGTTGCGCCAAGGGTTTTTGTACAATAGTTGATTTATTACTTCAACATGGAGCATATGTGAATATCTGTGATGAAGATAAAGTTAACCCATTGATGGCTGCGTGTGAAGAGAATCATACGGATGTGGTCGATTTATTGTTGCGTTCGAATGCAAATGTTAATGACTGCAATAAAGATAATTGTTCTTCTCTTTTAGTTGCTTGTAAAAGCGGAAATGCAGATTTGGTCAGTGTATTGTTACGATACTCTGCTGACATAAATTTAGCAGATACAGATATGATAACACCTCTCCATGCAGCGTGCATGAATAACAATAATACAAAGCTAGTTCTGAAATTGGTAGAAAGTAATGCAAATGTTAACGCTGCAGACAAAAAAGGACAGACACCGCTATTTAAATCTATTGTCAATGGATGTAATGACATTGTAGACATTCTACTTCGTCACGGAGCATTTATTGATATTTGTGATACATTCGGGTTATCTCCTGTAGCTATTGCGAACATAGAAGGAAATAAAACTGTAATTGATGCGTTAAAACAACATAGACCAATCAATAAAATTGTTTGAGAGTAATTTAGAATGAAATTCATAACAGTGTAGCTACGGCCATTCATTGACTGGGACAAAATAGGTGAACGTTCGTCTGTAATGCCCACTGCTCATGACGTACTTATTAAAGACATTTAAACTGTGAGGTCACCAAAGGTTCTCAACGCCTAAATAAAATAATTAGAAATACGAATCAGGAATTACCTTCATTATTTGAATATAAATAAAAATGGCCTTCAACATGGAGCCTTGGCTCACACTGAACAGCAAGCTATAAAGGTTGAATACTTTATTTTTTGTTATTTTTTGAAAATCAATTTTCCTAATATGATATCGCACGTTCTTTCAGAAAAAAACCTGACTTAATTGGCTTTAAAAGGTACAATGCATGTTGTCATCTGTTTATGTAGTTCATCTGTGTTTCTCGTTTCTCGTTTTTACATAGATTGGGTCTTTGGTTTTCCCGTTTGCATGGTTTTACACTAGTAGTTTTTGGGGCCCTTTATAGCTTGCCGTTTGGTGTGCGTCAAGGCTCCGTGTTGAAGGCCGTACCTTGACCTATAATTATTTACTTTCATAAATTGTTACTTGCATGGAGAGTTGTCTCATTGGCACTCATACCTCATCTTCCTATATATATCTATGTGTTGATTGATCATCTTTTTGCGGACGTCAAAGCAATTTAACAACTACGGTTGTCGAATTAAGTCATCTTTAAACTTTTATATTAAGTTTTATTTAGGACGAATGCATAATCCACTTTCAAAAGATGTGCAAATACACGTACTTGAAAGTTATTGGAAAGTCAAAAAGCTATTTAGTTTAAACCTTGTGAAATTTGAATTTACATTAATGTATTGGTAAAATGTAAAAAAAAAATGTATATAGGAAACTTGAAGTTATTTTGTTATTTTGTGTCATGAATTTGTATTGATGCCATCTCGTATGTTTTTAAATATGAATAAAGGGGTAGTCAATTTGTCTAATACGTGAATGAGACACACAACACAACAAAAAAAAAGGTGCGACATTCATTCTTCAACAAAAGAATATATCACAAGAATATAAGTTGTGTAAGAAACGTGAGAAATTGTGTTGGACTTGAAGATAAGGCAAAGTGATAAATATTTGAATGAATGAATCGTTTTATGGTATCAAACAAATCAAATGATTTTTTAATTATCCGGAACTCTTCACAAACAAAACCCACATGTATATGCATTTAATAAATAGTAGGCCATTCTGAAATGATTACAACGTAGAAGTATTTCTTCTGTTAATCAATGAGATATTTTGTGAATTAACCCCATCAACTGAATAGTTTCTTTTTACAATGGATAAACCTATGTTTTTTTTATTATTATTAAATGATATCAGCTCTGAACATTATTATTCTTATAAATGATACTGTTGTAAGTGATGATATAACACATATTAAAAACAAATTCCTTTAAAACTTTGTAAAAAGAAAGTTTCATCTTATGTATCGAAATGTGTAACAAGTGAATATGTCATTCCCCACTGGAAGGCCTCTGAAAGACTGGGTGAGCATAAAATCATAGCCGTTGACAAACAAGTTACAACTTACAATTAACGTTTTACCGTCGACCACACTGTTATGAAATTAATTCTACAATGAACTGAAGTTTCTAATTTAGCATAATTTGTAAACAAGATTGGAAAGAATGTCAGTTCTATAACAGTTTATACTTCGATTGCATTTCGATTGCAAAAATAGATTTCGACGAAAGAGAAACAACATCTCAATCATAACTGTTGTCTTAATAATTTTAAAAAGAAATAGAAATTAAATGAGTGAAAAGATTAATGAAAGGTGAATAGTAAAATTGGAAAATTATTCAACATTTTTACTTTAAGGTGGCTCGGGTGTTTTCCTCCATCTTGTATTTTGGAGAAGCAGATAACTTTGGTCTAGATATTTGATGAAATGTAAAAAATTTGAGAGTTGTATTTGATTAATGTAAAAGACTGTTGATATCAATATAGAAATGGTGTGCTTAATCATAATTACAGCTGTAATTTCTCAAAAACACCTTCTTTGTGTTTGATTCGATTTTTTCAACTTTGCCAAATAAAGGGAGATAACTCAGATAAAGGTATTTTTATAATAGAAAGTGTTATGAATTTACCTATTTTGATATGTAGCAAGAAAACAAGTTCGGTGACCCCATCTTTTTTTATTTTTATTTTCTGAAAGCATGTTATAAGAGAAATCTTCTCACATTTTATCTTAAAGTTCTGATAGAATGTTTTCTTTTTATTACACAAAATTTGATTTTCCATGCATAATCTATACAAAATCTTACAATTTTGCACGATCTGCAGCGTGAAAAAAAGTCTGGTGACCCATACTTTTTCATATGTTTTTGAAAAAAAGCATGATAAAAACTTTATTTTGACAAGTTTTCAAAAAATTCTATCAATTTTAATTAAGACTCCCTAGCCACCTTAATCAGTATAGATAAAATTTTCTTATATTTCACATGAAAGGATGGTCTTGTGGTCTAGCGGGACGGCTACAGTTCAGGCGATTGGGTGTCACGATATCTCAGTAGCATGGGTTCGAATCCAGGCAAGGGAAGAACAAAACACACATACAACCATCTCGTAATAAATTCATACATCTAGGCGGTGATTGGAAGGTTAGGTTGTGATGTTTATTGTCAGTATAACTGTACCAGTACAGGTAGTTGTTCTTGTCCTTGTAAGTACAATAAGATATTTTGTCCCCTAAACCATGCAATATGCAAGGATTACAATCAGTCTTTTTTGTCTCCGACACTTCTCCTGTCTCATTATCTAGGACCATTAGTTGACAATAACCACCAACAACTAACTTGTTATTTATAGTTGTCAAGTTATTCTTCCAGCACATATAATGCATAGTTATTGATTTAAGTTTGAGTTTATTGTTTATGTCATACATCTCTATACACTTACTATACACCTGGGTTACAGCTACTGTAGTTATGTTGACTGCTGTAACCCACCATGGACTGCGAGGTACGCGTAACTCTCTACCTGAGGTTCATCTGTATTACAGATAAGTAGACTTTCCTTCCATGGAAAACATATCACCAGTCTGCCATCATCCATCATCACTATACATGACACATATCCTATACTATCATTACCGACAGCTGATATCAGATCCGTCTGATGATGTTGTGTGAAGATTCCAGATTGTCCTAGTTTGTAGTATTTTTTTCTGTTTCTGTCGATGTTATCTGTAATAAAGGTGTAATAAGACAAAATGACAAAGATGTTAGCAAATGTTGGTCATCTTTCGGACTTCAATACAATCTGAAGCTTGCATTAAAAATATCAAATCAGAAGCTTTCAGTAAGAATAGTAAAATTTAATTGTTGACATAAATAATAAAATCATTGTTTTTGCATGAATATGCCTTTAAAAAACAAAAATAATTGATAATGTTAAAAAACAACATATATTCTCTAATTTAATACTTAAAAGATAATTCAAAAATGAAAATACGATACCCTGTACTTACATTTGCAATATTTGACTATGATTGTTTAATAAAATTAACCAATTGAAAAAACTTTATTAAGACGAACGAAATTTATAATACATTATAAAAAATTGTAATAGTTCTATAAATTATGTACATTGTGTGTGATTCTAAGAGCTTTTCTGGATAAAAAAAACTCGTTAGTTCTGATAATTTAGGATAGTAAACTCTTTTAGGGGCTAACGCTCAGGATAGCATTCGAATATAAAAGCCCAGTCCATGTGTAAATTTCAAACAAATCTATGGCTTCCATGAATTATTTCTTAAATCTATTTTTATTTTCCAGAAGTTGTATTTTCTTGCATGACAGAACATAACAAATAGTAAATATGTTACCCTGGGTTCTACAATGCACCCTCGTGTAATAAATTGTGTCATTCTAGATCCCATTTGATGGATATCAATTTTCTTGATAAGAGCTTTCTAGTTCGAATACAATTTATTTCACAGGGAGTCAAGCCTCATCCTCTTAAATTGTGTACGGTTAACATAGCAAATCCTATTTCAGAACGCCACCTCTCAATCACATATATTCCGACTGCCTCATTTATGTCAACCGGAATAAATCAATTGTTTTAATATGTTGATGACATACTGAATCGATTACTAAACTTTTAATAAGTCACACATACGGAAGCACTAAACTATGCATAAAACCATGAAAGGTGTCACTACTGTAGTAGTATAGTTATCATCTAATTTGCTATAAAACTGACATTTGTAAAGTACAAACTGGCCTGAGATCCGGTTTTTATTCTAAAAAATGAATAAAACAGGTAATGTGTGCAAAATTATATAGATTTTTCTGTTTGATTTTATATCCTACAACACAGCTGTCATCATACTTTCGCTTTCAATTTCCCTTGGAGTTCGGAATTTTCTAATTCTACTTCCTACAAAAATATAAATATATGGTGACCAGTTAAGGCCATTTCGCGTTTTCGCGTTTTCGACTTTCATATATTTTACGATATACATGTTATAATAACATAACATTTGAATTATAATTAGAGACAAGACTACAAAGTATAAGTCATAAAAATGATTCTCATATAAATTTCATTTCTGCGACGTATTCTAAATATTTTCATAAATTAGACAATTTCTTTACATTCTTTGTTGACAATTACTGAATAAATTTAAAAACAGATGCATTTGTATAAAATGCCTTTGAATATGTAATTTGCTGGAAGTTATAGTTTGGACATTTTAAAATAAATGAAATTAATCATTATTATCGCCATGGTTACTTAAAATACATAAACTTTCATTTAATGCTCTTGTTGTGAATCTAAAATTTTTAATATTTAAATTAGCATGTGTGAAAAAAGTTTAAAATTTAATAAATTGTGGAGATAAAACTTTTGTCAAATAAAACTTCTCGAAGCTACATGTATCTTAAAACCTGTTATAAGATACTAGAATATCTTATGACATGTCTTCTGATCCTCTTATGACTATCCAAGACCTCGCCTCAAAATTGTCGTAGGTTGATTTTAGCAAAGATATCCTAAACCTGTCGCATGTTCTTTTAATTTAAACAAAAAGTAACCTGGATTTATGGAATATTCATGTAAATGTAGAATGTATTTCCCATATATTACTAAACGCATTGATTAATATTTCAAATTTTCAAAGATGGAAATTTGTTCATCTACAGGAGACACCAATGGACAAGGGATATGCTGTTGAATGCAGTAGACAATTACAACAATCCTCCCCGTGTTAAAACCAAATTAAAAAAACAAATAGAGAAACTGAATCTGGTCAATTAACAAATAAATTTTAAAATGTCAAAAATATGATTTCAAGCAAATTGTATACTCAAAGACATTTTATACAAATGCATCTGTTTTTAAATTCGTTCAGTAATAATAATAATAATAATAAAATAATAATACCTTTATTTAAAGAGAGTAACTCATTTGGATTAAACCAATTTTAAATAAGTCTCTCTAAATACAATATCAACTACATGACTAACACATAGTTAATCTACTAATATACACATGTAAACAATAGATGTATATAAACAAAATATGATTACAACAAAAACCACCTTTAGTTTACATTGTGGCTTAACTTCTAAATTTGACACTTTTAAAAAAGATAATGACTTGTTAGAGTATTTGAAACAAATGATGTAAAGGAATTGTCTAATTTATGAAAATATTTAAAGTAAACCACAGATATGAAATTTATACGACAATCATTTGAATGACTTATACTTTGTTGTCTTGTCTCCAATTATATTTAAAATGTTATGTTATGTATATCGTAAAAACGCGAAAACGCGAAAACGCGAAATGGCCTTAACCGGCCACCATTTAAATAGCTAATTTCTTAGTGAGATCCTTTTCAAGCTGTTTTTCTTTATTCCATCAAGTTGTTGAGTTGCTATTTAAAAGTACTCAATTCAGACAATTGTCCATTGAAATTCAACAATTGATTAAATAAATACCTTGTTCTTGGCAGTTGGCGGCAGAACATATACTTGGTAACATTAAGCAAAAAAGATCATGGTCACTTTCGCTATTGATAAAAGAGACTATTCTTAATTTTTCTTTCTTCCTTTAATTAATTACTTACCATTTTTTTTAGTTTTGATTAATAAATATAAGCATGATAAAAAGATTAAGTATGAGAGTCAATTAGAAAACTAGCCATTAAAGTCACAATTTGTAAAAAAAAATACAACCAATTGTAGGCCCTCAACAAAGCTGGTTAAAATCTTTTAAAATGACTTTTATTGCATAAATTAAATTTTGGGTCAATGGGGTTAAGGTCAAGGTTCATCAAATAACATAAATGTGTACAACTTTTTGTGTCTGAATGTTCTCTTTTAGACGTTGTGTCAAACTGTTATCAAATTGTTGTGGGAATGCCTTTTTCATATCTTATAAATCGTCTTTTGTTATTTTCTAAATGACAGAAATTTGTATAACATCCTTCCCAAAAACAAGGTCACCCTGACATGCGTTTACACTCTTATACATAAATAAAGTTCAAGTCATTTTGAGCGCTTCATGTATATTCTTGAATTGGCAAAAAGTGAAATGAAAAATATACCGAACTCCAAGATAAATAAACGGAAAGTCCCTTATTAATTGGCAAAAGCATAAGCTTAAACACATGAAACGAATGAAAAACAACTGTAATAGTCCCGACTCGGAATTTTTTTCTGTACAACCCTTGCATCGCGTCGTAATCATCATTAGTGATAAAAGTGTAAAACAAAACTCCTTTTTATTTGAATTTATCTTTATCTGGAACGCTCAAAGCCAAATAGTTGAAAGCCAAGAAAGCGTGTTAAAACCACAAAACATGAAAGCTATATGAATATAGGAAATTTAAAATAAATAGCCAAATCCATCAAAAGTTAACTTTTGCTTAGCTATCTGGAATACCAGTTTAGCTCTATGAGCGATTGAAATCCTTGATTGTCATTCTTGTTAACATGAAAAACGAATCACCAATATAAAATAAGGGATATGTGGAAAGGTTGTCAATGAAACAACTATCCATCTAAGTTCACAAGAAGTGGATTTAAGAAATTATAGGCAAACCGTACGGCCTTCAGCAATGAGAAAGTTCATGCCGTATAGTCGGCTATAAAAGGCCCCGACATGAAAAGGTTGAAACAACTGCGTAAACTAACCGCCATATTTATAACAAAACAATTTACGAAAAAAAGTAAGACAGATATGAACCAACGACAATTGCTGAACTATAGACTCCTGACTTGGGACAGGCGCACATAAGAATGTAACTGGGTTAAACATGTTTGTGAGCGCCTAACCTCCTTTATTATGGAACAGCACTGTGGTGTAACAGCACAACATATGAACAAACTATGAAAAAAGTTGACAACGGCTTAACTCATCTGACCGAAACAAAGCAGAAAAACAACAAACAAACAAAAATCCAGCCTTTGTAGGGTATTTACACATCCCTTATCCCTAACAACAAACAGACACGTAGTAGGTATATGAGATTACTCACATGCATGTATCTAAAACTAAAAATTGGTTTTCCATTTCATTGTTTTGTCAAGATAAAACTCAACCACTAAGCTTGTGTGCTTTTTTAGTTTTGAAAAATAATAATTTGATTTAAACAATCTTTGGAAATAATATTTCAATGAAGTGAATAGTTAACACAACGTTCTTCAAAATGACTAGCTTATAATATGAATCGGTATACCATTAATTCTAAATAATGCAAAAGACTTTTTATCATGTAAATATTTGACGGAAGAAGCAGTTTCAATCATCCAAAGAATTGCTTGATCACAGAGAGAAAATATAATGCAATGTGTAAGTGAATTGATTGTTGACTTTAGTTTCGGGTTCATTGATATGCTTTTTATTCAAGTATATGATATAATAAAGTTACTTTAGATAAAACAATGTCATGTACACAACACACTTTATATGCATGAAATGTCAGGGACTTTAATAACGTAACAGGTTTGCTGTGAGAAGTTGTATCTGTGAACGATAAGTCACCTTTGTTAGTAATATATTTTTGACAATAAATTGTTTGAAGGTACCTTCTACGCAGGCATATCGTATCTCTAGACTATCATAATTTTGTTTTATTTTTACAAAACTGTGATAGAACATGACAACAGTTGATAAGTTTTGAAGACAAATAGTATGCCCAAATAACTATTCAACGAAGAAGAGATATTTGCCGAGTATAGTATTCAAATAATATTTTTTCATGAATCAGCGGCATAGTATATTTCAAAGTTTCGTTTAATTAATATACCTCAATGCAAGCCTGTGCTTCCATTACTGCTGTGCTTGTTCCTTTGATTGACTGGTTTATTCTATTTACAGTAGATTCTGTGCCCTGTACTGTGTTACCTGTTATATTTGTTGTACTGTCAAATCGTTGGATGTTATCATCAAGTCCACTGATTAATGTACAAATCTGAAATAATTTAAACAAGTGAAACTGCTCACACTGATGCTACCCTGCATAAATACTTGAAGGTAAACAGGAAGTTGTTGAATGATGAAACTGAAAACAAGGGATCCCTGTAATGTGGTTCCTGAGAAAAATATGATGAAAATTTTCAACTTGAATGACAAGGGTAAATTGATGTAAGTGTTCGGTAAGCAGGAAGTTATTGAGTGATGAATCCGAAAACATATCACATAGTTAATCTGGCTCATGTATCCTGAAACCAAATTTCAGAAAATCTTTGAAATGTTGTTCTCGAGAAAATGTGACGAACATTTTTCAATTGGATGTAATTTGTAAGATGATGTAAATGTTCGGTAACAGGAAGTTGTCGAGTGATGAATCTGAAAAGCATCTCACGGTAAAGCTGACTCATTTAAACTCTGAAACCAAATTCTAGAAATCCTTGTTATGCAATTCCTGTAAAAAAAAAAAAACGACGGCAAATATTCATTGAACGAACAGACGGACTGGCGGATAGATGGACTGACGGATGGACGGACAGACAGAGGTAATTCAGAATACTCCAACTTTTTTTTTAAAGCGTGGGGTATAATGCGATATGTATATCTAATTCTGTAGAAACATGCCAATAAGTTCAACTATCCTCATATGAATATAGTGTCGTATGCTATCACTTATTGTTAGCCCTAAATATAAGATCCTTTCTCTAAATTACGTCTACTGAACCAATGTAAATAAATTATCTTTTTTTAAGGTTAATACTTTGTATTTGTTAAATTAAAACGACCATGAAAATCCTTGGTATACTTGCATCGATGTGCATATTTGTTTTGCAAATGTCTGTACAATGTTCAAGCTTTAAATTGTATATTTTGTGGGCTGTTTTGGTAAAGGTGTACATTTTTTCAGAACTTTATTTTCTTGAATATTTAAGAAATAATTGATGCAAGCTATACTTTATTGTAGTTTTAACATGGGTATCGCTCTGGAAAAAATAATCACGAATATAATGCCTACCCATGTTAAAACTAAAATCAAATATATAGCTTTGATAAATTATTTCGATCCTGATCAGGACAATTAAGGTTATTTCTATGTCCGATGTGTATAGGTATAGATAAACTCATCATAGATACCAGGATTAAAATTTCGTATTTACGCCAGACGCGCGTTTCGTCCACAAAAGACTCATCAGTGACGCTCGAATCAGAAATATTTAAAAGGCCAAATAGAGTACAAAGTTGAAGAGCATTGAGGATCAAAAATAGAGCGATTGTGTAGGCTTTTCCATGCATCTCCCATTATTTTGGGGAAGAGCAAATGACTGGCAATGGGATTTCACAGAGGGAAGAGTTTTGAACAGCCAGCATGAACCGTTGTCGAATCTTGGTCAAATATGTCAATTTCATATTGCAGTACATGATAGCCATAATGTATGAATTAGTAACAACATGTGCATCATTTTAGAGTTTTGAAGTGTTTTAAGTTAATAAAATATATCAACTGACAGGAAGTTGAAATTGTTATTTATATTAAATTTTGCACGGGGAACGCTAACTCTGCAATTTATTTTGCAAGTTGTCTTGTGCAGAATATTTCTGCATATTGTCAGAATTCTGTTTCTTATAAAGAAAATGTTCATTAAAGACAGATTGCTGAACTTGGTAATTTTAAAGCCCGATGTAAAAAAAAGTATTACACAAATTCCGAACTCAACAGTCATTCACAGTAGTTAACATTTCTTTACGATGACCTTTCATCTAATTAATACCATTTATCCCATCATATTTATATTTACAAAGACCAGACGGTAATTGGAGATTTATTACAATACATTTTTTTGTGTTATGCACATTCGCGAGATCCAAATAACATTTTGTTCCAACAGATTTACTTTGTATGACTTGTGTAATGAATGTTGGACGGAACTTCAACAATAACTGATTGTCCTATTTTTTTTAAATGACTTTCATACATGATCCTTATTGTGATTTACAACAACATTCATCTGAAGTATCACTGTTGTCAAAATCCAATGTAAGAACACTTTATTTATGCATACGACAGGATCATCAACTTTACCTAGGTTATTGGTAAATGTTTTAATCTTGAATTTATGACAGATAGATAAACAGCAAAAATCATAAATGAGTCAACTCCGAGAGAAAGTCATAACGGAAAGTCCCCAATCAAATGGCAGATTCAAAAGCTCAAAACCCACATCAAAAGAATGGATACCAACTGTCATATTCATTATTGGGACAGGGGTATTCTAATGTAGAAAATGGTGGAATAAATATGTTTTTTTTATTGCTAGCTAAACCTCTCACTTGTATGACAGTTGCATAACATTTCGTTATATTGTCAACGATGTGTGAAGAAAAACAAACAGACACAATAGGTACAAATGTCAAAAATAGGGGTACAGCAGTTAACATTGTAATATAATCTTTATCACTATAAAAACAAACAAATATGTCAGCAAAGAATATATACGAAGAAAATTAGAAAACATTAAAGATTAGAATACAAAAATTCGATTATGACGTCAAAGTGTATTGCTTTCCACTTGATGACGTCACATATCAAGAACACATTTTTTTGCAGATCATTCGAATAGAAAGATTGTCATTGCCTGTATATTGTTCAAATCTTAGAAAAGCAGATTCTAACACCATATCTCGTACAATACAATATCTATCCTTTTTTGACTGTTAAAGGAGTAGGTCCGGTAAGGGCCGATTTTGGCCTCAAATTTCAAGTTCATCTAACGAAAGATTTTTGACACTTTTTAAACACTTAAGTGTCTATTTCAATTGATTCAATAATTTTTTGGGGAAGATTTTAACTGATTTAGTCATTAATAACGCTTCAATTGAAGCTTAAATATGAAAAATCCATCAAATATGCCAAAAAACGTCACTTTTCAGATGGTTTTTGTCAAAAATGAAAGTGGCCGCATCCATGTTCATCCTCAACCTTTATATATGTTATGTATTATCACCAAATACAGCTTACATTTTCAATATTATGAATGAACACGAATGCGGCCACTTTCATTTAAGACGGAAACAGTCTAAAATTTAACTAAAATGCTAAAATTGTGAAGATTTCAGTAATTTAGCATGATTTAATTATGCTAGTACCCGATATATGTACATTGTATTGTCAAAAACCGCCCTTATTTATGTAGCAGAAGCATTCTTCTTTCCAGTAAATATCTAAAAGCTTACATTTTCACAATTTTGTAAAACTGCTATATTTTGAGGCCAAAAAGGGGTCTTACTGAACCTACTTCTTTGAAATATTTAACTGTCTCGAGTGGAGTGAATACATATCGTATCACACTTGATGCAGTGGTTCAATCTATGTGTATCAACTGATATCTTAATTAAAATTATCAATTGGTTTTGTTCATCCGTCTCCAGTTTTCTAGTATTTGTTCAAGATAAAGTAACTACTCCTTGTTCATAAAAATATATTATCTTGTTTCGGTAATGCTCACTTTAATAAAAACAAATATTCGATAACATTTATTAAACAATAAACACAGAAAGACAAAAATAAGAAAGAGAATTTGCATGACATCAAAAACCTATGTCATTTACTTTGGCTAGAAAAACAACTGCTTTGATATAAATTAGACCGTAAGGTTTTTCAATTTAATCGTTTCCTATTTTTATGTTAGGGCCTCTACTAGCCAACCATACGGTGTGGGTTTTTCTCATTGTTGAAAGTCCTACGGTTGCCTGTATTTGCTTACAAACACTTCATTTGAACTTTGATGGATAGTTGTCTCATTTGCAATCATACCACATCTCCTTATTTTAGTATTTAGCTTCACTTTAGTTATTCAAAATCTTATATTAACCACTTATGAATTTTCCCTTTGAAAATGTGTTACCAAGGACGATTCTATATGTCTATAGCCACGGTGAAGAGAGAAATTTCATAATTACAGAGTGATATACAACTCTTGCATGGTTTATGAAGAGGTTGATACAATGATTTTTCTACCCAGGTGAACAGTCTAATATGAATTGTATATATCTGCTGTTATCCACAGTTAACAATTTTTAAATTTTCTTTTAAGGGGCATTAGCTACGAGATATAGAAATATAAAAAAAATTGGATTTGTTTTTGTTCAATTATTAATGAAAGATAATAAGTGATGTAATAATTCTCTTTTATCAGTTCAGTTTTGTTAAAATAAGCAAAGAAACATCGCAAATGAATTATTCATTTTCGAGTAAATAATTCGACCTCATCCATTCCATATATGTATGCATGTGATCTTCAATTGAACCACTATGCTAGAAACTGGTTATGCATCAATTAGGCGACTCTTCAACATTTGAAGTGAAACAAAGGTACACCATTTTGACTTGAGATATCATTAAAATGTTCATAATTATAAATTAACTGCTTACAAAGCTTTGCATTTTTGAATTACTAAGGGTTTTCTACCACAGGAATAGACTACCGTAGCTGTAAATGGCAAAACTTTTAGGAATTTTTGGTTCTAAATGCTCTTCAACTGCGGACTATATTTGGCCTTTTTAACAATTTTAATTCGAGCGTCACTGATGAGGTGTTTTTTTTTTATAGATAAACCCGCGTCTGGCGCAAATATAAAATTTTCATTCTGGTATCTGTGATGAGTTTATTTGCTATATATCGATTTATATCTATGTTTATTTTCGGTAGTCTTCGGAGATCACCTCGATGCTTAATCAAATTTCGTCAAGACTAAAAAAAAACAACACGAAACGCGTTACATATTATCGATTTCATCAATTTTTAATTGTTCATTTTAGACTTTATGTAAGTTAAATATACGTACTGCTAGTAGTCTGTTGTTATTTATGTATTATTGTCATTTTGTTTATTTTCTTTGGTTACATCTTCTGACATCAGACTCGGACTTCTCTTGAACTGAATTTCTAATGTGCGTATTGTTATGCGTTTACTTTTCTACATTGGTTAGAGGTATAGGGGGAGGGTTGAGATCTCACAAACATGTTTAACCCCGCCGCATTTTTGCGCCTGTCCCAAGTCAGGAGCATCTGGCCTTTGTTAGTCTTGTATTATTTTAATTTTAGTTTCTTGTGTACAATTTGGAAATTAGTATGGCGTTCATTATCACTGGACTAGTATATATTTGTTTAGGGGCCAGCTGAAGGACGCCTCCGGGTGCGGGAATTTCTCGCTACATTAAAGATCTGTTGGCGACCCTCTGCTGTTGTTTTTTATTTGGTCGGGTTGTTGTCTCTTTGACACATTCCCCATTTCCATTCTCAATTTTACGTATTAGTAGGTAATAATTCAAATATGAAAATTTGAAGCAATCGTACATGAATTTGACATCTAATGTCCCTTTGTTGTTCTAGTATTTGCTCAACATATTTATTTACTGGTCTATGTTTTTACACTAAATATGTTATCTGCTTTAGCAGTTGCTAACTATTATAAGGTGAAATGAATTGTATTAATAAAAGATCAACATCGAAAAAAAAGAAGGAGAACTGACGTTATATATCTACGTTATGGAATTCTGTATAAAAAGCTATTGATATGTTCACGTTAGCTGTTCAAAATCTTATACTAGTAATAACAATTCATAATGTTTGATCGGTTAATATAATGATGTATCAACGAAGATTTCCTATGTGTTAGCTAATGAAAAAGAGCTTTTTTATAGTTATAATATATCATTGATTGGTGTGCTATAGGAATATTGGGTGACCTTTGGTTTTTTTAAATTATGCATTGTTTATTTTTGTTTTGAAAAATATAATTCATAGGCAGAAGCTGTAAAACAGCTTAAATAGGCAGCAAGTTAGACTTTAAAAAATGCCACTTCCGTGTCAGAGTTTTATTAACTCAGAAAAAATTACTTTTTAAATATCCTTCGATGATTTTTGACACATTGTAGTCTTTTGTAATCCTCGTATTTTCATTCAGTTTTAGTGGTATCAAAGGACCCTTTCATTGAGAATGACTCATACAGATTATAGTTTAATATGACTTATGCAATATTCTAGCAATTATTTTGTGTTTGTAATCCCAAAGTTATAGGGGTAAAAAAAAAGATACTTAACAATTCAGATATCATAGTAGATATCATTGAAAAAATGTGTTATAACTGAGCCTACCTCATCAAGTTTCTGATGAACATTAAGAAGTGTGGCATTGTAATATTGATAGAGTGGTTCATCCAGTGGTCTGTTCTCAATTCTTGGTAAATTGTACATCTTGGCACGATCAAGCTGTTGAACATAAGACTTCAGGTCTATCATAACTGATATGTACTCATATGATGTAATAGCACCTTGAGTGTTGTGACCCATGAATTTATTTCATAACTGTCTTAAATTTTGAATTGTATCATATTCAACTGGTGTCAGATTACAGCAGTTAAGTAAGATTATACAGGACAAGCCGATGTCAGGATCAACAAACTCGACAGGTTTAGCTGTGTATTTGCAATGACAGTTACGGTTACATTCACCCGGGGTTTTACTGTACAGCAAATTCCAATGCCAGTTATTTAGTGCTTGGGATCTATTATTTATACATTTGTTAGAATCTTTACAACACAAAACATTCATATGTCGGAGATGAAAAAGAAGATGCTTGGTCTGATTGTTATTTAGGTAGGCTTGTAAAGTACCAAAGGCTCGGAATGTTTGGTCATCCTTTATACGTTGTTGTAGTATTGGTGTAACCACTTCAATCTATGAAGACAGATCCTACCACAAAATAACGCCTACGGTCTTCCCTATCCATCTTTAAAAAATACATAAGTTGTCATCAGTATAAAATGTGTCTTTGTTTCCCCCAGAAATGTATTAATTGTGTCAATTAAAAGGTAAAATCATAAAAATACAGAACTCTGAGGAAAATTCAAATTGGAAAGTCCCTAATGAAATAGCTAAATCAATTGGTCAAACACATCAAACGAATGGATAATAACTGTCATATTCCTGACTTGGTACCGGAATTTTCTTATGTAGAAAATGGTGGATTAAACCTGGTTTATGGCTAGCTAAACCTTTCACTTGTATGACAGGCGAATTGAATTCCATTAAATTGACAGCGATGTGTGAACAAAATAAACAGACATGATAGATAAAAATGTCTTATATAGGGGTACAGCAGTCAACATTCTGTTATAATCTTACAAACCAATGTGTAGCAAGGAAGTACAAAAAGGCATATTGACACTGCACATAAGCAAAAATGAAAGACAAGAATACAAAAAATATAATGTGTATAATATAGTCATGATATCGATTAAAAGGTATTCCCCTTGGTTGGATTTGTTCACCCGGAATTTGCAAACCATTTTTCTAAATTTCTCATCAGAAAAAAATATCCTGCATGGGATGTACAAAGGTACAGAAATGTGAAAACAAATAAAACGGATCTTTTTCGAAATTTTTACCATGTTATACACGATTTGCGTGGCAAAAAAAAAAGATATACATGTATTAAGAAAAGCTAGGTTGGTGTTTTCCTGGTATCTCGCAGGTCCTATCAAGCTTTGCAAATCAGAGATAGATCAACAATATTTAAATATATATGATATCAGTGTTCAGAATGATCTATGTAAATTTATCAGTTGTTTATAATATGACACATCAACTAGGTATACTGTCAAAGAAAAACAAAATAAATCAAGCATCAATACTAGGATACACACAACCAAGTGGACTGCATTCATATCCAATTTACACTTATCAAACACCTTTTCATGACATTGACAGATATTGTGGTAAAAAAAAAAACACCACCAAACTGAAATAAACGTAAAGTATTGACTTAATGATCCAAAAATTCAGTATTACCACAAATATTTCGACTAGAATAAATACGAGTTCCATATACGTATAAGTTAAAATGCAATTGATTGAAGAAAGAAATTTTTTACAGGTTTTAGTTATTTGAATTGGGTATAAAGCAAATCATATATGGGTATAATCTTTAAATTCTAGTCACTCAAAATGGGAAATACTCACGAGTTTATCAAAGGGGAATAAATCAATACAATCTATGAAAAACTTTGAAAACTAACAAAACATTTGAGAACGAAAGGCATTTTAATCCATCGCTTCTACTGTTGCATTGCTCAAATGTCAGTTGTTTGTGTAACATTCTGTAACATGTTTTACTCCGCCGCAATTTTGCGCCTATCACAAGTCAGGAGCCTCTGGCCTTTGTTAGTCTTGTATGATTTTTAGATTTAGTTTCTTGTGTATAATTCGGAGTTCAGTATGACGTCCATTATCACTATACTAGAATACATATTTTTTAAGGGGCCAGCTGAAGGACGCCTATGGGTGCGGGAGTTTCTGGCTACATTAAAGACCCATTCGTGGCCTTCGGCTGTTGCCTGCTCTATGTTTGGGTTGTTGTTGCTTTGACACATTCCCCATTTCCTTTCTCAATTTTATGTAGACTATGCATATATGTTGGTTTTCCCGTTTGTATGGTTTTACACTAGTCATTTTTGGGGCCCTTTATAGCTTGCTGTTTGCTGTGAGCCAAAGCTTTGTGTTGAAGACCATACTTTGACCTATAATGTTTTTTTTCTTTTACAAATTGTGACTTGGATGGATAGTTGTCTCATTGGCACTCATATCATATCTTTTATTTACATATATATTGTTCCGATTGTTATAATATTATGTTCTGTGTTGTCTTGCTATGATTTTGCACTAGCCCCTAGGTGTCACTTCTTTTTCTTTTCTCTTTTGTCAAGTATTAAGGCTATTTGTGTGATTATAGACCCTTTAGATCACAATGACAATTCATATTATAGACCTATTTTTGTAACCAAGTATTCTGCAGTATTCTGGGGGGAACATGTAGCGACATGAACATTTTAATGATGGTGTTTATCATAATGATTTCTTTGAATTAACAACTGTTTTGGGAAAATGAACAACCACCATCTTGGTAGACATATATATTTGTATAATCAAAAAATACATACATTACAGATAAAATCAAAGACATAACAAAAAAACTATGCGTTTAGTACATTGTGATTTGGTATGATTGCAAATTAGACACCTATAGATCAGAGACCAAACTTACGTAGAAGTTAACAACCGTAGATCATGGGAAAGCCTTCGCAAAAGGGAAAAATCAATACTACATAGCAGCTATTAAGGATAACTATACAAAGTATCACCACATATGCGAATATTGTAGTTCGACAAAAATTACTTCACAGTTACTTTGCCAAACCAGTATAAACGTAAAATATTTATATGAAAAGTGAGAGTAAATATTCTAGTGAAATTAAAATATAACTCCTATAAGATACATAATGCACACTAGAAAGTCACTCTTATAATGGATGTTGTTTACAGAATTAATTTATATTTCCTTTACCTGGTAAGTAAGTGTATCCAGTAACTATGCAATTTAGTAGAAATCCCCTCGGCTATACAAAGTAGCATTAATTTACATTAGATAACATAACAATGCATATGCAAAGAAGGACAACTCACTTTGATATTGCACTGTATTGTACAAAATATACAATTTAAAAAGAGCATTGTATTCATATATTTAAGGGGACGACCATTTGATATTTTGAGGGAAGGAGGATTTTGAAAATAAATAACTCAGTCTTGATAATCACAAAAATAAATGGTTTGTTCTGAGGTAGTTCTAAAATAGATTACCTGACTTGCAATGTATTGAAAATAAATAACTCAGCTTGTTTAATTGAAAGTATGAGATGGCACCAGACACTTCATAAATTCATCTTTTTTCCAAAAAAAAAATAATTGGGAAGCACTTGCCAAATCTTTTAATAATACAAGTATAAATATTATCTAAATATACATGAAATGTCTGAAAATGGGTTTCACTTAACTTGAGGTATATTATTTCAGGAATACTTGAGAAATGCCTCATGTAGGAAATTTCAAAACCAAACGCTTGTCTCACTATCAAATTGTGTTCACCGTGAGTGCCTTGCAAGAAGCAAGTTCTGTTCTCCCCCAGACGTATCCCTGATTTTTCGGGATCAATGTTTCTTATTTATATGCCTTTTATATATTGATTGCCCTTCTGTATTCTGTTGCATTCATTTTGTAATTTAGTGATTTTGTTATTAACTTGATCATGAGTTTAATAATAAAAAAAGACAGCAGCCACAAACTAAACTACATGTATATGGGAATTACATTTTTGCTTTATCATGCATATTGGTCTTCTGATGTTGTCCCTAGAAACTTAAGTCTTCCACTGAATCTATACATTTTGCTTTGAGACCAAAATATTGTCAAACAAGAATGTGTCTAAGTACACGGATGCCCCACTCGCACTATCATTTTCCATGTTCAATGGACCGTGAAAATAGGCATTAAAATTAGAAAGATCATATCATAGGGAACATTTGTACTAAGTTTCAAGTTGATTGGACTTCAACTTCATCAAAAACTACCTTGACCAAAAACTTTAACCTGAAACTCGCACTTTCATTTTCTATGTTCAGTGGACCGTGAAATTGGGTTCAAAAGTTTAATTTGTCTTTAAAATTAGAAAGATCATATCATAAGAAACATATGTACTAAGTTTCAAGTTGATTGGACTTCAGCTTCATCAAAAACTACCTTGACCAAAAACTTTAACCTGAAGCGGGACAGACGGACGAACGAACAGACGGACGAACGAACGGACGGACGAACGGACGCACAGACCAGAAAACATAATGCCCCTCTACTATCGTAGGTGGGGCATAAAAATTATCAAAACAGAAATTGCATTTTCAGATTAAGAATTGGTCTTGGGAATATCCAGATGGCATGAATTTGCATCATTTGTTTTATAACTTCTTGGGCCTTCAGCTGTTCCAAAACTCTTAAAAAAATCTTTTGCCTCGCTCAGCTCGGCGAACATAGTTGCCTTTACTTTTCAAAGAGGCTAGTTACAAAACATTTAATACTGTGTATGTATGCAATACATGTATATGCAGTTGGGAACATAGAAGATTCATTTCTGCAGAGGATTAATTCTGATTAAATGGTACATAATGACTTGACTACACATGTATTTTTTAACATAAACAAATAATTTAAAAATTGTGAAAATAAATAATCAGTCCCTTGCTTTAATGAAAATGAAAAATTTTGCTTCAATAGTGCAGAAAATAGATAGTCATTTTGAATATTGTTTGGAAAAATAACTACCATCTGGATTTTAATAAAATCATTTAATTAATAACAAAAATTCAATAAACAGTCCACTGTGAATAATCCTCCCATTGTATTTGTTACATTAAAAGACACACTCGACAATGATCTGATATTATTTACTATGAACAAGTATTAATATTTATTATATATCATATCAGGGAAGTCAGATTTCAATTGTTTCTTGTGGATTTAATCATATAATTCCACCTTATGTAATAATGCTGTATTTTGATTGGTTGAGAGACATGGTATTTTTCGTCAATTTCTATGTATTGAGATTTTCTTTTCTCTCCCAGGGTACTTGTCATAAGGGATTTCCATGTGCCGGGGTATTTGCTAGCATATACCATGGCAGATGGGGAATACCATGACTAAAAATAACCCAATGAATTATTTTTATTCTAATATGACAAACTCATGGTCATTCTAAATATACGGTTCATGATGAAATATTTAGGATAAAAAGCATCATTATTGAATTTGGAGCGAATGTCGTCATGTACTTAATCTTAATGACGTCATAAATTAAACTCAAGGAAACGCATTGTCAACCAGTCATCAACAAAAAACTGGAATCTGCTCGAGTTACGCTTCACTCAAACTAGAGAACAAAGTGTAGTCCTAGTCAGCCGAGAACCAGCTTATCATAAACAAGGATCTATATATATATACTAGAACACACCGGGTCCCGTGATATCACGGGTCCGAGACTGAATTAAAGTATATAACTATGCGCAAGCCTTATTTTAGTATTAGTATTGTCATCTGATAAAGTCATGCCGATTATAAGATACACTTCTCTGCTTTCAAGTCTTTCTGTTTGAACCCGTCGAACTGAAACAATAATATTAATTATTTGGAAAACAAAAGGTCCTGGAATGGAGTATTTTTTAATCAACAGCATTGTCCTATATAAGTTATAAATAAAGTTGAATTCTTTGCGTCGCTGTTTTACGTCATGCCCACTTACAAATTGAAAACTACCTATACGCCTTAATTTTAGTCCAGATTTTTAGTATTCGAATTGTTATCTTAGAAAGTCTTACTGATTAAAATACTACAATAGGTAACAATTTGACAATTTAGTAGTGTCAACCCTGTGGTTATGACCCATGTATATAGCATATTAATCCTGAATACAACGTTTGGTGGTGCGCCTGTCAGATGCGGAACGTACAGATAAGGTAATAGGTAACAGGTGAATATACTATTGGTATCGGTAGCGGACTCGACCCGGAACTTCTTAACTATTGGCAATATTAATTACGTGGAAAACAAAAGTGCCTGCAGTGGTGTAATTTTTAATCTACACCTTTGTACTATATTAGTTATATATAAAGTTGAATATTGTGATTCGTCGTTTTTATGTGATGACGGCTGACAAATTGGACCTCGTAATTTTAGTATTATAGATGCCTAACGGCTCTGGAAATTTGTACCTCTCAACCTGTATTTTTGGAAATACCCCTTGTAAGCATGATAAATTATATAAGATATTTGTAGGTTATGTCTTTCTTAAGAAAATAACTATACTCATATTGATATCAATTCTTTATAAAACGAATTTATTACGGTCATTCAGTCTTATTTCAATGTATAGATAAAGATTTTGTTATCAAGTCGTTAACATTCTTATCGTACACTCTTTGACATTCTGATAGGTTAAAGCTTAATTGATTTTACATTTTAGGACCTAATAAATTTCAAGCATATGTAAAAACTCTTATATTTGCACTACAGGGAATATCAGTCTACTTTCAAATCGTCTTTTGTAGGTGAATATCCACAATACATGGGTAAGCACTTAACAATTATAATGCAATTAAGTACAATTACGATTTGAGAAAATGTAAATATAAAAAAATTAATGAACACTTTCGTTGTTTATCGGCACGTAGAATCATTGCTTGTACACAGATATTTGTACAGAGAGATTGTTTTAAACATAAGAAATAAAAATCATAAAAGGTTTAAATTAAGTATAAAATTAGTTTGTTTTTGTTTCTTATCAGGACATGATTAATGCAATGGTTACAATACCAATGTGTATACTCTCACACTCTGAGAAACGAAAATAGAAACGTTGATATGGTTTGGTGGCGTTATAGTGGCTAATTGTTTGATATGTCATCAATGCTTTTGTTTATTCAAAAAGGATGTGGTTTCGTGTGGACTTGTCTTTAAACACCATAATAAAATAATATAACATCTATACATTTAATATATAGAGATAGTTCAGATTAGGTGGGTCTTGTTCATTTAGAGTACACAAATGAGTATACCGAATGAAAAGACTATTTTAGATGACACTACTGCTAGTTATCTACTAGGGACTGTGTGCGGGTGTATGTTTTTACTTTCCAGACCTTTCAATGGAAACTATTTCGACATTTTAAGAAAACATTTCAATATTAGTGACTGTTCCTGCTTAATAATAATATTGAGCTATGGATTGATTGTAATGCTTGTCTTTATTTATATTCTGAGAATTCCAATTATGAAGTTTCCGTTTCCATGTAGCAACATTCTATCAGCGCCTGCATACGGATTACATATCTCTCAATTGAAACGATATCTGGAAGCATACGGAGTATATATCTCACAACTGATACGATATTCCCGGGATTGTTTTTTTCTATTATAATTTTCTGGATAGAAGATTGCTGCTCACAGGGAAGCTATTAAACAAAGTTCTAAATGGGGAAGTTGAAATCATCCCTCCGTTAATTTTACAGACGCCATCATGCGGCTGACAGTGATAAAATATCCGTTTCACAGATGATAGGGGATATATTCCTAATGTTGTAACTTAAAACCCGTCCCCTTTTCATGAATGTGACCTACCGAATTAAACATGTTACCGGGTTTGTACTAACATGAGCAACACGACGGGTTCCTCGTGTGAAGCAAGATCTGCTTTCCCTTCCGGGGCACCTGAGGTCATCCCCTGTTTTTGGTGGCATTCGTGTTGGTAAGTTTTTTTAGTTTCCTATGTTATGTTTTGTGTACTGTTGTTTGTATTTGTCTTTTTTTACCATGTCGTAGTCAATTTATTTTCGATTTATGAGTGTGTATATCTTTCGCCCCTCTTTTATTACTAACAGTTTCATCTGCTATAGTGGTCCTAATAGTGTCTAGCTGTTTCATGAAGATGTCGTAGATCATTGGTATCTATAAATTTCCTGGAAATATTAGGATAAGATTTATTGCAGCTTGTGCAAATATTGGAGCAGTGATATTTTGGAACGCTATATGGACAGCAATAGTTGAGCATTATCCAAGTAATTGCTCTTTTGTGTTAGAAATAATTGTAACTTGTGGCAGTTTCCTTGTTTTATTTACGAATATACATCAACAACTTGTTCTTCGTGATTCTTTCTATTGTGCAGATGAAACACATTGACTGTAAACACAGTAAGACACATAGATGCATTCGTTAAAGATCAACGAAAACAGAGATTTAATATCTAATAGTATCTTAATCATGTTAATGTCGACTCAAATTCATTTCAAACGGTAAAACAATTCTGATTATTTTCGAAGAACAGGCGAAAAATACAAATATGTCATTCAAACTCATTTTTTGAAAAATAAAACAACTAACAATGACATTTAAACAAATTAAAAAAGAATCTGGAGGCAAACAAAAGAATACAAAACAAAACATAGAAACGAAATACTGAGGATCACGAACCATATTAACAATATGTGATGATATCAGATGATACGGAAGCCGGTCTTGTTCCACGTTTGGTTCTCATCGTCTTGCTCATGTAAGTACAAACCCGGGGATAAGTCTAAATCGGTAGCTCACAATCGAGGAAAAGAGGACGAGAGTAAGACATCTTGAACATATCCGACGTTATCTGTGAAACAGATAACACTTAACGGTCACCTATCTTGTGATGGCGTCCATAGCATTGTCAAAGAGGTGATTTTAACTTCACCATTTGAAACTCTTTGTTAAATAGCTTACACAATGTAGTAATTGATAGTTAGTTGCTATAATATAGATATTAATATCTGTTTAGGTTTTTTCTCAATTATATAAACATTCATATCAAAGAAATGTTTTCCTCGTTTTGTTTTTATCCAACAACATCCAACACCTACGAGAATAAAAGTCAGTAAAGTATATGTATATCTTGTGATGCAAAAGCTGAGAAGAATGTGTCATATATTCTTTTATAATCTTATATTGTTTTGTTTGCTTAAGTTTACATGGTATACTTTAATTTATCATTGTGAACAAAACTAAATGACAAAAAAGCTTGCATGGTTTTTATTTTTACTGCCCGGTTTGTATATATCAACCACTACCACAAAAGAATCTTTTAATTCACAAACAGCCGTGTCTGGCCTGCGTCGAAAGTCGCAGAATTAAATTATAAGTTTCCTCCATTATCGTTTTTTCCCTTTGCAATAATTCTGCTAAAATTTCCTTCTATGTATTTTGCCAAATGAAGTTTGTGCACATATTATTATAAATATTGAAATAATGTTTCGATACAACATATCATTATACAAAATAAATGGGTTGTTGTTACCATTATGGAGCTTTAGCGAACATAAAATAGATGAGACATTTTCACTGAGACCATATCAACAATGGTGTAACCACTATCAAGGCTAATCTGTCTATGTAGGAACTTCAGTTAATTTCACTTATGTACATGATACCCCTCCGATATATAATGGTGTTGAGAGACATTTGTAATCCTAGCTTTTTCAGGTTAATTTAAGAAAACATTTTTTTCAATCCATTTCTCCAGCAATGCTTTTTGCATCATATCCACTGTCTGCAAGACTAACTTGTGAGTTCTGTATGATATGGATATGCTCTGCTGTGTATAAAACAGAGGTTCTACAACAGATAAAATTTGTTTTAAATACAGTAGCTGGTCACTTATACATATTCATTTTGTTATAAATTCATGTGTTATTGAAATATTTCAAAGTCCACATATGAAGTCATAATAAACTTTTATTATTCTCAAAACTATCATACAGAAAAATATAAAACTTGTACTGAAACAGTAAAAATGTTTATCTGATCGGTTGAACACTAAAAAACAAATTAAAAACTTACATATGCTTAGCTGTATTATTTCCACTTGATACATCACATACATGTGTTGTACTTTCTTCATTAACACTTATGTTTTCTCGGGCAGTCCTAATAAACAAATATAAATATTATGACATGTATGGTAAGAGTATAAAGCTTTAAAAACAGGATGTCTAAATACATTCCGTATATGCTCTATCAATTTCTACTTATATGCAAAAAAAATATATTTTGTACATACATGTTTATTTTCTCGAATAGTTTATAACTAGTTTTTAAGTTAAGAGATTGAAATCACTTGTATCAATGATGTATAAGATGTGTCAATTTACAAAGCCTATCATTTCCCTTTTTAAGAGAATAATTGGCTTTGTCATTTTTAAATGCATGTTATAAGTTAATAAAAACAAACAGTTGACAACCAAATTGACGTAATTTGTACCCTTAATCTATTTGAACCTGTCAACTTTTTTTCTTGGTGCGACGAAGTTGCGATACTAATGCGTGCTGTTTCTGGTGTTGGTGGTATCACAAAGCTGTTGGCTTGTGATTAGGTTTGTTAAAGGGAACCACGGTATTTGTGTGCAGTTGTATAATCACTGGCACATCTCATTTCTTTAAATACTTCATATGTTAAGCATTTGTGATTAGGTTAATTTATAAGGAACAACTAAGTAAAAGTCAATGATATTTGATTTGCAGTGGTATTAGGTTTTGCACAACACATATCAATGGAGATAATTCATTACCCCTTCCTTTATTTATTGTTTACTATATAATTTGAAACTTATGCAGAGTTTAAATGATTAAGTTTTGGATAAATTCTGTTCCCGTTTCAATGCTATTATGTATGCATCTTTTGGAGATTATTTGTTCCTACACTTTCAGGCATTGTTCTTTGCCTTGATATGTTGCATAGACAGATTAAAATTGAGATTGAAAATGGGGAATATGTCAAAGTGACAACAACCCGACCACAGAGAAGATAATGTTAATGTTATATTATTTTAATTTCAACATTTACATTATAATATCAAAATAACATACAAGTGAAATAGTCTCTGTGGCAACAGTATATTTATAACTAAATTTTATTATCGGTTACTATTTTACCGATCAGATGGAATGTCTATTGATTTGATCTACACGTTTTATATTATCATAAGCCATACAAGTTTAGAACCTAGTTTTACCGAATGCCCTTCTTGTGGTCTATATTATGGTTTTATTTTGGTATAATTAGGGAAATGTTACTTGTATATGAAATGGACATAACTATGTATTATGTACTAATAGTACTTTTTTCACTTACATGCTTGAGCTCATTGAATTTGAATTCATAGCATCAAAGGCCAGTTGTGAATCAAAATTCTGTATATTGGTCTGCTGTTGACGTTGTTGTTGTCCCGATCCACTTCATCTAAGTTAAGTTCGTGTGCCATAATGTTGTTAAGACTGGAAAAGCAAAGATTATAAAGATTATCTTCATTTCCGTTTTACATACAATGATAGATATGATATTATGAACGATTATCAAATTGTTGTATCCTACTTATAATTTTTACTTTAAATAATTGTCACTTGTGAAAAGGTCAAAGATTTTATTGATATAAAATTCAAAATCTGGATTGTCATAAACACACAAACAAACAACAAACATTTATCATTACAATCAATTATATACCAATACAGAACATTAAAAAATATATATATAAAGAGACCTATTTAAAATCTTGTGATTTTTGATTTTTTTCCCCTTTTATCTTTTTAACGGAGGAGGCACAGTTTAGATACTAGTACACAATTTATATAATATATAACATAAAATAACTTAAGTTAGTGAACGTCTGAACTTGTACACCTCATGAATACCTTTTATGCACATTTACTCATATCTTAATCATTTCTTCGAAATATGAAAGAGAATTTTCCAATGTCTGAACGATTATAGAAAGAGGAAAATATATCTAAAATATTCTGAAAAAAAAAATATTTCTCAAATTATTGAGTTTGGTACATTGTGTGGTAAAGTGTAATTCATCTTCAACTTCAAATTTACATATGGGCATAACATGCTTTCTATATCAATCTTTTTATTTCTGCCTTTTTCAATCATAAGGATACTAATACTTATCTTTATTCAATAAATGAACGAAAAAATTAAACATAAGGATACTTATACTTATCTTTATTCAATAAATGAACGAAAAAATTAAACAAGTTCTCCATATCAAATTTCTTCTTCAAATCCAGTTAGATCCTTAATTTGTTTCCTCTTTTATCAATAACACTTTTTGAATTGGAATGGTCCCAAAATTTTATGAAATTATTTTTCAGTTTTTTGTATATAGCAAAAGTTTTTTCTAAATGAATTTTGATTTTCTCAGACAAGTTTAACTTTTTAATAACAAATTAATTTTTGTTCTTTACCAGTCTGAGTTATTATTAATACTCGATGAATAAATCTTATTTATGAAACTGTCTGGATTTTAATTGACTACATGGTGCCAGCAACCTACAAAAAGTTTGATAGCATCAACAGAACATGGGATCATACCTAATTATTTCAAAACTGCCAAATTTGATGCAGTTTTGTTAACTTCTAAGGTATATTAGGAAATTTAATTTGTACTTTTACAGGGTGATATAAAAATATCTAGACTCCATGGAAGCATTATTCTTCAACAAAGTATCTAGACATAAAATTTCTCACTCTCGCTCCAGCAAAAATAATCAAGAATATAATGCCTACCCATGTTAAAACTACAATAAAGTATAGCTTGCATCAATTATTTTATTATTTAAGTATTACCTAGAGCTTGACTTTGACCAATCATTAAACATGTGTTTAACTTTTTGTAGCTTTGCTATTATTCTTTGATTTTCTTCTTCTGTTTCCTTGCTTAAAATATGGTAAAAAAATTAATAAAACAAACAAGGAACTTAGAAATGAATAGAAAAGTCGAGTTATTTACTCATAAAACAACATTATATGCATTATCTTAGTTTTTGTTTTATTCCAAAATGGTTTATTGAACTACATATCAACACGATTGACGATAGTTTCTCTACTTTCACATTACATTTTAGTCGTTTGTTACTGTATATCATATTTGTGTTTCGTTTATTGTTTTGTGGACCGTCGTTTAGATAGTTTTATATTGGTCCTGTCAGGGCCTTTTATTGCATGCAATGTAGTATAAGATTGCTTATAGCTGAAGATCGTACCATATATACATATTTTCATATGCTTAAAAATAAGCTATAGAAACTCTATACAAATCTATTTCATCTTACGTGATTTTATGTGAGCCTCTTTTAAGCAAATCTACATGGTCTTCCAACCCTTCTATTTGGAGCTTTTTTATTTCAACAAGCTCTATATACCTAAAATAGAGTTTATCTAAATCAAGAAAAGACGTATGATTTAGAAATCGTATTGCATTCAACTACTAATATTTTGTGTTATATTAATACCAAGAACAAAGGTAAACATCTAACCAATTTGTCAGAATTATTGCCAACAAGAATGTGACCATAGTTCACGGATGCCCCACTCGCACTATCATTTTCTATTTTCAGTGGACCGTGACAGTGGGGTCCAAACTCTAATTTGGCAATGAAATTAGAAGGATTGTATCATAGGAAAAATGTCTACTAAGTTTCAAGTTGATTTGACTCCAATATCAGCAAAAACTACTTCGACCAAAAACTTTAACCTGAAGTGGAACAGACGGACGGACGGACGAACGGACCCACAGACTAGAAAACATTATGCCCATCTAATATCGTAGGTGGGGCATATAAATGTTTATATTACACTTAATGCTAATCTAACTCGCCAAAATTGTATCGATGTGCCTCTTTTAAGTTGTATTTTTCATCCACAGAAATGTCTGAATATTCTGAATGCTTTCTTTCTTTATACAAAATGATTTAAAAAAATATAAACATGAATTTTCTGTACAATAAATATAATACAGCGTCAGCATTTATTTAGAAAACTATCTTAATTTACTGTCTAATTCTTTCCTCTGCTTTCTGATTTTCATTAATGGCATCATTTGCAGCTTTTTGAGAAGCATCTTCCGTTTTAAGTGCTTCCAACTTCAGAAATTCAATTTCCGACTCCAGGTCATGGATATTTTTGCCTTGTCTGGAAATAAAGATTCAATGGATTACTGAAAGGGAAAGCAACATTATGAATTATTGTTCTTGTTTTATTTTTAAGTTAGCAATTTATGCATCTCTACAGCATTGTTGGTTTATATGTGAATTGAGGAATGTATTGCACAACCGAACATGTTTACTTTAATTGACCTGTTTGCATTATGAGATAACCAGTACATCTCTCACATTTAAATCTTATTTAAAAAAGACAAGCAATATAAATATAAATACCTTGTTTTTAACTCTTCATATTCTTTTTGTTGAGTTTGTAATTGTTGTTCCATTTTAGTTTTTACTTCTCTTAGATCCTCTTCCAGTTGAATTTTATAATCGATAATAGTTTGTAATTCTTCTTTGTGCAATTGATCTTTTCTTTGGATCTCCACTTCAAATCTTAAATTGTTTCAATTATATACAATAAAAAAATGCACATACATTCAGCAAAAAACATTATACACCGAAGGCCTAAATCATCAACAATATCATAAATATTGCCACGAATGTATTATAAACATGACCGTAAACATAGGGGTGTATTTGACATTGCCACTCACTCCTAGATCATTCAAATTGTTGTATCCCACTTATGATTTCCACTTTGAATAATGAAGAGGGCAGTACTTTCCACTAGACACAGATGTATCTGTGACACATACTTTCACGGTTTTGTATATGTAGTCAATTTACTGAGTATCACCCCGAATGGCAGAAAAATCAAAATAATTGTTGTATTAAAGCACTCTTTTGAGCTTGTTATATGTAATGTGGGTACAATCTACAACGTCTAGATTTATGTAAAAAGTTGTCAAGGAAAATGTAGATAAAAAACTTGTACAATTTTAAATGCAGTCTTCAACTAAACAAGAACTACAATCTTTCCAAGCTTTGCATGTTTTTCTAATTGAATTGTTGTCATATTTTGTGGTTTGTTTTTACAACTGGGCAACTGGGTTCTCTTTTCTGACTTTCAATTTATAATCAATTGAAATTGTAACTGGACATTTGTAATAAAATTCTAGATCGTTTTAGTTTTGTTTGAAGGTTTTTACTTTCATATCGAACGTATATATAGTTTTACTTCAAATGAATCCCGGCATATCCAATTCAGAGACGGATATTTTAAAACAACCTAGATAGATGTTTGTTTTTGAAAAGAAATTCGTAAATAGTTATCAAAGGTATCAGGAATATAATTTAGTACGCCAGACGTTCGTTTTGTCTACATAAGACGACTCATCAGTAACGCTCAGATCAAAATAGTTAAAGCCAAACAAGTACACAATTGACGATTATTTAAGACCCAAAATTCCATAAAAAGTTGTGCCAAATACGGCTAAGGTTATCTAAATCTGGGATAAGAAAATCCTACGTTTTTTTTCTAAAAAGTCAAAGTTTTGTAACAGAAAATTTATAAAAATGACTATATTAAAATTGATACTCTTGTCAACACCGAAGTGCTGACTACTGGGCTGGTAATACCCTCGGGGACGAAACGTCCACTAGCAGTGGCATCGACCCGGTGGTGTGTATAGTTATCAAAGGTACCAGGATTATAATTTAGTACGCCAGACGCGCGTTTCGTCTATATAAGACTCATCAGTGACGCTCATATCAAAATGTTAATAAAGCCAAACAAGTGCGTTCAACTATTTAACTTACTGATTTGTTATTTCTTTCATTTTCTTTTCAGCTGAATTACGACTATTCTTTAACAAATGGAGGTGTTTTTTCAGAGTTTCTCGATCTAACTTCAACTTTCGTATATAGTCGTCTTTGGATTTAATTTCTGTTTCTAACCTAAAATACGTGGCAAAATAATAACTGAAAAGAAATTCTAGCAATGTCTATATACAGTTAATGTTATCCTTGTTCATTTAAAGTTTTACAATAATAAAACCACTAATAATCATTATGATATGATTGACAGTACGACGCTGATATACCGAACTTAACTAAAAGAGGGACGACAGATACCAGAGGGACAGTCAAACTCATAAATCGAAAATAAACCGACAACGCCATGGCTAAAAAACAAGAGGCTCTCAAGAGCCTGAATCGTTCACCTGGTAAACAATGCCTTCGGCCATGTTTTTTGACGAAATAGAAAATAAAACACAAACTTTATTTTATACACCCTACTGATCATTCAAATGAAGTTTGGTTGAATTTGGTTGAGTAGTTTTAGAGGAGAAGATTTTTTAAAGTTAGCAAATATGATGAACAAATTGTGAAAAATTGTCATTAAAGGACAATAACCCCTTAAGGGGTCAATTGACAATTTTGGTCATATTAACTTATTTGTAGATCTTACTTTGCTGATCATTTTTGCTGTTTACAGTTTATCTTTATCTATAATAATATTCAATATAATGACCAAAAACTGCAAAATTTCCTTAAAATTACCAATTAAGTGACAGCAACCCAACAATGGGTTGTTTGATTCATCTGAAAATTTCAGGGATGATAGATCTTGACCTAATGAACATTTTTACCCCGTCAGATTTGCTCTAAATGCTTTCGTTTTTGAGATATAAGCCAAAAACTGCATTTGACCCCTATGTTCTATTTAAAGTAAGGGCGGCCATGTTTTTTGACGGATCAAAAATCGAAGCACAAACTTTGTGCAGGATAATCTAAGGAACTATCATGCTAAGTTTCATCCAAATCCATTCAGTAGTTTCAGAGGAGAAGATTTTTTAAAGTTAGCAAATATGATGAACAAATTGTGAAAAATTGTCATTAAAGGACATTTACCCCTTAAGGGGTCAATTGACAATTTTGGTCATATTAACCTATTTGTAGATCTTACTTTGCTGATCATTTTTGCTGTTTACAGTTTATCTTCATCTATAATAATATTCAAGATAATGACCAAAAACTGCAAAATTTCCTTAAAATTACCAATTAAGTGGCAGCAACCCAACAATGGTTTGTTTGATTCATCTGAAAATTTCTGGGCTGATAGATCTTGACCTAATGAACATTTTTACCCCTGTCAGATTTGCTCTAAATGCTTCCGTTTTTGAGATATAAGCCAAAAACTGCATTTGACCCCTATGTTCTATTTTAAGTAACGGCGGCCATGTTTTTTGACGGATCAAAAATCGAAGCACACACTTTGTGCAGGATAATCTAAGGAACAATCATTTTAAGTTTCATTCAAATCCATTCAGTAGTTTCAGAGGAGAAGATGTTTGAAAAATTGTTAACGACGACAGACGACGACGACGACGACGACGGACGCCAAATGATGAGAAAAGCTCACATGGCCTTTTAGGCCAGGTGAGCTAATAAAAAGACAATCAGACAACAATAGTACATATGACCTAACATTGAAAATTTAAGAATAAACAACACAAGCCCCATCAAAAACTTGGGGTGATCTCAGGTGCTCCGGAAGGATAAGCAGATCCTACTCCACACGTGGCATCCGTCGTGTTGGTCGTGTTCTAATACGGTAAATAGTCTAATTCGGTAGGTCACATTAATGAAAGGGAAGGTGATTGTAGTTACGACGTAAATATCCGAAATGTTCAAGTAAGACAAATTCTTTTAATAAAATGTGTACATGTTTATGTGTCGTAGACGTTTATTTGCAATTTTACATTTTAATTTGCAATATGAGATTTCCAGAATACTAAAAAAACTATATTACAAAAGTTGTATAAGCAAAAACAAGTAATATTTCAGTACATTCCCAATATGCAGATCCATATTGCCGAACCAACTACATACCCTGAGTTTAAATGTTAAATTTGACATACCATCTATACTATATAATTGTGTACACAATACAGTATATAATACATTCCTCCTTCCAATGGGAAAGAAGAGAATACTGATATTCATTGAAACGCTAAAGCATATACCCATTTAATCATACTCAATTCTCACAGAAATATAACAGTTTATAATTTAACCTCCAAAACTCCGCCTTAACTATAAACATTGTAATCTCTCCACTTAAAGCAGTTTGTTCACTCCTGTTATTACATGATACAATACTTACAAATGCAGATGATATGGATCATACTTTTTGTTTAAATGTGGCAATATTTTTCTCTTGTGGACTGCCTCTACTCTGAAATATACCATAAAATACATACATAAAATTGGGAATGGAAATGAGGAATATGTGAAAGAGACAACAACCCAACCGAAAAAGCAGATAACAGCCGAGGTCCACGAATGGGTGTTGAAAAAAACGATAAAATCCCGCATCCGAAGGCGGGCGTCAGCTAGCCCCTTGATAAAAATGTGCATATATACATGCACAATTCAGATTCATCAGAAGGTCAGCTGTGTTCGATGTGTCTATGCATCAACTTATTGTAGTTAGTGGCAAGGTATAACGGTCTTAGATCTTTTGAATATGATCGAATAATTACCAATTGTGTTCTATTCTTGATAATGGTAGTGACATTTTGATACAGTGTTGATTCGCAAGGCGGGTAATGCATTAATAGCAGGAGACGTTCACTCGGTCACCTGGTCTCGCTCTTTTTTGTGTCCATGTGGACCCTTCAATGTGTATTTGTTATCTTGATTGGTATATTCGTATCGTATGTATATATTAATCTAAACAGGTGAAAATAAATCAAGAATAATTAAAAAAATTATAAAGAGTTTATTTTAAACAAAAAACTTGTACCATTATTATGATATTTTAAGTAAACACAGGAGTGCTTACTACTTTAACTTAGATTGTCATCTCATAATCTGGCTATATCGAAGGGAAGGTAACCTAATGTAAATAGAAACCTTAGAACGTGTATATTGTGTATTGATGATATTGAGGATGAACTGCATTTATGTTATCATGTCCCTTATATTCAAATTTCCGTGAATGTTTGAGAAAACCATATAGTGGACGATATTAGCAAGCAAAATCGAGGGAATTGTGCAAATGATGATACAAGCATGAAATTACCACAAAGCATCATTATTATATACTTTTTTAAGAAATAACTGCTGACCATTAAAAAAAATATTTTTTTTCAAGATGGCCACGGCCATTTTCTAAAATGGCTGTTTTCTTCAGTTTGAAAATACTGATTTTTCTGGAAAACTTTTCTTTGAACTTCTTTTAGTAAAAACCAATTATCAGGTTTGGCGGCTGCCTTCCTTACATCACATATTTATAAACAAATGAATATTTGACATATCCAGTATTTGCGCATGCGCGAGAATGTTACAAAACTCTTTCAAAAACATTTGAACTATTTACTATATATTTATTGTTTTTGGATTTCTAATGATATTATGAATTGGTTTAATAACATTTCTCAAGGTTATGATACACATGTGTTTAACACTTTTGCGCATGTGCAAACTAGACATCAATAGCGATTTGTATGCACTACCAGGCAATGTTTAGGTATTCGATGGATAAGCCGAAAATGTGGTGAATCCCGGAGAAACATCAATTGTAACTGCAGATCAGCCACTTTTGGAAATGCTTAAGCAGATTCACTGGGAATGGCCTGATTTATAGGAAAAGATAAGTTTATCGTCATGTTTGGTGGATTACACATTGAAATGACTTGTTATAAAACTCTGGGTGATATATTGCGTGATAGGGGATGGACATGTTGTCTTACTGAAGCCAATATTGCAACACCAAGAACGGCAGATTATTTTTATGTATGTTCAAATGTACCTAGGACTAGACAGGCGCATCAGACAACTGCATGTATTTTGCTTGAACTGTTAATTTCGGATTACGAAAGCTAAACTCAGAATGTATAATTATTTCATGACTCTGTGACGTTCAATGATTTAAAAGACTGGTGTATAGAGTCATCTCGACCACAGTTTCATTCCTGACTTTCAATTATAAATTAAGAACTTCTTCTGATTTTGGTATTATGCTCATTTCATGAGTGAGATTTCGTACTTCACAAACAGTCCATATAAAGCATTATAGCGTATTGTTTTAGGTCTTGATCGTGTAAATTATGCTCGATCGTTACCGACCCATCTCCAAGATATGACTTCCCTTCCCGAACATTACCCACAGGTGGCAATGGAATTTGAAAATGATAATTTCACTGTACGTAAGACCAGCAAATATCTTCCTTATAACACAATTGATCAGGCACAAAAACAGAATAATGCAATTGTGAACGGCGATGTTGGTGCCATAGGATTAACCGAAGATCAAATTTAGACAAATGGATGGTAGCTGGACCAGGAGTCAGTATACTAGAAGATGAATTTGAAAGATCTTATGGTTTGGGTCATTCTATAACAGATGAACGACCTAATGAAGACTCTACGAAAACACAAAAAGATGTCTTTAAACAGCTTTAAAGACTTTGTAAAGTGATGAACGAGTTTGGAAATTCCTTTGTAGAAGAGTCGTCAGATTTGTAAAAAAAATACTCGATTTAGGAAAATGTTGAACAGGTTAGATATGTAAATAAACTCCAAGATATTGTTCCAAACAATACAAAGATCTTTTGAAGAAAATGCAAAACGAAGGAAAACCTGCTTTTTATAACCAAATAAAACATAACAATTTCTTTTTTTGGCCGCAATATGAAACTAGAAACGTTTTTGTCAAAAACGAAGCTAGAGAACCTTAAAAGTGATTGCGATATCTTTTCTAGACTTTTCATTTCTTTTCACAGTAGACAGTTTTACTTGGAATATTTCTTTATCCATAAAAACCAAATTTCTCCTCCGTCTTTATCTCAGGATGTTTCTTGAAATAGTGGTTTTAAATCGCTGCATATGGGTTTACTTGAAACATTCTGCGATTTTCTGATCCAAATTCGGACGCATTTATCGTTGGTGGGGCAGCAATGGTTAATTCCAGGTCATAAAAATATGACGTGATTATGCAAATGATGTCATACTGCCTTACATAAAATCTTGCATCGATAAGTATTCAAGAGTAGACATTGTATTTGATGTTTACTAAATGAATAATTTAAAGGCTGTGACAAGACAAAGGCAAGATTTTTGTGAAAGCTGGAAAGGTGTTTGAAATGTTCTAATAGAACACCAAGGGTTTGGAGTAGTTTTCTCTGTGAAGATGACAACGAAATGAAATTGTTGAAGATTCTTGCTGACAAAATTGCTTCTTAAGAGACTATTAAAAATGTGTATGTTACTCATGGTAAAAATGTTCTTTGCAATTTCAATAAGGATACTTCCTATCTAACCCTTGTAATCATGAAGAAGCAGATACACGAATGTTTGTCCATGTTCGGCATGATTATGAAAAGTGTTGTAAAATGTAATTTTAGGTAGTACTGACACAGATGTAATAGTATCAAGAATTACAGTATTCGCAAAACTAGGTAGAACACATTGTAGATAGGTTTTGGAAGGAATAAAGACTTTTGATGGCTTCCTGTACGCGACATATCAAATGCTTTTGGTCCTTGTGTGAGCTGTTCTTCCTTTCGTCCATGCATTCATTGGATGTGACACTTTGTCGAATTGTCGTGGGAAAGGGAAGAGGTCAGCTTGGCTAACAATGGAAGGTTTTTCAGATGTAAAGGACGTTGTTTTTTTTTGCTTAAGTATGAAGCGAGGCACGATGTGAATTGTTTGCCAGGAAGCAGCGGCATTGTGATGCAATTCCGCCTATAAGAGGTTCTTTTCCAGAGCACATCAAAAGAGAAGTAAATCAAGGAGGAGTTGTTTGGGCTCAGCCTGATTCCTGTATTCGACAGGTACATGTACCAAGTCATGAACACTGGGGTTGGATGAAAGAAAGAATCAATGACAGTTGGAAACTGTAACTGCCGTTGCATCCTCGTGTCAGGAACTTTTGCAATGTTGAGGCAAAAATCCAGCTGTGTTGGTAACTGTAAATGCTACCGTTCAAGTCTTCCTTGTACGGGTTGTTGTATAGGCAATTGTCAGATAATTATAAGATGAGCAACCTGTCTTTCTTACCAAACTAGGCATTTGAACTTAACAAAGAGTGTTATCACTTGTTAAGTTGATGGAAATTATAAAAATATTTTCTACGTATTTGCCTCCATTTTGGAACCGGAAATCAATATTTTTCTTCATTTATGTGTTGTCTTGTCGTACTTAAGAACTGTTTTTAACGTTTTATCATAAATTACATTAGATTATACCTATAACACATCTTTCAAGAATTTACATCCCTTGTGAAGTTGCTTGAAAGTATAAAAATTGAAATTTTTGACTTTTTTGCCGGCATTTTGAAACCGGAAGTCACCTTTAGTTTCATTAAGGTATTGTCTAGTCGTAATTAAGGAACTGTCATTTACTTTTTATCAAATCTAACATTGAATTTTACATATAACACACCTTTCAAAGGATTCACGAATTATTGCCAATTTGTAATGACGCCATTTCCAAAATGTGTGGTGGCCATCTTGAAAAATAGATTTTTTTTCTGACCAGCAGCAGATTTTTTTATAAGTACCATTTAGTCAACCTTTTGGCTATTTATTTTAGGTATTTTTAACATATAGCTCTTCAACGATTTTAGGTACTTATACATCTTCGGATTTCAAATGTTTGGCTTTGAGCGTTCCTGATGAAGGTAAATCCAGAAAAGCGCTTCGGACGCAATAAATTATTAAACGTGTTGTTTTATATTTTTATACCTAACTTCATGCTTGTATCACGATTTGCACAATTATATTCATAATATCTCCCACTAATATTATTGACGTAAGCCATCTGTTTATAAACTTTTACAATTATTAAGCACTTTTAATGTAAAAGACTTGTGCAACTTAGGAAAATATATATGTAGAGCACTTAAGCTCAGAAATGACTGTTTTCAGTAAGTTCATTTGATTTCTTCTCTTATTATAACCTTTTTCATACATAGGTTTAGGAAAAAGGTAATGCGAAACGTATTTGCAAAATATTAATTGTTCAGCTTGGTCTGCTGCGATTCTGGTCATTCAGTTTCTTTTGTGATTTTCAGTTATAAACCGATTTATTTTTCGCGCTAATAAAGTCACTGACCTCATGCATAAAGTACTTACTGTATGCCATCTATGGGAGGACCAGCAGGATTACCAACCGATAAGCCAGGACATAAGGGCGTATCCTGTAATTCATTGGAGTGACAGCTTCCATCTCTGCTAGGATCTCTGTAAACATATAATACTCTTATCTTAAACAAGTAAATATCAGATAGTTTTTTCGCCACTACTGCTACCTACGTGTACGCTTACCTATCTTAGTTAACAATGCTGCATGTTAACTTTATGTTTTGTGTGTTTAAAATAACAGTGGTAGATTGTTTTTCTATTCGATTTGTAAGTGGTTCTGGGCTTTCTAAGTTTTTTTTACTTTTTCCATTTGAAATGATATTTTCTCAACAAGCTTTGACGACGCAAAAATATAGCCTACAACGTAAATGAATCGGGTCAAATTAGGGAATTCTAACTGCTATTTATACACAATATAATACAGTAGATCAGCTAATGTGATTTAATTCTATTTATTATCATGGTTACAGATACAAATTACTAAGACAAAAAATATGTTTCCAATAATAAGTTGAACTCTTAATTATAAATATGACAAATGAAATTAATTTCTGATAGGGGGTACTTTTAAATTATCAATATGACCGATGACATTTTTTTTCTAGTTGACTGAATTCCTAAGTATTCAATGTCACCAATGAAGTATATGTCTGGTATAGTTTCGATACCTTAGATAAAACTTTAGTTACAGCAATGTATTGGAAATTCACAATATATACATCTACGAGCAATTGTATTATTATGTTAATAGGGTACTCTACGTAAATCAAATCTCCAGTATCAGCGGGAAAAGTTCCAAGTAATCCAGTAGGTATACATATGACATTCATACTTTGATTTATTATACAGTATAAATACTGTAGTCTTGTTATTGGAAAATATATTTCAAGTGTATGTCTTTGGATAGACACTCAAGACACCATAAATTACATCTTTATGTACTTGTTTAGATTAAAATACAAATTGGTTTCCATTAACATTTTATTTTCACTTTTATTTCCCAATATTGCAACTATACAGGTAGGTTTTGTCTAATATGTATATGTCTAAAGTTTTAACCGAATTTAAATACATGTGTTCGTAAACATTCACTATGTCTATCAATACCCATCTAATTAATTGCTGATATGATCAGCGTAGCTTTCGGTGCTACTACTGTGGATTCGTTTATTCTCATGGGTATCAATTTTCGTGGATATCTAATTTCGAGGTATTGTCAATCTCTGCATACTAAGCCTATAGAAATTTATAATTCGTTGAACATTGAAATTCGTGTTCCACCTGTACCCAAGAAACACACGAAAATTGGCATCGAACGAATAATAATGAATCAATAGTATATACATGTAAGATGATAAAATAAAAAAAGTTTCTTAAATTTGTAATTGATTAATGTGGAAATTATCAAGGAGACAAAAATTCAAGTGTTCCAGGAAACGATTTTACCCATACCTAATATATCTTATATTTATTGATAGATCACTGCTTACAAAAATTAGAATAAGTGCACATTCACTTGCAATTGAAACTGGGAGATATAGCAAACCAAAAATTTTAGCAAGTGAAAGATACTGCAAACTTTGTAAAGATAAAGTGGAAGATGAAGTTCATTTTCTTTTATATTGTCCTCTATATAAAGACCTTCGAGAGAAGTTTGATATTTTCAATCACCTTAATAATGATGATGATATTAAATCAACGATTTATTTACTCAACCCAGTAAATCTGGTTGACACCAGACAAATATGTAATTATTTAAGTCAAGCTTTTGAACTTCGTAATAAAAATCTAATGTCAGTTGGTCTACCATAAATATAATACTGAGTAATACTGTGATATTATATATATAATTAGTACTTGAAATGTTTCTTTATGTTGTATTTGCATAAATTGTCATGTTTAATGTGTTTGTATCTTGGAATACGCATTGTATCATATGTGCTTTGTCCAATAAAATATTTGAATTTGAAAAAAAAAAAAAAAAAAATTTGAATTATATTTTATTCTTAGTCTTTTACAAATTTTGGTTTTAATGTTCTTTGTGAATATCAGATGAAACCATAATGGCGCCTGGCGTTTATTTCTGTGAAAATATTTTAAAAGAATTGTTTTTTTTCAATACTATTTTCTCTGTTCCAAGTGTTATATGTTCTATGGTTATAACAAGTAAAGCTGATGTTAGAATATATTTAGATAGGACATTCTATGAAACAGTGATTTAATTCTTTAATGGACCCCTTCAAGCACAAAAAGGTATATTACTTTTGATATTTGGAAACTGAATTGATAGAAACTACCGCTAGCAATTTTTATGCACGAATTCAAGAAGGGGGAAATAATTTAGGACATAGATCAAATCGACATCTCTGTACTCTATCGTGAGAACGGTTTTTAGTTTTATAAAAATTATTATCTGCATAATTCAGATACAATCCATAAATTATTTTGGGACAATCTTATTGTGCATTTTATGAAATAAAAGTAATTTGTCATTTCCCTCTAGAACGCAGTTTCCAATCCAGTTGCGAATATTTGATGCATATTGGTAGCTTTAATCTGGAAGCTTTTTTTCTCCAGAATCTTTTTAACAGCACACATCCCATAGCTCGCCTACATATTAAATTGGTATGCATGCAATGCAATACTTTTTATTTTTCATCTACAAATGAACGTGTTTTATGTCGTATACGAAGGATTAGATATTATCTAATCATTCAGTTTTACACATTTAACATATAATCTGTTTAAAAGTATTTACTAATATTAACAACGACCATAATAAGGACAGCCAAGTTTTTTACAACAATTTATTCTGAAATGAATGTTTATAAACATAACGTCAATAAGTAGTAATTTAAACCTTTACAGCAAATTTTTTAGTAACTAAATACATGTTTTTATATTGGTAACACCATTGACATGATTCTATCAAAGGATGACCTAAAATTGTTAAAATTGAAGGAACACTTCATTTTCCCCATTGCATATTTATAAATATAGTTGCTACCATATTATAGGAAGAACTATTTAAGTTTTTAAAACAATGATATCATTTTCCCTAAATTTCCCTTACCGAAATATGCATTTTTTTTTATAATGACCCATATATCCAATGAAAATTTTCCGCATAAGTGTGTGGTTCAAGTTTTGTGAATTTTTTGTATTTTTGTCAAATGATAAAAAATCAATATTTTGTCAATATTTAATGACAATTAAACGAGCAAAATTAGTTTTAGTCAAGGTGTATTGCCACCTTTAATGCAATTTAGACGGGTCACTTATGAGTTTGACCATAAATTGTGCTTCATAACAGTACAAGAACAAGTCTGCTTTTAAAGGGGCGCAATTGGAGCCCATTGGAATACCTTTAAGCTGTCGATAAATTGTATTGCCGAAATGTACATAAATATGATCAAGGATAAAATTAACGCACCTTCAATCATCTCATCACAATTCCAGTAAGAATACGGAACATTGAAAAAGAAGGCTTAATTTAAATGAGTTGCAGAAAATATATTTATATCCACCTTGTTTTACATGTAGCTAAGTATCCAACTTGTATGAAAGTTGTTTATAGTTCCGTTATATTGACAACATTTGGTGAGCTACCCATCCAGACACAATAGCTCACTGTGGTAATAATTAGGACCAAGCAGTCTAAAGTTAATTATAGGATTATCTCATTTTTCATAAAGGTTATTGATGTGTAAACCGGGTCGATCAACTCACAAACTGAGTAGAACTCCGTTATGTCAAGTTTGTGAGTAAGGGATCCGGTTTACACATCAATAATTAATAGTTATCCCATAAGGACGCGGTGTGTCAGTGTAAGATCATCCCGATGGCCGGAGGCCAGAGGGTGATCTTACACTGACACACCAAGTCCGAATGGGATAACTATTTTACATCCCAGCTGTTTTAGATTAGACGAAAAACCATTTACAATTCATAAAATCTAGTTTAGAACGCCACACAACCATTATAATATACTTTATATATTACTATATGATGTATACCCTTTATGATCCCCTAACACGATGAGTAGATATCAAACAATGTCAACTCGCCCCACTGGCCAATCGGCCCACACTATTTTGCCACTTTATGAAAAAATCGCCCCACTCTTGAAACCGGCTCGCCCAACTTTAAAAAAGTGTAAAATCAAATTGAACTATCAGTCTGACAACTCATTTATTTAACGAAAAGGGTTTAAACCCCACTGAGTAAAGGTCTGCCAACTCGTCCATGTTATAAAAATATCTTGCTTCCTTTAAGTATGTTAAATTTCTGATAGTTCGTATCCAGTCGTCCTGGTGAAGTGGTTTGTGTCGTGGCTTGATATGCTAAAGGTCTTGAGTTCGAATCCCAGCATATACACTGGATTTTTTCTACGTGAATTTTGATAGATAGTCTTCTCCGTATAATTAATTATAAGTTTTAGACTGGATTTGACATTCCCGCCAAAATGTTACAGAACAAAGGAAAGCATGCATAACGAACAAGCGTAAACTGGGGTGATCTGGTAGGGGTGATCCGGCTCAGATCACCCCTGTTAGAACAAAGGAGCTGGGATGTAATTAATAGTTATCCCATAAGGACGCGGTGTGTCAGTGTAAGATCATCCCGATGGCCGGAGGCCAGAGGGTGATCTTACACTGACACACCAAGTCCGAATGGGATAACTATTTTACATCCCAGCTGTTTTAGATTAGACGAAAAACCATTTACAATTCATAAAATCTAGTTTAGAACGCCACACAACCATTATAATATACTTTATATATTACTATATGATGTATACCCTTTATGATCCCCTAACACGATGAGTAGATATCAAACAATGTCAACTCGCCCCACTGGCCAATCGGCCCACACTATTTCGCCACTTTATGAAAAAATCGCCCCACTCTTGAAACCGGCTCGCCCAACTTTAAAAAAGTGTAAAATCAAATTGAACAATCAGTCTGACAACTCATTTATTTAACGAAAAGGGTTTAAACCCCACTGAGTAAAGGTCTGCCAACTCGTCCATGTTATAAAAATATCTTGCTTCCTTTAAGTATGTTAAATTTCTGATAGTTCGTATCCAGTCGTCCTGGTGAAGTGGTTTGTGTCGTGGCTTGATATGCTAAAGGTCTTGAGTTCGAATCCCAGCATATACACTGGATTTTTTCTACGTGAATTTTGATAGATAGTCTTCTCCGTATAATTAATTATAAGTTTTAGACTGGATTTGACATTCCCGCCAAAATGTTACAGAACAAAGGAAAGCATGCATAACGAACAAGCGTAAACTGGGGTGATCTGGTAGGGGTGATCCGGCTCAGATCACCCCTGTTAGAACAAAGGAGCTGGGATGTAACCTCTAGAAAAATGTGTTTAATCCTTATAATTCTTCAGACAAACATACGCGATTAGAAATAAACATTATTTGTTTGATGGCTACAATATTTACCACCAATAGCACATTCAAGTATTTATAGATATGCAAATCATATAAGAATTATACATATATCACAGACATATTGACTAAAACCATCACAAAAAGCATACAAATAAATATATATATATAATAAAGACACCAACACAAAAGTTGAAGTTGATAGTAACTTTGACAATGCTATTCAGTTAATAGAAAATCGACAAAGATGTCGATAAACAAGTTTAATTTGAAGTTGACATGTATATTGTAAAAATATCCTAAATGGTACATATCCTTTTTTTTTTATAAAGTACTAATTAAGCGATATATAAATACAAGAGTAAGTAAAAAAAAATTGAGTCTGAATCGGACCTCGTGACCTGCATGCTTCCAACGTCAATAATTCCCCTAGCAGGCACGTCAAAAGTCATACAACCAAATTAAAGAACATAATAGCATGGCGACAAATAAACGGAAAACTGTAAAGTATATATAAAGAAACACCATAGTATGAGTTGAGAAATGTACTCTCCATACGCGAATGAAGTAAAAATATTGCTGCTTAGATTAGTTCGATGAATTAAAATAAATGATTTGATTTGATTTTCTGTGTTATAACGCCACTTTTAAGCACCTCTTTTTGGCTATTTCGTGGCGTTTGGTTTTGATTTGTGCCGGAGGAAGCCGGACTGCCCTGAGACAACGACCGGCCTTCGATAGGAAAATTCCATTGAAAATTATAAGAAATAAAAAAAAAAAACTATGAAAAATGAGCTATCAGTATCAACAATTACATATAACAGCCTTGTTTTAACCGAAAAAAATCATTTTGATGTGAGCATTGTATTAAAAGGTATGTGCGTAGCAATTAGTGTTATTACTTGTGAAGATGAACTTACTTTTGAATTCCAAGTATATCGTAGATAATACACTGATCCAAATGTTTAGGTCTGCAGACAACATTAATCACCGGGATATTTTTGAGTGCAGATAGATCAAAACGTGCGTGCATGTTTGTCAGTTTAAGGAATGCCTTTTCCCATTCGCTTAATTCTTGTAAAAACCGAACTGGAAATATTATTTTTCTTCTCATGTGTTGCATTTTGTCTTTTAGATCTTGAAAAGATTCATTTTGTTGAATTATATATTGTTCAACGCTAGACATTTGAGATTTCACAATTTCCGAATCCCGAGCAAATGAATGTATCGTATCTTCAAATTTAGAAACGATGGAACCTACGGAACTCTTGAGAATTGGAAGAAAACTGGATTTTTTTTCTTTCTCGCATATTTCTGACAAGTCATTTCGGCTTTTATCTAAATCTAAAGCAAACTTTTCAATTTCTTTTTCAGTTTCTACAAGTTTTCTCCTCTTCCGGATATCACTTTCCATGAGGCCATAGTGTTTATCACAATCATCATGTTTATCCTTGAATGACCTACAAACTAATCGACTACATGTAACACAATATGAGAATAAATCCATCCATGTTTGGTCACATTTGTTGCAGGTATATATCTCATCAACAAAAAGTTCAGATCTATGGGATCTCGCCGATCTTTCTTGAAACAAAAAATCATCACGTATCTGACAAGTATCACAAATCTTGGAATAGCAGTTTGTACATGCATCTGTTTTTGCGACCAGTTTCGCTGAACACTCTAAGTTGGAATCCATTTTGCCATGAATTAAAAATTCTTGCAATTGAATATTTCATACATCTTTCATTATGCGTGTAAATATTATTGTTGGTTTGAAATATCTATATCACCTGATACATTAAAAAGATAAAGTTAAGTACACGTTAAATGAGCGATCATGTAATATATGTCTGGCCAATCCTATGTTTATTTATGAATATAAATTGTGTACATAGGTATATTTATTGTACACCTTTTATATAAGACATGCCTCTATATAATTCTGAAGGTTGCTTAAGTGACATGATAAATGATATCTTTCACTTTCTTTCAAAAGCAATCAAGTGGTTAAAAGGTAATTTAATGTTTTCAGTATACGAGTGTTCTTCTTATGAATGAATTAGTATTTAAAACGAAAGTTAATATTATCTTATATGAAAATAACTGTACCAAGTAAGGAATATGAGAGTAACTGTTGATATCCATTCGTTTGATGTGACAGAGCTTTACATTTTGACATCGATAAGGGTCTTTCCGTTTTGAATTTTCCTCTGAGTTCAGTATTTTTGTGATTTTACTTTTTTTATCATATAAGTACATACTATTAGTTCTTTGTTAACTATTTCACTTCTATATTCCATATCATTTATTCATTGTTAACCAATAACATCTGGCATTTTCCAATTTGTAAATTGTATCAAGGTCAACTGTTCAAAGGAACCATCACCATTACTATGACCTTAATGAAATGAAAACTAGGTAAGCTATGATAAGAGCCTATAAATTACCCCTCACACATACATAAATACCTTCTTCTATAGAAATCATCAAATTCTGTTGTTTTTCCAGAAGCCAAAAGCACTAAAAGTTCCGTTTGTGTTAAATTTTGAAAAATGCAAAATGCGTATATTTACAATATTAGGTCAATGTCAGAAATTTTTTTTTTATGAGTCTTAGAAATTTGGAAAACATTTTTTTTTTACATTTACATGTTGTGTTCATTCATGTATGATACTTTGCATTTTCATCTCTTACCAGCAAGAGCAGTACTTGCTTGTTTTTCGGCTGCAGATGCAATGAAAATCCTCCTGTTTTCCAATATGCAGTTTCAATTTTGCGTGTAAAAAGTTCTACATCACCATATCATAATAGGAATTATTATGCCAAATTCATGTTGATAGTTTTACTAACTTGCATCTTTACCTATTAAATCATCAACCCTGGTATTCTAAGAGTAACTTTTAAAATATTTGCATTAGTTTTCGACATGTTTTTATTATATTTTCTCAGTGTATTTTCAACCGATTGTTTTATAATTTCAGTCCCAGTATCTTTGATGGTTTTTGTAGTAAAGTTCCTAAATATTCTTAAAACTTTCTTCCAACATTATGTTTACTTCAGATAACTTCAATTTCAGTGAGCATATTTAAATTTCATGTATTATTGAAATGTTAAATACAGGAAAATATCAGATTAAATTAACGTGGCAATTTTTAATAGTAAAGTTTTTATTTCATTTACAATTGAACTTTTTACATTAAATCGAGATTTCAGTTATGTTGATCTGTAATATATATTTGAATTTAATAAACTTGACCAACTTCTTAAGATAAGACCGACCGTACGTGTACGGAGGGGGGACAGGACCTTTATCAGGACTCCGGGATCGGGTGTTTTTAAGCTCTGGATTTCGGGATTGACACTTTCGGGATCCAGGAATTATTTTTTCAAATTTCGGGATGTCGGGACTTAAATCTATTCAAATTGGGAACTTCAGGATTTCGTGCTTTTAAGTCCGGGATTTCGGCAAAATTTTACTTGTTAGTAGATCTGGTCTTGATGATCATATTTTTGTGTGACTTAAAGTGTCTATTTATCTATTAATTTTTTTTTTATCATGCAAGGCAAACGCAAAATTTATAAAAATCGTCTTTAAATGAACTTTATAGTAGATCTTGTCTTGCTGATCATTTTTGCCAAGTGAGATTTCTAACTATCTTTTACATTTTTCAAGATATAAGGCAAAACACGCAAATTAAAAAAAAAATGGTAAAATCTTCATGAAAGGCAATAACTCTAATTAAGGAATAACAGTACTGTAGTTGAAGAGTTGCCTCCGTCAATTGTAGATTTGACGGTCGCAAATGCAGTTTTACTGGCGACGCGTAGCGGATACAGTAAAACGGAGATTGGGACCGTCAAATCAAAATTGACGGTGGCAACTCTTCAACTACAGTACTGTTATTCCGATTCTAATGCATTACAAAAAGAAATAATACGATAAAACTTGGAAAAATGTCTAAACTTGACAAATAAAAAAAAATCCACGAAACTTCATGAACGATGAACGTCATAGGTAAACGTGACGTCATACAAATGAAAACTTACAAACTGGAGGTTATTACGTTATCTGTACGCTTCAAATTCAGATAAATTTACATAAAAACTGTGAATTCGAGGTAGGTGTTGTTTTATTTTCGATTATGTTGTAGTAATCAAACATTTGTTGATTCAATCATTTCAACATGTTCAAAATGGTTGTCCCTCCTTAGTTACGCCTGGTCAACTGTGGATTTGACGGCAACTTTTAACCAATGAAAAAAATTGTTACATACACATTGCATTAGAAAAAGGAGTTGACTGACAGTTTCGATCAAATAAGCTTATTTATACAACTTGTCTTTCTGAACAGTTTTGCCTTATTAAACATTTACGTAATATAATTTTTTAGACAATAGGAAAAAAATAGAAAGTAGAAAAAATAGTCATCTAAGGCAATAACTCTTTTAAGAAGTGTCTGGCAATTTTGAAACATACGGACAAATGTAAGAACTCAACATTGTGAACATTTTTGCCCATGTCAGATTTTTTGTTTTTATAACGGTTTTCAAATAATAGACAAGACTTGCATTTTACCACCTATGTTCTATTTAAAGCCATGTTGGACACCTTGGTTATCATGTGGGATCATCAAACATATCTTTCAAACTAAATACCCCAATGATGTTTATGGCCAAATTTCGATTTTATTCTGCCCAGTTTCAGAAGAGATTGTAAAAGTAAACATAAGAAGATGGACACCAAGTGATGAGAAAAACTCACTTGGCACTGGGTGCCACATGAGCTAGAAACAAAACAATAAAGACACAATAATGTCAAAGAGAAGTAATGAGAACACTCACATTGGCAATTTGAATCAATACAAAACATTATTTATTCAAAAATATTTTTCCTCAAGTACATGTACCACAATAAATCCAGTCCTATGATTTACAATTTGCTTTTGACAAAATTGTGATATTAAAAATACCTTTTATGATTTGTGATTTAAGACTTCTTACGTTTACACTTATGTTTTATATTTAGAAACAGCTGCCAAGGTTTGATATGCAGGAAAAATGGGGTTATTGAAAGGAGATTTTAGAAAAAAATACCAAAAGGACATTGACAAACACTATAAAGTGATGCCAAAACAGACTATAGGGCAATGTGTGCAAAAATACAGGAAGCACATGATGCAAGAGAATTGTGTAACAGTTCTGAATATGCAAGACAATTGAATGATATAATTCTTCAGTCACCAAAGCATCAATAGTCATCTTTCAGTTATGCTCTGGAGTCCCATTATTGCTTCAATCCATGTTTTTTACACTTTGTTGGATAATTGTCTCAACAGCAATTATTACACATCTCCATATTTTAAATAAGATGTTGAAAAAATTATTAATCAAAGACACTGAAAAAGATATCATTTAAAGACATTGTCAGAAAAGTCCTCAATGACATACAACATGTACAGCATTCAATGCAGTGAAACAAGAAATGAGGTTTTATCCAGGTGTGACAATATTTTAATATAAATCCTTGTTTCACATGTAAAATGATATTCTGTTTGTGTTCAATAAAATATATAACAATGTTTGATTGAACATTATAGGTATAACTGTATAACAATTAGTACATTATGGTGAAGAAGATCATGAAGTTGTTGAAATGGAATTAACAGAATACAACATAAAATAATGTGTAGGTGATATCATTAGTAAGTCAATCGTCATCTTATTAAAAATGACTTTTAGTGTCAATGATCTTATTCCTTAGTGTCCACACTCTTATTCCTTGTCAATTTCTCATAGATTCTTGATGAAACAGTCTCAAAATTACAATATCTAAGCTATAGAGTGACACAACAAATGCTATCTTCTGTGTGATGATTCCTGTAAGCTTTGTTCCATTAACTGTAAATCATGGGAATCGTCTTTTACAATTTGTATTAAATGTTTTAGACCATCTTGTTGCTGCTTCAGAAGCTGAAAAAAAAATAAGTATGTACTATCATAAACAAGTGTCTGAGAGTATTGTACATGGCAATAAATAGTCACCAACCAGTTAAAAATTCATTGTAACGGAACAAAATGCTAACTTGATGTCATGGTGTAAACTATATAACACATTTCAATGTCTCTAAGCATGACGAACAAAAGTGTGTAAACCGACTTTTTAAATGAATTTTCAAAGTCTAAGAACCATAACCCTGCACTGACCAGAACAAAATTTGAAATTGATCAGTAACTTATCATGATTAAACCTGATATCAAATCTATATCTTCTAGCAGGAAGATTTAGGTAAGGAAAACTTAGTTGCCAAACTGACAGATGGACAGACAGACAGAAGGAGGGAGTTGGTTTTCCTTTAGACTACCCATAAAATTTTGAAAACAAATTTAACATTCATTCACATTTTGAAAGTTCAAAATGTTGGCCAATAGGAAGACAAGTAGTTATCTGACAGATCAGATATGTGTGAAGCTCCCACCATACAACTTATTACTGTCAAGCTTCCGACTAAATATAAACTTATATTAATCAAAAACATTAACTGAGAATAAATTGTACTTAAATCACATTATCACATAAATTTCCATGTTCAGTGAACCAAGTAATCTGAGCCAAGACCCTTATTTTTAGCAATAAAATGTATTTTTCATAAAAATTCACATCATAATGCACATGTGGTCTGTAGAACTGTATTTTTTGTTGTGTTTTTTTTTTTTTTGGGGGGGGGGGGGGGGGTTTCAGTTCATATGAAACCTTTTTATGTTAGTTTCAAGTTGTTCAAGATGTAAAGAAAGCTACCTCAAATCATAACCTTAATCTAATGCATAACTCACCAAAACAAATGTAAATTAAAACAATGCTATAATACTACCTTACAAAATGCTTATAACATTTATTAAACAAGAATGTGTCCCCAGTACACAGATGCCCCATCCACTATCATTTTCTATGTGCAGTGGACCATGAAAATGGGGGAGGAAAATCTCTAATTTTGCATTAAAATTAGGAAGATCATATCATAGGGAACATGTGTACTAAGTTTCAAGTTGATTGGACTTCAACTTCATCAAAAACTACCTTGACCAAAAACTTTAACCTGAAGCGGGACAGACCGACGAACGAATGAACGGACGAACGAATGGACGCACAGACCAGAAAACATAATGTCCATAAATGGGGCATAAAAAATAAATATAGCAAGAAGTGCACAAAGGAATTATGCAAAAAACGTTCTACATCATCAAAACTTTACTGAAATCTTGTGTAGTCCATTTCAATGTTATCAAACAAAATTCATTTATTAATCCAATGACTCATTTGGTCTATAAAGATTGTTATAGAAAAAAAATATTTACATTCCTTTCATATAAACAGATCCACTGCAAACATTTTTTTAAAATTTTTTTTTACTTTGCTAGTCTTTTGTCAACTTAAAAGAATGTTACTCAATTTATCAAAGTGAGAGCCATTTTTCTGTTTAAACCTGTATGTTTACCTTAAAACTACAATTAATTAAGACAAAATAACATATGCACACCACAATTATGTTAAAGCTTACCTGTTTGATTTCTTGTTGTAATGATGGGTCCATTTGGTAACTAAAATCAGCTCTATTTCCAGCTAAATGATTCTGCATACGGATTTGGGACATCAATTCATTTAGCCTTCCCTGAAAAAAGTTATATCAATGATTAGTACATTCAAAAATTAGGAACAAAATAATTGACTATGTTTTTTCAATGAACATTATTAATGGATGTGTGTAATAAAGCTAATGGGATTAACTTCACATATTTATTTTTAATAAAATCATAAAATATCCTTCTTCAAATTAACACCAATAATTTTTGGTAAAATGGCTATACCAAGTCAGGAATATGGCAGTTGTTTTTCACTTGTCCTGTTGAGTTGATAGAGTTTGACTGTCAGTTTTAATGGACTTCATAATTTGAAATTTGCTTAAGGTTTAGTATGTGTCTATGTAATTTTTTTTACATATTAAATCAATTAATTTTGAAGATTATTTTTTTACATCATTGAAAAAATAAAAAAAATAAACTTTCTTTTTATTAATTTCATTATAAGTTATCTCCCTTATTCTGTAACATTTTGTACAGATATCTGAAAATTCTATTATCTAATTCAAATGGGCACCAGGAATTATTTGGTACATCTTACACAGAGAACAAATAACAAAATATGATCACAGAGTAAAATTGGAATCTCACCACTTTTTATACTTAAATAACTTGTTTACTTATTTGTAGATCTTGCCCTGCGTATCATTTTTCTGCATATCATGTTCTCTTTATCTAATATGTAGTTTCCACAATATTTCGAAGAAAAAAATCTTTCAAGGGAAATTACTGCTATCAGAATTCATAACAATGATGACCATGTCATTTGTGCTCTTACATTATTTTTGCTGTATACATTTTATCTCTTTCAATAGGTGGTACTTCAGAAATAAAGTTAATCACAAACGAAACACAAGTTTGGGAGATACTTTAAAACATTTATAGATATTTTGGGTTTTTTTTAGCTACTGGTTCCCAGATATGATCTTTATGCTTTATCTCAAAGACATAACTTGGAATTTATACCAGTAAAAATACAGTTGGATTGTGATTAAATAGAATTCTCAGGAAGACTCAAGGTCATGAAGGTAAAGTGAAAAACTATTAAGAAGTATGAGGCATATAAATGTTGGTGAGTTTCTGAAATCATCAGTACTTTTTTTAAACTAGATTATAACCCTAAGACCATAATGGCATTGTGTTCATGTTAAGTTTCTATTAATTGGCCCAGTAATTTTAGAGAAGAAGACTTTTGTAAAAGTTCAGGGTAAGTTTAGAGAAGACTTTTGTAAAAGTTAACGGCCAATAAAGGAAAAAAAGTGTTGAGCTTGAATGGCCCTTCAGACATGATGAACTATAAAAAATAACAAGCAATTAAGGTGGTACCCAACACTTTTGCTAAAATTAATTTGGCTCGTTTTTTTGACCCTTTAACAAAAATATAAAAATTTCAAAAATTTTGAACCAACCGTTTTGTCAGAAAAATTACACTGGTTATATAGTAGTTTGAAAAACACCAATTTTGATCATTGAGAAGCTTAATATTCCCTTTACAACACAACGTAATTAAAACGTTAAGCTGATTTTACAGAGTTATCTCCCTGTAGTGTAAGGTACCACCTTAATATTGCAAAATATCTGAACCTACTTTAAACTGTGTTGGGTGATTTAACTCTGCTTGAGTTTTCTCTAAATGGACCCTGAGTTGCTCTTCATCAGCTTGTATTGCGTAACCCATCTTTCTGAAGATTTCCTGTTTAACTACCACTTGTAATAACCTGTGACTCAGTTCTATGTGTTTTCTTTTGTATTCATCCATTTTTGACATCATATTATTTTGTTTTTGTTGGAACTGTTGTAATTCATTTGCTATCATCTGAAAATAGTATGAAATTTTGAAAAAAATTAAAACTTACAATAAAATAACAAAATGGCATACTTTAAACTAAGGACTCAACTTGTTAAAATTCAAACATGTTTTAAATAACAATTTGTTTTACAGAAAAGATTCATGTTTTGACAAATGGACACACTGAACTATTACATATTTTTGTTTCAGGGCCAGCTGTAGCCCATTTTTGAGTGCAGGACTTCAGCGCTGTATTAAAGACCCATTGGTGGCCTTCCACTGTTTTCTGCTCTCTGGTCAGCTTGTTGTCTTGTAGACACATTCCCAATTTCCATTCTCAACTTTATTTCAATTTAGTTTTCAATTTATGATGTCATTATGTAATTATTATGTAAGCATTTCTATATTTATATGAATAAAATGAGTGTATAGGTTATATGTCAATGTCACAACAACCCAAGTTAAATAAAAAACAAGAATGTGTCCATAGTACACAGATGCCCCGGCCCACTTGCACTATCATTTTCTATGTTTAGTGGACCGTGAAATTGGGGTCAAAAATCTAATTTGGTATTTAAATTAAAAAGAGCATATCATAGGGAACATGTGTACTAAGTTTCAAGTTGATTGGACCTCAACTTCATCAAAAAGTATCTTGACCAAAAACTGTAACCTGAAGCGGGACAAACAGATGGACAAAGGAACGAACGTACCCACGGATCAGAAAACATAATGCCCCTCTACTAGCTTAGGTGGGGGCATTTTAATAAATAAAAATTACATCTAGTCTCTGTTGATGAGCTTTTGTTTGCTGTTCCTGGTGTTTCATTCTCTGTTGTAAAGCATTGAATCCTACCACTGGAACAGGGATCAAGTTCTCTTGGTCAGGGTTATCTAACTTTGCCTGCTCCCAAATAAATGGATGAATTCCTACAATATAAAGTAATAAATATCTATTTCTGTCATTGAAAGAATCCTGAATTTAATTGGCATAAAGATTGTATTGGAGCCATTACATTGTTTATAACTGGTAACCTAAATATTTTGACAACCTCCTTTTTGGGTTCGGCTTTCATATAATAAAGTTATGGTCACATTAACATGAAATTTAATACATGTGTTTACTATAAATGAGCTTAAAATAAAATATATGCCAAATGTGGGTTTAACCCAGACATTACAGTTCATTTAAAAATTTGAAATGTGGTGGCACAAGTGGGAACGAATATGGTTTTTCTGGTCTTTTCCTCATATTCCTAATAGAAAACATTTAGGTTTATTCAAAAATTAGCATTTAAAAAAAAAAAATTCAAAAGTTTCAAAACTAACCAGCAGGAGGGTTTTCTAAATAAACTTTCAGTTGTTCAGGTGTAAATCCAGTTTTCTGCCAAATATCTTCTGCTGCAAGCTGTGTTGTAATTTGTTGTTTTATATTGGGTGTGTTCAGGAACTGGAACAGCTCACTAGCTGTTATTCTTTTGGCAGGACCACTTGCTGGTCTCTCCAAGATGTATATAACTAATTCAGTTCTGGAAAAGTAATAAAGACACAATTTTGACATAGATAATTAATATTGAAGAGAAAAAATTAGGCGGAAGAAAAAAAAAAAAAATAATAATAATAATAATCAGAAAGCATATGAAAGAAGTCAACTTGATACATACAATTTGTATGTACAGTGCTAACACCGAGGTTGTAAACCCATCAGAAAAAGCTAGCCATATATTTGGCTGTTTACATAAGCAGATTTATGGTTATGCTTTCAAAATTGATACATTGTTTAATAAGCATTTATATACTCAATAAAAGTTTATTTCAGACACACATGCGCATATAAATTATTCAGTTTAATTGGTATGGGGTTACAATTTCTGTTCATGCATATTTGACTTTTTTTAAAAGCCTTGGTTTAAATGCAGGTCAATCAAAAGCTCTTAAAATGCTGAAGTAAAGAGGAAAATAACGTACTTATCATCAGGAAGGGTTTTGATTCCCTCCACACACACTGACAGATGGGGTTTATTTCCCAGGATTTTAAACAACTGGTCTACCACTTGTTGTTGTTGTGCTGTAACATCTGATTCTTTTTTCTTTATCACTATAGAAACCAGTCCATCTTCATTTCTGGACCTGGGTAATCTGTTGTATCCTACTGCCTGCAATAAAAGATGCACCAACTTATTTTCTGTTTTTATTATTTCATCAACACTAAATTTTACAATTTATATTTGAAAATAATCACATATTTAAACTTAAAGACATTCCTAAAGCTTCTATTCTGTAAAATTAGAATAACACCACCATGACCACTATATGTGATACTGTCATTGTTTATTATTTTCAAAACCTGATTTACCATATTAAAATTATCAGCAAAAATAATAATATTAATGGTGTGTGAAAGTGTTCATAAAATTTCACAAAAACTTTAATCCTGCAAGACTTTACAATAGTTATCTAAAAACAATTTCAATACATGTATATACATTTGTATATATATATTGTTAGGGATATCATAACAATATACATGTTAATTAACAAATGTAACTTTCAATAAGAAGGGAGCACCTGAGATCATGCTATTGTGGGGTTTGTATTGCTGTTTTTATGTTAGTGTTTTGTGAATTGGTGCATGTCTTTCAGTTGTTTTCTGGTTTTCTGTTGTTTTTGTTTTACTTTGACATGATTGAATGTGTCTGTCTGTCTTTTTTCAATTAAAGAGTTTTTATCCTCCATAATCTTTGACCTATTTAAAAAATAAATGAAAAACATCCTCAATGGAAAACTATTTAAAATTTATTAATTTGTTTTGACTGATAGGCATCAATTTATAACGGAATTTGATGAGACTGTTGTACAAGAGACAGGTTTAGCGATATAAAACCAGGTTCATTCCACCATTTTCTACATTTGAAAATGCCTGTACCAAGTCAGGAATATGACAGTTGTTATCCATCCGTTTGATGTGTTTTGTCATTTGATTTTGCCATGCTATTAGGGAATTTCTGATGGAATTTTTCTCCTAGTTCAATATTTTTGTGAATTTACTTTTTTTTTTTTTTATGTCAGAGCATGTACATGTACCTTAAACCTGCAATAAGGGTTGTCAGGGGTAAAGTTAACAAAACCATTGCTGCTGTAAAATCCCTTTCCTGTGCCCCAGTAAGCTTGTAACTGGTTCCATTTGGCAATGATGGCATCCCTCTCATCTCCATAGATTTGTGGCAGGGTAACAGCAGTACCCAGTAATTCCAGACTGGATTGTTGTGCTTGTTGTGCTTGTTGTTGCTGCTGAGCTTGTAATTGGGGACCTTATTAATGCAAGAAAAACGTACATGGAAAAGTAATTACAATGAAACTGATTCAAACAAAATTAGTAAAGGTAATCAAATAACAGTTGTTCAATATGATAAGTTGTTTGTTTTGTGTTAGGCATCTTATAATCATGATAATTGTATAATCTTCCTTACATTTTTTAATGTGAACATTTATTTGTTTTTGCATTAAACATTTCTTCTAAACAAAGACAAGTACACTTTGTTTGTACATGTACATTGTACAGGATGTGAATAGACAACAAACTTGTGAACATTGTCTTTCTGTTCCCTGTTTTAAGTTTAATTATATCATTTTTAGTTCATACCTACAAAAAATGACTGACACACTAAAACAAAACACTCTTGCTTGCAGAGTATCTAAAAGTACCTCCTATTGCTCCAAATCCTGTGGCTCCAGTAGCTCCAAATCCTGTAGTTGGCCCAGCTCCAAAGCCTTTAAACGCAGTCTGAGTTCCAAATCCTCCAGCTGCTGGGGCAGCACCAAAACCTGTTGATGTGCCAAAGCCTGCTGTAGGCTGAGTCGTGGCTGTTCCACCTAAACCAAACCCTGTACTGGCCCCAAAACCTGCAGTTGCACCAGTAGTAGTCCCAAAGCCACCAGTTCCAAATGTAGGGGCTGTTGTCTTGGCTTGGTTAAATAGACCAAATCCTGCATTAAAGATAAATATTGTGTAGAAGGTCCTATAACAACAACAATTTTAGGAATGCTCCAGTAATTTATTGAGATCATGGAGATTGACATGTTTTGGTGGCTAGGCCACTCTAGTCAGGATAGAAAACAATACATAAAATCATGCTGTAGCACAAAATCAGATTAAGAAAATTAAAATGTCACAATGTTGCTATTGTGAGTAACGTTATAAATAGCAATTGAAAGAGTAATTACAAGTGAAAGTGAAAGTAAGTACATGTATATATACATGATATACATGTATGTATGGAATATGGGCTTTGCTCATTGTTGAAGGTCCTACGGTGACCTATAGTTGTTAATGTCTGTGTCATTTTGGTCTCTTGTTGACAGTTGTCTCATTGGCAATCATACCACATCTTCTTTTTTATATGTAAGAATTAACCTTTACAATGTATTTACACACTCAATCGCGTAAGAGTATTGTGATAATCAGCATCCAGTATTGTCAAATCAGCACCTAGTCCAAATGGCACATAGAATTATTGACTTATTAAAAAATTTCTGGGTTGCTGTCTGTATTTTTTCATTCAACTTAATGTGTATTCAACCTGTATTCAAGGTATTGGATGTTTTTTATGCATGTTGAACCCAGTTGAGCATTTTGCAAGACTACCTGTTCATTATTCAATGTTATTTAATTGATATAAGTTATTGATTTTTTACAATGTACATGATGTAATAAATGACAAAATTCAACCCCAACATTTTTGAAAATTATAAAATAAAAAGATCATAATTATACATTTGTAGAATTATTAATATACATGCTATCAAATATTATTATATGCCGAAATAAAGACTTTAAATGGGTGACGATTTGACCAGCTGCCAATTTAACTCAAGGTGCTGATTTGACTTTTCTAAGGGTGCCAATTTGACCAGGTGCTGATTTATCATTTGACTTGTACCCCTTGTAAGCAGGATTCAAATACAGTACACCTTATCGCTAATACCGGCTGACCGGGCCGCTTGAACTTTTGATGCATACAACAATCACTTTTCCATTGTGGCGTCATATATTTTGTTTTATGACGTTAAATCTTTAATGGAACCTGTGTGATACCCAGTAATGGTGGACAAATAGTGATAAGGTGTATCCAAACCTAGGCCTTTAAAGGCAAAGCTTTAGTTAACCCGTAAAAAATTCTATATATTCTCAGAGACATATAACTAATTATAACTCCAATATAAATATTCTCAGTGGATAACATTTGCTCCAAAGTTCTGATTTTTTCTTTCAGTGTCGCGTAAGGGGATATACGTAGCTGAGACGTTTCATACCTGGTGTAATAATCACCGTGTATCATCATAACACCGGATATAGGTACTAAGCAAGCAGGCATGATCGATTTTCACCTTACACAGTAACGAAAATCTTTGGTTTGCTTGAATAATATTCAGTGTACATTTCTCAACATTTGAAATTCCTGCTCCCAAATAATTTTCTCATCGATTTTTTCCTATTCATAAAACAAATTTGATATTCTACTAAGAACAATTAACTTGTACAAGCGCAAATAGTTGTGAATGTCAACCCCAACTTTCAATTTCTATACAGCTGGTGAGACATTCACATGTTTTATCTGAAAGAAACGTAATACAGGGCAAAAGTAATAGTTACCAATCATAAACCTACCTGTGATTACTCATTCCTTGAAACATTTTGGGAAATAAACGAGTATAAAAATAATGTTTTTGTGTACGGTGTTCAACAACATAACTATGCACCGTACATAAGGATTTATGTGGTCAGCTAAACACTGTGCACAACACTTTTTTAGGGTTATAATATCGAAAAATAACATATACAGATATACGTATGAAAGATTCCAATGCCAATTATTGAAACAGCTATAATTATTACACACACACATTGACCTTCTATCAGAAAAAGAGTTGCAATGAATATAGAATTATACCGGATGAGACGAGGGCCAACTTCTTTGACAAGTACATTTATTTGCACATGCTTTTACAATGTTTTAGTTATCCCTCTTGTTTTGGGAAAATAATGAGACATCTCTAACCATCAACCTACGACCAAATCATTTCTTAAAACAGCAATTATGTTTAGATTGAAGTACACATTGATATTATGTGAACAAAACAAAGATTTTCGTTACCGTGTAAGATCAAAATCGCTCACGCCCGCTTGGTAAGTACCTATATCCGCTGTATGATGATACACGGTGATAATATACATTTGATTTATGGTTATAAAGTGTTAGTTTAAATCAATTCGTTTAAATGAAACAGTTAAAGTTATTATTTATAAATTATCAAATTGTTCATCTTATAATAACAATATTGTAATGTTTCTTTCTTAAATCTTTTTTTATTATTGGCTAATTGGTAATTACGCTCGGTTTTTATGACAACTAATGACAGTTAATAAAAAGTAATTATGGTAGGTTTGATAATTTGATAAAAACGGGGTACATCTAAATGATGATGGACAATTTAAATTCTTCTGTTCTATTCGCATGTGTGCAAAACTGTACTTGTAAAGTGTAAAATTATGTGCAATCAATTATTTAATAAATACATATAGATATATATGGACCATAATTTGCTATTGGGCTCGTTTCCTATAACGATAGAAAAGTGATAAAAATGTGTATTACAGTAAGAAAAGTTGTAACTACATCTAAAGATGCCTTTATTTTTATCAACATACAAGTGTATGCTACTCTTCCCTAGAAAAAAGATTGAAATTAACAAATTTCAAAGATTATACAACAGTATTTTTGTGTCGTTTCTTGCGTTACTTTTCGCTTCCGAAGTGCATAACGCTGACTGATTTATAGATAATCGTCACCGGCGAATTCGTAACTTTTGCTTTCAAATAATAAAGAACATCGACCAATAAGAATAGTCAGAAGAAAATACCGAGAACTATAAGTATTTCTGTAGCAGGTGTAAGAACACTAACCTTACTTTGGTTTCCAATTTCGTAACGCAAATTTTAGATGATGTAATCTGCTTTGTTGTAATAGAATTCTTTATAACAATATGCAAATATGAACTCTCGCGAGATGTTCAAACAGGTAAATCAGAGATGATTTACATTCTAGTTTTGTTCTTCGTAATAATTAAGTTAGAAAATGACGTTATCGTTATGCGTTACATTTCAAACGAAACAGAAACCCAGTTATTTCCTTTTTTTTATTAAAATTGTTTTTGTCGATCGTTAAGTTCTAATCATTTCCGGTCATACGTGAAACATGTGACTAACATGTGATCACGCCCTTACGGCCGGATGTATGAAATACTAGGTCTAAACATTGTTTTTGTTTCCAACGGGATGTTAGCAAACATAATCTGTAGACTTGTTTCGTCTTGTTTAAAAAAGGAAAATACAATTTTCAAAGAGATTGCACCGGGGGTCTATTGTTTTTCCTATGTGCATAATGTTACATAAGATCTTGTGTGAAAATAAATGCCCAATGACTTGAAAAAATCGATTTCAGATTTGACAGACGTTATGACACACTTTGTTTCCTGATAACGATGTAAAGGGTCCTTGGAAAATTCAATCGACATTACGTCTCTTATCATTGTGCCGATGCTCGTTGGATTGATTTTGCTTCAGCAGTAAATATTACTGGATATTTTAGGTGAATAAAGATAACTTAATAAAAAATACATGTTAATATACCGTTACACTTGGAATGTACAAAGTTGGTATCTTTGTCACAATTTTTAATTATTTTATTTTATTCATGTTCTGCAAACACTTTTCAGAAAGGCAATAAACTTGTCAAAGGAGAAGTAAACTTTTACCATGCATGACTTGAAAGGAAGTACTTTATTGATTTTAGCCCACTAAAGTAGGTTAAAATGTGGAAACCATGTAGATGGTGTACAGGTCACAAATATCACATGGTGCCTATTTTAAAGATTTTAATTCCAAGTTAAATTTTTTTTCTTTACTGGATTTAAAGAATTTTACATTGCCAATGATTTGGAATAAATTGTATATAACTGGAATTTAAAAACCAAATATAAATACATTTTTTTGGCTAAAGCATCAAGATACAACGATTATGGTATCCTGTATCAATGAAGAAAATATGGAAATTTCTGAATAAATTGTACTAATTGTTTTCAAAACAAGCACATATTTAGGAGTTTTATAATACTGTTACATTTAAGATGGATTTTAAGAGAAAGTATACTGTTCAGACTATTTTAAGCAGATTTTGCAATAAAATAAAACTAAAAAATTGCTTTCGGTTTCTTGTGGTTTCCTGTCGCGTTTAAAAAAAACTTTAATTAAACATTGAAAATAAATTTTAAATATTAACATGAAGCAAGTAACACTAGTAATGGTGTTCATTTATGTCTTTTGAAATATATTGTACAAAATAAAGAAAATAAAGATTGGTTTCCTGTTTGGCAGTCAGGGGTACTTCTTGTACAAGTGTATTTTATTTACTTGAAGAAGTAAAAAAAAATATACACATATAAGTAAATAAATAATGTTTGAATAATCTCCCCTTAATTTTCTAAAAAATTTACTTGTATAAGTAAATTTTTCTTACAATCCCACAAAAATCCTCAAGTTTTGAGATGTAAAATCATGCCTTTAATGATTTTTCCCAGGTTTGCTCAAATTTTTTCATTAAAGTTCAATGTTTCATCTCATTAATTCATCAAAGAAACTAATTGAGCAAAGATCTTGTATATTTGCGCAAGGCAATCAAAAATTGCTCCTTTGGGGCTTGTAAATGAGCAGTGTTATGAAGATAACAGACAGATTTTCATTGTCCATGAAATTACACTTAAATGATTAGTAAAGACATCTGTAAAGGGTACACAATTTAAAATTCTATTAGAGCAAAGAAATCTTAAGAATTCAAGAAAAGAAGAAAGGATTGTTTTTTTACTTATACAAGTAAAAAAATCTGAATGCCTAAGGGACATAACTAAGCCAATTTTTTTTTTACCTATACAAGTAAATAAAATTCACTTGTTTAAGTATCCTACAAATTTACTTATATGTGTATATTTTTTTTTACTTCTTCAAGTAAATAAAATACACTTGTACAAGTAGTACCCCTGACTGTTTGGTTTCCTGTCATGTAAACGGTGAATCAAAATGTATTATTTTTTTCTTGAAAAACTCAATTGTTCCATTAATACTATTCTAACACCAACACAACCCACAGAATAAAAGTTAAAGTTTTAGAACTTATAAAAAAGGATACAAAAAGAAACCAAAGGCCGAATACCAAATTATGGTCCATATGTACATCAATAGGTCTTTTTATTATTTTTCAAGTAACCTTCGACTCATATTATACACCTTATCGCTTATCCGGCTGACCCGGCCGCTTGAACTTTTGACACCAACAACAATCACTTTTCCATTGTGGCGTCAGATATTTTGTTTTATGAGGTCAACATTTTATGGGAACCTGTGAGATATCCAGCAATGGCGGACAAATAGGGAACAGGTGTATTATTATATAGGCAGTGTCTGCACGTACCCGCATGCGGGTACGAATAGCCAAATTACCATTCATAGGCTACGAGTAACCACATCTGGTTTTATAAAAATGCCATCAGATCGGGAATGAAACGTGAAATATAAACGGAAATTATCGTTAATATGGAGATTTCGTGTAGAAAGAGTGAAGAGTATGAAAAATTATATTTTCAAATTGTATTTATCTAATAATACACTTTAAAACATTGCAATTTAAATGCACACTGATGGAAAATGATACTGTACAGCCCCTGTAAAAAGAAAAACATGATAAAAATTGATACTACAGTTTTATTATCATGATTATAAAATGCAAAGGCAAATTTAAAGAATTAAATTTTACTGAATTTGAAAATTACCCACATGACATTGTATGAGATTTAAAAATAATCTTTTAGTAAAATGAGAAACAGAAGATGATCAAATAAACATTTTGCCCCCCTCAATCAGGTTTTGTCCATCAAGTCACGCCAAGTTTAAAGTGGAAAGGACATTCAATTTGAAATGTACTAAAAGTAGGCATATCCTTTATATTAAGAACTGTTTAAAATAGGAAAACTAAAAGTATTCGACTTAAAAAAAAAAATTGACCTGAGACTTCTGTAACACATAGTACAAATGTAGTAGTCTCAGACTTGACTAATGAATGAAACGCGGCAAATTCGATTTAAAACTACACTGTAAAACAAATACTTGCGATATTATGCCTTTTTCGGAATTCCCTATCGAATTTGTTTGGAATTTTTGATGCCTCCATGAATACATGAAAATGAATTCTGTTAAACTTTAATTGTATAAAATTAATCAACTGTTCTAATTTATGATACCTATGAAATGCCTTCCCCACATGTATATCACTCTTTTCCATTTCAAAATAAACACTCTTCACTTACCTATATATAGATACAATGTATTTATAAAACTTTTCAGTGGTTTTAATCAATTTATTCACTAATTGCGACAAATTCTTTATATACATGTATATTTCACGTTTTATTCCCGATCCGATGGCATTTTATTATAAAACCGGATGTGGGTACGCCATGTACGCGTAGCCGACGAATGGCAATTTTACTATTCGTACCCACATGCGGGTACGCGCAGACACTGCCTATTATATATTGATATAAGGTTACAAAACGTCTCAGGTCTGAAACGGCCTAGTACGAGTAAGTTATGAATCGACTAGTTATGAAACGACCAGGTTACGAAACGACCTGCACCCAAACTGCCAATCATCGAGGATACATGTAGAAGCATTTAAATACATGTTATATGTCTCTAGTAGCACCTACTGCGTCAAAGAAAAAAATATAATAGCCTTTCAAGACATCATAATTATTTGGACTAGGTAGCACCAAGAATGCTAGTTCAAATAATTATGACGTCTTGGAAGGCTATTTTAAATTTCGATGTAAGGCGTCAAAGAAAAAAATTATAAATAGCCTTTCAAGATGTCATAAATTATTAGTTGGACTACAAGAATGATCAAGAAATTATGCAAGAACACAGAGTAATTTCAGACTAAAATTACGCAGTTTTATCTGATAATCAATAATTAATTTATGATACCTGTGCTTTGAGTTTGTGTGCCGAATCCTCCAAATCCTGTTGATGTAGATGTAGTGGCTGTTGTTCCAAAAGGAGTCGTCGCAGCTCCTCCAAAAAATGCCATACTTTCTCAATGTCTATTTTTAAATTTCTAAATTTCCACTCCCGCGTTTCTCTCCTCCTGACTGGAGAACAAAATAGTTATCTCCCCTAAAAAAAAGATTTCGTTCTCAATCGAAAGTCGCTTTGTAAAAAAGAACTCAATCTTTAAAAAATTAATGATACTTAAGTCTTTTAAGGTTTCATAATTATATTGTATTAAAACCTGAGTAGTTAAATTATTAAATCAATTTTAATGCAGGAAAGCTCGACCTGGAGACCAGTCGGACCGAGTCCATGTGCATGAAATGTATGTTCTATGTCTTTATGTTTTAATATTTGTATTGTGTATGATTGTTATGTAAATGTATGCATTTGTCGGTTATAAAAGCTCAGAGAGCTTATGTTTATTTGTTATGTAACTATAAATAAAGCTTTGAATTGAATTGAAATGTCCACTCGCGATCGGACCGCATAAAAAGACAACTCGGACCGTTAATAAGACAACTCGAACCGTCAATTTATAAGACAACTCGGATCGCGATCGTCTATAAGGGGAACACATATGAAGTATTATTAAAGGTGGTATGGGAGTCTAAAATAAAAATGATAGAATTTGTTCATACTTTGCCAAAACGTAGTATCTATTGATAAATGTTGAAAAATGTTATAAAAATGATAAGTCACCGCGCATTTTCTCAAGCTACAGGGCGTGACAAAATGACACATTTTGTATGGATTATACAGGAAAAAACACAATTTTGTGATTAGAAACTAAACAAAATGATAGAATTGTTAAATACTTAAGGAAAAGATAGCTTTCAGACAATGCTTTGAGAATATCAAAAGAAAAGATAGGGTCACCGTACGTTTTTTCCGGCTAAAATACAAAATAGAATAATTCCATGTAGAATCCTTCAGAAAATGCACTGTTTTAGAGTTGCCTCCCCTTTAAATTCCAATTTAATTTATTTTAAAAAACAACCAAAAATAATCATCATTTGCAAAAATATCAATATTTATAAGTTATATTCTTATAAATTGGTTCTTTTCAATGAAAATTCACATTAAATATCTGCATTCCTGCATCAAACTTTGCTAACTTGATAGAAAATCTGGACCTTTGGTTCTCTGTTTTTTACAATCCAAGATGGAGGAAGACACCCATACGCCCTTAAAAAAATTAGTGTATTAATGCGTGATATAAATTGTTATACACTATGTATAACAGAAATATGTACCATTCAGAATGGATACGTTGTGTATGAATCACATAAATGTTTCAAGTATAGCATTTTAAAAAGAAGCTATTGTTTTGAAAAATGTTTAATAGAACTTCCTACAGACAATGACAGAATTACAAATGCTTTAAGGAAATCTTTATATAATTTTAGATGTCAGTGTTAATAATAAACTGCCAGCTGAAAAGGTCAGCCTTTTGGGGAATAGCAAGAGATGATAGAATTTCTGATATTTGTGACTGTAACTCATTAGTTGACGAATTTCATTATTTATTCCAGGAACATATATATAAAAGATATACTGTTCCCAGTTTATTCTAATGTTCTTATTTCAAAAACGAAAGGAAAACGTTATTGCAAAAAGAATTCACTACAAATCCAAATGATGATAAATTGCATGCTTTATGATTTAACTCCGACAATTATAATGTTATTTTCAAACTGGATGCAAACTTTTTTGTAAAATCATACTTTCTTGAGTAAAATGATTGAAGTTACTATTTATGTTTATATAATATGTCCGTCTTCCATATATTTGTGTGAAGTTACTATTTATGTTTATATAATATGTCCGTCTTCCATATATTTGGAAACGGTATATCATGTTTATATGTTCACATGGTTAACTTGTTCATTGAATCAACCTATTTTGGTATATTGTGTTAATTTGTATTCAATTGTATTTGTTCACATACCCTGGTTAAAGGTCTTGAGAAATAAAAACTTGAAAGCTTGTGAATATTTTTTTTCTTTATGTATCTGATGTGAATGATTTAATTGTCCTGGGTTTGTACCTGTAATGTTTTACTTAGTGCTTTGTTCTTTGATGAAATAAAGATATGTATGTATATATTTATATTAAGATCCATTAATTTTTTATACATGTCGTGATCAATTTTATTTGGCAATCGCCAATGGCAGTCAGCAGGGTTAAAGAACATCAGTTGTTCGACCTGTTAGTCAAATGTGTTTTGTTTAAATACTTTTTTCACCGTTTTTTTTTTTGTCTTTTGGAAAATGTTGTTAGACCCTTCTACAACGAAATTTGTTTTACATGCACACGTATAAAAATTGCGGTTTTTATCCAACACAATCATAGGTTTGAATGCAGTTTTCAATTTAGACTTGTTTATATTGAAGTTATATATATAGTTTTATTTTGAAGTTGGAGTATGTTCGGATCGCATAATACGACAGTACTTTATAAAAAAGAGACTTCATCAAAACATACAAACATTATTTTCTCATGCAACTTTCAAACAACTGAAAAAAATTGGAAACAACACTCAATTTTTTATACATACGTCTCTTCATAGTAATCATTCTATAAATAAATCAGCTTTCAAACTGTCATTGGAATAGTACTTTCCCCCCTAAAATCATTTATTTCGTCCGGCAAAATTAAAGTCTTATTTGGTCTCTTGTGCAAAGATGTCTCATTGACAAACATAACACATCTCCTTTTTAGAGCACCTGGCCCAAAGGGCCAAGTGAGCTTTTCTCATCACTTGACGTCCTTCGTCCGTCGTCCGTCGTCGTTAACTTTTACAAAAATCTTCTCCTCTGAAACTACTGGGCCAAATTTAACCAAACTTGGCCACAATCATCATTGGGGTATCTAGTTTAAAAAATATGTCCGGTGACCCGGCAAACCAACCAAGATGGCCGCCATGGCTAAAAATAGAACATAGGAGTAAAATGCAGTTTTTGGCTTATAACTTAAAAACCAAAGCATTTAGAGCAAATCTGATCGGAGGTAAATTTGTTTATCAGGTCAAGATCTATCTGCCCTGTAATTTTCAGATGAACAGGTAAACAGCAATAATTTACAGCAAAGTAAGACCGAAAAATAAGTCAACATGATCAAAATGGTCAATTGACCTATTTCCCTTTACAGTCAATTTTTAACAGTTTTCATAAAATTTGAAAATTTTCACTAAAATTTTCCACTGAAACTACTGGGCCAAGTTCATTATAGATAGAGATAATTATAAGCAGCAAGCATATTCAGTACAGTAAAATCTACAAACACATCACCATCACCAAAACACAATTTAGTCATAAATCCATCTATGTCCTTCGTTTAATATTCACATAGACCAAGTTGAGCGGCACAGGCTCTTTAGAGCCTCTACTTTATTACAAAGACCAGAGGTTCTAGACTTTGGATTGGCACAAAAATGCGACGGGGTTATTTTGTGTGAGATCTCGACCAACCCTCACCTATACCTCTAGTCATTGTAGAATAAAGAAACACACATCAATACGCACAGTAAAACATTATGATTATATTTATATGTTCCAACTCTTTTATATTTAAATAATAACAAACAGACGAACTGTGTCAATTGGACCCTCTTTGATACTATTACTGCCCTTGAATTTTACAGGATCATGAACAATTTTGTTCGCCATTATGGGGAGTCCGTATACATGTACATGGTATATAGTCACTTATCGGAATTCCAATGGCGACGTATTGTGCATCACTTAATTATTGCGGCCCTCTTTCTATATTGTTCTGAGTTACAATTTATGTCTTAATCACCAATTCAAAGACCCATCGAAACAACATCTGACACACAAAATTAATAACACTTTTAGACATTTGGATGATAGATTTTCTCTCAATAATGACGACTTCAGTATCACGCATGCCATCTGACTGAACTGACTTTGAATAAAGCTAATAATAACAATGAACGCTGCCCTTTCCCGGTACTTGATAATTATAATATCTTTAACGGGAAGCTTAATACTGTATCTGTCAAACTTTCGATACTAAATCTGCATGGCTAAAATTTCGGATTTTAGAAAATTTAGCTCACTGTGATTTGCGTGTGCAATTAGATTGATGTGAACTTCAAATGTTGAGTTATCTTATAAAATGCTGTTATGTCTTTTATGACAGATGACTTGCTTTAGGAGGTATTAATTTCTAACTCTGATATTGTGTTATGTATATCTAATTTCATTGTACATTATTCATTGTACAACGTATTTACTTTAGACGCATTTGTTGGTAACCCACCAGTAAGTGTCAACGTTGTTTTAAGGGTTTTTTTTTTTAAATATATAGGTCTCTCGTGTGGAATGTTTGTACATGCGTACGTACAAGTGAGGCGTTACATCTATTTAAATACAAATATGTAATATTCTATAAATAATATATATAATGTTTGAAAAAGGAAGTTTTTAATTTTTTCCATGTTTCCTTCCTTTTAATTCTGTCTGCGAATCGCTAAAAATAAAGAATAAAACTATGATATCATGACAGCGTTTGATTTAACATTATTGCACTTTTTTTTAAAAGACGCTCGTACGATATAGCATGATTTTCCAACTCAAAACCCCCCATAACATCCTTTCTATTTATATCGCATTTACCGTCAATAACTGAAAAAATCAACAAAGGACACTTTTAAAATTAAAACTTCAGTTTGTTTGGTAGTCGAAATGTTAAGTAAACTATAAAATTTAAATGATAAAAAATACTTCCCCAAAGTTGTTACCTGTCATAAAGTTAAATGTGTCACAATCGGTCGAAACTCAAATATATACTTCCCGTATGACGTTGTTAAAACCATATTATGTTTATCTAATGGATGTGCAATAAACATGCAGGTAAGAAATCTTCATTTCAATTTATTTCACTGATGTATGAAACATTCGTTTTGAAAATAGAGTACGGGGAAAAGTGCATACCTAATCTTTAAATGATCTAGGAGCCTCAATCATGTTTTTATATTATCGACTATACTTTTGAATCCTTTTCATATTTTATAAATACATGTACACAATAAAGTCATGTATATCTACAGTAAGGTGTTGAAAGTCTATAGACTTAACATATCAACGTAACAGCTGTTGAACAGTTCAATAAAAAAAGGACACAGCTTGGAGCACAAATGCACGTCGAATAACTCCACCCTCTCTCTTGACTAGCTACATACTTTGTACACATTTTGTTTGGGGACCGTCTCCTCTCGCAGCATTTTCTAGCTGTGTTGAAGACCCGTTGGTGGCATTCTGTTGTTTTCTGCGCTTTGGTCGGGTTGTTGTCTCTTTGACCAATTCCCAATTTTAGCCTATAATTCCCTTTCTTTCTTTCATTTCTTTCTTTCTTACTTATTTATATATGTTTACGGAAAACTACTATGATACTTAATGTCCAGTATACTGATTGCAAGTGTCAATATCATAGAAATCTCTTAGTTATAGCAGTAAATTTGATGTATGTGAAGTTAGCAGCCGGTTCGTTAATCGATATTCAAAATTTTGTTGAAAATCATATAAAAAAGAAATACTTGATAACATTAAAAACATGATTTTCATAGAACTTAAGAGGACTGATAAGATACGTAGGAAATCGTTTTATGATCCCAAGCTGTCGTAAACTTTCGTTGTCGAATATAAACCCTTTTCTAAGTTGCATATTTGTCTTTATGTAGTATAGATTTTTGTCAATAAAACCACTTCAAAGATGTACTTTTGTATATGATATGTCTTAAAGCAAAAAGAAAAACGGATAACTCTAGCAACATTTAGAATTATGAATAGAAATATTTATGGAAAGCCAAAAAAACAAATTTGAGCCAAAAAATGTCAACATTTTAGGACGAAGGTCACAGGGCAATGGTGAGAGCCCCCCTGACCTCTCAATCTTTCTAATATTATGCAGACATTTCGTCAATAGGTAGATACAAACGTGACTAAAAGGAATTTGGGTACACTTTCTGTCTTCCATGTTTACAGACCGCCCAAAGTGCCAGTTGGATATTCAAAATATATAGCGAAAACCCACCCGAGACCGCTTAATTGAGGTTGAGACCCCCCTGGTCTTTCAATGTCAATAAAACTCAACCAAGTCATAGATTCTGTATATATAAAGGTTGCATTAGACGGATTACTCAGAATAATGTCATCTTTGTTATCTACGGCGGGCTTAGATTGCCACTTCTCAGCCAAAAAATGTCAAAATTGTAGGACAAATGGCACAGGGCAATGGTGAGAGCCCCCTGATCTCTCAATCTTTCTAATATTATGCTGACAGTTAGTCAATAGGTACGCAAATTCCTTTTAGTCACGTTTGTATCTACCTATTGACGAAATGTTTGCATGATATTAGAAAGATTTAGAGATCAGGGGGCTCTCACCATTGCCCTGTGTGTATAATTAACATCTTTAAAATATAGAGAGTAATCATGAGCGAAAAAAGTAAAGAATAGAGAATAAAAGGGTGCTCAAATATAAAGAATAATGGAAAAATATATAAAGAATAAAGAGGGAAATGATTAAAGAATAATATTCAAAACTCACCCTGTGTGAACAACAAAACACGACGAGGAAACTAACTTAACGTAAACTGAATTAAATTGAATATTAAAATTTCCATTCCTTGTCAGATTGGTTCATCTATAAAATGACTGATCCTGACAATTCACATATTTACGAAACTGTGTCGCATAAGAAAATGACGAAGAAAGAAAAGAAAGAAAAGAAGAAACAAGACGAATCTCTCATCCGAAAGCTAAGACAACAATGTGATGAATTGGAAGTTCAGCTTAATTTAAAACAAGACATTCTTGAAAAAACTGACAAGAAAAATTCCAAATTGTTCGACGAAAACAAGAAATTGAAATATGATATTAATATATTAGAACTAGACAAAGACGAAGTCATAGCAAGGTATGAATTTTTTTTTCTGATTTTTTTTATCCGAGTCTATACACATAGAATGTTAAAATCAGTATATATGTATATATATATATGATAGGAAGTTATAGGGTGAATGTCTCGGGATAAAAAAAAACTTCCTGTTATGCTTTGATATAGATTGTATTTATATTGTCAACCTTTGAACGATAAAGACACCTTAGCTCTAAGTTAATTTATGAATTTCCAATATGAAACCACAGGATACAGAAACTAGTTTGATATACTACGAGCGCCTTTTTACAATGTCTTTTTAACCAGAAAATACTTGATAGAATAAAACGTTGGTTAAACATATTTTATAGTTCAGAAAATAAACAAAGGTATGAGACACAAGTTTTATAACTTTGCTGAGAACAATAAAACAAAAACCCCAAAAGAGGATGTCGATGATCCGTGAAAGAACAACAGCACAATGGGGTTAAAATGAAGATAAAAAATGAAGAATCGTATAACCTAATTTTTATATCAAGTTCTGAGTTTCTAAATACTGGATTTGCATGGAGTATATGCAGCTGGACTGTTAGAAAACACAATTCAATAAATCTGAGTATCTTAGCAATTCTTAGGAACACAGTTCACATTCTTGTCCATTGCATTTAATACAACATTTAAGTTATGAAAACTCAACTTATAGTACAATTAGTAAGTGTTGGAAAATTAAGTTTGATTAATAAATAACAACTTTTTATGAGTTAAAAAAGAGAAGGCACTTTCTCTTTAAACGATTGAAAGCCATTAAAATAGTTCATGGAACTTGCAATTATATATTAATCCCGTTTTTAACGATCATCTTGTTGACACTATTATTTTGTTGAACTTGATTAGCATATAAAATGATCTGTTTGTGTTAAAGCATGATTAAAAGAAGCATGTGTCCATAGTACGCGGATGCCCCACTCAGACTTTCATTTTCTTTTTTTCAATGGACCGTGCAATTTTGGGTCAAAGCTATAATTTGGCATTAACATTAAAAAGATCATATCAAAGAGAACATGTGTACTGAGTTTCAAGTTTATTGGAAATTAAATTCATCAAAAACTACCTTGACAAAAAAGCGAAAATGTAATGCCCATCAATGGGGCATAACAATCAATTTCAAGACTAGTATGATGATTGTATTCTCATTTTTTTTATCTTTTAAAACAGAAGTCGCCATAAACATCTAAATGTTTTGGAAGGTTTTAAATCGTAACAATAGTTAATTACCTTGTTTTATATGAAATGTAATTGTCGATCAGAATAAAAGAACTTGGTGGTCAGCAAAACACAGACAAAAAACACATATCATTGAACGACAGGAGTGAATTGATTGGTCAGAAATGGGAATCTCTTTATCAACATGAATGGACTGCGGCTTATGAAGAACTGTGTTGTAAGGACAAGGAAGGAAAATGTCATAAAGGACCAGAAAGACATCTGATGGAAATAATCGAGGTACATTCTGATAGCTACATGTATATCATTCTGTGTTAATTAATATCACATGTGTCATATATCGTTATTTAATGTCACATGCGTTATGTATTGTTATGTGTCAATAATGTATCGTTATGTGTTAATTATGTATCTTTATGTGTCAATCATGAATCTTTATGCGTCAATCATATATCGTTATGTGTCAATCATGTATCGTTATGTGTCAATCATGTATCGTTATTTGTCAATCTTATATCGTAATGTGTCAACCATGTATCGTTATTCAGTGAGAGTAGACATTTTTAATTGGATATAGGAAGATGTGGTGTGAGTGCCAAATCAGATATGTATAGAAGTAGTTAACGTAAAAAAATGACAAACTAGCAAATATTTTTTAAAGCTTCATAGCTTAGGACAGTTTATAAATGTCCAATGATAGGGAGTCGACAAAACTTGAAAACAAGCAATACATCATAGCCATTTGTGATGATGGGTTAAAAAGAAACAACAAAATGCTTTCACCATTTCATTTCGCTCTAATATCATGTTTAACTTAGTAGTTGTAGTAAAAATATTACTTTTGTAATAATATATTTGATGAATACTGACACTAAAATGTTTTAAGAAAAAAATGAAATGTTGCTTTCTGACTATATTAAAGCTCTTGTATACCCTTTACACATATGCAAGAAATGCCTTACGTCATAGGAATTACCTCTTCATTTCAGTGGTGTTACGATAAATGTTCAGAACTTGCCAGAGATCAGACTGAGAAAATACAGCCATTGTTGTCGGATATCACTCATCACCTGTATTTTCAACAATCTTCAAATAACAACGTAAGTATACCAATATACACACATCCATGAATAAAAGCACCTGCATTCAATAACATGAGCAATACGACGGGTGCCTCATATGGAGCTGGATCTGTTTGCTCTTCCGGCGTACCTGATACCACCACAAGTTTTCAGCGGGTTTGAGTTGCTCAGTCTTTAGTTTCTATGTTCAAGTTGTGTTTTGTGTTCTATTGTTTGTCTATTGGTCTTTTTCAAGTCATGGCGTTATTTGTATATTTGATACATGAGTTTGAATGTCCCTCTGGTATCTTTTGTCTTTTTTGTTTACATTATTACCATTATTATTATGATTATTTTTCCGGAACCCTGATATCACTTAAAGTTTCCGGTAGATTTTGTGTCGCCATCGCCAAGTAATTAATGTTCTATGTTGTGTGGACTTGTTTTTTTCTATTTCGTGGTCTTTTTTGTTTGCCATGAGGTTGTCAGTTTCTCGTCGAATTCTGATTTGAAATGCCCCATTCCCTTTAGGAGGTTAAAATGGTTAAATTTAGCAGGTTGAAACGTTGAAATAGTATTATACCGCATTATAAGTTAGTTTAAATAGGTAACATTAGAGATCAAACCAGTGTTATTCATGTAGAAATTCCAAAGAAAGCAGATAAAAATCACAATACAATTCACTTGTTTTCCGTCCGTCCTTGTTTTCGATGTTTATATATTCTAGAATGATTATAACAATAGACATACTGTTTACACTAAAACTGCTATACTTAACATCTTATCGTGTACATGTATGAGATATTGTGAATTGAATTAAAGAAAATTACAACCGTATACTAGTAAACAATCTTTATAGTAGTAAGTTTTGGTGTTCGAAGAAAGAAAGACAAAAAAAGGAAGACAAAAAAAAAACGTTTATGAAAAGAATTTCATCGTCGTATAATACATGTATGAATGTTCATATTAAAATTTTGAAAATCAGTACCAGTGGTTAAAACACATATTTAAAAACTAAATATCTTTGTTTTTTTAAAATAAAAATTGCCTCGTATATTTCTGCACCACCGCACACATAGAAAAGATGATAAAATATATAAATATACCATACAACTTATTGAACAATTGTTTAAAAAGCTCAACTACTACGTATACGTTTTATATCTTTAACTTTGTATACCAAAATATTACAGGTTTGTTAAATACGTATTTTATGTCTGAATAAATACAACCTTAATGTACCAAGTGATTTGTAAAATCTAACAGGTATATCTTTTAGATGTCTTACGTGTACCCGGATACAGATAAGCATTTCGACTGTCTCATTTGACAGCACTTTACGGTATAAACTTTACTCCTGTAATAAGACTCAGATTTTGATTTTGCCATTTGAGGAGGGACTTCCCGTTTTTTTTTAAATTTACTTCGGAGTTCGGTGGTTTTGTTATTTTACGTATTGTGAGTCGCTTTTTTGTGCTACATTATACTAGCTAATCTGACGATTCATACAAACTCTTTCATGCTTATTACAACAGATTGTTCTTATGTTATGTTTTTACACCACTTTTCAAGTTAAGGGAAGGGTTGAGTGCTCACAAGCATGTTTAGCTCCTATACACATTCTATATATAAGACTGTTAAAGTTATTAATTAGGATTGTCGTTTACCCTCTGCTCTCTGCCATTCTTGTTTTCCGTTTAATTTTGTTTTGCATAAATCAGCAGGTTAGTTATTTCTTCTGAGTTGTTGATTTTGTCATAGTGGGGCCTTTCAATCATAGCATGCTACATGCTATTAATATTGGTTTAATTCATAACTGAAGGCTGTACGGTTAACTACAAAATGTAAAATACTTGTTTCCAACTTCGTCATTTGGTCTCTAGTGAACAGTTATCGCAATGTCAATCATATTACATCTTCTTTGTATCCCGTCTTGCTGTAACCATAGTTATGTCTGGACAAAAAGATAACCTTCCAGCATATAATCCCTTAAATATTGATAAAGTCATAACGTTAAATTCGTTGATTTTTATATACTTGTTAACGGCATACCACAAACATCAATCAATCATAAATCATATTCATATTAAGTTTTCAAATACATTTGTAGTTTAAAAATATGTTGTTTGCCTTTTTATAAATGCATGTATCTGGAAAATCGTATATATACACATTCTCTTCTTTATAGATAAAAGATACCAATGAATGCGTGTCCAATACCTTTGAAAACTTGGTCCGTCATATACGACGGTGTCAGTATGACACAGACATAGTTGAAAATGTTAAACAGGTATTTATTAACTGTTTTTTAGACAACGATAAGATATATCAACCCAAAAAAACATTTTTTCACATGCTGCATGTACGCGTTATTACTATATTTCTTTAAATATTCAGCATTGTGTAGTAATTCAGAAAACTTTAAATGCACTTGTTTTTCTAGTTTGAAATATAGATATTGTATATATTTATAGGTTATACATGTGTGACTTTAAATAAAAATATACGGAAGTATATCAATACATGTGAATGTCGTTTGATTTACAAAAAGCGCAAAAACATTTGAAGGGAAAACATAATTCTTCCTTCGAAGTATTGTTTCCCTTAACTTCCCTATAAAACAATAGAATTAGTTCATATAGAAGAATTATAAAAGAAACGTAGAGGTCATCTTATATAAAAGAGTTGATAAACACTGAAGGAAATCTAAATCAAGACTGCATTTTTTACGTATACATATATATTATACACAATGTACATAATTCTCCATATCCTTATAAGTAATTATAATTTCAAATTTTGATTTCTACAAGTGTCGTTGTTTTTTTCCTATGTGTTTCGTTTTCAATTTGACCGTGTTTGTTGTCACTTTTGTTTGTTAGATAGGACTAAATATTTTTTACCCTTGGTATCATACTCTGTTATCTCACATGGCCCAATATTTTAATTTTTAAAAATGTGTCCGAGGACCCTGCCTGTCAAATAACATGGCAGACATTGCTAAAAATAGAACATAGGGGGAAAATGCATAATCGATATGTCAATTAACTATAAACAAATCAATACACATGTCTGTCATCAGCATCAAAATCTTCAAACAATAAAAAAAATCCCAAACAATCAGATAAAGCACATGACAATAATAATGAATTTTCTTACATGGGACAGGCACATAAATAGGTGGCGGGATTAAACTAACTGTTTTTAAGTCTTAACCCTCCGAATGCATAAAAAAGAGACAACAGGGAAAGCTTAAACATTTTTCATTTTGAGTTATGTTGATAGAGAAAATGCTTTGCCTGATATTTTGGCCTCTGTTGTTGAATTCAAAAACCTATGTCGAGTCTTTGTCTCGGGAAATTTGACCACCCACCTGTAAAAAGATTCAACAACTCGACTTGTACTGGAATGTTTACATTTTACCTTGACTGCACGATGATTTTGGGTTGGTGAATTGCTTTCTTATTGACGGTTTAAATACATCTGTATCCTTGTTTTGTTTTAAGATTTGCACGTTCAAAGAAAATAATCAGAAGTTAGAAATTATAAAAACAAGCTTATATATTTTTAGAAATGCACAGACGAATACAAGTTGTTACACAAAGAAGTTTTGAAAACAGAATTGAAGTTTGTTACAAATTGCTGTGAGCTCTGCTGGCTGATGAGATTGTCCGATCCTCCATTGGTTATAGAATATAAGAATTTGGAAGGAACTTCATTTGATGCATCCAAATTTACTAAATATAACTTTGTTGGCAATAAAGTCGAACTAATAGTATGGCCTGCGTTACTTGTGCACGAAAAAGGAACTTATGTGAGAAAAGGCATCGCCAGAACGTATTCTGAAGTTGAAGATAGTATTTATGACTTTCCCCCTAAAATTCCAGCTGCCTTGCTCAACGGAAAAACTCAAATTTTCAAAAATTCTGATCATACAGAAGTTCCTCTGACTGACGTAGACAAAATACATTCAACGAAACCATTACCAACACCAAAAATAAATGACTACATGACAATGAAAAATACAGAATGGCTAAGCTCAAGTGATCCCTTTCCTAGAGAGGAAGCATCAGCACCTAGCTGGGTACATTTTAATGAAAGACAAAACCCATTCGATACACATAATAGGCCAAATGATCGCCGTCCTGAAGAACCGAAACAAGACTTATTTTCCAATCTCTCTAGAAGTTCAGAATATAACGGGTCAGTTGATGACCATTTAAATCTTCGAACAAAGTCTCCAAATAAAAAACATAAGCTGAAACCTCCAAAGGATGGACATTTTGTTTCTTATCTGAATACCAGTAGTACATTGTGAAGGATCCATCATTTGGATGTTCGAATATAATGCATTTGTTTGCTTATGTATCTGCTACATTCGATGTAACTGCTTAACGATACTTAGACTAATTTGTAATCGTCATTTATTTTTTATTTCAAAGGGATATATATGACTTTCCTCACCACAAGAATATGAACCTTTATATAAACTCAGTTTATATGGACGAGATATAGAAATGATTTTGTTTTTTATCTAGTCTTCATAATTATATTTCTGACAAAAAGAGGTTTAGATCAATATTTATAGTAAAAAGAACAAAATGCGTAACAGATTATTCCATATAAGATTCTTATTACTAGACGAACGTTACTGCACATTCATCCATGGTTATTCTCCTCCCATTTTAATTTTAAATAGGATCACGCAAATTCGTCCTCCCCAAAAAAATATTAACGTATAGTCGGTTTCAAAAAGATCGAGAAATGTTCTAAAATAGATAAAAAGATATCATGAAACAGATCAAGAATTACACAGAAAAAGAATCGAGAGAAAACGATGAAGACATATCAAAAAGATTATCGAATACGTAAAACAAGATATATAGGAAGATTAGGTCGTGCGTCTGACGCGCTTTTCTGGAATAACCTTCATCAGAAACACACAAAGCAAAACATTTGAAAGATAAGAATGTATCAGAAATGTAACAGTTGAAGCACTATACTAGTCAATAGTAGCATACCGCTGTTCGGTATTCAAAAATCGATTGAGAAAAAACCAAATCCGGGATACAAGCTAAAACCGAGAGAAACACATCGAATATAAGAGGAGAACTAGGGCCTGAAAAAAAAACTATCATCTAAGGGTAACTTGTATTAACTGATGAAGGAGTTGAAACCTTTAGTTTCTTAATAAATGTTTAAGAAAGGTTTGCTATAAATTATGTCCATTCCATGAGTACTGATCTCTGAGCTTCTGATTACCTCGGGGACTGATTACAGTGCTATACAAATAAGAACAACACATTATATATTTCATGCATCCGAGCGCTTTTCTTGATTAGCCTTCACCATGAACGCTTGTAGTCGAATATTTAATCCAATGAAGAAAATAATGTATAAGAACACAGATGCAGAGTTCTATGACCAAAAAGAGTATAACAATATTATCAACATCAAAGGTCAACTTTGTCTAAGGTAGTGGCAACTTAATTCTCAATTATCAATTGATTCATAAATGGACAATTTCAGAAATGTTTGTTATATACTCATGTCAGTCAGAATTTCACTGCAAAGCTGGTGACACTCTTTGAGACTGATAGTCAACCAGCAGTGGTAAAGACCCACATGAGTTTCTCATAATTCAACAACATGAAACAATTTATAAAAATCAAGAACAAAATTACTATGCCAGGTTGACGAACTCTATAATAATCAAACAAAATGAAAATACAGATGTTTTGAACATGCAAATGCATTGTGCCAATATTTTGATCATTCAAAAATGAAACGATGGAAATACTTAACCTTTATTACTGTACAATGTATAAAGAAATAATGCTATTTGACAGATTTCACAGAAACTACATAAATGACCATGTTCTGATGAGAAATGTTTCTCAATCTATACATTCCAATCGGTTTCCCAAAGTTAAAATATCTGCACCTTCATAGAGTGTAACAATCCAACTGTTGTAGCATATATTGGTTGTTTTCTTAATTGAAATCCAATTTTATGCGAAGAGTCTGTAATTAACTACTCCATATCTTTTTTTCCATTATTCATCTATATATCTGCTGGTAAATATGTTTAACTAAGAGGTTCGATGGGGATACTGAAGTGTGATGATACTAATAAACGCTGACGTGCGATGATCTGCCGTTTTATTTTATAACATAGACGTAGTCCGAGACCGGAGCATCGAGCACAAATTATTTGATATCCCCCAGGAACAGTGAAGAAAATAAAATTTGAGGTTCTATCATATTTCGTGCTCTTATTCACAGTATACGAATATATAAGTTACTTATAGCTTCCTGGTTTTCAGTATTTACTATAAAATTAGTACTGATTTGATTGGACAGTATTCCAATCAAATCGTACTACAACAAGATACCATGACATAAACGTACTTAAAATAGCGTCATACTATCGCATTCAGCATGACCGTCGCAGTTCGGATATGGGCGTTTTAAAATAAAATCGTGATTTCTTGTCCCAGCCACTTTAAAACAAATGTGTTTGATCTTTGCAAGTAACTTTTTGTGCAGTCAGTACATTGAATTAGATTTAACATTTTTAAGCAGAGAAACAGTCTATTTTCAGAGGGATTGCTAAGATATTGATTCCTGAATGGTCCAAAACAACCAAAATGGCATGTCCGCCTGTTCAACATTCATACTCTAAAATATCGTAAAAAAGTGTAGAAATAAATGTTATTTTTACTTAATAGGAGTTCTCTAATAATTCAAAAGTATGTTTAGAGCCAACATATTTTGATAAAGAGCTTTTAACATAGGACTTTTAATTTCAGAAGGTGTGTCACTGACAAAATGTCCACTACGAAACGAAGTCATTAAAATTTGCTAATAAACAGTTTTATAAAATCAATGTAAATTTGCAATTTGTATGCAAGAGATATAAACATTAGGGTCTTACAAAATAAGTGATGCTTTTATAACGACAGTTAAATTGCGCACATCAAATGGACCAGAGTGATACCGTATGTTTGTAAATGTCCACTACGAAACGAGTCAAATAAGATTATGAAAAAAATATCAGTGTACAGCCTAATATATGCTTTGATGAATACAATCAGTCTTGTTACTATTGCAATATAGGGATTGTGGGGAAAAATAAAACTTGTGAATATGTCCCCTACGAAACGGTCACCTATGAAACAGGTATGGGAGAAAAAAGTTTCGCAGTGGACACTACCACTACTATGCAGTCTTCTTTTTCTCTTTTTGCAATTATATTCGTGCAAAACAAATAACAAGGGTTAGTTCCATGTAATTTTTAGTATGTTTTTATTAACATAGAATAGGGTTGATGTTAACTACGAAACTTTTTGTCCACTACAAAACGGTTTTTTCAACTACTAAACGCACCAAAATGTCCACTACGTAACATGAGTTGTGCCTTCATATGTGAAGAACTGTCCAATCTTTATCGATAAAAAATGGTTCTCCAACTCAGAAAAAATGAGATCTTTCTAGTATATAAAGTAAACAAACTGGAATGTCTATAGGAGACATTTAAAATTGCAATAAGATGTGAATTTAGAATCAGTTTCGTAGTGGACAAATGTTCCCTACGAAATAGTACACAAATTATGAAAATGATATCATTTTAAAGAGTATTTTAGATTGCACTTTTTGTTTACAAACAGGACTATAATAGAGGTATTCAAAATAACTCTTGAAATAAAATTTTAGACAAGTTGATTTTCCATTTTTTTTTAGGTCTGAAAAGAACGATTTTATTGAAACACGACCATATACAATCTTGGTTCAGATCTAGAGTCATACAAACATACAGAAGGGAATTTAGAAATACATTTGTATGGGTAACCGAAAATACAAAAAACATATTGGAAAATCCTAAAAATGAGAAATTGTTTTTACATTATTATGATTTTCAAATTAGTTAGTCAATACAATTTATTATATTATTCGAATCAAAAATCAATCGTTTTTGATCGTTGCTTGAGTTTCTAGTTAGAATTCGTTATTTGTTTTTACAACATATATCACAGGGTATAAGGTCAAAATGAATATCAAAATGCGAAATTGGTCATGATGGCAAGTAAGCCTATATATTTTGTTTACTAATATTTGTAAATTGGCACTAGAAAGATGATAGAAATGTAACCAACAATACATATAGCGAACATCTCTCTGAATGAAAGATGTAACCCATTATGTATTTTAGTTCGTCATTTAAGAAATATTAAGCAGATATATGATTAAAAAAAAAGAGACAGACTGAATGGACAAATGTATCAGCGGATAAAAAGCTATTATTAAAAAAATAATACCGAACTCCAACATGTCCTAGGTAAAATTAAAAAATGCAAAAACCATAAAACCTGACACAATCAAACGTACGACTATATCAACGAACAGAACGATTTCAACCCACTTTGATATTCCTTACTTTGAGGAGGCATTTACGGGGGAATTATAGGTGTAAAATGGTTCTTCAACTAGCTAAACCTCCCACTTTTATTACACGCACACATATATACATATACATATAACTTAAGAAGTTGGAACCATAGTTGCCCTTAAAATCTCATTTCCAAATGTGGAATTTAAGATTTGTTTTTACGAAGAATGTCAGTTCCCAATCAATGACTGCTGAGTTAATGATAACCATAGGGACTAGCAGTCCACCAAGGGCTATCACGAAACTGTACAAGAAGAGAAAGATAAACCTTTGCTTGATTTATTGTAATAAGAAACACTAAAACAACCACTTTTTAGATCAAAGACGTATTAGTCCGCGAAACGTAAGGAGCTTTATGACCAAAAGGGACAGCATGGAATAGCCCGATGGATTTAAAGGCAACATTTTATGGAAGGCGGACTTCATATTTCTTATAATTTTTTGATGTTTAATTTGATAAAATATTAAGGCACAAAAGAACTGAAATTTGATGAAGTTTTAAAACGGAAAGTCCCTAATCAAATGGAAAAATCAAAAGATAAAACACTTCAAACGAATGTGTAACAACTGTCATATTCCTGACTTTGTACAGGCATTTTCTTTATAGAAAATGGTGGATTGAACCTGGTTTTATAGCTAGCTAAACTTCTCATGTGTATAAAATTCGCATAAAATTTGATTACATTGCCAAAGATGCGTAAACACAACAAACAGACGGACAGACATAGGTAAAAATGTCAAAAATAGGGGTACAGCAGTCAACATCGTGTTATAATTAAAAAAACAAAACAAACTACAACAAACAAACATGTAACAAAGACGCACAAAATGGCATATAGATCCTAAACAAATCATTTTTAGAACCGAAGGACTGCTAACTGACAATATATATTTTATTGGGAGCGGTACCTACCTCATAAAAGAAAACAACACTTTATAGATTGAGGGCATCTGGACCCATTTCTAAATTACCTAATCTAGGACGATCATGCCGAAGATGAATAATCTTATGTTATTTATCAGTTAAAAAAAAATCAAAAAATCAAATATTGAAAAGTACTGGACTCCTGGATATTCATTCCCAAATGAATCGCTTAAAAAAAGAAAGCTATTAAAGTCTAGGAAATTAGATACTCGCAGTTGAGAATAATAACAGGAATACTGACGGATCTCTGATAGAACAGTTAATAGTGAATCAGACGATGGCGACTTTTACAAAGTCATATTATGTATTTCTGTATATTTATATCATACTTCACGTCCTAGACTAAGGTTTCAATTCCCTCAGGCAAAGTTGACCTTTGATGGATTTGACCATTCATTTTACAATGTAGGTCTTTTTGTTCATATAGTTATTCTTTTCGGTAAACTGTTTCGGTTATATTATTCCTTGACTTTCAAATATTCGGCGTTTCTGATGAAGGCAAATTAATAAAAAGGCGTAGAAATTTTACAGGTTTGTATTTAGTTTTCCTATAAGCTGTAGTGATTAGAAACTTATAAGGTATCCTGCTATTCCGTTTAATACTGACAGTCATCAAATAAATTCCGACAACTATAAAGCGGCTATGTTCGCTGATTAATACTGCGAAACAATATGGTATGAATGAGTCCTTACACTTTTCTCCAGAAAACAAATAACTGCAAACAACAAGACACTTTGGTGGGACTTGGTATCATTGTACATGTAAACTAAACAATGAAAGTGAAATATGCTAAATACGAAAGAGAAAAGTGACAATGTGTATCAGAAGTGTGTAATAAGAATAATAATACAAAAAGGGGTTTCTGTTTTGATGTGTAGTCTATTTTTAGAGGTGTTTCGTGCATAAGTTGATTATTAGGGTATGTATAGTACACATATTAAAGGTAAGCATATAAAATGACGTATCAGATAAAATTAGAGACTTCCTTGTAAGATTACTTCCGAGTTTTTGTTTTAAATTAAGCTTCCGTGAATCGTCAACTTTCTACCAGGTAAGGCTTTGTTTTAAATCATATAAAATTGTAACCAGAATATGAATAAAATTATTTTTTGTTATAGTCACTAATCTTAAAATTAACACTTTGAAATGTTTATTTATTTGATTTCGCCAAAATTAAAGTTTAACTTTTGATTAGAATTAAAAAAGTTCTGAATTTAAATTTTGATTTTCTTTTTAATCATTATATCATTGATAAATTAATTACGTCTGAACATAGATGTTGTTCAATATAATTTTATTCTGATTTGAATGTATTGTTTTCAAAGAAAAACATACACTTGGTCAAGACTACATAGCCGGAATGGCGAATACAAATAGAGGACAAACACAGAACAAAACTCCAAAACGATTCCTTAGTGCTACTGATATCAGCACGTTAACCACGCAGTTGGAACTTAAAAATGACATGCTGGATAAAATAGATCAGAAAAACAAACAGTTGTATTTAGAAAATGAGCGACTGAAAAGAGAAAATGAAATATTGGAAAGGGATAAGGAAGCTGCTCTCTCAAGGTAAAACGTTTATTCAACATTAAACAGTATATCCGTTACTAAGTGTATAATACAAAATAAAGAAATACATGTGCCCATACTCCCTATCTTCATTAAAAGTATCATTTACAAAGTTGTGTGGTCTATTATGCCATTAACAAACTAGAACCGATCGCGCTTTTAAATCTTTCCATATGATAAGTATCCTTAATGTCTACTGCATGCCTCAATTAGATTCAGTGATAATATATTTGTTTTCATTTTAGATATCAACTTTTTAATTACAAGTTTAATGGTGTTTCCCTAGAAACTTTACTCTATCTAAAGTTTCTTTTAAGAAACATTTATCATTTCTGTCCTTGCAAAATATTGTTGTTAACACTCGTCTCCAACAAAATGTTTTTTTCAGCCACTGTTAAGTTCATATACATTATATATTGTATACACACAGGTTAAGTAAACTAGCCGGAGAAAAACTATCAAAAGGGAATCCATCCATAACAGATCTTGGGGACCCAAACAGGCCAACGAAACTTGGAGAAAGATGGAGCTCGCTTTATACCGACGAATGGACAGACGCTTTTGAAGAAATAAGTACAAAATGCAAGACAAATAAGACTGCTGTCCCAGAAAAGATTTTACTGAAGATAGTTGATGTAAGAAGTAAAGATTTGAACATACTTGAAAAAAATACCACATACAGTATACTTTTCTTATAATAAACTTGATCTACGTGTATGTCTATAAACACTCATCTTATTAACAATCATGTCACATCACCTTTCTTTAGTATTTAGACATACTGAAAAGACAGAATTATCAACAACTGTTATCTACTGAATCGATAGTTTTTTGCATATACATGTACAAACTTTAAATGACTTTCGTAATTGTATAAGAATCAGCTGTCAAACACTTAAAATGTGTAAGTGTATCTCCTTCAATCGATAATTGTTTTTGATCACTGTTTTGCCATTCAAAAGATATAGAAATTAAGCTCTTTCAAACAATTATAAATTGCTTTTATTTACTGTTTGCCATTCAAAAGATTTTAAAAAAATCTCTTTCAACCAATGCATTAATTATTTTTCTTATTACACAAGTGGTGTTACACTACATGTAGCAAGTTATCTCAGAACCAAGCCAAAGTTATTGAGAAGTTGCTTCGGGATGTTGCACTCCAATTGAATTTACAAGACGAAAGCAAAAATGACATCGTAAGTATTTTTCTCAAATTATATAGTTATCTGTCATTTTGTGATTATGAAATAAAAAAAACCCATCAACTTTAAAAACCACATTTCTATCTAGCTATTGATTAACTTTAAAAACCACATTTCTATCTAGCTATTGATTAACTTTAAAAACCACATTTCTATCTAGCTATTGAAAAAGATAACAAATAACAAAAAATAACTAGACGTATATGAAGTAGTATGGGAACATAATTGAGCAAATATTTTTTAGTTTGTACATATAAACATGTTATATTGCTGCCAAAATAAATACATTGAGCATGGTATTTTAAGCAATAAAAAAAAAAATATAAACTAACAGCACAAATAATACATGATGTTCTTGAAGGATATATTTAAGAAACTGACAATTATTTACCCTTTGGCGTTTTATTGTGCTATGGTCATTTTTGTAATCTTGTCTTTCATGTTTGCTTATAAGCTATATCTATATGTCATTTTGTTTTTCTTTGTTTTCTTATAATTAATTGTGTTTGCTTTATAGGGATTAAGATTATGACACAATGTTCACTGCTGTAGCCTTATTTTTGACATTTTTAACTACATCATATGTTTGTTTTGTTTTGTTCACACATTGTTGTCAATATGATTGAGAGAGATGTTTTCCATTTATGTGATGTGTTTGAGCTTTTAACTTTGCCATTTGATAAATGATTCGCCGTTTTGAACTTTCCTTAGAATTTTTTCTTTTCATGCATAAAGAACTGATTCAATCTGTATGTTGTGTACATACTATGAAAGGTAAAGGCTAAAGCTAAAACCATGTCGAAGTCAGTTCATAAAATTAGAAAAGTAAACAAGAAGATAAGACAAAAACAAACTAAGTACACAATGACAGGGGAAAAATGACCCCTTATTCACAAAATTTCACACAGAAGCAACACATGGGGGCGGAAATCCTAGGCGGTAAGACAACACTTAAAGATCATTACCAAAGAAAAACACTGTTCACAAAACTCTTTAAAAAACAACAACGTAAAGCACACTTATTTTGCCAGACGATGAAAAAAAAAATGAACGTTTCTTATTTTCAGAATAAAAAAATCCATGCCAAATGCGACATGACAGTCACCGAAGAAGACGACTCAATTAAACCTTTCATTGAAACCTTTTGAAATCTACGTCAAATAATGAACTAAAAAGATCATCACCAAAGAAAAAACAATCCACAGTCCACAAAACTCTTCACAGAAATCAAAACGTTTAGCACACTTATTTTGCCAGACAATGACTAAAAATCAAAAATCAACATTTCTTTTTTTCCCAGAATCAAAATATCCATGGTAGATGCAACATCACAGTCTCCGAAGAAGACGACTCAATTAAACCTTTCATTGAAACCTTTAGAAGTCAACGTCAGAATAATGAGCGCTTGATGGAGACAGCAGTAAAAGTATGTAAATCTGACACAATTGCTTATATTTTATTCAAACTTAAGAAACTGGAATGACCGTAGACCGTATACGGTATTTATGAGTATTACCATTAGTAGACTTGAACCATGACAATGCATGAGTTCGTTTTTCTTTTTAGGTGTTGAAATCTTCACTGATAATAGGATAATTTCATTATGTAGCATCGAAGTAAATTGAAAATGCACAAATCAAAAGCGGCAAAATATATTATCAAAACTAATCTTTGTGTATTTTAAAAAAAAGTAGAAGTTGAATAAGTAAATCATTCGATTGACAGTACAAACTGATAGATTATTTGCGATTCCGAAAATTAATAGCAGTGGAATTTGAACTGCCTTAAGCTCTGTCAATGGAAATCTGATGCATAGTCGTGCGAAATGTTAATTTCTTCTCTCTTTTGTTAACGTTGTCCAATTTGGCCGCATTCTGCCGTTTAAGAGGTGTGCATTTATATTTAAAGTTTGTTGTTTGCGTAGAATTGTAACATAATTTTGACTTTCGTTGACCATTTTCTCTCTTTCTACTAATTATATCTTCAATATTTTTCATGAATTTGGTAAATCTCTTTTTTTTTCATTGCATATACAGATTTTTACGAGAACTGTTCGTAATAACCAATTTTATTGAAGGCATTTGTGATACTTCATTCTGAACATATAATGCATAACTGATCATAAATAGCTGTCTCTCAGTGTTACTGTGTTTTATATATTTTCTAAAAACGTATCTCCAAATATCGCTATGTTCAGCTCAATACATTATCATTTTGGTCAGATTTCTCTTCATTTTTTTTTCAGAGATGTGTTGACGACTATCTAAAATCAAACAAGGAAGCTACAGAAAATGAAATAATTTTTGTTAGAAAATGTTCCGAACTTTGCTGGTGCATATGTATTGCTGATCCACCGATGGTTTTCGAATACAAAAACTGTGAAAGAAAACTTATTGACTCTACGAAATTTAATAAATATAACAGATCTGGAACAACCGTGGAATTTGTAGTATGGCCTACATTGCTGTTGTATAAAGATGGACCTGTTTTAGCAAAAGGGACTGTGCAAACGAATGGTTAACGAGTAAACGTCGTGATCATTGAAAAGGTTTATAAACATATGAGAGGGAAATATTCGGCAAGAATGTGCGTGAGACTGAAAAAGACACATTTCAACATACATGTTTCATGTCTTTCATAGGGACAAAATAACAGCAAGGAATTACCTGAAATAAAGGTTGTCGACACATTTCACAATCCATCCTCATTTACGAAATACTTTTGGCATCAGTTCTTACATTTCTCTAAATCTAAAACATTTTTACCCATTATGTCCATTTGTTTTTGTTCACATATTGTTGTCAATATAATGGATTTTTATGCGACTGTCATACACAGTGAGAGGTTTAGCTAACTAGAAAACCAGGTTTAACCCACCATTTTATACATAACAAATGCATGTACCAAGTATGGAATATAACAATTGTAATTCATTCAGTTGATATGTTTGAGCTTTCGATTTTGCCATTTGATTAGGGACTTTTTTTTAATTTCCTCGGCGTTCGGTTTTTTTAAATTTTATTTTCACCAGAGAATGAAAGCTTACATGTTCATTTGTGTAAAATTTTATAAGTACACTTTTCAATGAATTACCAAAGGAAAAGGTCATGACAAAATGATTGTAATTATCTAATTCTGATTCATTACGTACAAAGGTTGTTTTTGAGTTTTTCCGTTGAAAGAACAGCTTCGTAATTTACATCTACATATTATCTTTTTGATACTCGAATACTTCTAAGACATCTTCTATAACTAATATTAAGCAGTTTTCATCATCATAACCAAAATAAATACCAAGACTTTTGACTTTGACTTTGTTTGTTTGTCCACTTTATATTTTTATATACAGCGTTCTTTCTGAAATAATCATTAGGATTATGCAAATTTATCATATACTTACGTCAATATGATAGCTTTTGCATAATTTGTAATGAACGGAAGTGCACAAGCCATAATTTACCATCCGGGCTGATAACCCATATCAGGGATGTTTCGTGCAAAAAAACAGAACAGTGCCTCTCGTGCAAGTTACTTCTGGTATTTCCGGTATCGTATGTTTACTTTTCCATAGTGGCGTCAGATATTGTTTATTATGACGTCAAAATTTTGCGGGAACTTTTGAATCCTGTAGTAAATCAGTTTGTACAGAACCTGCTGATATTGAAAATCAGATGTTAACATGGCTGAAATCCAATGATATAAATTGTCAAAATTATGCTAATTTACAATAAGTACTTGCTAACAAATGCCATTGACAATTATGAATCATCTCATAGTACACATGTAGTAATAATGATCATAAAACTGTAAATACTTCAGCCATGCTTCCAGCTTCCAAATTTTCAATGTTTCAAAATACTTCTATAGGAATTAAATAAACTCATCATAGATACCAGGACTAAATTTAGTATATACGCCATACGCGCGTTTCGTCTACAAAAGACTCATCAGTGCCGCTCGAATCCAAAAAAGTTAAAAAAAAAAGGCCGAATAAAGTACGAAGTTGAAGAGCATTGAGAACCAAAATTCCTAAAAGTTTTGCCAAATACAGCTAAGGTAATCTATGCCTGAGGTAGATTAGTACCATTATGTGTTATATATAGAGGTAGTGATGCTATTGTTGGACAAATATAGTGCATTTGTTGGATTCATGATATAACTTCTTTACATTTTTTTTACTGTTTTTTGTTATTTCATTTGTCTATTTGCTTTACATAAAACAATTGTCGGAAGTATATGATAAAGAGATTTTTACATGGCCTTTTTTCTATTGGCCCGGGTATCATCCCTCGATCCATATAAACACTTAGACTACGTCTCAGGCTGATATGCGGGTCTCGGGATGATACCCGGGCAGATATTGAAAAGGCCATATATTAATCTCTATGCAATTCATAGTAATCGGGTTGACACATACGAAATGTATATCTCAAGATACTTCGTTTTGTCTATATATTTTGAATATATTACAGATTGAACAACAACAAAAACAAACCCCAAAAACTCCTAATATCAATATATTTTTTAAATGTACAAATCAAACCAAAAAAATCATGACAGTGACCACTAGCTTTTTTGTATAAACATCGTCATCCGGTTTAACAGAAAGATCCCTTACTTCTCGCTGGTGGTCAATTGGTCCGAGACCACAATTGTCGTCCCTTGATTTTCGTTGTTCACAAATATAGTCCCTAGTGTTGACAGTGGGTTACTTGTCATTAGTTTTCATACCCCTTCCAAATTTATTTCCCCATGTTTAATGCCTCAAGTAGGGGGTGAAATTACACTGTAAAAAAATTTGGGTCCAGAATTTTAAAGGAAAGTAGTGATTTGGTCCAGCTGAAAAAGGTTGAAAATTAGCACTTCGGAAGCTGTCAAAAGATTTCAAGACGCCCTAAACATAAAATTGTCCATATTTTGAGTTAGAGCCGATGAAGTTTTCTATAATTTTGATATAATTTGTCCCAAAAGTAGTACAACCCACTGTAAAAGTTTCTTTGAGAAAGCGCAGGTGGGATTTTTTTAATTTTCATTTATGTTCTAAAAGAAATGAACTACGAAATAATTGTGTTCTCGGACCAATTGCTTTCAATTTCCACTTAAAAAACAGACCATTATATGTAAAAATGAAAAGAGACTGGAATGTAAATTCAATTATGAAGGAATGAAAAAAAAAAACTATTAATGCAAAGAATAGTGTGTTAAATGATAACAGAAACACATGCGTAGGTTAATACTTTTTTTCAATATTTTCACCAATCTGAAACATACGAAGAAACAGTAGCATCCTTTCATGGAGAGATAATAACAAGCGGGTTTCATTTATAGTCTTTTTGGAAAAAGTAAAAAAAAAATTTATGTTGGTTCCAATCATAATTTCTCACTTATGCATTTGACATGAGTTTAAAGTTTCTGGAATTAAGTGGTCGTAATGGTGTTCTATTTTAGTATTTCTGCTTATGTGTGCAAATGACTACCCATTAGGGTCTTTTACGGTCGGTAAAACTATGAACTAAACTTTACCAAACAAAACAAAAAACGAAATAATAGATACACTTTTAAATGTCTTTGATACATCAATAATAAAGACTAAAATTTATTAGATTTATAAATTTTGTAATAATTCAAAAATAAATCAAATACTTATTCGTCAAGATGAAATTATGAACCTGTTCAAAGGAGACAATACACACATTAATTCGATACACGTTTCGAATAGAAACATTGTACAAAGAGATGTCACTTTTGCATACAAATGACACGTCAAACGAATTGATAAACGCAGCATTCGTTTTCAACCTTTAATGAAGAATCTAATTTATAAATATAACCAACATTTTCTAACCTATAGGATAGTGACAGTTAACTAATGCTAACCCACCCAAACTACTTGACCTTAATAGCTTATAATTAGAGGTGTTTACACATTATATAACTTTAGCAGTATAACCCCCAATACAGATCGTTATGCTCTTGCATCAAATTTCAAGAATTACAATGAAGGCACACTTATTTCTTTTTTATTCGACTGTTCACACAACCTTATAAAAATTAATGTTGTACAAAACTACTGTTTTTCAAATCCAGATATTTTAGTGTTGATTCTATCCGATGTTGTAATACATTGATCAATTTCATCATGAAAATCAATATACACTACATAGCTATATATTTGAGGGTCTTGAAGTCAATCATCATCAATACTACGAAATACAGTTTCCCTTCACGCCAAATATAAAGGGACAGAAATCTCCGACAAACTCTTTTTCTATTATTATTGTCGTCTCGAACAATTTTATTTTTTATAGCTGATTTCACCTTTTTATGGGTTCAGTATATTTTAGTTCTATTGGCCTTAATTTGCAACGTTAAAATGAATCTTAAGAAGAATTTTCAACATCGGTTGACTTCTGTTGTATCTCATTCTAAATTAGGAACATTCAAACTCATAATCCAAAAAGAAACTGACAACGCCATGGGTAAAAATAAAAAAAATGAAACACAAAATACAACATTGAATTAAATACTGAGTAACACGAACCCCAACAAAAACTAGGGGTTATCTTAGATGCTCTGGAAAGATAAACAGATCTTGCTCAACATGTGTGTCTTATGTTAAACAAATTTTTCAAAACGGCCCAACAACTTATGATAGCGACCGTAAAGTTTTTGAAAGGATGATTTTGACTTCCCTTTTTGGAACTTTTGGTATAGTAGCTCCCTTATGAGCAGCTGCCATATATCAGAATAATTCTGCTATAGGAAATACAAGCATTTACATATCCCACATCTGAATGTATGCACTCCGTATGCAGATGCTGCAGGAATGTTTGTATATAGAAAGACAAAGTTCACAATTGAGAAGATGAAGTAACCAAACAAAGACATAACTAAATTACACAACTTAAAAACATTTTTTTGATCTAACTAGATGTTAATTATTAACTCGTTAATATTGTCAAATATATGCAGCATGTTCTTCCTGTTAGCCTTCATCAAAAGACTTTGTCATGTCTCACTGTTACAAGTGAGAGGTTTAGCTAGCTATAACACCAAGTTTACTCCACCTTTTTCTACATAAGAAAATGCACGTACGAAGACAGAAATATGACAGTTGATATCCAATCGGTTGATGTATTTGTTCTTTTGATTTTGCCTTTTGATTACGGGTTTTTCATTTTGAACTTTTCCTCGGGATCTGTATTTTTGTTATTTTACTTTTTAGAACGTCACCAATCATAATAAATTAACATATAAATGAATTGTTGCCGTGAAATTTTTCTCAAAGTTTGTTTTAAAGATTAAAGAACTTTTTATGTCTTTTTGAAGTAACCTTTTGAAGAAACCACCCTCTTTAGAGCGAACATTCTTAAAGGAATAAATCTTTTAAGATGATTACTATATTGAATGCTATCAAGAACTAAAGACCTCATGTGTATATTGCTAACTGTTCTCAATTTATAATAATTTGAAGATCAGAAAAAAACAAACTAGCTTTTATATGGTAAATTCCTCCCTTTTTGTGCCTTTTGAAGTACCAATGCACAAAAAACCTGATGACCCCAATAGACATGTAAGGCTGACATACTGAAGACCCCTGAGTCAAAGTAGAAAGTTCAGCGCCTTTAGCGCTGTGGGATTGCATTCTTAAAATATAATGATTAAATATTCTTTTATCCTAAATACTCTTTATTCACAAATAACTTAATTTATATCAGTCTAACATTTCAATAAAACTCGAATCACCCAATTTTAGTTCATACTTATCAGGAGAGCATATTTCTCTGCATTTTTTGTCTTTTCTTCTATCTCTCTTAGTTTAGAATCAGACAGTAGCAACTGTAGAAAATCTTGCATTGATAAATAGTTATGTATAAGCGCTGGAACCAAAGGTTTAATTGATTTTAAAAAGAAGATATATTTCGCTCCTCTATATGTTGACCTGTAGAAATGTCGACATATGTTTATAAGTGAGTGCGGTTTACCGATCCAATCAACAAGTGTTGCTAAGTCTTCTTCGGATTTTCCAACATTTGTTCTTAATAAAGTGCCTGCAACATCATAAATCACATCAAGAACATCGGATTCTGCAACAGTAGTTCTAATATGTCGATATATTCCCTCTGTATACAACTCAAGTATTGCATCTAACTTTAATTTTGCGTTTGAGCTTATTAATAATAGAAGAATATAGGTACACGTATGTCGTCATGGTCGAGGTGTCCCACAATATATGAAGCATCACACCCTCGTAATAAAAGATATTTTACAATATCATACTGTTTTGTGTTGAAAGCATATTGAAGTGCACCAAATGACTAGGAAGAGCAATTGCCACTTTCAAACGCCCGGTGAACAAGTGGTAACGGGTCAATAAGCTCATGGAACATGCGTATTACTTGATATCTAGAAAAATCACTTCTTATGAGGTTAATAAAAAAATTATCACCATTATACCTTTTTCGAAACGCTTTTCTCGATTCCAGAACTTTGCAAACATCTTCATACGCCAAAAAGTCAGCCAATGTCAGTACTGTGATTCCATAAAAAGTTGCATTGACTTCAAATCCACAATCCACAAAATGCTGAACAACACTAGGATCTCCTGTAAACACAGCCTTAATCATCATTTCATTTAATACATTTGGAGATATTTTTCTGTTCTGGAATCGATGACAAAACGTTCTGTCCTTTAATACTGTATAATAAGTTAGGTAACAACTTGAAATATATACATGTATTGTGTAATCCCTGATCTTGATGTATATATCATTAACGGGAAGCTTAATACCCAAATTGTTGATAAAAGACATGATTTTCATTTCCTGTTTTTAGTTATTCATTTTTAGATGGTGAGGGTTGAGATATCACAAAACATCTGTTTAACCCAGGCGCATGTTTGCACCTGTCCGAAGTCAGGTGCATTGTCCTTTGGTAATCTAGAATGCATTTTGATTTCAATTGATTTACATGTTTTGGAGTTGAGTATTACTACTATTTTCACTGAACTAGTACACATTTTTGTTGAGGTGCCAGCAGATGAAGCACGCCTTTGGGTACGAGATAGTACATAGGACATAATGGAGGGCTAAGCCAATGCTATATTGCACATACAACTACCAAGGATTATTTCGAAATGCATGTCCTGGTTTAACTGTCAATAAATTGTTAATGCACAACCAAACTGTGCATTATCAAGGTTATAGCATCGCTATATCAAATGAAGTTTGCATCTGTTTAAAAATGTATGTGTTAAATTCCTATATTTTACTGACATATTTCAAATATTTTTAATATTATTATTTTACACATTAATGGTTATAATGGCAAATCTTTCAGCATAGTCAAGACAAACCTGCATGTTTGTATTAAAGATATGCTTTGTTTTGGTATTAAAGATATGCTTTGTTTTGGTATTAAAGATATGCTTTGTTTTGGTATTAAAGATATGCTTTGTTTTGGTATTAAAGATATGCTTTGTTTTGGTGTTAAAGATATGCTTTGTTTTGGTATTAAAAATATAAATGGGGAATGTGTCAAAAAGACAACAACTGAACTAAAGAGTAAACAAATACAACAAAAGGTAACAATGGGTCGTCCACACCCACACGAAAATCCCAAACCCAGAGGCGGACTTCAACTGGCCTATATAAAGCGTACTAGATCAGTCAAAATGGAGAAGCAATACTGCAACGTGGTAATGTGTACTAGGTATATTCATAATAATTACACAAAGTATTATACATATATAATAACCAGTTTAAGTACGCATATTCCACGTGTTTTGAATGAAAACTGATTAGCTGAAGAGCAAAATATAAACAACTTTGAGAGGACACTGCGTTAAGTTTTGCGCGACGGTACATATTCGAGTACAAATTCGGTTCCTTACTTCAAAGAGGAAGAACAGTTTTTTTAGAAAATTCAAAGAGTGCAAAAAACAGAAATGTCATTTCAAGTCAACTTCAAATAAAAAGAGCCATTTCTTGCAGGAAAGATTGATTTATATTAGTATAAGAAAAGTAAGATAAATTAAAAAAAAACCAAGTTCATATAAATCAAAGCACTGGCAATTTGATGTATACTAACAACAGCGGCAACTAACAAGTGCAAGGCAGTTACAGGGAGACAAAAGATAAAAAGGAACATTTTCCCTCATAATTCGAAAATAAATTGACAACGTTCAACTTCATCATGTTCATGGCTAAAAATTACAAGACCAACACTTAATAATAATTAGAAAGTTAAAGACTAAGCACCACGATTCCCAACAAAAAGTTTGGTTGATCTCAGGTATTCCGGAAGGTTGAGCAGCTACTTATGTGTGGCACCAGGCACCAGGCATTTGACATTTTATGTTTGAGCAAATTGTAAAGGAATACTTCATCGGTTTAAAATACAAGAATCCCCTACAGATGATGCACTAAAAAAAGTTATAAAATTATTAAGACAAAAAAACCCAATATATTATGTGTAAAATATGTGTATTTGGTCAACAAATGTTATTCTATGTGTAACAATGTTTGACTGTTATACTGCTATACTGTTGTACTAGGTGTGACTGTTATATTAAAGTATAAATGTCTTACCTGTTTGGTAGGCATACTGAACGAGATAATTATATCATTCAATTGGTACCCTTTTAGGCGACAGAAGAAGCTCTGCTTCCTCTTTTCTTTTTTCTTCAACGAATTTCCCAAGTTTCTTGGCCCGTAATCTCCATGTCGCTTCTAAACAATGTCTCCAACACACAAGTTTGGGATGTAATGGTAAAAGCATTGTAAATTCATTGAATTGATTCGTCGTTAGTGCTTTGTGGAGTGCGCCATGTCGTAAGTCGTTGATATCGACTCAACATTGATCACAGTGCCATTTGGGTGGTGGAAAATATTGTGCAATCGTCTTTGCCATAGAAATCCTAAAGTGGGCAACTGCAAACAGCACAGGAGAAATGTGATGCTTTACTGAAACCGTGTCCCAAATTTTCATCTTCAATGTAGTATAAAGAGGCAAAACTTCAACGAATGTCATCATTTCATCTTCATCTATTCCTCCTCTTGTACATATTTCTAAATCTTGTGAACAGGAGCAATTCACAACATGCTCAGTTGAAGTTCCTTTCTCTTTGATACAAGTGTAGGTCTCTGAAAAAAACAGGTCAATTGAAGGAATACTATTGAGAATGGAAATGGGGAATGTGTCAAAGTGACAACAACCCGACCATAGAACAGACAACAGCAGAAGGCCACCAATAGGTCTTCAATGTAGCGGGAAATTCCCGCACCCGGAGACGTCCTTCAGCTTGCCCCTAAACAAATATATAATATACTAGTTCAGTGATAATGAACGCAATATACTGAAGTATAGGTTTTTTTTGTGTATTGAGATGTCTGTAAAAAATTAGTCTTGCCCCTTCCCTTTGAATAATCTATGACTTGATAATGCAGCGTTCACACAGTGCTGATTATGGCTTCCGTTTGAGTTCATACAGAACTAAGACACGATAGGTTAAAAGTCAAATTGGTATATTCAATGATCTGTAATGTCTTCCATTGTCTGAATGTAATCGTATACGTTCGTAACACATAATAACGCATAGAGAATGGTACGGAGGGGTCGGCTAATAACCCCGACAGTTAGGTGCGTCACTCGACATTTAGGGATACTTTGCCAATTCTGTCTAGTCGGATTAGAATTATGATTATGTTGTGACAGATTAAGCTATATCGAACCAAAATTGTAACAATGTTCCATGTCTTCTGGACGGTGTCCTGTGGAACGGACATGACCCGAAGAAATTTGCCAATACTATTTTTCTTTGTTTTGATTGAGCCCATATTGCATCCAGATCTTTGCGAATGCGAACTGAATTTGAATTTGTTTTATAATATTTTGACTATCAAATGCAACGTTTTTTGTAACGGATAATGCACGTCAACTGTATGGTCACTGTGTGATTTCTGATCGATCGCATCATCAGGCGCCATGTGTTTTACTATGTGAAAGATACAAAGCCGATTTGAATCGGATTAAAAAAACGGCTTTGATTGAAAACGGCTTAATTGAAATATCATGTCTATATTTTCAAGCATGACGAAAGAAACGTGAAAACTGAATATTTAAGTCCAAGGACCATTTCTATGCACAAAACCATCATACCGGAACAAAAATCACAGTTTATCTGTTACTTGTCATGGCAAAATTACAAGACTGAAGAAAAAAAAAGTGTGTAACTGATTATTTGAGTGAAATTTCTAAGTCGAACGACCATATATCTGTACATATCATCAGACCAGAACAAAATTTGAACTTTATCTGAAACTTTTCATAATAAAAAAATACACAAAATATCAAATTAATATTTACAAGCGTGAAAATAACAAGTGTGTAAAAACTGATTGCCGGACGGACAGACAAACAACCAAACTGGGGCTGTGGTTTTTAATTCAGACTTTATGAACCATGAAATCACAAAAAGATTTATTTTTGTCGTATTGAACGAAAAAAATGTTTTAAAGGAGTTAACATTAGAACATAACTTAAATTATAATCCTTTCAAATACAAACAAATATCATTAACAGTACTGTTATATTCAACCAACATGATTGTAATGTGTTATGCAAATATGATCAACGTTTTCTCCCGTCGGAATTTGAACTGTATTAAAGCAGGGGTGTGTGTGAGAGTGGCCATAGGGCTGTAGATAAATCGCCAAATAGGAAAGGCGATCCTTGAATTTTATGCCTCTTGCAGATTAAGTTCCTCTGTCTCTACATACATTAAAGGTGTAATACCACCAAATCATGGTACGTCACATCCGGTTGCATACGAAAGTAGGTCTAAAAAAATATTCCCTTGAATTTGACCATTGTAGGTAATTAATCCTACATTTTATTGCAGTAAAACTATTTCTGTGTCATAAACATATGTCTTGGGTATTTCAAAACACCATTATTTTCTATTTGTGATTTCTATAGAAAAATTTGTAATCTTGAGGTTACATGGTGACTAAACCTTGTACACAGATAGAATAAGGGGAGAAATTTGATTGGTTAACTTACAATGATGGTTATTTTCTTATATGCAATGAAATGTTATGTGAAACTTTTTCTATAGAACTGGACATGATAAAACTTTACTCATGCCAAGTATTTCTTTATTTGAAACAAAGATAAATTCTGCACAATTTTTTGAAAAGTGCAAATTTAACAAAGACTAATAGGGGAAAATCAATGGTGGTATTACACCTAATATGGGAAGCTGTACATGCACTTATGGCCTTGTGAGTAATCTCATGTGTTAAAATTTCTTGCTATTTAAGTGAAATAATACAAAAAATGAAATATTCTGAGTGGATTGAGTCTCCAAAACACATTTTATGAGAAAATTGTCTTGAAATAGGACTGTACCATGAATATTCAGTTGACAGAACAAGCCATACTAAGTGCATATATTTATTTTTTTGGAGGGGGTGGGCTTTTTCTCCTTATTTCTTATATTTTGCTATGATATAACATTTTCCTAGGTAATACTTAAATAAATATATAGTTATAAGTAGATGAAATTATTTTTAATGTTGTAACGACAAGTTATTCACTAAAAGAGAAGCCTTTTATGTCCCTCTTTGGAACGCGGCGTACATTTAATTTTTACGTAAGGACTTATTGAAACCTTCATGGAGACAGTAAACTTTTATATGGATTGTTTATTCTGCTAAAATGCTTCAATTACTCATTTCTTATAACATTTCCACCATAAATGATTGAAAGTTACCACAAAATTTTTATTTATTGGCCTGAAAAGTTGAAATTTTGAGGAAATGAGAGGTATAAATTGACCCAAAGAGACCTTATAAAGAAGACAAAGAGGTTTATTAGTGGTATTTTATGTTCCTTAAATCATCTTGTGTATCATTTTCAACTGTTTGTAGGCAGATAAGATAGATATTTGATCATTTTTTGGTCCACACTCTATTCTATCTTGATGTGGCTTGGTTTGGATTTGTCGAAGAAATTTTGCTCGAATCGCTGTAGATGTCGTCTTTCAATATACTAGATTTTTCTCAAACTATTGAACTGATTATGACAAAACTTGACAGAAATGCTTGAAATAACCAGTATTATAAAGGGAAAAAGTCACATTCAGTTTATTGAACAAAAAGGTCTTCTTTAGGTGTAATACCACCAAATCATGGTACGTCACATCCGGTTGCATACGAAAGTAGGTCTAAAAAAATATTCTCTTGAATTTGACCATTGTAGGTAATTAATCCTACATTTTATTGCAGTAAAACTATTTCTGTGTCATAAACATATGTCTTGGGTATTTCAAAACACCATTATTTTCTATTTGTGATTTCTATAGAAAAATTTGTAATCTTGAGGTTACATGGTGACTAAACCTTGTACACAGATAGAATAAGGGGAGAAATTTGATTGGTTAACTTACAATGATGGGTATTTTCTTATATGCAATGAAATGTTATGTGAAACTTTTTCTATAGATCTGGACATGATAAAACTTTACTCATGCCAAGTATTTCTTTATTTGAAACAAAGATAAATTCTGCACAATTTTTTGAAAAGTGCAAATTTAACAAAGACTAATAGGGGAAAATCAATGGTGGTATTACACCTAAAGAACTATGAACATTGCCACAACAATTTGAGGGATCTGTTAAGGTGCAAGGCACAAGTTCTGAATCAAACCGCCTAATATTTGGTTTTGATTACCAATGAGACAACTCATCACAAGAGACCAAAATGACACAAAAATTAACAACTATAGGTCACCGTTCAGCTTTCAACAATTAGCAAAGCCCATACCACATAGTCAGCATGACGTTTAGTGTTAAGACAAACTTTTGGTTGATGATAACCTTGTTTATTAATGAGTTGAAATTACTTTTGAACTTACTTTCAGCAAATGCAAGTATTCCTTGGCAAGGCGCAAAAATGAAAAAAATTGAACCACCCTGATAGTTTCAGCTAAAAATGAATAAACAAATGCAAAGCAATGCGCACAGTAAAACTCAATGAAAAAAGTCCTAGTCCAATGTCAGAATATGTAACTGAATAACTATTTATAAGCAAAATGACAATGATACATAAATTAACAGAGGGCTTCTAGCTGATACTTACATGAAAGCTCTAGACCTCACTTGAACTGATTGAAAGATTATTTCTTCACCATATGAAAATCAAGGACACTCCCTCATGTTAGGATTTTAATATCATACCATGATAAAAAAAAATTATTAGAAAAACATAACCCGTATCATCCCAACTAATGGATTGAGAAAAACGTGTTTGTTTCTGATGAAAAGACTTTATGAGCGAATCAATTAATTTTAAAGCATGAACTCTTTAATGACATGACAACAATATTGCGACTATGTTGTAACTATATCCCTTTTATATAAATATATGTTAAGGTTTTGTAAGCTTTTGAGGTGAATGCCGACATTTTTGTCATTTGTATAGAATATTACAGCAGAAGATGCGATGTGATATAGACAACGTATATTCAATCAACATATATCTAAACAGGTAAAAAAGGGTAAACAATTATATATATTATGTATGATTAAAGTGTTACAAATTTCAAACAGTATGCGGTTCATGTATACAATGATTTCGAGCTGTGTTTTATAGAAGAATAAATATGATTGAATATAGAAAGAAGATCAAACCAAATAAAGAATAGAAAATTATGGATTGCAAGTATACAGTCATACCATAGATGTGTTTATTAAGGTATATACATTTGTACATCTGGGTTTATATTCTTTAATCCCTTTGTACATCTATGAAATAACAGTAAACCATATAAGAATTAAATAGTATAATACTGATTTCAGACGTATACAATATACACAGTTAAGAAACCATACGATTATATATAAAGTTTGATTTGTATTTGTAGTAAAATATTTTTGTGATGAATTTTACATAATCAGCACTACTTAAACGACAGAGGAAAACGAATTTGATTGTAAACAGATATGTAGGACCCATTCAGACCCCAATATACACTGTGAATGTACATAAATAGATATGTTGTACATAAACAAAAACGACATACGTTAAATAACAAACTATTTTGTACTTACACCAGTTCAACTGTTTACCCTCGCTGTTTGCATATCGATCCTGTTGGTTACATGCGAGGTTACATGTACTACCACAATTGCCCATCACCTCGCTTCAATTACCCCCATAATCATAACAAACACTGAGAAAAGGTATTTAGATATTTTAAGGAATGCAATGAATATGATTAATGGCTACATTTTCCTTTACAAATAATTATTGAATTTCACATCTTCTTCAACGTTTAATTATGATAAAGTGTATTGTGTATTTCTGTTGATCAATAAGCTGTAATGAGGGTCTATAAGTCTACTATTATTGTAAACGTTTAAAATACATTGATTTATCAGGGTCTATGTGATAGAAGACGACATCAGTTCAACTTTAATTTTATTCAAAATGCAAAAAAAGTGATTCACAGTCGTATTTCAATCATGATAAATCTGAATGATAGCAACTAATATCATGAAGGTTGTTAATAATTTATCATTATCTTTTACGTCAGTTTGGCGTCTTTTTTCATTTCGTTAGAGAAATCAGGATGAATGTTTTGTCGGAATAAATTAATACCATTATCCTTGTCAATTGTTTTTTCTCATACAAGCATATATGCTAATTTATATAGGTTGTAACCGGCATTTTAAATGCAAACATCTCGTCATTGTATGAAGCCTTTTAAAATCGCCAAGATTTTAAGTGGAAATAGTATATTTTAAAGTTCCAAATATATATATATGTTAGCAGCAATAAGTGAAATTAGGCATTAAGCTTAAATCCTAGGCAATAAGCTAACGCCTAGGCATTAAGTTATTGCCTGAAATTTTCAGGCATTAAGCTTACTTCCTGAAATCTGATGATGATTAATCATCCTATTGCCGAACATAATTTAGGCAATAAGTAAACTCTGGAATTTATGCATATTTGGTGATTTATTCTTGAGATAAAGTAGTCTCTTAATTATATTTCTAATATTACATGTATAAATATACATTCATTTGATAGATCTTCAAATTTAGAAAGTTTACTTATTTTAGCAGTTAATAAACATAATTAACTCATACAAATGCATTCATGTTTTCGTGGTTTAAAGATTTAAAAAAGTGATTGTATCCAATTAAAAAAGGGGGGAAATTCTTTAGAGTAATTTGAAAATTTGTACACTTTACCAATCGAGCTGGTTTGAACTGGTCAAAAGTTGATAAAATTAAGAAAAGATATTTGCTCAAATTGTTTCCATTTTTTTTTATTGGATAAGTAAATTTTCTTTGTATACAGTTCCGCAATTTGTGATAACAAAATGATTTTAACACAAATTTCTATCAAGTTTTTATATTTATAAATTATTATTTGATTTGAAGAACTGTTACCGACTGGAACAAACTACCGGATAACATTGTAAATTGCACTTTAGTAGACTCTTTCAAATCTTTAATTTCAAAGCATCAGTATTAACTCAAAACATCTTACAAAATTATACAAAACATGTTATTTTTTAAACTATTTCGTATTTTTTTAAAAATTGTACATTTTGCAATCTATGTCTTGTTGTAAGTTTCCGCCTGTGACATAATCTTCAATCTGTTGATGGCGGTTACTTAATGGTAGAATAGAAAAGAATATTTAAAAAGAAAAGAAATGAGGAACACGTATGAACGACATCAACAAATTGCAACCACCAAACAACAAGTTCCTGACCAGTAAGTATGAAAGTAAGTAACACATGATGACACAAAGACCCTGATAAACCAATGTATTTTAGTGTTAAAAAATAAATAGCATCACATTTTAGTTTTAGAGGTGATATTATTAAATATATAATTCAATATCAAATATTTTGAAAATAGTTAAAGGTATGTTTAATAGAATGTTTAAAAACATTGTATTAATAATCAATGATATTTTGGATATTAATAGTTGCATTTATTTTTGTAATTTTATTTCAAGAACTGCATGATAGGCTTTTTTCTTTTTCTGAATAACTTAATTTTCAGAATATTCTCTGATTTTTTTATGGAGTCCAATTTAAAATGTTCAGTTCTCTGTCGACATTTTTCTGTGTCAGAATATACTCTTTGTAAAGTACTCTTTTTCGTAAATTGTTTTCTTATAAATTAGGCCTCGCGTTTTCTCAATCGATGTTTTTAGTACTTTTCATGTCAGAGCGTTTGTGCACGCGTAAAAATTGATTAGACACAACTTCATCATGTTCATATTGTACTTGCACCTTTTCAGGCTAAACGGGCTATGGTTTGTTCAAATATTTGTTCGTATGAATCGGTGGTTGAAGGTTTGTGCTCTGTTGTGTTGTATTTTTCCTGTTACTAGGGTGATTTTCATATAATTCTCATAATGTAACATTGGACAAAATTAATTTGCCACTCCTCACCTTCAAACTTATATAAGACTTATATAAGATGCAAGTCAAAAAAAAGAAAGAAAAAACACAAAAATACTGAACTCTGAAGAAAATCCTAGATGGAAAGTACTATAATGAAATAATGAAATGGCAAAATCAAAAGCTCAAACACATCAAACGAATGGATAATAATTATCATATTCCTTACTTGGTTCAGGCATTTTCTCATGGTGGATTAAATTTGATTTAAAGCTATCTAAACTTCTCACTTGAATGTCAGTCAACAGTTATAGCAGATATTTGTGAGAGTCAGCTAGCATGTGCAAAATATGGATCACAAGACAGAATAAAAAAGAAATTCGAATGCAAATATCCCTTCATCTAATAACATACCTTTGTAACAAGAAATGATTGTAACATTATTCTGTTACGAAGTCTCCTGAACAACGTTGTAATTAATATTAACTGACAAGGACTCTTTCTATAATTCTTTAAACTTAATAGAATTTCAAATTTAAAAATAAGATAATTGTATACATTGAAACAGATATATTCACAGTTAAAGGTCAAGGTAATTTTTACACAAGTTTAGTTCATACTGATAAGGAGAGCATTTTAATACGTATTTCTCCTCATTCTTTATGTTTTTTTAATTCGAATCATGCAAGTTTAACTCATACCGACCAGGAGAGCATTTAAAATTGTATACATTGAAACAGATATATTCACAGTTAAAGGTCAAGGTCATTATTTTACACAAGTTTAGTTCATACTGATAAGGAGAGCATTTTAATACTATTTCTCCTCATTCTTTATGTTTTTTTTAATTCGAATCATGCAAGTTTAACTCATACCGATCAGGAGAGCATTTAAATGCGTTTCTTTCTGCATTCTTTATGTTTTTTTTCTATTCGAATCATGCAAGTTTAACTCATACTGATCAGGAGATCATTTTAATACGTTTCTTTCTGCATTCTTTATGTTTTTTCAATTCGAATCATGCAAGTTTAACTCATACTGATCAGGAGAGCATTTTAATACGTATTTCTCTGCATTCTTAGTCTTTTCTTCTATCTCTTTTAGTTCAGAATCAGGCAGTAAACACTGTAGAAAATCTTTCATTGATAAATAGTTATGTATAGATGCTGGAACGACAGTTTTAATTGATTTCAAAAATACGACATATTTTGCTACTCTATATGTTGACCTGAAGAAACGACGACATATGTTTTTAAGTGACTGCGGTTTACCAATCCAATCAACATACTTTGCCAAGTCTTCTTCGGACTTTCCAATACTTGATCTTAATAAATTGTTTGTAAGGAATTCCATTTTGTTTGCATTAAGGTGATTGCCTGCAACATCATAAATCATATCAAGAACATCGGATTCTGCAACAGTTGTTATCATATGTCGATATATTCCCTTTGTATAAAACTTTAGTATTGCATCGAACTTTAATTTTGCGTTTGAGCTTATTAATAAATAGAAGAATATAGGTACACGTCTGTCGTCATGGTGGAGTTTTTCCATAAAATATGAAGCATCACACCCTCGTAATAAAAAATATTTTATAATATCATACTGCATGTATTCGTACCTGAAAGCACTCTCAAACGCATCAAACGGCAAATAAGAGCACCTACCACTTTCACATGCCTGGTGAATGATTGGTAACGGGTCAATGGAAGGGAAAAGATATGACATACGTCTAAATACACCATGATTGATAAGGCAAACCAAAATGGGATAACCATTATCATTTTTACGAAAGGCTTTCCTCGATTCCAAAACTTTGCAAACATCGTCATACGCCAAATATTCAGCCCATTTTAGGACTGTAATTCTAAGAAAAGTTGCATTGACATTAAATCCACGATTTACAAAAAGCTGGACAACATTAGGATCTCCTGAAAACACAGCCTTAACCATCAGTTCATCTAATGTTCTTGTCATATGTACATCTTGTTTTCTTTTCAGGAACTGTCGATAAAACTTTGTGTCCCTCAAAACTTTATGGTAAATTGAATAACAACCTGAAATATTTAGATACATGTATCAAAATTTGAAATGTCTAGAAATTGACAAAGAGGATCGGTTGAAAACATAACTGTACGACAAAAGAGATGATTTCAGTTTCCCCAATTATGAACTTTCCATTTCTAAGTAGCAACATACCAGCAGCACCTGCATACGGAGTATATATCTCCAAATTGATACGATATTCCCGTAATTGCATTTCCTATCACGATTTTCTTGATAGAGGATTGCTGCTCACAAGGAAGCTATTAGACCAAGAGTTCCAAAAGGTGAAGTTGAAATAATCCCTTCGTAAATTTTACGGACGCCATCACGGGTTGGTTGACCGTTATGGAATATATATATTAACAAATGATATCGGATATGTTTCTTACGTCGTAACTACAATCCCCTTACCTTTCATGAATGTGACCTACCGAATTAGACTATTGACCGGATTTGTTATAACATAAGCAACACGCGTACGACGGGTGCCACATGTGGAGAAGGATATGCTTACCCTTCCGGAGCACCTTCGATCAGACCCTAAATTTTGGTGGGGTTCGTGTTGCTTATTCTTTAGTTTTCTATGTTGTGCTTATGTTCTATTGTTAGTCTGTTTGTCTTCTTTCATTTTTAGCCAGGCGTTGTCAGTTTATTTTCGATTTATTAGTTTGACTGTCCCTCTGGTATCTTTCGTCCCTCTTTTATACTAATATACTGTTAAACTGATATACTGTTATACCGTTATACGTTTTCTCTTTATACTGATATACTATTATACTGTTATACTGATATACTAATATACCGTTATACTGATATACTATTATACTGTTATACTGATATGTTATTATACTGATCTACTGATATACTATTATACTGTTACACTGATACACTATTATACTTTCATACTGATATAATATTATACTTTTATACTGATAAACTATTATACTGTTATACTTTTAAAGGTATTCGTGTCTTACCTCTTTGGTAGGCGTAATGAAAGAGATAGTTATATCCCCCAATTGGTATCTTTTTAGGCGACAGAAGAAGCTCTGCTTCTACTTCCCTTTTTTCTTCAATGCATTTTCCAAGTTTCTTGGCCCAAAGCTCCCATGTCATCAGTAACTTATCATGGCACAAGTTATTATGAAATGGTAAAAGCGTTGTAAATCCATTGAATTGATTCGTCATTAGTGCCACGTAGAGTTCGCCATGTCGTAAGCAATCAAAACTTACCAAACATGGTTCACGGAACGTTAAGTCTTCTGGAAAATGCGGAAAGTTTTGTGCAATCATCTTTGCCATAGAAATCCTATAGTTCGCAACTGCAAACAACACGGGAGAAATATGATGCTTTACAGAAATCATGTCCTCAATTTTCACTTTCATGGTAGTGTAAAGAGGTAAAACTGCTTTAAGTATTTTAAATTTGCAATACAGTATTAGTAAATGGATTAAATATACACCAGCACTAGGTCTAGAGATATGTCTTACATTATTCGTTATATCGCTGGTATCCCAAACTTCAAAAATTTCGGTTGATGTGATTTCTTGCTTACAAGAAACACTTAGTCCATATTTGGCAAATATCAAGTGTGGACACATGCCATATGCAATACTTATTTCTAATCTGCTTATCATTTCATCTTCATCTATACCTTCTTTTCTACATATTTCCAAATCTTGCGAACAGGAGCAGTTCCTCCTATCATGCAAAGTTTTGGTTCCATTCTCTATAGTACAAGTGTCGGTCTCTGAAAAACACGAAAGTAGTGATATAACCACTTGCATATCTATTAATGTCAGAATTTCGAACTATAATTATGTTCTTCAATTCTATAGATTGAGCTTTTGGTATGAAAGTCCATACCTACTACTGCAACATGTGAAATGATAGTTTTTTTGGTTGTTTTTAATGTTTATTGATCTTTTTGGTGTTCAAACTACAGTGCATACATACGTTTTTACAATACAGAAGTAAAAGACATGATATGTATGGCACTGTTATACTATTAGTAAAAATTTACAAGTAAATTAAAAGATGTAACTAATGATAGTTTGACAGAAGTCTATAAAATAAAAAAGGACTTAGAATTTTTTTTAAAGGTTTCAATAGACGAGAAAATTGATGATGAAAGATTAAAATAAGTTCATAAAACATATTTAAAGCTAACGTAATACGGAATATATATGGGGTCCATATGAAATTTGCTGACCCAATATATACCGTATAAGGTCAGTATCACACTATGTAACTAAGAAGAGTAGTTAAGGACGTGTAATATTATTTAAGTTTTTAAATTAATACAGATATAAGAAGATGTGGCATGAGTGCCCTTGTGTCAACTCTCAATACAAGTCACAATTATTAAAATGAACCATTAAAGGTCAAACTACGGTCTTTTAACACGGCGCTTTGCCCACACCAAATACCAAACAAACTATTAAGGGCTCCAAAATTAACAAATGTCAAATCATTCAAACCAACGGTCTATTTATAAAGAAAACGAAAAACGAGAAACACTTATGAACAACATCAACAAACGACATTTACTAAACATAAGCTTCCTGACTCGGGACAGGTGCAAACAAAAAATTTTCGTTATAAAGGGGGGTAAGAATGACCGATACCAAATGGACACCGTCATCATACAAATAACGTGCTTTGTGGCAAGTAACCTCAGAAAATATTCTTATAAACAAATGAAGGTGCACAATGTCATTTTACACTAAAAATTCGCAATATCATTTTAAGGGTTTAATTAAGAGATTCAAGTGCACATCTATGTGCTTTAAACATATAGTATACGCATTCCAAATATGACCTGGAAAATTGTTAAAATGAAGAAATCAAATAGAAGATGGACACATACATCATGTGCATAGGGCCGGGTTTGTGAATGTTTCATACACTTTTGTCAAGCGTTTATATATCAAGAAGAAGTTGTGAACACAAAAGTACAAACGTGGGACAAAAAAAAAACAAACAAACGGACGGACTCCAGAATCAATATAACCCGTCCTTCTTGACAAAGCGGTGTCGAAAAATGTTAAAAATTACAACAAAATGACTTTTAAGATACGCTTCTGAAATTTGTAGTAGAAACAATGCAAAAATTGTGTAGGGGAGGGATTTGTATGGTATTAATTTTAAATTTGTGTACTAAGAAAGCACAAAATGATTTGTTTTTGGCGTTGGAAACGATAAATATGATATTTGTTTTGAAGAGGTAAACAGTAAAACACAACTTAAGTAATAATCCTTTTTAAATAAAAACCAATGGCACTATTACGGCTTCATTTTATATACTAGAACACACCCGTGATATCGCGGGTCCGTGACTGAATTAAACATGTTAAAGTATATAACTATGCGCAAGCCTTACTTTAGTATTAGTATTTTTTAATCAACAGCATTGTCCTATATTAGTTATAAATAAAGTTGAATTATTTGATTCGCTGTTTTACGTCATGGCTGCTAACAAATTGAAAACTGTACCTATACGCCTTATTTTTAGTCCGGATTTTTAGTATATGTATTGTTATCTTAGAAAGTCTTACTGATTAAAATACTACAATAGGTAACAATTTGACAATTTAGTAGTGTCAACCCTGTGATTAAGACCCGTGTATATAGCATATTAATTAATCCTGAATACACCGTTTGGTGGTGCACCTGTCAGATGCGGAACGTACAGATAAAGTAGAGAGTCTTACTGATTAAAATACTACAATAGGTAACAATTTGACTATTTAGTATTGTCAACCCGGTGATTATGACCCGTGTATATAGCATATTAATCCCGAATACACCGTTTGGTGGTACGCCTGTCAGATGCAGAACGTACAGATAAGCTAATAAGTAACAGGTGAATATACTATTGGTATCGGTATCGGAATCGACCCGGAACTTCTTAATTTTTGGCAATATTAATTACGTTGAAAACAAAAGGGCCTGGAGTGGTGTAATTTTTAATCTACACCTTTGTACTATATTAGTTATATATAAAGTTGAATTCTTTGATTCGTCGTTTTTACGTGATGACGGCTGACAAATTGGACCTCGTCATTTTAGTATTATAGATACTTACCAAACCAAAACATGCATGATATTACCCAAGGATGCTCTCTTATAAATTTGATAACATCCTCTTCCGGTTTATTTTTTACTGCAAGCAAGAACTCGTACTTTTCTTTACGTGTCAGTTTCACTCTATCCGCCACTAAAAATACAACGGATGGAAAATATAGGAATGATCATACAGAAACATATAGATATAATAAGATGTAGTATGAGTTCCAATGAGACAACTCTCCATTCAAGTCACAATTTGTAATATTAAACCATTATACGTCAAAGTACGTATCTTGGCTCACACCAGTTAGCAAGCTATAAAGGGTCACCAACATGACTAGTGTAAAACCATTCAAACGGGAAACCAGCAGTCTTATCTTAATAAAATCAAGAGGCTGACAAGTGACATTAAACCGGATTTTATGCAGAGGTCGAACCCTAAACATTTAAGAAAGTATGGATAAAACATTAAAGCTTATAACAGTTCCGAAATTTGATTGTGATTGCATGTTAAAAAAGATTATTATATTATAAATAATGAAAAAGATACTTGAAAACAGTATTCTGTAAAAATGAGAGCGCCAGCCAATGTAGAATGATGAAATAAATATAAGGATACGCACAGTAAAACTCCGAGTCCGATGTCAAAACAGATAACAGAATGAACTATAATCAACATGACAATGATACATACATTAATAAAGGACTTCTAGCAGTTACTGAAATGCCAGCTTCAGCCCTAAATTGGACTGATTGACAGACAATGTGTTAGTCATATGTAAATCAATCACAATCCCTCCCGTACGGGTTTTAAGATCATACTATAAAAAAAATATATAAGAAGAAGATAACTTGTACCATGCCAACAACTGGTTTTAGAATGCATTTATAATTATGTAATTCCGATTCAAAGACTCTATGAGTGAATCAATATTAATTCCAAAATGTGCCGTCATTAACCGACGTACGAACCTACATAAGGACAAAGTTTAAAGTGAATGCCTCCGCCGCTACGGATGAACATAAAAATTACATTAAAGAGATTGATCATATATAGTCACATTCTAACTTTATAAACAGCCATTTGATTAGATGCTTGAATTTTTCTTAAAGAGATTATGAGGCAAAGTGATATAATGGGCAGAGAACAGATACAAAACCAGCATGTTAAGCATGTAATTAAGTTCAAACTGCAAAGAATATGGCATTTATATCGTTTTTTGCCTGTGACCTTTTGATGTTGGTTTTTACACGTTGACCTACGTAAGAACAATATGAGGTTTATGTATACATGATATTAAGATATGTGGTTAACAGTAAAGAAATTAATGGTCCCAAAAAATAATGATTGAATAGAGAAAGTTTAGCAAAAACATATAGAATAAAAAAATAATGGGGTGCAAAAGTATAAAGGATAACCATAGAGGTATAATTAAAGGTTCATACATCTATGTTTATACATCTATGTGTATACATCTATGTTTATAGCTGTATAAACATACATGTATAAACTTTGAATCTTTTTTATTAGACGAAACGCGCGACTGGCGTAAATACAAAATGTAATCCTGGTATCTATGATGAGTTAATTTACAACCAATGGGTCGATGCAACTACTGGTAGAGTTTGAATTCCCCGAGGGTATCACCAGCCCAGTAGTCAGCATAGAAATGAATTTATCATTGATATGGTCATATTCATGATATTGATATATTTGTATTTTTTGTGGAAAATAGTTTTTTAGGTAAACTTAGTGATTATCCGTTATATAACAATCATTTGCAAATCGAGTTGTAAATGCATCAAAACATTATTCAATGCAAATACCAATTATTAAAAGAAAAGCGAATAATGATATTGATATATTTGAAATTCTTGTTTTCAAATTGGCCACAATCCAAGATAGCCACCAGTACTTCAATATCCAAAGTCCTCAGATGATAGTCTTTGTCATTAGTGATTACTCTACCAAAGACGATCAAAACTGGTGAAGCTATTAATTATTTTTATGATTTCTGTTGATTGATTGAGGCCATTTTAAATTGGGCGCCAAGAGCAGCCATATATATTGTCTGAATAGACCACTTTCGAGTTCATCCGTCACCGGCAAAAACTCGTCAATTATACGCGCCTTTATGACGTCATTTACCAGATAGAGGGGGTCGCCTGTATCCCTGCACTATTTACGTTCATCAAGCGTCTTAGTGATCGTCATTGTGCAGGATAAGCTAGAAATAATGGTTGTTCTGTAGGTACATTATGACAATTCCCTAATGACAGCAATGCTGATTGTCAATTTTGAGAATTCAATTTGCCGAATAATTCGTACAATATAGAATTATAGTTTTCCAACCACTCGCTCAACATTGGAATGGAAGTGACGACGCCCCTAAACGCACAAATGACGTTCACTAAAACCAGAGTTTTTGACGGAAATGCACCGAACTCGAAAGTTGTCTATTGGGTGCATAGCTATAAATGTTTGTTATGACCTACACTTAAACTCTGCAAAGTTTGATGTTTTTACCACAATCTTAACAATTGTTTCACAACTCAATGCTCTTCAACTTCGTACTTTATTTGGCCTTTTAAACTTTTTTGAATTCGAACGTCAATGATAAGTCATTTGTAGATGAAACGATCGCGTATAAAACTCTGAATCTTTTTTACTAGACGAAACACGCGACTGGTGTAAATTCAAATTTTAATCCTCGTATCTATGATAATTTTATTTATACATCTTTGTCTATACATCCATTTTTAGATGGTGACGTTCCATTGTCACCATCTTACGGTGTTTATATATCTCAACTTGTACGATTCGCTCGTGTATGTAACAATGTTTTAGATTTTAACGAGAGAAATTTATGTATTACTGAAAAATTATTACACCATGGTTTTCGATATCACAAACTAGTCAAAACATTTACTAAATTTTATCATCGGTATAAGGACATCATTCGTAAATATAGCTCAACATGCAGACTTCTTATGCGTTCAGGTATTTCACATCCAATTTTTTTTATGGAAATATTCTTTATAAAGCACAAAAATGTCAGTATTCACCTCAGAAACTAACAAAACCTTTAAATAGACTTATCAAGAAGGGATATAGTTACGATACTGTTGTCAGGTCACTAAAGATTGCTTATTTTGGCGTTAATATTGATTCACTTATAGGGTCTTTGCATCGGAACTAAACACATTTATTAAAAAAACAGTTGTTGGCATGACACGAGTTATGTTCTTCTCATATATGTTATGATGGTATGATACTAAACCCCTAACGGGAAGGATTGTGCCTGATATTCATATGATGAAATCATAATCTTTCAATCAGTTTAATTGAAGTCTGGAGCTGGCATGTCAGTTAACTGCTAGTAGTCTGTTCTTATTTATGTATTATTGTCATTTTGTTTATTTTCTTTGGTTACATCTTCTGACATCATACTCGGACTTCTCTTGCATTGAATTTTAAATGTGCGTATTGTTATGCATTTACTTTTCTACATTGTCTAAAGGTATAGGGGGAGGGTTGAGATCTCATAAACATGTTCAACCCCGTCGCATTTTGCGCCTGTCCCAAGTCAGGAGCCTCTGGCCTTTGTTAGTCTTGTATTTTTTTAATTTTAGTTTCTTGTGTACAATTCGGAAATTAGTATGGCGTTCATTATCACTGAACTATTATATATTTGTTTAGGGACAGCTGAAGGACGCCTCCGGGTGCGGGAATGTCTCGCTACATTGAAGACCTGTTGGTGACCTTCTGCTGTTGTTTTTTCTATGGTCGGGTTGTTGTCTCTTTGACACATTCCCCATTTCCATTCTCAATTTTATCTTTGTTTAAACATCTATATTTATACATCTATGTGTATACATTTATGTGTATACATCTATGTTTAAACATCTACGTTTATACATCTACGTTTATACATCTGTTTATACATCTATGTGTATACATCTATGTTTATACATCTATGTTTAAACATCTACGTTAATACATCTATGTTTAAACATATATACGTTTATACATTTATGTGTATACATCTATGTGTATACATCTATGTGTATACATCTATGTTAATACATCTATGTATATACATCTATGTGTATACATCTATGTGTATGCATCAATGTGTATACACTTATGTGTATACATATATGTGTATACATGTACGTTTATACATCTATATTGATACATCTATTTGTATACATCTATGTTTATACATCTATATATCGAAAAGAAGATGTGGTATGATTGTCAATGAGACAATTGTCCACAAGAGACCAAAATGAAACAGACATTAACAACTATAGGTCACCGTATGGCCTTCAAAAATAAGCAAAGCCCAAAGCGCATAGTCAGCTATAAAAGGCCCCGATAAGACAATGTAAAACAATTCAAACGAGAAAACTAACGGCCTTATTTATATAAAAAAAATGAACGAAAAACACATCCGTATGTTTATACATCTACGTTTATACGTCTACGTGTATACATCTATGTTTATACATCTATGTTTATGCATCTATGAAATTACAGTGAAAAATATGAAGAAAAAAAAAATATAATACTGATTACAGAAATGTACAATGTTTAAAGTAAAGAAATCATACGATTACAGATAAATTTTGATTTATAGTCATACAATGTCATTATTTTAAGGATTCATGATTAAATAATAAAGAAACTAGAGGCTCCCAATAGCATGTGTCGCTCACCTGCATCTACTGTTGTTTTCGATATCATGTAAAATAAGTTTAAAACCATAATTGATAGTGTAAGATACCCTAATATTAATTGAGGCAATTCTGTTAGCCCAGTGGTTAAACAAAAGCAGGTCCTCCCATTGTAGTCTTATAATAGTTACTGAAGACCCCTTATTCAAATTAGTTTTAAAGTTGTGACATTTGCAATAGGTTTTTTTCTATTGTAGACCCCATATGTTTTATTTAGCCTTTGCAGACATGTCGGTTGGATGACAGGCGCATTTGACATATTCTTCAATCAAAATACTTTATTTAAAATTGGTGCTAACTTTTATTCTATTTGGACGAGTAGATTAAGTGGTAAATCTTTTGTAAAATATTCTACAAATTTACGAAAAAAATGATATAAAGGGCAACAACTTCATAAGGAATCAATTGAAAATTATGGTCATGTTGACTTATTTGTAGATCGTACTTTGATGAATATTATTGCTGTTTACACTTTATCTCTATCTATAATAATATTAAAAATATTATAATAAAAAAAAAAACTGCATAATTTATCTAAAATACCAATTCATGGGCAGCCACCATACAACAGGTTGTCTGGTAAGTCTGCAAATTTCAGGGCAGATACATGTATATATCAACCTGAAAAAACAGTTGTATACACGTGTCAGATTTGGCTAAAAAGAGCTGGGACGAAAGATACCAAAGGGACAGGCAAACTTATGAATCGAAAATGAACTGACGACGCCATGGCTAAAAAGAAAAAGACATACAGACATGATATTACACATGTCACAATATAGAAAACTAAAGATTAAGCAACACGAACCCCACCAAAATCTGGATGTGGTCTGAGATGCTCCTTAAGGGTAAACAGATTCTACTCCACATGTGGCACCCGTCTCAATGCTCAAGTTATTGCTAATCCGGTAAATGATCTAATTCGGTAGGCAACATTCGTGAAAAGGGAAGGGGGTTGTAGTTATGGCATGAGGAACATATCCGATATCATCTGTGAAACGGTTATAGGACACATTTCTAAATACTTTATTGATGATTGTAGCCAAACGTCGTTAAATTTAAGCCAGCAGTTTTGTCAGAAGATTTTTGTTTTGTTTAATTTAACAGACGACGACGGCGGACGATGGACACAAAATGCTGAGAAAAGACCATTTAGCCAAATGGTCAAGGTGATTTTAAAGAAATGTCAGACTCAATCCTGACTCTCATATTCACACTAAAGAAACATTAATACATCCGTTCAAACAGAAACACAAATAACATACGTTAAATTAAATGTTTGTCTGTACTTACACCAGTTAAACCGTTTACCATACTCGGAATATGGATTGAGTAGGAAATCAACACTGTAACAATACATCCTTTCAGTTTCATTACCTACATAATCATAGCAAACACTAAGCGAGACAACTAGTTAGTTTGATGATAAACGTCTGTTATCTTAATAATCTCATATATAAAATAAAATCTATACGTCAAAGTTCAATCATGATAATGAATATGTGTATTTTCGTCGACCCATAATAACTTTTAATCAACCGTAATCAGAGTTATATGAGTGTTTCTATTGAAATGTTTAGAATACATTAGTTTATCATTATACTGTAATGCGGGTCTAAATGCGTTATCGTGTGTTATATCTACATGATATAATGAAAACAACGTTCAAACCTAGCCCGGCCATTGACATGATTGACGATTGCTAAATAAGTGGATCACAAGATGTAACATTTTATAATTCATCTTGCGGTTTTTTTTTCAACCAGTTAGTACAACCAAAACAGTGTCCAGATGAAATCCTGACTCGTCATTAAGGTTTATGTACCCTTCTGTAGCCATTTTTGTACGAATTTTTTAAACATCAATTGTATCAAAACTACAGATATAACGAATAATAGAGATAGGCCATTTTGAACATATACTAGGGGGAAACTTGATGCAAAGCATTGTTATTTACTGTTGAATTGCATTTAATAGAAAAAGAGTACTTTGTGGCAAATAAACCAAGATTTTTATAGAAAATCCACAGCCTTTAATACAGATTTTTGTTATAAAATTTGAAACATAGATTACTCACTTGCTTTTCTATGATGTGCTAGTGTTTGTTTTTTACAAAAAGTTCTAACCAACCTGTAAATTCCAAAATACCTCGTGCAGAGTAACCAAATTCGAGCGCACCCTAAAAGGTGTACTTGATTTGGTCCATATTTTTATTTGTTCTAACCAATAACTACATTAATGAACTTGTTTTAAGGAAATCAATGCTAGCACTGCTTGTAATAATCCTATATCTATCAGTCATCAAATTGCCAAATATGATAGAATAAGGATAAAGGCTGTGGATTTTCTATAAAATTTCCATATGTTTAGCATTGAAGCAACGCAAGGGTACATAATCCTTAAATAACATTAAATTCAAGACAAATATTGAAATGTCACTTCCGCAGCAAACACAATTTTCCCACACATGTTTTGATGTTATTAAATATTTGTTTAACATATTTTTGCCACTGTTGGGGGAGTTTTGTCCACCGAGGGCATCACAAGCCCAGTAGTAAGCACTTCTGTGTTGACTTGAGTTATCATTTATCTGTTCATAATTATAAATTGACTGTTTACAAAACTTTGAATTTTTGAATTTCTAAGGTTTTTCTACCTCTATTTTTTTTTTACCTTTATAAGCTCTATTTAGTACAACTTTTAGGCAGTTTTAGTCCTCAATGCTCGTCAACTTCGTACTTTGTTTAGCCTTTATAATATTTTTTATTCTAGCGTCAATGATGAGTCTTTTGTAGACGAAACGTGCGTCTGGCGTAAATATAAATTTTCAATTCTGGTATATATGATGAGTGTATTTGCAGTTGTCTCCCTTCTATTAACACCTGATCGATACACAGAAGTCAGATAAAAAACATGTATGCAGACGACCGTCGAAAAACATATAATATATAAGTGATTACAAACATTTTGATAAAACAAAATTATACATTTGCTTCAAGCGAGAGTGAATTCACGTAATGAGTACACAACATTCAAACGAATGGAATATTCTTTTAATTATGGTAAGAGTTAAACTGTTTACATTTACCTTGTTTATATATAGTGCATCAACCATGTGTATTGATTTGAATTAGTAATGCGAAGATAATATAATCATGCGATAGGAAAAGTCATTCGAATTTATAATTCATAATCAATGAACTTTTATATAAAACACATGGTTTTTGAGTGGTTGAATTGAGTATGATTGCTTCGCGAGTCAATATAACGTATGTGCATGCTAAAAATTTCAATATGTGCATGCATGCCTTAATATCATGTATAAAAAAGAAGATGTGGTATGATTGCCGATAAGACAATATGTTGGTTTAAACTATTGGATTTAACTTTTGTGTTTTAGGAACATGTATGTATAAAATAAAAAAAAATTTTAATTTTAATACGTCATGTCTATACGTTTTAAAAAAGTTTCCAGCACTTTCAGAATCTTCATTCCGGCTGTAGGTTTGTATAGAAATAATTCATGTTTACGGCACGTAATCTTGATTCCTGTAAGACTGTGGGTATCTTAAATATTTTGTGCAGTATAAAATCAAACTCTTTCATCCGTTTCCTCAACATATGTTGGCAGTGACGATGTCTACATTTTGGTCACATGGTGATGGAAGTCACGTGAAAGATTAAACTCAAGACAGTTCCCCAGAACACCCGTTTTGTTATACTAACATCTTTTTTCTATGTGTTTTGATGCACTTTTTTTGTAAATTGTCATGTGATCTGATGTTTTCAACCGTCTCGTTTATGCCAAAAATATGTCTTACAGCTTTTGTCTTTTGATTGTTAAACGAAAAAAAAAAGGTTCTTTAAAATTGATAAATCTGGGTGGAAACACGAGTTTTGGACTTACACTGAACAAATGGGTAGAATTGGAATTATGGCCTAGAAACCCCAAAAAATGTTGATCCAAATGATCTTCTTTAACAATACAAAAACACTTAAATGCCATGATATGGCAAATTTTCACAAATTTGCAGATTTAAAATGTTTGACTTAATTTCAGATGAATATAAAAAAAAAAAGAAGATGTGGTTTGATTCCTAATCATACAACTATTTACCAAAGGTTAGACAAAGTGGATGTTAGAAATTGATGACAACTGTACGGCTTCAACAATGAGACGAAGCCCATAGTCGGCTATAAAACCCCAGACATGAACAATATGAAAAAAATCATGAGAAAACTAGCCGGCCTATTTTGTAACAAAACAATTTACAAAAAAAACCACACAAATATGACAGAAACTACTGACACTTCAGACTCCTGTCTTATGACAAACTTAAAAAAAATAGGTGGGGGAAAACATGTATGTGAGCTCTTAATCCCCCCCCCCCCCAACCCGGGACATTGATGTAACAGCAAAACACCAGAACACACTATGAAAAACAGTTGAAAAAGGTTGAACTCAGAAGATCGAAACAAAGAAAATCATTCAACAAAAACACAGTTGAGGGATATAGGAGGGTACATATCCATACCTCACCCGTAACAACACTTTGCTAATGTTTTACGTTGCATGCATTTTTGAATAAGACCAAGTGCAAAAGTCGATAACATTTTGACTTTCAATTTTAATTCCTTCGCTCAAATGTTGCGAACATTGTAGACCTGAAATTTGACCATACAACTGTAGTATACACACATGATTGATAAGTAAGAAATACACCTCATCACTAATCCCGGCTGACCCGGCCGCTTGAACTTTTGACGCATACAACAATCACTTTTCCATTGTGGCGTCAGATATTTTGTTTTATGACGTCAAAATTGTACAGGAACCTGTGTGATTTTCAGTAATGGCGGACAAATAGCGATAAGGTGTATAAGAAAATGGATAGAAGAATTTATTTTATTGTCAGTCATTGCATATTGTGTTGCTTTTTTATTAGTCATATATATATATTACAATTTACATGCATAAAAGTACAAAGGTAAGGAGCAATTTTTCCTTCGTATATATATGCTAACAAAGTTATCCATTGCAGATTTGTATTTCCGTCAGTTGTCTAGGAAAGAGAAATGCAATATTTTCAATGATATTCGAAACGACACGGATGATGAATTAATTAGAAAGTTCAAGGATAATCCACTATACTTGTCATGTTTGTTTTGGTTTGGTAAGTAATTTTGACTCTTTTGTTGTACATGACGTATCATATATATATGTATTGTTACGAAATGGGGGTCCCTTGGAATGGAACTTGTTTTCCCTAAAATTGTGTGATGATGTTTTTAAAAACTTACCGTTAATTGACTGTTCCTATTATATATTTCTTGTGTAACTATGTTTGTTAACTTTTTATTATTCTTTTCTATGTTTTTACAATCGGAACAGCTGTGAATTGTTTACTTCAAATGACGTACAACACAATGACGTCATAACCTATTTTTGTTATGACGTCGGCTTTAGATTTTGTAATTTCGGTGAATTGCAAGCCAAATCGGTACATTGGTTTAAGTATAAATACGGTGGAGAAAATGGATAAGACTTCAGTACGACTTTACCCTGGTCAAGTAACACACGCTAATTCCAAGCGATTTAAATATAATATTTATTATATACATGTACCGAAACCATTTACCAGACTAAGTAGTAACCAGACTACTTCCGTATTATGTGGGCTTGTTAATTCTTTAACAAGTTGCATTTAGATAATAACTTCTTGGGAGAAACGTTATCTTTTGACATTGAATTTGATTTACCATTTGCCGATAACTAAACTAAACTTTTGAGGTATTAATATTTCCGCTATCCATTTTCTTTACGATATTCTAATAAAATAAGGTATTTATTTGTTAGACTAGAATACTGTTAAACTATATACTATTTGTATAAATTGTAGATATTTAACGCATCTTAAAGTTAATACAAGTTGATTTTTATTTAACGAGTCTGTTATTCTTACAAAAACCTAAACAGAACCAAACTAAGATCTACCAGAATACCACTAAGTATCACAAAACCTATACAGAACCAACCTTAGATCTACCGGAATACCACAAAGTACCAGGATACCAGAGTACCACGCTACCAAAGAAGGGTCGCCAGTTATAACTTTAGTTCATATATACTTATACATTGTTATAAAACACACTAAGGGTTACACATTTATAGTTTAACACCAAAGCCTGACCGCTCGGTTTTCGTTACAGTATATATATTCGTCTTTCAGTATTATGAAAAACTCACAAAAAAAAAATTATACCTGAAACATTCAGATGTGAGCGTAGAGTGTAAAAAAAAATAAAAACTTTTAAACAAATCCTGCTACACGTGTAGCATCCGCTAATATTGTCACGTGTTAACATCTACATGTTACGCATGTACTAACCTATTTATAGTCTTTCATAATGCTTTTTCTTCAGCATAAATGTTTTGCTTCATTTACAGAAATCCAAACAACTGACAAATCGATAGAAAATTGTGGATGCTCACACTATTTAGAAGGAGGATTTAAAGATGGTGTTTCAAAACAAACTATTTTAGATATTCTTGAAATAAGTATTTCGTATTGCATGTGTCCTCACGTTTTACAGAATCAGAGTTTTGCGCAGGTTACCAATCGAGATGACGATTCGTATGTCGATACGGAAAATCACACAAGTATGCCACAAGATATTTTTGAATCATGGAAATTGAAAAGATGTGATAAGAATTTTCCTCCATGTAATAAAAGAATACGTAACTCAGTGAAACAGGCGGCTGGAGTTTACTGGACTCACTTGGCTATCTTTTTTGGAAAGAATAAATTTCTTGTGTCCATGTTGAAATATTGCAAGAAAAAAATGTATGATGTACCTTTATTTACACTTCTACATCATTTGTCAGTACCGTTATTGTCCGTTTTGCATGAAAACTCTTCCATAATGTACGAAGTTGTATCGAACTACCCAAGATCTATATTAAGTGCTCCGATAAAGTGCACCGTAAACAAAAATGGAAGAGTGTTGAATTGTGATTATGGCACATTTTCTTTGGTTTTAGAGCTTACAATGATCACGATTTTAAAATGCTCTACAAGATTATTCGTAAGGATCGGTGTTTATTAAGAGAAGCGAACGTTAGCGGCATGGAGTTTTGTAATTTACTGAGTGACACGATGAATAACCTTATCATACACAAGCATGTAGATGACCTGGAATATTTACTTTCTGTAAAGAAATTACCATTAGAGTCTTACGTATCATTGTTTCATTTGATATACAAATCAGGTAATTTAAGACTCGTCTATATGAAGTATGGCGACTGTATGGTTCGAAACACAATATTTTCAAATAGTTATTGTTATATACTAAAATATAAGAAGACTTTGCCAATGAGACAACTCTCCATTCAAGTCAAAACTTGTTAAAAGTAAACCATTATACGTCAAAGTAAAGCCTTCAACACGAAGTCTAGGCTCACAGCAAACATCAAGTATCAAAAGGCCTTACAAAATGACAGTTTAAAATAAAATCACAAAATAATATATATATATTTATATACCGATGCCTGAGTGAAATTAAAAACAGAAAGTTCCTAATTAAATGGCAAAATCAGAAGCTCAAACAAACAAATAAAATTGAGAATGGAAATGTGGAATATGTCAAAGAGACAACAACCCGACGAATGAGCAGAAAAAATACGTTTACCTTAAGCTTCCGAAAATGAAAAATCTCTTCATTCGTACACATCAGATTGAAAACGATATTTATTATAGCATAAGAAGTTCAAGTGACTTTTTTTTTAGACTATATTAAAACTTATATCGAACAACTGATCATTATTTGCTTTCTTTCAGACGTTTGCATTATTTAAATATATATCACTATTTGATATGGTCTGACAATATTGATGTATCAATTTCTTGTTTTTGTTTTAGATGCAAGGTGGATTTATTCAACCATATTTGACAAATCAGATTTCTGTTCAAGATTTCTATCTTGGAAAACGAAAATAATTAAAAAAGAATCAAAGCTTTTGAGGGAAATATTGTTTACTTCAGTTCTGCATGGTGATACTGTTGCATTCAACAAATTTGTGGAATATGGGTTTAATGTAAATACAGAAGTTAACGAATGTAGTATTCTTGTCTGGGCCGAGCAGCTAAATTTTCCAGAAATTGTTGCGTTACTTTTGAAGGCAGGTGCACGGCGTGTAGCCAATCCAATGTACAAGGAATTTAAAAATGTAATAATAACGTATGAAGATTATTACGCTACATTAGCAGACCCAGAGTATAATCGTGTATCTATTCTCCATCGTCTATATGAAAATACTACCTCAAGCGTGTTTTTCGACACTAACCGAGCCCCTCTTACGTTGAATAGCGCTATTCCATCATTTCATGTCATCAAATATCTTCTTCTCCATGACAAAGGTTTAGGGAACATTGACGACTTCCTATTTACGTTGCCGTATCACCGATATTTCATACGTGATACACACATGTTTCATCTAATAATTAGATCTAATTCATCAATGCGACTTCAGGCCAATGATATAGATAGAATAGTAAAGTTTAAATCACTGAGTTTTAATTTAAACAACGATACATTATTTGACTTGCTGTCAGAAATAACTAATTATTCTCTGTCAACTGACGAAATAAAAGCTTTTGAAAGATTTACTTTAACCGAGTTACCTTGCCTACCAGTGAAAACGTTAAAAACTTTTTGTAGAAACAAAATCCGACAGCACTATATGGGCTACAAACTTTTCAAGTTTTTAGATATAATGAATGAACAAATTCCGTCATCTGTATGCAGTTTTCTTCTGAAGGAGGATGTTTTAAAGCTATTTTTATCAGACAAACAATTGAATAGAATGGATGAAGACTCGAGTGATGCAGATAAATACTTCGTTTAAAACTTCAAAGGTATTGTTTTATTGTATTATTATAATAACATGTTCATCATCAGTTGAAAATGGTTGATGTAAAAAGTAAAATAACAAAATTACTGAAATCCAAGGAAAATTCATTACAAAAAGTCCCTTATTAAATGGCAAAATCAAAAGCTCAAACACATCAAACGAATGGACAACAAATGTCATATTCCAGACTTGGTAAAGGTATTCCTTTATATAGCAAATGGTGGATTAAACCTGGATTGTTTTATATCTAGCTAAATCTCTCACTGTTATGATAGACAGGCGCATATACGTCAAGTGACGTTCAAAACAACTACAACGACATTCACATTGGTGCAAAATCTACCATTTCTTCTACATGTTCTAAACAAAAGCAAACAATTTGTATACGATTAAATGATTTTCTTTTTATTTCAAGCTTATTCAGAAATATTTGAGTACTATAGTTACACATTGTTCTAGTGACCTACCACGATATATGGCGAAGCTCGAATCTCCTTATTGAATTTACTGACCCATATATATATCGTATTATGCCACTAGCTAACAGTGTAACGAATTTGTCTTACCGACTTTCTTAATATGTGGTATTTAGACTACTTTAGTAGTTGCCTATCTAAGTGAGCAAGTCTTTAATATTAAGAACCGTCTACCAAATGTCTATACAAAAGCAAATTCCAACAATAAAAACGTATGCATTAATTTGATCGTTCAGATCAATTTCTCCGTCTATCGAAACCTTTAAGATGTTTCCGCAACACAGTGTTGTTTGTATGAAGGGACGTAACACCCTTTAAACCCCATATGAGATATACACGGTCTCCACGCAATAGCTTTGAACTAATCATATTTCTAGTAAGGAAAAGGAGCTAAAAAGTCTGATTTAACAACTATGTTATAAATCGAAAGAATGCTACAATAAACACTTTTGTTCGATATGGAAATATCGTCAAGTTATCGAAATTCCAATGGGAAATAACTGTTCACCGCGTAGTGGGAACCTGTTTTTATATTATGTGTTATAGAGAACTACATGTATAACGTAACATGTGAATAGTTTAGGTCTGCCGTTATCTTCTCCTTCTGTGAACATTTCGTGGTACGTTATATATTTTACTGGTAATAGGTTATAAATCATCCCAATCTCGGATGAACTATGAAATTCCGAAAATAACGCCAGATGATATAAATATTTTATTATAATAAAATAGCATTATTTATCTATTAATATTTTGTAAACGACTATCAATATGCAGTTTATCTACCTGAAGAATGCCTGAACTAATGAAACAGAGATCTTCACTGAGATAGCTGTGTCAGAAAATTTTAAATTGTTAACAGCTTGTGCAATACTGTTGTTGAATAGAAAAAAAAATAATGCATATTTTAATTACTAGTGATTATTTGCATGGAGACCATATAACAACTGACTTTTCTCGACTTTACTCAAATATTTTCAATTCCAAACTTAAAAAAAAGTTGTACATACCATCGGAACAAACTGTGCCCCTCTTCCTGCTGACATATTACTTGATCAGTAAAAGGCTGACTTTTATACAGGTTTAACTTTACTTTACTCCGCTATATAGATAATGTTCTCTCACTATATATTTAAACAAATTGCGACTATGTCCAATCTATCCAATGGAACGTTAGATAAAGGATACAACAGATACAGTTATGTCTGTCTCATATCTTGAGTTATCAAGAAATTAACAATCAAGACCGGTTGAAAACAAAATTTTATGACAAAGGAGATGATTTCAGCTTCCCAAGTATGAACTTTCTATTTCTAAATATGTAGTATTCCAGCAGTGACTGCATACGGGATATGTATATCACAGCTGATAAAATATTCTAAGGTTTGTATTTCCTATCATGATTTCCTTAATAGAGGGTTGCTGTTCAAAAGAAAGTTATTCAACCAAGTGTTTAAAGCGGTGAAGTAAAATCATCCATTTTATGTTTTACGGACGACATCGGAAGTTGATTGACCGTTAGGAAATAACCGTTTCACTGATAATAACGGATGTGTTCCTAATGTTTCTAACTACAATCCCGTCTCCTTACCCGGGTTTGTACTAGCACGAGTAACACGACGGGTGCCACATGTGAAACAGGATCTGCCTACTATTTATGATAAGCTGGAAACACTCCTAGCTTTTGGTAAGGGTCGTGTTTCTCAGTCTTTAGTTTTCATTGTTGTTTCTTGTGTACTATTGTTTGTCTACTGGTCTTATTTTTCTTAGTCATGACATTATCAGTTTCTTTTCGACATATGAGATTGAATATCTCTCTGGGCTTAGCTCATTGCATAGAAAAAATGGCAAATGTAGATACAAGTATTTGTCGAAATGTTGGATAACTCATACTTTGTTAAACAATCACTCTGTTTCAATTAAAAAAATTTGAAACTGATATTATCAAGGTGCTTGATTCCTGGTTAATAGTATCCCCAGACTTTCCGTTTAAATTTCGATATTTTTAGAATTCTACTTTTATACGACCTCAAAAATTAAAATTTTTTTGGTCGAATATTGGTATCACGTTGGCGTCATCGTCTGCGTCGTCGTCGTCGTCGTCAGCGTCGTCAGCGTCGTCGTTCGAATACTTTAGTTTTCGCACTCTAACTTTAGTAAAAGTGAATAGAAATCTATGAAGGTTTATGACCACAAAAGGAAGGTTGGGATTGATTTTGGGAGTTTTTGTCCCAACATTTTAGGAATCAGGGGTCAAAAAGTGTCCAAAATTGAACTTTGTTTGATTTCATCAAAAATTGAATAATTGTGGTTCTTTGATATGCCAAATCTAACTGTGTATGTAGGTTCTTAAATTTTGGTCCCGTTTTCAAATTGGTCTACATTAAAGTCCAAAGGGTCCAAAATTAAACTAAGTTTGATTTTAACAAAAATTGAATTCTTTGGCTTTTTTGATATGCTGAATCTAAACATGTACTTAGATTTTTGATTATGGGCCCAGTTTTCAAGTTGGTTCAAATCAGGATCCAAAATTATTATCTTAAGCAAGAAATTTTCAATTGCACAGTATTGTGCAATAGCAAGAAATTTTCAATTGCACAGTATTGCGCAATAGCAAGAAATCTTCAATTGCACAGTATTGTGAAATAGCAAATATTTTCAATTGCACAATATTGTGCAATAGCAAGAAATATCTAATTGTACAATATTGTGCAATAGCAAGACATTTTCAATTAGAGTTATCTTTCGTTGTCCAGAATAGTAGTTGAATCAACTTAAATCATTGTTTTATACAATATACAATGTATATTCACTTTTACTACCAACTGACAGATTAAAACAATCTTTACCATTCAGTGATAACAAGCACTTTATTTTACATTTTTATATTTTATGATGTATTTAAATGAGTAGTTATTGTTGCAAACTCCATTAGAAATTTGAATTGAGATCAGTCTTGGAAAAAGGGAAAGGGGGATGTGAAAAAAAATGGGGGTGGGGGTTAAATTTTCTCATTTCAGATTTCATAAATAGAAAGAAAATTTCTTCAAACATTTTTTTGAGAGGATTAATATTCAACAGCATAGTGAATTGCTCAAAGGCAAACATTTTTTTTTTATAATAAGTTCATTAGACCACATTCATTCTGTGTCAGAAACCTATGCTGTGTCAACTATTTAATCACAATCCAAATTTAGAGCTGAATCCAGCTTGATTGTTGTGTCCATACTTGCCCCTACCGTTCAGGGTTCAACATCTGCGGTCGTATAAAGCTGCGCCCTGCGGAGCATCTGGTTATTTACGTGTGACGTGTATTTCAACAAATAAACGGCAGTCCAACGAGAAAGAATTGAGCTCATCTTTTTCTTACCGACTTGTTCCTTTATTCACACGAGGTGACTTCATACAGAAGCTTCTTAAGCAGGACGTAAATGAGCCAGCAGTATCCCTGAACTACACGTTCCACTCTACAGTTGATATACTCAAGAAATTAAATCAAAGTTTTGTGATTATGTTGAACGCATCTATCCTATAGAACTTGAACTAAAAGATACAAACGATACAGGTATATATTTTGCCGCATATCTTGACTAACGTCTAAAAATTTACAATGCGAGTAGGTTGAGAACAAACTCAACGGAAAAATATATGAATTTAGCTTCCCAGTTATTAATCATAAAAAGAAGATGTTGTATGATTGTCAATGAGACAACTGTCCACTAGAGATAAAAATGACACAGAAATTAACAACTATAGGTCACCGTACGGCCTTCAGCAATGAGCAAAGCCCATACCACATAGTCAGCTATAAAAGGCCCCGAAATGACAATGTAAAACAATTCAAACGAGAAAACTAACGGCCTTTTTTATATATAAAAAAAGTAAACGAAAAACAACTACATTTGTATGTAACACATAAACAAACTACAACCACTGAATTACAGGCTCCTGGCTTGCGACAGGCACATTCATACATAATGTGGCGGGGTTAAACCTGTTAGCAGGATCCCAATCCTCCCCTAACTTGGGACAGTGGTATAACAGTACAACATAAGAACGAACTATAAAAATCAGTTGAAAAAGGCTTAACTCATCAGATTGACAAAAATACAATTGAACCTGGCCAGGTACTTGTACATCTCAACAACAAAAAAACCCAATTAACAGAGTACTCGCAGTTATCTGAAAGCTAGTTCAAAGCCACAAACAAATAAAAAAAAATCAAGCATCTAACACTAAATTATCAATTCGTACACATCCAACATCAAATGGATTTAGGATAAAGACGTCATAAACTGTCAGAGAAAAACATGACCTTGTGCAATGCTATCGACAGATTGTAGATCCATGAATGTGTATATGTATATAACATACTAGTAATATTAAGTTTCGCCGATAACAAAATCAATATTTATACCAATAAAAACAATATTCAATGATCTTATTACAGTGTTGAATAGGCAACCTTAATAAGTTTATTTAAAGGAGCGATAAGTTTACATGGATCATTTCTAAATTTCCGTGTACAGTTAACAACATTTCCGTAGAAATGAGGATGTGCTATCCCGTTTGAAATAAGTTTTCTACAGGTACAACCAAACTTCATTACCAAATCTTTATATCTATGGAAAAATTTAGTAAAGGTTTTAAGTAATTTTTGGTAACGATATCCCTGGTTTAATAATTTACCAGTAATACAAAGATTACGTTCGTTAAAATAAAAAAAAACGTTCGTCCGTTCGTCCGTCTGTCTCGCTTCAGATTAAAGTTTTTGGTCGAGGTAGTTTTTGATGAAGTTGAAGTCCAATCAACCTGAAAATTAGTACATACATGTATGTTCCCTATGATATGATTTTTCTAATTTTATGCCAAATTAGAGTTTCTCCTCATTTCCACGGACCATTGAACATAGAAAATGATAATGCGGATTGGACATCCGTGCACTTTGAACACATTCTTGTTTTCATAGCATTGTCACTTTGTTTCTACACTGAGTTTGAATATCTCCTTAGTATCTTTCGCCTCTCTTTTTTAATATAATAAAGCACGTTAAGACTGGTTTTGGGAAATTGCAAGTTGTTCTGCTTTTGAAAAGACCTTGCTTTCAACTTTGCATCAAGTAAACGTCAGGAAATACAAACTTGCGAGTCCTCTTACAACCAGCACATACGAATATAGTATTGCTAGAACCCTATACCTACATTCATGCAATTTTCATATTAATGTCATGCTATTGTTGAGGTCAACATTGAAAGACATTTAAAATACGGTCTGTATTCTTTTGCAGCAATGGATATTTATAACGTAAAATACATTTTATGTGTATTTTACTTTACAAGAGTGCACACGCTGAAATGTCTCACCTTCTTTACTGACCGTTTTATGTCGATAGTCTTAGATAGAAAGCTTGACTACAAGTATCACATAAACTTAACATGATCCAAGAAAATGAGGTCAATGTCAGATTAAATACATGAACACCTTACAATCATTCAATACACCAATTAAAGTTGACCTATTGGTTCTACTTTACTTTAACAGGAAAACAAAACATTGACCAATGAACCATGAAAATGAGGTCTTGATCAGATTAACCATACCAGATAGACATTTACACCTTATAATCAATCTATGCGTTATATATAGTTGACCTATTGCTTATAGTATCTAAGAAACACAATCAATTATGAAAACTTACCATCGACCAATGAAGCATGAAAATGAGGTCAATGTCAGATGATACCTGGCAGACATGCATATAAACCTAACAATCCTTTCATACAATAAATATACTTGACCTATTGCCTATAGTTTAAAAAACCCCAGATCAAAACACAAAAACTTAACACTGATCAATGAACCGTTAAATGAGGTCAATGTCAAATAATACCTGCAAGACTGACATGTATATCATAAAATCTTTCAAGACACCAAATATAGTGGACCTATTGTCCTTATCTTTGACAACTGAACCATGCAAATGAGATCAAGGTTAGATATCACCTGCCAGTTGGACATGTACACCTTACACTCATTCCATACACCAAAAATAGAAGAATTATTGCTTATAGTATCTGATATAAAGACTAAACCACGAAAACTTAACCTTGTTCACTGATCCATGAAATGATGTCGAGGTCATATGAAAACTATCTGACGGGCATGAGGACCTTTCAAGGTATGCACATACTCAATATAGTTATCATATTACTCATATAAAGAAAGAAATAACCATTACAAAAAATCTTAACTTTTTTTTCAAGTAGTCACTGAACCATGAAAATGAGGTTAAGGACAATGGATATATGACAGACGGAAACTTCATATCATAAAGCACCTATATACAAAGTATGAAACATCCAAGTATTCCACCGGCTAAAATATAAAGCTTTTAATAGGTAAGTTAACGACCGCCGCCTCCGGATCAATATCCCTATGTCGAGCATTCTGCGACAAAATTCGCAGGTTCGACAAAAGCTACAAAGCTTTAAATCCGATAGGTTTTTTTCATCCTTTAACATTTGTGAAATATACTTAAAATTTTATTAAGTCTATAACAACAGCATTTCTGGCTTTTTGCTGGCATTTATAATTTGGCCATAAGCCAAAAGATGAACTACGATATCATTAGAACCTCACCTTCTTTACGTGACGCTGTAGTTTTTTTGTTTTTTTTTTGTAATTTTTTTAGTAAAAAACGAAACACCTTTCGAAATTGAGCCAGCAATACTAATTTTTGTAGGATCTGAATAACATTGCTAAGGATTAAGGAATGCTAACTTCATTAAAATTTGAGTGAATTCAAATGCTATGGCAGGATAAGGTACATGTAACTAACATATACCAAAATATTATTTAACCTTTAAGTGAATTGTCATAGTTATAAAATTGCAGTAGCTAAGATGCAAGCCAGTGCTGCATTATTGAAATTATTATAACGATCTGTTCTAGTTGTACGTTTTTAGTATTTCATAAAGATTAAGATTTAAAAATCTATCTTTATAGATTGTCACTCGAAGAATGTGGATTTACTGTTATTGTTTTTCTGTTTTGAACTTTTCAAAAGTACATGCAAGTAACGATTCAAGATATTAGGCCCCGCGCTAACCGCATCAGGTGTATTCCAAAGGCATGTTCTTGCATGTTGAAACGGTAATATATGATAAACATATTTTAATTTATACTGTCGACTACCATATTTATTCACTCTTTATAATACATACCTCATATTGAACTATCTTGATTGGACGATATATCGCAATCAAAGGGATCGCGTGGTAGAATCTATATCGTCTCATGAAATCCAAAAGGAGCGAGACCGGTCTCTTTGACTGGGTAAGCGTCTTGTGTTATGAATGCATCACCAGCCATTTGATTCCAGCATCTTCATTTATATGTTACAATCAGTTAATACTCAAACTGGTCGACTTCGACTATCTAAATGTCAAAGACCGCAAAAATATGTTTCTAGTGAGTTGTAAATTTGGAAGTTGAAATCACCATGCGATGTGAATTGTTGTTAACATTGTTGCCTTATACAAACAGAATATAGAAACAACTAGCAATCTGAAGTTTTAATGGTCCTACGGTTACATTTAGTTTCTTTGTTTAGTTTCTGCTAGTTTTCTGTCCCATTGGCAATCATTCCACATCAATTATTCTGATGTTGTTATTTATGCAAACAAAATACTAATATAGGAGATGTTTTCAGCAGTGTTCCTTTTAACACACAAATAGTAAGAACAATTATTATTATAAACAGTTATCATGCTATTTTCCAATAATGCATTATATATTCCTTGACAATCTTATTTTGCAGAGAGGAATAAGACATAACTCCACGCCCCCAAATATAATAAGAGCGCCAATAAAATAAAACGGAAAATTGTAACTTCCGGTTCCATCATATAACCAACCTGGAAGTAATATTTTTATATAATAATACGTTTTGGTGAATTTTAAGTTTGTCAATGACCAAATGATAAGTTAAAAACTCAGAACACAAGACTGAAAAATGATCCGTGATTTTTTAAGAACGAATAATTTATATTGCTTTGTTAATATACTGATAGAGATTTAATTTGGGAGTTTTGAGATCTTTAATAACTGGTTTAACCCTGCCAATTTTTACGTGCCTGTCTCATATCAGGAACAACATCGTTATTTGTCGTATGTCATATCTTGAGGAATTTTGTTATTTGAAGAATTTGTTGATTACACCAGACAGTTTCTTTTGAATTTATACACAATTTTGTGCTTGAAAGAGTTCATAGACTTTCCATTATTTAAGTACAGCTCTTTATAAGAACCAGGCAGAGTGCCATATACATGTGATATATGGGGGGGTTCCAGATTTTATCTATAATTGGACTAATAGAAGCAATAAATAAATAAAGCTCAAAAAATAATTTTGAGTGTGAAAATATGAGTGGTTGCCATTGTAACCGACACACTATTTTTGGGTTGTTAAGCATTGTAAAATCATAAAAAAATCAGCTAAATCACCACATTTCAGAGCCTGATTATGAATAGAATCATGCATTTTTCATTAATGTTCATATGTAACATTTATACAACTTGGTTTGTCAACCAAGTTTGTATATTTTTTGAAAAATTTTGCGAAAAAATGCATATTTTCAACATTTCTGAAATTGGGATTTTTTCGAAATTAACAAATTTTCTCAGGTGTTTTTAAAAAAAGTGCAAATGTGTACAGAATAGTTAGCACTGTAGTAATGAAGTTTGGATACTACTTTACCAAATTAAATAGAAAAATGCGTGGGATTTTTTTTAGTTTTATCACCATAGCAACCGATTTTTTCCTTGGAAACAGAGTTTTTATTTGCAGAATATTGCAGTTTTAGAGCTTAAATGTCCTGAATTGTTTTATAACCAATAAGAAAATACATAAAAGCCAACTCAAACTTTAAATTACTATCGTCAAGTGTTGTTGACTTCAATTGTTACCACGGAAACACATATTATCCATAGCAACATCTACTTAAAAACTGCAAAAATAGAAATTTATGTAAAAAAACACAAAAAAAGAGGGTGTTTATTTTCAAATTGGAATATGACTTCATTCTTTGCTTCACTCACAGTCTTGTCTGGGTTTTTTTCCTTCAGATTGTTCAATAAATGTAATAGATAATGTAACATTGGGGTTGGAGGGGGGAGGGGGTAGGGGGGTATGTTGATTTTTTTAAATGTTGCATACAAGTAGATACTTAAAAAGATAATTGCATTTGGTCGGACTTTGTTCCGAGTTCATCATCAATTTTTGGAAGTTAGCAGATGATGAACTTCATGGGTTTACAATAACTGGGCCAACCTGGCTTATGGCAAGACAAGATAGATATGGCCCTAACAATTGTAAGAAAATTCTTAATTTCTTATGGCACACACCCGTCTAAGATGTTATTCCAGCATAAATCACAAAATTGACTTGTAACATAATATTAACAAACCAATAATAGAATCATTTGGTCAAAGCAATTTTAAACTGAAACTTAAGTGTGATGGACGGACAGATAGACGGACAGGCAAATTGAACACATTTTAAGTCAATTGTTGATCGCTAATATCAGAAGTCCAGTATAATGGAATCCTCTTTAAATATACATGTAGCTATTAACATATCATTAATAACTCCTTTGTTGTACTACTATCTCGCAATTAAAATTCAGGATCTCCGAGATAGACAAATAGAATACATCTGCTAAGTTGGAATTGTGCTAATCCCGGTAAAATAATAATGCTATTACCGGCAAGATTATCATATCAAAATTATCAAGCAAAATAATTGTAACAATTATGAATTATTCCTTACGATGCGTCGTTCTACATATATCTCATAAAATCAAGATTCCGATAACATTATATCTTGTTTTGTGTGTGTGTGTGTGTGTGTGTGTCAAAAGGAAGGTTGGGATTGATTTTTGGAGTGTTGGTCACAACAGTTTAGGTATTAGGGGCCAAAAAGGGCCCAATTAAGCATTTTCTTGGTTTTCGCACTATAACTCTAGTTTAAGTAAATAGAAATCTATGAAATTTTTACACAAGGTTTGTGACCACAAAAGGAAGGTTGGGATTGATTAAGGGAGTTTTGGTTCCAACAGTTTAGGAATTGGGGGCCAAAAAAGGGCCCAAATAAGCATTTTTCTTGGTTTTCGCATAATAATATTAGCATAAGTGAATAAAAATCAATAAAACTTAAACACAAGGTTTATGACCACAAAAGGAAGGTTGGGATTGATTTTGGGAGTTGAGGTCCCAACAGTTTAGGAATAAGGGGCCAAAGAGGGGCCCAAATAAGCATTTTTCGTGGTTTTTGCACCCTAACTTCATTATAAGTAAATAGAAATCTATGAAATTTAAACACAAGGTTTATGACCATAAAAGGAAGGTTGGGATTGATTTTTGGAGTTTTGGTCCAAACGGTTTAGGAATAAGGGGCCCAAAGGGTCCAAAATTAAACTTTGTTCGATTTCATCAAAAATTGAATAATTGGGGTTCTTTGATATGCGGAATCTAACTGTGTATGTAGATTCTTAATTTTTGGTCCCGTTTTCAAATTGATCTACATTAAGGTCCAAAGGGTCCAAAATTAAACTAAGTTTGATTTTAACAAAAATTGAATCCTTGGGGTTCTTTGATAATTATGCTGAATCTAAACATGTACTTAGATTTTTCATTATGGGCCCAGTTTTCAAGTTTGTCCAAATTGTGGTCCAAAATTTAACTTTGTTTGATATCAACAAAAATTGAATCCTTGTGGTTCTTTGATATGCTGAATCTAAACATGTACTTAGATTTTTGATTATAGGCCCAGTTTTCAAGTTGGTCCAAATTGGGGTTCAAAATTAAACTTTGTTTGATTTCAACAAAATTGTATATTTGGGGTTCTTTGATATATGCTTACTCTAATCATGTATTTAGATTTTTGATGTTTGGGACCGGTTATCAAATTGGTCCACATTGAGATCTTAAGGGTCCAAAATTGAACTTTATTTGATTTCATAAAAAAATGAATTCTTGGGGTTCTTTGATATGCTGAATCTAACCATGTATTTTGATTTTGGATATTGGACCATAATAGGTAATGTCCAATTTAAAATTTAAAGCTTTTAAGTTTAAGTTCTGATACCACATTCATTATGTGTCAGAAACCTTTGTTGTGTCAACTATTTAATCACAATCCAAATTCAGAGCTGTATCAAGCTTGTCCATACTTGCACCAATGTTCAGGGTTTGAACTCTGCGGTCGTATAAAGCTGCTCCCTGCGGAGCATCTTGTTTTAGGTTCAAATTTCAAAAAAAATATTTTGCTATTCTCAACGTTTTTTTAACCTTTACATGAATTACGCCCCTATTTTCTGTATCTGTCTCTGCAACCTTTATAAAAGACTGCATTAATCCAGAGATTTGGAATGAAACCACTAAGCTGAGAATATTTGCATAAATACAAGATTAATAACAGTAATAATTTGAAGACAAATTCCACACATGGTCTTATTTAATTAAATGCAACATTAGAAACAGCGCAGTACATACCAATGTTATTTTTCTTTGTAATTATCAATGTTTTTTAGTCCCAACAAGTTGTAATTATTCATGAATACAAGACTTTAGTGTCCCATGTGTAAAAAAAGAATAAATTTCCGATGTCCCACGCGTTGTGCACACATTTGATCGATTCAAGGCACAATGGCAAAAACTAAAATAAACACTTTTATGGCCGCGCCGCAATTTGGGAGGGGGGGGGGGCGTTGTAGTAGGTTTAATCCATGTCCGTCAGTACATTAGTCGTCACAAAGTTGGTTTCTATTTTGCAATTATAGTTTGCCTCAATCAAATCTTATGTCATGAAACATGTATACACAATGCGTATTACCACAAAACAGAGATCAAGTTTAGATGTTGTTGGTTAACTATAAAGAAATTTCTAAAAGTGACCATTTGATCTTAAGATGTGGTATAATTGTTAATAAGACAACTCTCTACAAGATACCAATGATCATAAGATAGTATCCAGAAGTAAATTTTGTAAAAATCAAATGCTATTTTTTTCCGTATTTTACTTATAAATGGACTTATTTTTTTCTGCGGGGAAACATTACATTTACTCTGTGGTTAAAGTTTTTAGAATTTTAATAACTTTCTCAAACTATCCTAGGCATGCTGGGTTTGTACCAAACTTGGACAGAAGCTTATTTATGATCATAAGATAGTATCAAGAAGTAAATTTTGTAAAAAGATAAATCCATTTTTCCGTATTTTACTTTTAAATGGACTTAGATTTTCTTCCAGTTAACATGACATACAGTCTGCAGTAAACGTTTTTAAAACATTTATTAGATTCATAAACTATCCTGGATTTTTACCAAACTTGGACAGAAGCTTCTTACAATCAAAAGATAGTATCAAGAGGAATATTTTTACCGATTTTTTTCCTCATTTCTGTTGAGCCTGCGATTTACAGCAAAAGTAGGTAAGACATGGGGTTCCGCAGAACCCTTACAAATTTATTCTTAAGGCATTCAAATGAATAAAACTTGAGGTTTCCCAAAATCTGACAAAAATCCCAAAACATGACAACTACAATGTACCTTAACTTAACTCTGAAGCTAAAATCAAGTTATATCGATGTTATATAAGAAATTTCTCAGAGAAAAAAATGATTCTATTTATAATCAGGCTCGCCGACCAAACGTTATCTTTTCAAAAATCTTCATGTATGATATCTTTAAAAAAAAATGAACCCCCCCTTTTTACCTTCTAACCCCAATATTACATTATATGTTACATTTATTGAAAATTCTGAAGGAAAAAAACCAGACAAGACTGTGAGTGAAGCAAAGCATGCAGTCATGTTCCAATTTAAAAATAAACACCCTCTAAACTATTTATGTATTTTTTTTACATAAATTTCTATTTATGCAGTTTCAGAGTGGATGTTGTTATGGTTAGTATGTGTTTCTGTGGTAACAATTGAAGTCAACAACACTTGATGATAGTAATTTAAAGTTTTTATGTATTTTCTTATCGGTTATGAAAAAACCCAAGACATTGAAGCTCTTAAACTGCAATATTCTGTAAATAAAACTCTGTTTCCAAGGAAAAAATCGGTTGCTATGGTGATAAAACTAAAGAAAATCCCACGCATTTTTCTATTCAATTTGGTAAAGTAGTATCCAAACTTCATAACTACAGTGCTAACTATTCTGTACACATTTGCACATTTTTGAAAAACACCTGAGAAAATTTGTTAATTTCGAAAAAATCCCAATTTCAGAAATGTTGAAAATATGCATTTTTTCGCAAAAATTTTCAAAAAAATTACAAATTTGGTTGACATGCAATCTTCACTAAAATGAAGCTTAAACCAAGTTCTATTAATGTTAGATTTGAACATTAATGAAAAATGCATGATTCTATTCATAAGCAGGCTCTGAACTGTGGTGATTTAGCTGTTTTTTGAAAGATTTTACCAAGCTTAACGACCAAAAAATAGAGTGTCCGTTACCATGACAACCACTCATATTTTCACACTTAAATTTTTTTTTTAGCAATATTCATTTACTGCTTCTACTAGGCCAATTATTATAGATAAAATCTGAAACCATCATGTATCGCACTCTGCCTGGTTCTTACAAAGAGCTGTACTTAAGACTGTACGATACCATTTAGAGTGTCATTCCTTTCATTGGATTGCCATCACATTGACGTATACTCACATATCTTATATTCATACTAACTGTATGTTCAATTTTACCCATCCTGACGGGCCTATTTTAAGTTTTAAAACAAATCATAAAAAAAACCTTGATTTTACTGATGTTATTATTTTTGTATTTCCGTTGGTTTCAGCTTCAAGTTTGTATAGTAAACTTGCCGTCTCTGTATATTTTAATTTCTAATCAACCATCTTTTTCTGTTTTATGGTGGTACTAAATACCTTGACTAACAATGACTAGTTCTTGTACGCCTCGGAATGTAATAAAATAACACTAGAGAATTAATCTAGGTGAAGAATGAGATGTTTTTCCATTTATTACTGAATAATATTAACTCATCGCCCGGGATACGATAATTGAATACAAATGTCCAACCCATGGTTAAATAAAAACAAATCTACGGCTGCCATAAGTTACTTCTTGAGTAATTAGCCCATTCCCCCGTTTGGATTTCGAAAGAACTAATACCTTATTTTTTTTTTAACTTTCTATTTCAATCTACAACTGTTTATTAAAATACGTTACGCCTTTGTAGCTCCAATCAATAATCTTGAATAAGAAAAATACATACTCACCTATAAACATTCCGTAAACAGATGCATAACTCATAAGATAAATTTTACTATCATTAAGGGGATTCATAACATTCGCAGTGCCACAAATGACCAGTGATGTACCGTAAAGCAAAAGACGATTTACACCCTTTCGGTCTGTAATCCATCCGAATAAAATACGCCTAAATGTATTTGAAATACCAATAACGGAAAGAAGAAATGCGCTGTCTAACTAGTATATACCTTTTTCCTCTGCTCGATCTAGCAAATACAGATGTGGTGCATTAAATTCAAGGTATGTGCAGCAATTCGATACAACAAAAATGGTAAATATTGGATTTGTCAATCACCCAAAATCAATATGTCTAGAAATGAAACTCAAAGTTGTATTTTTTTGTAGATTTTGATTGTGTTGTTATTTCTTGCTTTGATGCGTGTACGTCATCATCCTGGTTTGCATTTTCCTCAATAGTACATCTTTTATCACTTTCGGTAAAATTTTCTTTTATGTATATCAAATTATCGTCGCATCGTAATTAATCAATTACTTCTTCCTTGGTTTCAGATTTTTCAGTCGTTCTTCCACTCTGTTTTTGCATCGGTCGAAAGAAAGCGCCACACACAATAATGTTCAGTATAAATTCTGCTTCTATCAAAAGAGTACCTCGCCAGCCATACTCTTCAATAAGAATACGCACAACTGGAGCGAATACAAATATTCCTACTCCTGAACCACTCAAAGATAAACCCATAGCAAACCATCGTCTCTTTTCAAAATGTTGCCCAACACATACTTTTGTTGATAGAAAAATACCACCAAATCCTAAACCTTCAAAGATATAAATAATTATATTCAAACAGACGATTGTTTTATTTCGTTTGAAATTAAAGCATTTTTATATTTTGGAATAAAACGAAGAACTACTATTTTAACTTATTTCATTTCAAAGCATTCTTATGTCGAATGGTAGCACATTATTCGTGTTAGCACGAGCTATACAACTAAAAAGTCAAATAACCAAAATACCTGAACTCCGTCGAAAATTCAAAACTGAGAGTCCGTTTACTCACTAAATGACAAAATACAAATACATCAAACGACTGGATAGCAACTTTCATATTTTACTTGGAACAGACATTATCTTATGAAAATAATCATAGATTAAACCTGGTCTTATAGCTACATGTAACTAACGCAATTTAGACAATATAGATATAATAAACCTTGTTCGTCAATACCCAGGAGAGACTTCTTTCAAGTACCTGCCTTATAATGATATAACCTTATTTATGGTACACCATCCACATCCTCATCATTCAAGTTTCTCTCTAGAATAAGGCTTTAATTTTTAAAATATCAATGCTGTTAAATACATGATGTCATAAAGGTCTTATAGATATTTGTTTAGGGGCCAGCTGAAGGATGCCTCCGGGTGCGGGAGTTTCTCGCTGCATTAAAGACCTATTGGTGACCTGCTGCTGTTGTCTGTTCTATGGTCGGGTTGTTGTCTCTTTGACTCATTCCCCATTTTTATTTTCAACTTTACTTAATCATGTTAATGTCTAGGGTAAAAAAAAGCTGGAAATAAGAAAGCAAAACATAAAACATAAAGATATTTCGATACTTTCCGTTTTGACTTGTAATGTGCAGTAATGTTCAGTGAATTGTGGTATCAATTGTTTGACTATTTGAAGAGGGTCTTGAAAAGGACTTAACAGAAATCTAAATAGGTATACCAATCTCAATTTAATGTCATAAACAGGTAATGCATACGTTAAATAAAACTCTTTTATTATCATGGCCTATGAAGATAGGAAGTGGTCTCAGTGACCAAGTGGTCCAATTTGACAAACCACTGTATCAACATCCTGTCAAAACCGGGGTTGTTAATTCGAATCCCAACCGTTACAGGTGCGGTCGACTCATATCTAAATGGAATAGGATTGTTACTTTTCTCACCAAAGTCGGGTCTCTCCAGGCATTTTGGCAATCTTCACCAATACATACCGATTGCCAAGAAATACTAATAGCACTTTGGTGATGATAGTGGCGTACAAAATCAATCAATCATCAATCAAATTTTGACTTTTGGCGACCGGCATAACTAAGGAAACACCACCACCCATACATACATGTACATACATAAAAAAAAGTAATGATGCTATCATTCATGTGAAATATATACAATACTTTTTGTCTTTCATTTACCTGTAAGAATTCCTAAGGAACAGTATAAGTGATACACATTGTAAGCGAAACAATGGAGTACAAATCCAGTGGCAGATACAAGAGCACCAATTATACATACAAGTCAGCACCCAAAACGATTTGTTAAAGCACCGGTAATTGGACCTTAAAATTAAATATAATATATATATATATATAGATATAAAATCCTTCTTCGCCCGACTTTATATTCTCACGCGTTTACTAAGTTGAACTTAAATTACCGTTCAGTTAATTTTTGACCCAATAAATTATTTAACAAGATTTGCATACAACTAAGGCATATAGTAGATATTCCATCCTTTTTTTTTAAACTTCATAGAAATACCAAAGTACTGTTAGTATATTAAGCTTAATGTTTAAAAACACAAAATGACTTGTATGTGCCTTACCCAAGTCAGGAGCCTGTAATACATTGGTTGTTGTTTGTTGTTGTATTACATATTTGCTTTCCGTTCATTTTCTTGTACATTGATTAGCCATATTTTTTCTCGTTTGATTTTTTTACATTTGTGATTTCGTGTTTTTTTTTATAAATGACTATGCGGTGTGGGCTTTGCAGGTTGTTGAAGACAGGACGGTGTTAATTTCTGTGACATTTGGTCTCTAGTGAAGAGTTGTATCTTTGGGAATATTACCACATCTTCATTTTTTGTATTGTATATAATAAAACCGTATTGTTCTACTCCTTTACCGCTTTCTTAATAAAGGCATCCAGTTTTACAAGTTTGTTAATATTGATATTGTTTCCATCTAGTAGCTTTAACAAAAAGCACAACAACCACAACATAGTATAATACAAATATTCAGTTTATAATTATCTATGTATAATTTTATAACAGTTATTTAATGACGAATTCGTTTCGATGATCAAATGAGAACTTAAAGTTAAAAAGTCACTCGTGTATATGATAAAGATTAATACTCCTAGTATTATTATAGATGAGGGGTAGGACCTGTCAATCAATTTGATTTCTCGTAGATATGCCATTGGAAAAGATTGGCACTCGTTTTATAATGAACTGCCTCAAAACAAAAGGTGTCCTGGTTAATACAGCCACGACCCCACACCATGCTCTCAAACGGGAAGCTTAATACAAAAAAGAGATGATTTTTCATTTCCTATCGTTAATTATCCATTTTTAGACGGTGACGTTCCCTTGTCACCATCTTATGGTGTTTATGTATCTTAACTTGTACGATTCGCTCGTGTTTGTAACAACGTATTAGATTTTAGCGAGAGAAATTTATGTATTACTGAAAAATTATTACACCAGGGTTTTCGAAATCACAAACTAGTCAAAACATTTACTAAATTTTATCATCGGTATAAGAAAATAATTCGTAACTAAAACTCAACATGCAGACATCTTATACGTTCAGGTATTTCACATCCATTTTTTTATTCTTTACAAAGCACAAAAATGTCAGTATTCACCTCAAAAGCTAACAAAACCTTTAAACAGACTTATTAAGAAGGGCTATAGTTACGATGCTGTTGTCAGGTCATTAAAGATTGCATATTTTGGCTTTAATATTGATTCACTTATAGGGTCTCTGCATCGGAACTAAACACATTTATTTAAAAAAAAACAGTTGTTGGCATGACACGGGTTATGTTCTTCTCATATATTTTATGATAGTATGATACTAAACCCCTAACGGGAGGGATTGTGTCTGATATTCATATGATGAAGACATAATCTTTTAATCAGTTTAATTGAGGTCTGGAGCTGGCATGTCAGTTAATTGCTAGTAGTCTGTTGTTATTTATGTAGTATTGTCATTTTATTTATTTTCTTTTGTTTCATCTTCTGACATCGGACTCGGACTTCTCTTGAACTGAATTTTAATGTGCGTATTGTTATGCGTTTATTTTTCTACATTGGCTAGAGGTATAGGGGGATGGTTAAGATCTCATAAACATGTTTAACCCCGCCTCAATTTTGCGCCTGTCCCAAATCAGGAGCATCTGGCCTTTGTTAGTCTTGTATGATTTTTAATTTTAGTTCCTTCTGTATAATTCGGAGTTTAGTATGACGTCCATTATCACTGTACTAGTATACATATTGTTTGAGGGGCAAGCTGAAGGACGCCTACGGGTACGGGAGTTTCTCGCTACATTGAAAACCCATTGGTGACATTCGGCTGTTGTCTGCTCTATGGATGGGTTGTTGTCGCTTTGACACATTCCCTATTTCCTTTCTCAATTTTAAGTTTGTGATATCGAAAACCTAGTCTGCATTTTATCTAGCAACTGCAGAAATTTCCATATTTTATTCTTTAACTGCACAAGGTGCAATTTTTATTCTTAAACGAAAACTACAAGAGTCTATCTCTTTTTTTTCCAACTACACAAGGTTGAACCGTTTAACTCTTATTATCAAAACACACAAGATGCATATAGTATGTACAAATCGCACAAGACAAAAAAAAAAAAAAAAAAAAATCTTAAGAACGAACTTTGATTAAGTGCATACAGTTATTTAAATAGTCACATAACTCTAATAACTTATAATAGGTAATACATCCATCCTCATAAGCACCAGGATCATCCCCTTGCATTGATCAATTCATAACTATTAATGTACGCAAATGTAAACTTAAGGATGTACTAAGGTGAGGCTAGGTGAAAATTAATAAATTTTAAAATTGATACTATAAGCTAGTAGAGCATCCATTAAGGATAAAAATAAGCTAAAATATTGATAGGTCATGGACCTCCTTTTCCAGATATTTGAGTTTTAAAATATGGCGGGAAAAGGCAGACTTGGACTTTACCCTATATTTGCACTGGTATAATTGTGGTCTCAAAACAAAAGAAAGAAAATCAATAATATTCTAAGATGTTGGTAAATGAACTTTAATGAGCTATTTAATCTTATCTGCAAAAATAAATGGGTGTTATGGGGCAAAATATTTTACATGGTATTGTATGGAAAAACACCAAGGAGTCCGAACATTTGACACAAATTCCAAAACCTCACCTAAGTTCATCCTTAATGACTAATGTAATACATCCATCATCATAAGCACCAGGTTCATCCCCTTACATTGATCAAGTCATGACTATTAATGTACGCAAATGTATACTTAATGACTTTGTAAATTCTGTAAAAGTACTGTGTACTGATTGGGATACGATTATTGAACTCATAGTAATAATTTTACACCCGATAGTAAAAATATCCAATGAACCGTACACAAGAATGTGACCTCCAGAGTAAACACACAGGTTTAAAAACAAGGACATTCCCGATAAATGGGGTTGGGCAAAATACAGTCATTAGCTGAACTTAGTCAAAGATATGTTTTGGACAATCGTATTTATGAATTTTATTGTATGTGTTGTTACAAAACATAAGCCAAATCAGAGCAGAATTCTATTTCGGATCGCCACGATATAGCCTTTATGTGCTGATTTGGCGTAAAGCAATCACCGATCAATTAATATCTTTAGGAACTACTAGTACACACTTTGCTCGACAAATAAATATATGATTTAGTTCTGAATCTCCAAAGGCCAGTCGTCAAAATAATAAACTTTACTAAGTAAATGTAATCTGCTTGTACATTTTCAGATCCTGGGATCAGCTCAAACTCAACCATGTGCCATGTATACTGTTTTAACTATGCCATTTCTATAGATATTTATATAACAAATTGAGTTCATGCAAATGAGGCTTCATGTTGCCACCTGGACATATATGCAAAGTTTTGATAGTCAGTTTAAATGTTTACAAGTTTTCCTGCTACATGTAATAATGCAAATAGTTTGTTATTATATCGTGCTTCAACGCCACTGTAGGAAGTTATGGGATGGTTATGCGCACACAAACATGTTCCACCCCGTCATATTCTTTGTGTGCCTGTCATGAGCTTATTGTTCAGCAGTGGTTAACGTTGGTTCATGTCTGTCATATTTGTTTTTCGTTAACTGTAACAGTTCTGCAATAAAAGAGGTCGTAAGTTTTCCCAGTTGGACAGTTTTATATCTTTTATGTTAAGGCCTTTTATAACTAACCATTCAGTATGGGGTTTCACTTTATTTGAATTTAGTGCATAGTTGGCACATTGGCAAACGTACGACATATGGTTTACGATTATACTTTCTATAATTATAGGATCTTAACAGATCTCGCTCTCTCTATGGGCTCTCTTGAGTCTTTCTTGTTAACTAAACATAAATATTATGAACACCTTGTAGAAAATTGCCCTCAATAAACCCTGATTATGCGTAAATGCTGACATCAGAAAAAAAGAATACGTACGTTCTGGAATATTGTGTATAGAACATACTGTACTAATCAATTTGGTATACAATTCAAAATCCCTTCATACAATTTTATTAAGGTTTTGACTTGAGAGGGAATATTAAAATACACTGGCCGAACCCCAAGTGCATTTTTATCTTTCTGGCATAGAGACATTCATTATACATTACGCGTCATATCATCGTCCCAAGAACAAATGCTTAATCTTAACAGTACATATAACAGGTAGGGAACAACCTCTCAAATGAGGGAGAACCTCTCAAGGTAATAACTATCGCTTTTATTAGGGGCAAATTTCAAGAGATAAAAATCTTTTCTTTTAAACCACTTCTGATATTGGTACGAAAGGCCTAGGCACATATTATATTTTTGTTAATAAATTGACAAAACATCTTCATGAATTTTGGAATATTCAAAGACTTTAATCTCGTTTATAATGGTAAATAAGGGGACCCTTCTTTTAGAAAAAGTTGTTTCAAATATAAAGAATTCCCCCTATAAAGTTAAACAGGCTAAGCTCTTCTTAATTCGTTTCTACACCAACAAAGTACACAATAGCTTGTCTGCGGGACAGTCCCCAATCTAAGGAATTTTAGGGAAAGTATCCTTTGGGAATTTTATTCCTCAGGAAGTATTTGATTCCAAAGAACTTTTTAGTCCCAAGAGAAAAAATATATCTTGTAGGATATTTTTATTCTACTAAGGGATTATAATTCCTTACTTTACTCTGTAATACCTTTCAAAACAAATGAGGAATTATTGAAAACTGACCAGTCATTATCCTAACAAACTGACGCAGGTTCTTGAATGGATGGAATAATACTGCTAAATTTAACGGTGCTTAACACTAATTCAGAGGGTTTAAAAATTGTTGCAAAAGATCTACATGAAAATTGTTTAAGCGATTTTAAGTTTTATTTTGAACAGTATAGTTGTCACTAAAAGAAAAATTCTATATAATACTCAACTACTGTTATACCACTGTCCCAGGTTAGGGGAGGGTTGGAATTCCGCTAACATGTTTAACCCCTCCACATTATTTATGTATGTGCCTGTCCCAAGTCAGGAGCCTGTAATTCCGTGGTTGTATTTTGTTTATGTGTTACTTTTTTGTGTTTCGTTCTTTTTTTTACATAGATAAGGCCGTGAGTTTTCTCGTTTGAATTGTTTTACATTGTCTTATCGGGGCCTTTTATAGCTAACTATGCGGTATGGACTTTGCTCATTGTTGAAGGCGGTACGGTGACCTATAGTTGTTAATGTCTGTATTATTTTGGTCTTTTGTGGATAGTTGTCTCATTGGCAATCATACCACATCTTCTTTTTTTATATTGTTCATTAAGACAGTGTGCAATGCTTGTAAGACTGGCTGATGCTGACTTTGTCCTGCTGAAGTTACATAATGTACGTCATTTGGAGGGACATAATTTGGCAGTATGTCTTTGCCATTTACAGTTAAGCACAATTCGTCGTTGTACTGCTTATGGATTGTTTTCCGACTGTAGTCGTTATTCCCTGGTCCAGATCCTTTGCTGAAGAAAAGAAAATATGCATCTAGCGTTTTTTTTTTCTGTTGCCATCTCTCTTGTGTGGTTTGATAAAACAGCGGTTCGCAATTTATTGTTCAGTCGATAAAGCGAGAGACGATTTTCAGATAGATGACCGCATGTGTTTTAATTGTGTATATAATGCTATCATGATGTTAATATGTCATGAATATTCACGTATGTCGATGATTTAAAGTAATAAGTTCATAAGTCGAAGAGTGATTAACTGAATATAATTAGACTATATTTAGCATAATTTCGACTTGGTATATATGTGTGCTTATATGGATTTATTCATTGCAAATATACACTTTACATATATTGTTATGTTTCGAAATATTCTTTACTTTAAATTATCAGAGTTATATCCCTTTGCATAGCATATTGGTAATGTGTATGTGTAACTGCAGTGTTGTTTACGTTTTGTCGTGTTGAATAAACACATATTGAGGCCTTGCCTAATTCTGGTGTGTCTATTTTTTGTGTTGAATTTGTCGGTTTATGTAATGTATTTGGTTGTTTTCTGTAATTAGTTAATACTTCAGTTTTATCATGTATAACTTTTATATAGTCATTTTATAACATCTACTGTTTGCAAAAGCATAAATTATTCTAAATAAAAGGGATGTTCTGGTCCCAAACAGAAAACTCTGGCCGTTTTTGGCACAACTTTTTTGAACTTTTGATCCTCGATGCTGTTCAACTTTGTACTTGGTTTGCTTTCAAACTTTTGTATGTGGGCGTCACTAGTAAGTCTTATGTGGACAAAACGCACTTTTGGTGTATTAAATTTTAAACCTTGTGCCTTTTGTTAGCTATTATTCGTGTGTTTCTTTATCAAATATGTTCTCCTATTTATTTGTATTGTAATGTTTTGTTGTCATTTTAATGTTAAATTAAACATTGCCATTAAAGACGGAGTTTTGGCATGCCACAAACCTAGGTTTAACCCATCATTTGTTTCTTTAGAAAATGTCCTGTACCAAGTAAGGAATATGGTCATTGTTATATTATAGTTCGTTTCTGTGTGTGTTACATTTTAACGTTGTGTTTCTTTTGTGTCGTTTGTTTCCTCTTATATTTGAGTGTGAATTCACATTATTATAATAAAATTGAGAATGGAAATAGGGAATGTGCCAAAGAGACAACTACCCGACCATAGAATAAACAACAGCAGAAGGTCACCAACAGGTCTTCAATGTAGCGAGAAATTCCCGCACCCGGAGGTAAGACGTGTCACGGTACTTTTCTATCCCTAAAGACATGTATTTAGTTTTGATGTTATATTTGTTATTCTCATAGGATTTTGTCTAATGCTTAGTTCGTTTCTACATTTTAATGTTGTGTCGTCATTCTCCTCTTATATTCAATGCGTTTCCCTCGGGTTTGGTTTGTGACCCGGATTTGTTTTTTTCTATCGATATAACCGTTTCACAAATGATATCGGATATGTTCCTTACGTCGTAACTACAATCCCCGTCCCTTTCATGAATGTGACCTACCGAATTAGACTATTTACCGGATTTGTAATCACATAAGCAACACGACAGGTGCCCCATGTGGAGCAGGATCTGCTTACCCTTCCGGAGCACCTGAGATCACCCCTAGTTTTTGGTTGGGTTCGTGTTGTTTATTCTTTAGTTTTCTATGTTGTGTCATGTGTACTATTGTTTTTCTGTTTGTCTTTTTCATTTTTAGCCATGGCGTTGTCAGTTTGTTTTAGATTTATGAGTTTGACTGTCCCTTTGGTATCTTTCGTCCCTCTTTTATGAGTTTTGAACATCAGTATACTACTGTTGCCTTAATGTGTTCTCTATGTAAACTACACGAATTAACTTTATTCCGTCCACGAACCAAGATACAGATAAAGGTAGAAATTTCAAAGAACGCTTATCTTCACATATATCAATTGAAAACATAACATCTTTGGACAACAAAACTTACTAAATAAATTTAAAATGGTATGCTGCATTGGTTTTAAAAAAAGTGAGTTTGGATTTTATTTTGAAACTTTTTTTGGATATTGATATATCGGTAATCAAAAGGATGAAACAGTTACTTTCGTAAGTGATTAAGCATATATGCTGACATCAGAAAAAATAGTACGTTCTGGAATTTTGTGTTTAGAACATACTGTACCTATAAATTCGGTATTCAATTCAAAATCCCTTTATAAAATTTTAGTAAGGTTTTGACTTGAGAGTGAATATCAAAATACACTGACCGAGCCCCAAGTACATTACTATGTATGTTTCTAGCATAGAGACATTCATTATACATTGCACGTCAAATAATTTTCCCAAGAACAGATGCCTAAAGTCTGGCAGTACATTTAATATGTAGGGAACAACCTCTCAAATGAGGGATAACCTCTCAAGGTAATGACTATCCCTTTTATAATGGGCAAATTTCAAGTGATATAATTCTTTACTTTTAAACCACTTCTGTTAATGGTACGAAAGGCCTAGGCACATACTTATATTTTTGTTAATAAATTGACAAAACATGTTCATGAATTTATTAATACTCAAAGATTTTTATCCCATTTATAATGGTAAATAAGGGGACCCTTCTTTTAGAAAAGTTGTTCCAAATATAAAGATTTCACCCTATTAAGTTAAATAAGCTAATCTTTTCTTACTACGTTTTTACACCAACAACACAATTTCCTGTCTAAGGGACAGTCCCCAATTTCAGGAATATTAGGTAAACTATCTCTTCGGGATTTTATATTCCCCATGAAATATTTGATTCCACAGGACTTTTTAATCCCAAGGGAGAAACTATATATTGTAGGATATTTCGTATTCTCCTTAGGGATTATAATTCCTTATTTCATTTTGCTAATTTGATTTGTAAAGAATATTACCGTGAAAGATTGGATGTGAAATACCTGAACGTATTTATAAGATGCCTGGATTTTTATTGATATTTACGACTGGTGTCCTTGTACCAATGATAAAATTTAGTAAAATTAAAATTAAAATGTTTTGACTACCTTGTGATATCAAAAACCCACGATGCATCTCATCAAACAACACAAACCACTGCAAAAGTGGCATATTTTATTCTTAAACTGCACAAGGTGAAATTTGTATTCTTAAACTGCTGCAAGGTGCATCATTTATATTCAAACTGAACAATGTTGAACCGTCCAACTCTTATTCTCAAAACACACAAGATGCATATAGTGTGTAAAAATCGCACAAGGTGTTTAAATACATACCATACAAAAAGAAACTCTTAATAACGAACTTTGATTAAGTGCATACAGTAATTTAGATAATCTCATAACTCTAATAACTTATAATATGTAAGACATCCATCCCCATAAGCACCAGGTTCATCCCCTTGCATTGATCAATTCATAACTTTTAATGTACGCAAATGTAAACTTAATGACTTTGTAAATTCTGTAAAAAGTACTATGTACTGATTGGGATATGGTTATTGAGCTTAAAGTAATAATTTTACACCCGATAGTAAAAATGTCCAATGAACCGTACAAAAGGATGTGACCTTAAGAGTGAACAAACAGGTTTAAAAACAAGTACATTTCCGATGAATGGGGTTGAGCAAAAGTACAGTCATTCGCTGAAATTAGTCAAAGAAATATTTTGGACGATCGTATTTATGAATTTAATTTTATGTTTTGGGCCAAATCAGAGCGGAATTCTATTTAGGATTGCCGCGATGTAGCCTTTTTGTGCTGATATGGCGTAAAGCAATCACCGATCAATCAATATCTTTAGGAAATACTAGTACACGCCAAATCAACATAAAATTTAGTTTGCCACAGCCATGTTGTCAAACTAATAAATTTCACTTAGTCCAGTCAATCTAGAATAAATTTGACCCTTACCTTGAGGTAATTACAACAGAAGATTTTTTAAAGTCTTTTCAGCATAGAGACATTCATTATACATTGCACGTCATATCAATTTCCCGAGAACAGCTGCATAAAGTCTGGCAGTACATATAACAAGTAGGGAACAACCTCTCAAATGAGGGATAACCTCTCAAGGAAATGACTATCCCTTTTATAATGGGCAAGTTTCAAGTGATATAATTCTTTACTTTTAAACCACTTCTGTTATAAGTACGAAAGGCCTAGGCACATACTTATGTTTTTGTTAATAAATTGACAAAACATGTTCATGAATTTAAAAAAAAAAAAAAAGATCTTAATCCCATTTATAATTGTAAATAAGGGGACCCTTCTTTTAGAAAAGTTGTTTTAAAAATAAAGAAGTCACCCTTTTAAGGTAAAAAGGCTAAGCTTTTCTTATTTCTTTTCAAAAACAACAACACAATTTCTTGTCTGATGGATGATCTCCAATCTCAAGAATATTAGAAAAATATCTCTTAGGAATTTTTTTTCCTCAGTAATTATTTTATTCCACAGGACTCTTTAGTCCAAATGGAGAAAATATATCTTGTAGGATATTTTTATTCTACTAAAGGATTATAATTCCTTACTTTACTCTGTCTTTACCTTTCAAAACAATTGTGGAAACATCAAAAACTGACCAGTTGTTATTCTACAAAAGTGACTGCTTTTGGATTGTTTTCCTACTGTAGTCGTTATTCCCTGGTCTAGATTCTTTGCTTAAGAAACGACAAAATGAATCTAGCGTTTAATTTTTTCTGTTGCCATCTCTCTTGTGATGTTTGTTAAAACAGCGGTTCGTAATTTATTATTCAGTCTATAAGTCGAGGAGAGATGATTTTCAGAAAGATCACTGTACGGGTTTGCGTTTATAATGATATCATGATGTTAATATGTCATGAATATTCACGTATGTCGTTGATTTAAAGTAATAAGTTCATAAGTCGAAGAGTGATAAGCTGAATATTATTGGACTATATTTAGCACAATTTCGACTTTTTATATATGTGTGCTTAGTTGGATTTAATCATTGCAAATGTACACTTTATAAATATAGTTATGTTTCGAAATATCCTTTACTTTAAATGTTTCAGAGTTATATCCCTTTGCATAGCATATTGGTAATGTTTAGGTGTACAGTGTTGTTTACGTATGTCGTGTTGAATAAACTACATATTCAAAGGTTTTGTTAGTTTTTGAGGTGAATATGCATACATTGGTTTTCGACAGTTTTTAAAAAGAAACTCTTAAGAACGAACTTTGATTAAGTGCATACAGTAATTTAGATAGTCACATAACTCCAATAACTTATAATATGTAATACATCCATCCCCATAAGCACCAGGATCATCCCCTTACATTGATCAACTCATAACTATTAATGTACGCAATTGTAAACTTAATGACTTTGTAAATTCTGTAATAAATACTGTATACTGATTGGGATACGGTTATTGAGCTCAAAGTAATAATTTTACAACCGATAGTAAAAATGTCCAATGAACCGTACAAAAGAATGTGACCTCAAAAGTGAACAAACAGGTTTAAAAACAAGGACATTCCCGATGAATGGGGTTTAGGAAAAATACAGTCATTAGCTGAAATTAGTCAAAGAAATATTTTGGACGATCGTATTTATGAATTTTATTTTATGTTTTGAGCCAAATCAGAGCGGAATTCTATTTAGGATTGCCGCGATGTAGCCTTTTTGTGCTGATATGGCGTAAAGCAATCATCGATCAATCAATATCTTTAGAAATACTAGAACACGACAAATAAACATGAAATTTAGTTTGCCATAGTCCTGTCGTCAAACTAATTAATTCCACTTAGTCCAGTCAATTTAGAATACATTTGACCCTAACCTTGAAGTAATTGCAACTGTTACAGAAGATTTTTATTGAAGTCTTTCCAGCATAGAGACATTCATTATACATTGCACGTTAGATCATTTTCCCAAGAACAAATGCCTAAAGTCTGGCAGTACATATAACAGGTAGGGAACAATATCTCAAATGAGGGATAACCTCTCAAGGAAATGACTATCCCTTTTATAATCGGAAAATTTCAAGTGATATAATTCTTTACTTTTAAACCACTTCTGTAATTTTTACGAATGGCCTAGGCACATACTTATATTTTTGTTAATAAATTGACAAAACATGTTCAAGAATTTTTGAATGTTCAAAGATTTAATCCCATTTATAATGGTAAATAAGGGGACCCTTCTTTTAGAAAAGTTGTTCCAAATATAAAGAATTCACCCTATTAAGTTAAATAGGCTAAGCTTTTCTTAATACTTTTTTACACCAACAACACAATTTTCTGTCTGATGGACAGTCCCCAATCTCAGGAATATTAGGTAAACTATCTCTTAGGGATTTTATGTTCCCCATGAAACATTTGATTCCACAGGACTTTTTAATCCAAAGGGAGAAACTATATATTGTAGGATATTTTTTATTCTCCTTAGGGATTATAAGTTCTTATTTAATTTTGCTTATTTGCTTTGTAAAGAATATCACCGTGAAAGATTTGTGAAATACCTGAACGTATTAATAAGATGTCTGGATTTTTATTGATATTTACGAATGATGTCCTTGTACCAATGATAAAATTTAGTAAAATTAAAATTAAAATGATTTGACTACCTTGTGACATCAAAAACTAACGATGCATATCATCTAACAACATTATGAACAACTGCAGAACTGCTATATTTAGCTTTATGCATGATGAATATTTTGTGATTTTACTTTTTATTCTTAAACTGCACAAGGTGAATTTTTTATTCTTAAACTACTGCAAGGTGCATCATTTATATTCAAACTGAACAAGGTTGAACTGTTCAACTCTTATTATCAAAACACACAAGATGCATATAGTGTGTACAAATCGCACAAGGTGTTTAAATACATACCATACAAAGAGAAACTCTTAATAACGAACTTTGATTAAGTGCATACAGTAATTTAGATAATCTCAAAACTCTAATAACTTATAATATGTAAGACATCCATCCCCATAAGCACCAGGGTCATCCCCTTGCATTGATCAATTCATAACTTTTAATGTACGCAAATGTAAACTTAATGACTTTGTAAATTCTGTAATGAGTACTGTGTACTGATTGGGATACGGTTATTGACCTCAAAGTAATAATTTTACACACGATAGTAAAAATGAACCGTACAAAAGAATGTGACCTCAAGAGTGAACAAACAGGTTTAAAAACAAGGACATTCCCGATGAATGGGGTTGAGGAAAAATACAGTCATTCGCTGAAATTAGTCAAAAAAATATTTTGGACGATTGTATTTATGAGTTTTATTTTATGTTTTGAGCCAAATCAGAGCGGAATTCTATTTAGGATTGCCTCGATGTAGCCTTTTTGTGCTGATATGGCGTAAAGCAATCACCGATCAATCAATATCTTTAGGAAATACTAGTACACGACAAATAAACATGAAATTTAGTTTGCCACAGTCATGTCGTCAAACTAATAAATTACACTTAGTCCAGTCAATCTAGAATAAATTTGACCCTAACCTTGAAGTAATTGCAACAGAAGATTTTTATTTATTGTTCATGTCTTTCCAGCATAGAGGCATTCATTATATAATTTCTTGTCTGATGGATGGTCTCCAATCTCAGGAATATTAGAAAAATATCTCTTAGGAATTTTTTTTCCTCAGTAATTATTTTATTCCACAGGACTCTTTAGTCCAAATGGAGAAAATATATCTTGTAGGATATTTTTATTCTACTAAAGGATTATAATTCCTTACTTTACTCTGTAATACCTTTCAAAACAATTGTGTAAATATCAAAAACTGACCAGTCATTATTCGAAAAAACTAACTGCTTTTAGATTGTTTTCCTACTGTAGTCGCTATTCCCTGGTCTAGATTCTTTGCTGAAGAAACGACAAAATGAATCTAGCGTTTATCTTTTTCTGTTGCCATCTCTCTTGTGATGTTTGTTAAAACAACTGTTCGTAATTTATTCTTCAGTCTATAAGGCAAGAGATGATTTTCAGAAAGATCACTGCACGGGTTTTGATTGCGTTTATAATGATATCATGATGTTAATATGTCATGAATATTCACGTATGTCGTTGATTTAAAGAAATAAGTTCATAAGTCGAAGAGTGATTAGCTGAATATTATTGGACTATATTTAGCACCATTTCGACTTGGTATATATGTGTGCTTAGTTGGATTTAATCATTGCAAATGTACACTTTATAAATATAGTTATGTTTCGAAATATCCTTTACCTTAAATGTTTCAGAGTTATATCCCTTTGCATAGCATATTGGTAATTTTTAGGTGTACAGTGTTGTTTACGTATGCCGTGTTGAATAAACTACACGAATTCACTTTGTTCTTTCCACGACCCAAGATATAGATATAGATAGAAATTTCAAAGGACGCTTAGCTTCACATTCATAATTGAAAACATGACATATTCAGATATTCAGACTTATTGGATTAGTTTAAAATGGTATGCTGCATTAGTTTTAATAAAAAAAAGTTTTGATTTTATTTTGAAACTTTTTTGGAAAGTATCGGTACAATGTAGTCAAAAGGATGAAACAGTTAGATATTAAACACTAATAATTTGGTTCCTTAAAGGAATACGACACAATCTTACATTTGAAATACACCATTTCAATGAGAATGAGACTATTCTATAAAAAGTTCAAAACCCACCAAAGTGTTAACCAAAGGATTTGAATTTTGTGTATTTAACGCCGATTAAAAAAAAGAATAATAAGAGGCACGCAATAAGCCACATGAAAAACAAATAAATTGACAACCTTGTTTTTTAAAAGAAATTTATTGTTTTTAAAGTGTGTTTTCTTAGTTGATACTACCATATTAAATGTCTGAGAGTACTGAAACATACAATTTACAAAAAGAAGTGAAAATAGTGTGAACACGAGAATAAACGTATATTGTTTAAGAGAGTTAATTTTCCATTCTATTTTTGTTGCCATTTGGTTATGTTTTTGTTTAAAAATGTGTAATACATTTGTATAGATAGAAAGATAGATAAATCGATTTATTTGACCAAATGTCAACATAAAATACTAGAACAGTAACAGTAGTATAAAACAATAGCAGAGAAGGCATGTAAACAAACTAAAATAAAAAAAATCTTAAAACAATTGCTAATACCTTATCAGGATTGCCCATGAAAGTCATACGGATTGTATCCAATAGGGTCCTTTTATGTTAAACTCTTAAAAACATTAAACATAGATTAAGAAATCATGATTTTGACAGGCTTTGCATTATCTATGCTTAAATTAAAAACTTGCAATAACAATGACTAGCATATAAAAGCCAATCTATAAAATAAAAAAAAAAATGCTATTAAAATCGTAGTTTTCCTTTTCTGAAAGACATTCTTTTAAACCAAAATTATAAGATTCAAGAATTATGTTGTTCTTAATTTCACTTTTTTTTCACTCGGGCGTATTTGAAACTCATGTGGTGCTTAACTTATAACTCATAAATCAAAAAATGAAAATATCATCTGGCGTTACATTTCATAATTTGATTTTTTTCCCAAATAAATTTAGTTTCAATCGTTTAAGGTAGATTCGTGACATACCGTCATCTTGCATTGTACAATCACAGTACAAAATCGGTGTAGTTATTTGCCCAAATCTGCAAATTTGGAGACAGATTTTCAATCTAATGATTAGACTGTTTATTTATATAAAGAAAAAATGGTGATTTATTGTATTTTTCAAGATATCATTTTTTTTTGTGTGTTTAGAATAATTTTTTCAAATGAGTCATTTTGGGGAAATAATTCTTTCAGTAAAAATTATACTGGACTAATAGGGATTTATTTCTTATTTTTACGTAAATCAAGAAAAACAATTTCGGTGACACCATTTTTTCTTTTCATTTTCTTAAAACATAATAAAACCTATCTTCTCACAATTTATTTCAAAATTTCAAAATTCTATCTCATAAATTTTTTTTCATGCACACTAACGTGTTTTTTTATGAACAATCTAACTAAATTAAGCAACAGGTCTTCAATGTAGCGAGAAATTCCCGCACCCGGAGGCGTCCTTCAGCTGGCCCCTAAACAAATATATACTATATATTTATGAAGACATAATCTTTCAATCAGTTTAATTGAGGTCTGGAGCTGGCATGTCAGTTAACTGCTAGTAGTCTGTTGTTATTTATGTATTATTGTCATTTTATTTATTTTCTTTTGTTACATCTTTTGACATCAGACTCGGACTTCTCTTGAACTGAATTTTAATGTGCGTATTGTTATTCTTTTACTTTTCTACATTGGCTAGAGGTATAGGGGGAGGGTTGAGATCTCATAAACATGTTTAACCCCGCCGCAATTTTGCGCCTGTCCCAAGTCAGGAGCCTCTGGCCTTTGTTAGTCTTGTATGATTTTAAATTTTAGTTTCTTGTGTATAATTCGGAGTTTAGTATGACGTCCATTATCACTGTACTATTATGCATATTTTAGGGGCCAGCTGAAGGACACCTACGGGTGCGGGAATTCTTGCTACATTGAAGACCCATTGGTTGCCTTCGGCTGTTGTTTGCTCTATGGTCGGGTGGTTGTCGCTTTGACATATTCACCATTTCCTTTCTCAATTTTATAGTTCAGTGATAATGAACGCAATACTAATTTCCAAATTGTACACAAGAAACTAAAATTAAAATAATACAAGACTAACAAAGGCCAGAGGCTCCTGACTTCGAACAGGCGCCAAAATGCGGCGGGGTTAAACATGTTTGTGATATCTCAACCCTCCCCCTATACCTCTAGCCAATGTAGAAAAGTAAACGCATAACAATACGCACATTAAAATTCTGTTTAAGAGAAATCCAAGTCTGATGTCAGAAGATGTAACCAAAGAAAATAAACAAAATGACAATAGTACATCAATAAGAACAGACTACTAGCAGTTAACTGACATGCCAGCTCCAGACTTCAATTAAACTGACTGAAAGATTATGATTTCATCATATGAACATCAGGCACAATCCTTCCCGTTAGGGGTTTAGTATCATACCATCATAACATATATGAGAAGAACATAACCCGTGTCATGCCAACATCTGGTTTTTGAATACATGTGTTTAGTTCCGATGCAAAGACCCTATAAGTGAATCAATATTAACGCCAAAATATGCAATCTTTAATGACCTGACAACAGTATCGTAACTATATCCCTTCTTAATAAGTCTATTCAAAGGTTTTGTTAGTTTTTGAGGTGAATATGCATACATTGGTTTCCGACAGTTTTTAAAAAGAAACTCTTAAGAACGAACTTTGATTAAGTGCATACAGTAATTTAGATAGTCACATAACTCTAATAACTTATAATATGTAATACATACATCCCCATAAGCACCAGGATCATCCCCTTACATTGATCAACTCATAACTATTAATGTACGCAATTGTAAACTTAATGACTTTGTAAATTCTGTAATAAATACTGTATACTGATTGGGATACGGTTATTGAGCTCAAAGTAATAATTTTACAATCGATAGTAAAAATGTCCAATACCGTACAAAAGAATGTGACCTCAAAAGTGAACAAACAGGTTTAAAAACAAGGACATTCCCGATGAATGGGGTTTACGAAAAATACAGTCATTAGCTGAAATTAGTCAAAAAAATATTTTGGACGATCGTATTTATGAATTTTATTTTATGTTTTGAGCCAAATCAGAGCGGAATTCTATTTAGGATTGCCGCGATGTAGCCTTTTTGTACTGATATGGCGTAAAGCAATCACCGATCAATCAATATCTTTAGAAATACTAGAACACGACAAATAAACATGAAAGGAGTAGGTCCGGTAAGGCCCCTTTTTGGCCCAAAAATATAACAGTTTTAAAAAATTGTTAAAATGTAAACTTTTTGTTATTTATTGGACAGTTCAATGCTTCTGCTACATAAATATGGGCTGTTTTTGACAATACAATGCACATATATCGGGTTGTAGCACCATTAAGTCATGCTAAATTATTGAAATCTTCAAAATTCTATCATTTTAGTTAAATTTTAGACGGTTTCCGTGTAAAACGAAAGTGGCCGCATTCGTGTTCATCCTTAATATTGCAATGTAAGTTGTATTTTATGATAACACATAACATATATAAAGGTTTTGAATGAACACGGATGCGGCCACTTTCATTTTTGACAAAAACAATCTGAAAAGTGATGTTTTTTGGCATATTTGAGAGATTTGTCATATTTGAGGTTCAATCGGATCGTTTTAAATGACTTAATCAGTTAAAATCTTTCACATAAACTAATTGAATCAAGTGAAATAGACACTTAAGTGTTTAAAAAGTGGTCAAAATCTTTCTTCAGATGAAACTGAAATTTGAGGCCAAAATGAGTCCTTACCGGACCTTCTCCTTTAGTTTGCCATAGTTTTGTCGTCAAACTAATTAATTCCACTTAGTCCAGTCAATTTAGAATACATTTGACCCTAACCTTCAAGTAATTGCAACAGAAGATTTTTATTTAAGTCTTTCCAGCATAGAGACATTCATTATACATTGCACGTTAGATCATTTTCCCAAGAACAAATGCCTAAAGTCTGGCAGTACATATAACAGGTAGGGAACAATATCTCAAATGAGGGATAACCTCTCAAGGAAATGACTATCCCTTTTATAATCGGAAAATTTCAAGTGATATAATTCTTTACTTTTAAACCACTTCTGTAATTTTTACGAATGGCCTAGGCACATACTTATATTTTTGTTAATAAATTGACAAAACATGTTCATGAATTTTTGAATATTCAAAGATTTAATCCCATTTATAATGGTAAATAAGAGGACCCTATTTTTAGAAAAGTTGTTCCAAATATAAAGAATTCACCTTATTAAGTTAAATAGGCTAAGCTTTTCTTAATACTTTTTTACACCAACAACACAATTTTCTGTCTGATGGACAGTCCCCAATCTCAGGAATATTAGGTAAACTATCTCTTAGGGATTTTATGTTCCCCATGAAACATTTGATTCCACAGGACTTTTTAATCCAAAGGGAGAAACTATATATTGTAGGATATTTTTTATTCTCCTTAGGGATTATAATTTCTTATTTTATTTTGCTTATTTGCTTTGTAAAGAATATCACCGTGAAAGATTTGTAAAATACCTGAACGTATTAATAAGATGTCTGGATTTTTATTGATATTTACGAATGATGTCCTTGTACCAATGATAAAATTTAGTAAAATTAAAATTAAAATGTTTTGACTACCTTGTGATATCAAAAACCAACGATGCATATCATCTAACAACATTATGAACAACTGCAGAACTGCTATATTTAGCTTTATGCATGATGAATTTTTTGTGACTTTACTTTTTATTCTTAAACTGCACAAGGTGAAATTTTTATTCTTAAACTACTGCAAGGTGCATCATTTATATTCAAACTGAACAAGGTTGAACTGTTCAACTCTTATTATCAAAACACACAAGATGCATATAGTGTGTACAAATCGCACAAGGTGTTTAAATACATACCATACAAAAAGAAACTCTTAATAACGAACTTTGATTAAGTGCATACAGTAATTTAGATAATCTCATAACTCTAATAACTTATAATATGTAAGACATCCATCCCCATAAGCACCAGGTTCATCCCCTTGCATTGATCAATTCATAACTTTTAATGTACGCAAATCTAAACTTAATGACTTTGTAAATTCTGTAATGAGTACTGTGTACTGATTTGGATACGGTTATTGACCTCAAAGTAATAATTTTACACACGATAGTAAAAATGTCCAATGAACCGTACAAAAGAATGTGACCTCAAGAGTGAACAAACAGGTTTAAAAACAAGGACATTTCCGATGAATGGGGTTGAGGAAAAATACAGTCATTCGCTGAAATTAGTCAAAAAAATATTTTGGACGATTGTATTTATGAGTTTTATTTTATGTTTTGAGCCAAATCAAAGCGAAATTCTATTTAGGATTGCCTCGATGTAGCCTTTTTGTGCTGATATGGCGTAAAGCAATCACCGAGCAATCAATATCTTTAGGAAATACTAGTACACGACAAATAAAAATGAAATTTTGTTTGCCACAGTCATGTCGTCAAACTAATAAATTACACTTAGTCCAGTCAATCTAGAATAAATTTGACCCTAACCTTGAAGTAATTGCAACAGAAGATTTTTATTTATTGTTCATTTCTTTCCAGCATAGAGGCATTCATTATACAATTTCTTGTCTGATGGATGGTCTCCAATCTCAGGAATATTAGAAAAATATCTCTTAGGATTTTTTTTCCTCAGTAATTATTTTATTCCACAGGACTTTTTAGTCCAAATGGAGAAAATATATCTTGTAGGATATTTTTATTCTACTAAAGGATTATAATTCCTTACTTTACTCTGTAATACCTTTCAAAACAATTGTGGAAATATCAAAAACTGACCAGTCATTATTCTAAAAAACTGACTGCTTTTAGATTGTTTTCCTACTGTAGTCGCTATTCCCTGGTCTAGATTCTTTGCTGAAGAAACGACAAAATGAATCTAGCGTTTATCTTTTTCTGTTGCCATCTCTCTTGTGATGTTTGTTAAAACAACTGTTCGTAATTTATTCTTCAGTCTATAAGGCGAGAGATGATTTTCAGAAAGATCACTGCACGGGTTTTGATTGCGTTTATAATGATATCATGATGTTAATATGTCATGAATATTCACGTATGTCGTTGATTTAAAGAAATAAGTTCATAAGTCGAAGAGTGATTAGCTGAATATTATTGGACTATATTTAGCACCATTTCGACTTGGTATATATGTGTGCTTAGTTGGATTTAATCATTGCAAAGAACACTTTATAAATATAGTTATGTTTCGAAATATCCTTTACTTTAAATGTTTCAGAGTTATATCCCTTTGCATAGCATATTGGTAATTTTTAGGTGTACAGTGTTGTTTACGTATGCCGTGTTGAATAAACTACACGAATTCACTTTGTTCTTTCCACGACCCAAGATATAGATATAGATAGAAATTTCAAAGGACGCTTAGCTTCACATTCATAATTGAAAACATGACATATTCAGATATTCAGACTTATTGGATTAGTTTAAAATGGTATGCTGCATTGGTTTTAATAAAAAAAAGTTTTGATTTTATTTTGAAACTTTTTTGGAAAGTATCGGTACAATGTAGTCAAAAGGATGAAACAGTTAGATATTAAACACTAATAATTTGGTTCCTTAAAGGAATACGACACAATCTTACATTTGAAATACACCATTTCAATGAGAATGAGACTATTTTATAAAAAGTTCAAAACCCACCAAAGTGTTAACCAAAGGATTTGAATTTTGTGTATTTAACGCCGATTAAAAAAAAGAATAATTAAGAGGCACGCAATAAGCCACATGAAAAACAAATAAATTGACAACCTTGTTTTTTAAAAGAAATTTATTGTTTTTAAAGTGTGTTTTCTTAGTTGATACTACCATATTAATTGTCTGAGAGTACTGAAACATACAATTTACAAAAAGAAGTGAAAATAGTGTGAACACGAGAATAAAGGTATATTGTTAAAGATAGTTAATTTTCCATTCTATTTTTGTTGCCATTTGGTTATTTTTTTTGTTTTAAAATGTGTACTTCAATTGTATATATATATAGATACATAAATCGATTTATTTGACCAAATGTCAAAATAAAATACTAGAACAGTAACAGTAATATAAAACAATAGCAGAGAAGGCATGTAAACATACTAAAATAAAAAAATCTTAAAACAATTGCTAATACCTTATCAGGATTGCCCATGAAAGTCATACGGATTATATCCAATAGGGTCCTTTTATGTTAAACTCTTAAAAATATTAAACATAGATTAAGAAATCATGATTTTGACAGGTTTTGCATTATCTATGCCTGAATTAAAAATGTGCAATAACAATGACTAGCATATAAAAGCCAATTTATAAAATAAAAAAAAAAAAATACTATTAAAATCGTAGTTTTCCTTTTCTGAAAGACAATCTTTAACACCAAAATTATAAGATTCAAGAATTATGTTGTTCTTAGTTCACTTTTTTTCTTCACTATGGCGTGTTTGAAACTGATGAGGTGCTTAACTTATAACTCATAAATAAAAATGTAAATATCATCTAGCGTTACATTTCCTTATTTTTATTTTTTTTCCAAATAAATTTAGTTTCAATTGTTTAAGGAAGATTCATGACATACCGCCATCTTGCATTGTACAATCCCAGTACAAAATCGGTGTAGTTATTTACCCTAATCTGCAAATTTGGAGACAGATTTTCAATCTAATGATTAGACTGTTTATTTATATAAAGAAAAAATGGTGATTTATTGTATTTTTCAAGATATCATTTTTTTTGTGTGTTTAGAATAATTTTTTCAAATGAGTCGTTTAGGGGAGATATTTCTTTCAGTTAAAATTATACTGGACTAATAGGGATTTATTTTTTATTTTTACGTGAATCAACAGAAACAATTTCGGTGACACCATTTTTTTTTTATTATCTTAAATCATATAATAAAACCTATCTTCTCACAATTTATTTCAAAATTCTATCTCATAGATTTTTTTTCATGCACACCATCGTATTTTTTTATGAACAATCTAACTAAAGTAAGTCAATTTTCAACGACTTATAGCTTAAAAATTGCACGGTGACCCACATTTTGTTATGACACATTTGAATAGAGCATAGTAAAATCTTCATTTTTGCAAATTTCTGCAAAGAAAATTATGTCTCAAAAAGTCTAAACTAATGATCTACCTTAAAGAATTTACCATTCGAAATAAAAAAAATATGGAACATTGTGTACTGATCGATGTATTTGATAACCAGATTCTGGATTACTGTTTCTGTGAACCCCATGTCTAAAATAACTTCTTTACACTACTGAATTTACTTTTAAGACAGACATACCTGTGTATCTGGAAAAGCTTTTAGGCATAGCATGCTTTATTATTGTCATTTTATTTATTTTCTTTTGTTACATCTTTTGACATCAGACTCGGACTTCTCTTGAACTTAATTTTAATGTGCGTATTGTTATTCTTTTACTTTTCTACATTGGCTAGAGGTATAGGGGGAGGGTTGAGATCTCATAAACATGTTTAACCCCGCCGCAATTTTGCGCCTGTCCCAAGTCAGGAGCCTCTGGCCTTTGTTAGTCTTGTATGATTTAAAATTTTAGTTTCTTGTGTTTAATTCGGAGTTTAGTATGACGTCCATTATCACTGTACTATTATGCATATTTTAGGGGCCAGCTGAAGGACACCTACGGGTGCGGGAATTCTCGCTACATTGAAGACCCATTGGTTGCCTTCGGCTGTTGTTTGCTCTATGGTCGGGTGGTTGTCGCTTTGACATATTCACCATTTCCTTTCTCAATTTTATTTAGATAAATAAAGCTCAAAATGCATTTTTATGTTTTAGAAAATTTATAACTTTATTAAATTCTGTAGTGTAGTTTTCGTCTCTGCACAAGTAGTTGAGTTTCCCTTGGTATGATCAATTCAGTCATGAAGGGTTAATAACAAATTATTGTGAGATATCGGATGTCACTCTGTTGTATGTGTTGACATGAATTATTATTGTTATGGTGATATTCATAAATGAACTGTTTACCAAAATTTTGAAGTTTTGACAAACCAAGTCTTCTCTACCGTGAGAATATATTACCTTAGCTGTTTCTGACAAAACGTTTAGGAATTGTGGTCATCCATGATCTTCAACTTCGTACTTTACTTGACCTTTTTAACATTTTTGGGATTCGAGCGTCACTGATGAGTCTTTTCTAGACGAAACGCGCACCTAGCGTAAATACAAAAGTTAATTCTGGTATCTATGATGAGTTTGTCTATTCAAAGCAATATAGTTCACTTCAATTATTTACTTCAGGGCAGTTCTCAAACACTTCTGAAGGAACAAAAACAAGTGCACTCCATAATCCAGTAAAGTATTTAATTTTTCTAAAACAAAATGCATTTGAATTTGATTAATCTTTGATATGCATACATTGATTTTTGACAGATATACAGGGTAGTCAGTAAATTTTGAAATGAAAATGTAGCAATTGTTTTCATAGGGTTCATATTAACCTTAATTATTTGCTAAAATGTTGATTGTTTGTTTTTTATAAAATCAGCTAATTTTTTTGTTTAATATTCGAATATGATAAGCTGCTTTCGCTTTGTTAAAAAAATCATGCTTTAAACGTTAGCGCAGGACCTTATAACATCATTGAAACGCCTAAGATCGTCCCGTTTAATGGGGGGAAAACTAATAGATAAACATCAAACGTTTGCTTCAAAAAAGATGCTGGATGGTCTTTATTTGTTCTTGGTACCGAATTCCTGCTTTTTAATATTTGCATAACTGCGTTTTCTTATTTCTATTTTTTGCATTATTATTCCTTAATTGTTGGTCAAATAAATAACCAGGCTTGGTATTTGTCCATTCAGCCTTCGGGTTTTTTTTGGCGTTGGTTGTTTCCGGTTGTTAGTCGCAAAAATGCATTTTTGACGCATGATGTTTATATTCTGTATACCATTTGAATTTATTTTTAACTAACTTTACACCTAATCGGGAAAGTGTATATTATGTCATTATGTTTACTATATAATGATTGTACTATAAACCGCAAAGCAAAGCTGTTTACGTCAGCTTAATGTGAATGGTTTATATGTTGTAATGAACTAATATAATATTCATTTATGTATTCTCTAGCCAGAGATATTTTTTTAAAATTTTTTATATTTCCGTACTAGCGGGAGGTTTGGCTAGTTAGTTAAGAAGGTTTCACACACCATTTATTATTAAAATATCCACAACCAAGTCAGGATATGGCAGTTGACATAAATAAAGACAACAGTAGTATACCACTGTTCGAAACTCATAAATCGATTGAGAAAAACACAAATCTGGGTTACAAACTAAAACTGAGCGAAACACATCAAATATAAGAGGAGAACTACGACACAACAAAAACACAACATTAAAATGTAACACACCCAGAAACGAACTCTAATATAAAAATGGCCATCCTCCTGCCTTGGTATGCAAAACCTACGGCTTTTATGGCAATGTTAAATATAACGTTAAAATGACAACATTACATGACAGGACTACAATACACAAAAATGGGAGAACAAATAGGACAGAGCAACATCCGAATAATAGCTAACAAAAGATACAAGGTTTAAAATTTAATACGCCAGACGCGCGAATTCACATTCAGTAAAACAGTTACAATCGGGAATTAAGTCACGTTCAGTAATTAAAAGATCAGACGACGTAATGACAAACTTCAATCTAACACATGGCAAAACTGTCATTGGTTAATTTGGACAAAGACACATCGTATGGATCAAACAATTCGTGGAGGTGGCTGTTAAGTTTACAGAGTGTCATTTTTAATCTGTCCTCCTCATAATATTGTTGGAGCAGCTTCTGTGTTAGGAGCACACTCCTGTATATGATATCCGTATAATGTGAACATGCACGAGCATAACGTATCAATTGAGATATGTAAACACATGTAAACAGAGGAAGGGGCAGAAGGTATGTTTCTATATATGTTGGCGTTTATTTGTGTTCATTGCTTTTGTTGCAGTTCAGTGTTTCTGTTGTTTTGTTCTTTTCTTTTAACAGATGATGTGTCCCTGGGTTTAAGTTTATAACCCGGATTTGTTTTTTTCTTAATCTATTGGTGACCTTTGAACATTAGTATACTAGTGTTGACGCTATTTCTGGCATAACCCCTGTGTTGAATTCCATTTATAAATTTATTACATATAGAAGAGAGATAAAAGATACATAAGGACTGTTCAAACTTACAAGTCGAACCCCCCCCCCCTTCCCCCCAATATTATGAGAAAAAAAAAACCACAAAAAAACAAACGATAAAACAAATGAAGGTATACAAAGCACAACATAGAAAAAAATACATGTACTGTACAACACAAACCCAACCAAAAATTAGAGGGATTTCCGAATGATAAGCAAACCCGGCTCCATATTCGGTAACCGTGATTTTGTTCATGAACGTACACATCCAGTGAATAGTCTAATTTGGTATGTTAAAAACGGTGAAAAGATTTCAAACTCCCTGCTTAGAAAGCTTCCTAATTATAAGCAGACAGTCGCAAGCAAGGAAATCATGATCAGAATTGAAAGCTCTTGGAGATCGTTTCAAATAGGATATATTTTCTCCCACTGCCGGGTGGCTGTTACACAGAAATGGAATGTTCAATTTGGAAGCTGGAATAATCTGAGTTCTCGTAAATTATTAACCAACCCTAATGGTAATCTCTTAGATTTATACAATAAATGAGACAGAATTAACTGCGACTGTTGTTGTATCTTTTACATCAAGCTCGATGAAATACACGATTCAAACATACATCTATCATTTGTTTATTTTCTTTTGTTACCTCTTCTGATATCGGACTCGGACTTCTCTTGAACAGAATTTTACTATGCGTTTTGTTATGAATTTACTTTTCTACATTGGCTAGAGGTATAGGGGAAGGGGTTGAGATCTCAAAACACATGTTTAACTCCGCCGCACTTTGGCGCCTGTCCTAAGTCAGGAGCCTATGGCCTTTGTTTGTCTTGTATGATTTTCAATTTTAGTTTCTTGTGTATAATCCGGAGTTTAGTATGGCGTCCATTATCACTGTACTAGTATAGACATTTGTTTAGGGGCCAGCTGAAGGACCCTCCGGGTGCGGGAGTCTTTCGCTGGATTAAAGACCTATTGGTGACCTTCTGATGTTGTCTGTTCTATGATCAGGTTGTTGTCTCTTTGGCACATTCCCCATTTCCATTCTCAATTTTATTATAGTTATTTATTCATAATTGATTAAGTAAGAGAAGAGAGGATAAAACCAATGGAGGAGGACAAAGGACCATAATTGGTTTTCGATCGTCGAAAAGTATGCCCTACTAACATTACAAATATGTTGTCGATAGAAAAAAAACAAAGCCGCTTGATAATGTCAGTTTCAGAGAATATAGTTGTGAAATCTAGTTTTATGTTTTACATGTATCTTAGATGTTGCTTCTATATTTGACGCGATACGTTTTTTGTATTGATTTTACAATACATGTATTAATAACCAAATACATCTTATTTATTTTCAATTAACCATCTGATATATTTATCTGATCATGCATTGCTTAAAGTAATTTTAAACCGGATATTCGCAGTGTTTCTTATAATTGTATTAAGTTGAATTGCTTAAAATAATGATAAACTGGATATTCTCAGAAAATGTTGCCGTGTTTCGTTTTAATTTGTAACGTGCTTTTACATTGTTTTATGCAAACACTTCTTTTCTACATTTCATTGTGGTATTATTTCATATGTTTTAGGAATGTGCTTTCTTGTCTAAATACTAGTGTTGTATCTACGAATCAATGATTTCACACATTTTATTCTATGCCCTTTTTTGCAAAAATTGTTCAAATTACATCCGACATCGTCCGCATAATTTATAACATGTATTCGATCAATTGTTTTATATATCATCTATCCTAGATACAATTAGGAACAGTTGAGTATTTAGACTGGCGTAAGAAAAATATTTAATTTTACTTTCTAGGCAAAATGAAGAATAATTATACTAAAGCTGAATCAAAACAACCATCAACATGCATCATTTTGATCTTGGTTAAAGAAATGTGTATGCCTACTGATAATATTAGCTTTAAAAGATTTTAATTTGAGAACCGAGTCAGTCTGCCAGGCATATCCTTCAACTAATCTTTCCACAAAAATAGTAATAAAATAATATAAAACAATCACAATTTGATATGGTCATTGTTTTCTGCTTGTTAATAAGTAATATTTTACAATTGTTTGTGTCTTCTTTTTTCTTTTTCTTTATTTGATTATATTTAGTGTTTTTGTATTAGGTTACATGTAGAAAATGACGATAGCAAAACTTACATTACAAAATAGTTTTACTGGTCTTGCACTGGTCTAGTATATTAACATGAATAAAAATAGCAATGATGAGAATTTAGAATAATCAATGCTTTATTTGGCAGAATATTATGAACAAGAATTTAATTTTCATTATTAAATTTTAGTAAAATTGGCAATAATCCAGTATCCCTTATATTACATTTTTCGATTACAAATACAGTACACAGGAAAACCCATTACAATGCAACAGATCATTTAAATAATCAATATTCTTTGAAAATAGGACAAATATGTTGTTTATAATATTCTATAGAAAAAGCAGTTTAAACTACAGACACGCACATAGTTCATACCTGTGTATTCTTGTTAATGATTAAAGGTGATGGGTTTTCCATGGTCGATCGTATTTTTCGAAATTACTTACTTTAATAAATAATTGTTTTGTTTGAGTTTAAACCAATCAAATGAAAAGCAAACTTACAAGGAAGTATTTAGTGTATATAGTCAAAATGGTGGTCTGGTAGAAAAACAAGAATTGAATAACATAATGTGAAATATATGTGTATATAATGGAAAAACTTTACAAACTAGTTTTGATATTTGGTCTACCTTTTGTGTCTTGTGCGAGTAAGTTGATATTATTTTAGCTTAAACATTTTCTCCTGCATGATACAAGAACAAGTAAGGCTAAGCGATATATGTATACATAATAGTGTCGTTTGACATGACATTTGTTGTTTACTATACAAACGCTTAGTTGTTATTAGTTATAAAAGGATAGCTTGAAAAATTGTTAAATTGTCTTGGTATTTTACGAAGCAAGCAATTGCTGTCACTCTCGACACTAGGCAATCAAAGATATATCTAGAATTGAATAACATAATGTGAAATATATGTGTATATAATGGAAAAACTTTACAAACTAGTTTTGATATTTGGTCTACCTTTTGTATCTTGTGCGACTAAGTTGATATTATTTTAGCTTAAACATTTTCTCCTGCATGATACAAGAACAAGTAAGGCTAAGCGATATATGTATACATAATAGTGTCGTTTGACATGACATTTGTTGTTTACTATACAAACGCTTAGTTGTTATTAGTTATAAAAGGATAGCTTGAAAAATTGTTAAATTGTCTTGGTATTTTACAAAGCAAGCAATTGCTGTCACTCTCGACATTAGGCAATCAAAGATATATCTATACCAGTTATGACCTTAACCTCTGAAGATACAATCTAAATATGTGAATGCCTGAAATCCATAAAATGATTTTGCTTTTGTTTATGAAATTGACATAAGTTCTATGTTTATCAAATCAAATCGAATTTTATTTTCTCATTGACAACATACTATAAATGCGAAATGAGATGTTTGTATGAAACAACTCGCTTTATGTTTATCAAGGTCAAGATACAAATAAGTAGAAGTACATGCACGTAGTTTACATCCACTATTTTAAATGTTAGCGCTTTTGTTTTTCATTACTTCATGAAAATGTACTTATTTGTTTTATGAATATCTTGTTTTCTGTACCAAATTATGTGCATACTTCTAATAATATTTATTCACTTCCTTCACAAAATACTGGTTTTCGATTAAAATGTTTTATCGTATGTCTTACAAGTAAAGAAAACATAAGAATACCGCAGTTCAAATCTACGGAAAAAATCTTAAAATTAAAAAAATATTGAATTCCGAGAACAATATTAATTCAAAACGGAAAGTCCCTAATCAAAAGGCAAAATCAAAGGATAAAACACATCAAACGAATGGACAACAACTGTCATTTTCCTACCTCAGTAAAGGCGTTTTCATATATAGAAAATGTTGGATTGATACTGGTTTTACACTTGTACACTTGTACGACAGTCGCGTCAAATTTAATGATATTGGTAATGATGCGTGAACACAACAAGCAGACACAATCGGTAAAAATATCACAAATAAAGGTAAAAAGTGTAAGTTGGTAGGTCACATTCCTAAAAAAGGAAAGGAATTGTAGTTACGACATAAAGAACATATCCGAAATCATCTATGTAAGAGATAGTCCATATCGATGAATTAGTGATAGCGTCAATACACTTTACGAAGTGATGATTTCAGCTTCCCAAAGAGGGACGAAAGTTACAAGAGGGACCTTCAAACTCATAAATCGAAAATAAACTGACAACGCCATGGCTAAAAATGAAAAGGACAAACAGACAAGCAATAGTACACACGACACAACATAGAAAACTAAAGAATAAACAACACGAACCCCACCAAAAACTAGGGGTGATCTGAGGTGCCCCGGAAGGGTAAGCAGATCCTGCTCCACGTGTGGCACCCGTCGTGTTGCTTATGAGATAACATATCCTGTAAATAGTCTAATTCGGTAGGTCAAATTTATGAAAGGATATATATGAAAGGATTATAGTTACGACGTAAGGAACATATCCGATATCATTTGTGAAACGGTTATTTAAAAACGTCACTATTGCAAAGCCGAAATCACCTCTTTCGTCGTAAAGTTTTGTTTTCAACCTCGAAACAGTAATTGGTGCACATTTTATGTTAACCCCTGAAATACGTTATACGTCATTGGTGATATGATTTATTTTTCTGACATGTTTGGTACAGACTGTTTGTTTTACTAACCACTTTTTGTTTCCAAATGTATCGTTAAACAAAATATTCTGAACTTTTAATGCATTTGTTACATTAAAGAATAAATTTGACAGTAAACGTAATTTTGTTTTAACCTTACATATTCAAGGTTCAATTATTCAGTTATCGATAATCTAAAAGTAACGCATGGTTAGTCAAAGGCCATTTCGTCCCTATTAAACGTACTGTTATCATGCAATAAGGAAGCTGTTTAATATTTTATGGAAAGCCATTAAAGTGTGAATAAAATTATACTGTTATCAAATTATATGTTGCATAAGCTTATGTAATGGACAAAACCATAAGATACTAAGGAATAGCTTTATTCACAGTGTATATACATATATATAATTTGTTTGAATAAAAGCCAATCAATGTTGGATCTGAACATTTGCGTTCGCAAATGTGTTGTTTTTCCCTTGCTTATGCTACTGAGATATCGTGGTACCAACTCGCATTGCACTATGCCTGACACGGTAGACTACTAGACCACATAGGCTCTACAATAATAAAGCTTTTAGTGGCCGGGTGATACCTTGTCTCGTCAGTTTTAATCTAGCGTCGCAACATAGTACATGTTTTATACATTGTAAGGTCATGAAGATGGAATTGTTATAGATCAGCTGAATTATTTATTGTAAAAAATCTTCCAAATTAATGCAATATCCAGTCAAAAAAGTAGTATATTATAAGTACGTCTGAACCAGTGACGACTCTATAAATTTTGTTTGTCAATATGATTTCCAGCAGTGATGGTGATCCAAGGATAAAAATACATTCGGTAAATATAATTCGTCTAAATTACAGCCTAACAATGTTAGATCTGTACATTTGCTTATTTATAGATATAAAACTGTTTACGTTCATTCAAGTGCGACAAGTTAAACTTCGAGTTCTGAGTCTCAAAATGTTGACAGTTGAAGTATTAAACAATAATGAAAGAACAAAATTCAAAAAGATTTAAATCAGATTGTCGCAAGTCTTTTAATCTGGATAAACTTGTCGTTTACGATATGTAATCGTTAAACAACCTAAAATTGAAAAGGTTTGATCATATTCAATATAGAACTTGAATCTTGATTATTTCAACACGAAAAATTGACTTGGACAGTAAACCGATTCTCACAATTTAAAAAAATATTTTTGTCTGACCAAAATAATTTATTTGCAATCATTGCGTAAATAGGCATTTATTCTATATTACTTGATAATAAGAAGCATTTTGAGTTGAGATAATGTGCGATCTAAAGAGTGTCGTTGCATGGATTTATATCATTGTCATGAATAAATATTGCAAATAATGTTCAGTGAAGAAATTTACATTTCAGTTTACACAACGCTACATGTATCCCCAATGATCGTTGAAGATCGTTGAGAAAATATATGCTTATATTTGAAAACCCCCAAAATGCGGGTTTTTAAAATATATGTTTACTTTTGACATCAGACTCGGATTTCTCTTGAACTGAATTTTAATGTGCGTATTGTTATGCGTTTACTTTACTACATTGGTTGGAGGTATAGGGGGAGGGTTGAGATCTCACAAACATGTTTAACCCCGCCGCATTTTTGCGCCTGTCCCAAGTCAGGAGCCTCTGGCCTTTGTTAGTCTTGTATTATTTTAATTTTAGTTTCTTGTGTACAATTTGGAAATTAGTATGGCGTTCATTATCACTGGACTAGTATATATTTGTTTAGGGGCCAGCTGAAGGACGCCTCCGGGTGCGGGAATTTCTCGCTACATTGAAGACCTGTTGGTGACCCTCTGCTGTTGTTGTTTTTTATTTGGTCGGGTTGTTGTCTCTTTGACACATTCCCCATTTCCATTCTCAATTTTATTAGACTGTTTTGTTCAATTGAAGAATTTTATGCAGCCGTTTAAAAACATATTTTTTATATGACTATTCGCTGATATAACCAATGTTGTAAATCAAATTATCTATTGACACATCTACCAACAACATATCCATTTCTGAATGCAACTGTTATTGTACATCCTTTTGTTATTGTGTTTTAAAAGAAGTATCATTATTATTTACTATTTCAAATTGTAGGTGACCCTTGTATGACCGGCAACTATGAAGAACTGAACGACTGGGAACGTTCAGTCAACAATGCACACGGGAGTCTTTGCGATTTTAGTCTAAGTAATGGTTGGTATCGTCCAATTAGTTTGGTAGGAAACACTATGCCTACAGAATGCCCAGTTAATGGGTTTAGATGTGGAACCTCTGTCCCCATATGGATGAATGGTAGGTTAATATTATTGTAACACATATTTTTTTATTTACATGCTATATAACTTTAGCAGCTGCTATTGATTTCATGCAACTAAATTTTGATTTCGTAGATAAATATACTGGATGAACTTCCTCGGTAGCATTGAGTTGTTATATTAACTGACGTAGGTTAATGATTTCAATGAATTGAATATCTGTATTACTGAATACATATAATATCAAGATTACCCCATTTATCATAACTGACTATAGCTACAAAATAAAAGGTCAAATCACAAAAATACTGAACTCTGAGGAACATTGAACAAGGAAGGTCCCTAATCAAATGGCAAAATCAAAACCCCAAAAACTTCTAAGGAATGGAAGACAATTGTCACACTCCCGTCCTGTAAAATGCATTTTCTTATGTAGAAAATGGTGGATAAACCCAGATTTACAGCTAACTATGCCTCTCACCTGTATGGCAGTTTCACCAAATACCATTAAACTAATTGTAAACATGTTTAATGTACATGTCGTACATGGCGTTTGGTGTGTGAATACGGCCTTAGTTAAATTGAAGTCTGGATCTAGCATGTCAGTAGTATAAATTCGTTTATGTATGTCTATTATTGTGGATGTGGATATTTTCCTCTGTTATCCTTTTCAATATGGGATTTAAAAAATTTTGTCAATTGAACATTGGCTACATATAAAGTGCGAGGGTTGCGATATAAAAAAAACGACACTTAGTGTTGCCACATTGTTTAGAGGTGTTTGCAATTTCTTTTTACTTTTGGTTCATTTGCAAATGTATGTTTTGGATTTTATTGTGGCGCATATTTTGCTGAACTTGTTTATATGATTGTTTATTTATTTCGTTAATATAGCTGAAGGTTGCAAAACGAAATACAGAAAGGTTCAATAACTTTGTATATAACACAAAAGTGTATAAAACAAAATTATGAAAACAGGTTATTATTATCAACCAGTTATATATGTTTAACCCCGACACATTATTTATGTATGTGCCTGTCCCAAGTCAGGAGCCTGTAACTCAATAGTTGTCGTTTGTTTATGTGTTACATATTTGATTTTCGTTCATTTTTAACATAAATAAGGCCGTTAGTTTTCTCGTTTGAATTGTTTTACATTGTCTTATCGGGGCCTTTTATAGCTGACTATGCGGTATGGGCTTTGCTCATTGTTGAAGGCCGTACGGTGACCATAGTTGTTAATGTCTGTGTCATTTTGGTCTTTTGTGGATAGTTGTCTCATTGGCAATCATACCACATCTTCTTTTTTATATATAAGTGACAAAGATTTATGGGTATACAACATTAAACAAACTGCACGATACGTGTAGTTCCGAGTAGAGTCACCATGCTCTCGATAATTACATTTTTTTTTACCTTTAAGGATCATATCCATTACTCGGGGAAACTACAGATGTTGTTGCTTGTGCAAGCCACTACAACGGTGATTGCTGTGTTGATGCATATGACATCCAAGTAAAGAACTGTGGAGAGTACTACGTTTATAACCTGAAAAAGACAGTAGGATGCCGCCAAGCTTACTGCTTTGGTAAGATGAACTTTATAGCTGGAAGCCAAAGTTAGTTAACTCACAACAAAAAGAAAAATCTAAGCAATGTAACAGTTATAGTTAAAAAGCAATATATGTTTCACTGATTCTGTCATTTATTTGAAATTATAGTAAGCAATACGTACAATACCCGAAATGATATTATCTGCGTAAAACATATGGGATTCGAAATCCAAAGGTTATACAATTCAGCATGCATTTCCTATGATTCGATGTATCGTGTGTCGTAGAGCGTTTCCCTTTCTGCATTTTAACTTATTATTTGGTAATGTCTCTTATATATTATAAATAACGACAACAACACAAACACAGAAGTAAAAAAAAATCATATGGACTAGGACTCGTGGTATAATTTCATTATATGGATACATATGTTGCACAGTAGTAATAATAGTATGAATATAATTTTAGGAACGGAAGTTAAATGTGCAATGGGTGAGACGTCAGACAATGGTGGATTTACTCCAGGATGCGAATGTATGTTTTGACAAGATATTCATTTTTAGAACTCGATAGAAATAACGATAAAAATTAGATACAACTACATTTAACATAATCTATCAAAATAGTGCCTTTAACAAAACAAATATGTTTCAGTAGTATGCTGATTTTTAAAAGCCTTAGAATTATTATCGTCTCCTATAATTAGACTGGAATATTACGGAGCCCCGCTTGGGACATGCAAAGAAAAAAAATATGTTGTTTGCACAACTTAATTATATTGTATGCACAAAATAATATATTGTGCGCACAACTTAAATATATTGTGCGCACAAAATAATATATTTAAGTTGTGCGCACAATATATTATTTTGTGCGCACAATTTACAATGTATTTAAGTTGTGCGCACAATATAATTATTTTTCTTTGCATGTCCCTAGCGGGGCTCCGTAGAATACATATATCTATGAAACAGTGCCTAAAAATACAACAGTTAAACGAGAGGAAACAAATCAATACACGGTACACAGCACTAACCGTCTCTTATCCAATCTTTTCTACCTTTCAAGCTCAAAATCGCACTGAGTCCAGATACAAGCTGCAAAAGTATGCTTTTCTTTCAACTTAAAAAGATAAATACTAATAGTTCAAGTAACATGGGCATTACTGTTTCATAAACATATGCATCTCTGCCGACTCTGTTACAGCTAATCCCTTAATGCATGTAGGATAAGACTTTGGTTAGTTTGCTGGTTCTTTTTTTTTATTCTCAGATTTTTAAAGCAAATACATGTCCAACTTTCTTGTAACTGAATAGTCATCACTGACGTTCATATAAACACTAATTATTTTGCGTCTTTAAATATCAGCGGTGTTTGTACGAGGCTAAGAAACAGGTGTAATGCAAGCGTTAGCGAGCTATTACTCCTGTTTCGAGTAGATTTGTATCCTGCAAATTAATTTTGTATATTGTCTGTGCTTTGAAAGACACAATAACTAACATTTTCGCATTTATTTTCGATTTTAAATCCCTTGAGACCCGCGTATTGATATTAAGATCACACATTCAGCTGAAGACGGGTTCGCAAAAAAAAAAAAAAAGAATCTCGAATGGTCAACAATAATTCATCGCTGAAGGTCTCGCGTTTGATAAAAACAAATCTAATAAATTTAGTGTTATAGTCAAACAAAAGAAAAAGTTAAGTTCTTCTTTTTCAATTCAGTCGATCCATGTCATCCTATAAACTACAAAGTGCTCAATGGCGAAGTTAAGAGATCTTCAAACTATACACTACAACCTGATGACAATGCGATAGAAGATAGTCGACTGATAACAGGATGGTATAAGATTGATAGCGCTACTGGGAATGACATAGTCAATGAAAGTGTTTCAATGGGACAATGTGGAACTTTGTATCCTGTGTGGATGTTGGGTAAATATAACATACAAGATTACCATGGCGAAGAAGAAAGCGTTTTCGTTCTAATTCTGAAAATTATTTACAAAAGGTATTGTTATACATAACTAGATACATGTAGCTAAATGCTTTTCAAATGTTTCCAATGAAAATAATATTCATTAATTGGAGACACAAAACTGTATACAGTGTACGCTTCAAATATATTTTAGGGAATATACCTGAGGTATCTGATAAGACGGTTGACAGAACGATGTGTAGATCGAATTTGACAAACACGTGTGGTGAGAAGATTGATATGCAAATAAGAAACTGTGGTAGCTTCAGGACATATTATTTACAGCAGCTAAATGTCGATAAATCGGCTTATTGTTTTGGTATGTTTTATTCAATCAATCTTATAAACTTTGTTTACACTTTAGATAGCCTTGTGTATAACTGAAGATACATAGATTGTCGAAATCCTTATTTGATTCAGTTAAATTATAAGTACCATCAAAATTATTGCATTTAGTTGAGCAAACAAGATTTTTCTTCATTTATATGGAAAATTAACACATTCGTCTTTATTATGATTAAAGATATATTTGATAGTTAATCAAAAGAGAGAATGTCGTTTTTGGACGAAATTAGATGAAATTATGCATTCGAGAACTTTGTTTGATTTTCTAATTGCTTGAAGTAATGAAACGATGTACATGTACGTACATAGTAACTGTTTCTCTTTGCCATAATGCCATGTATTACATGTGTTTTCTTTTATCCGTAGGTACCCTTCCTGTTCCCGAACCTACAACAATACAATTTACTACTACGACAGAAGGTCACAGACATACCAGACCAAAGAAAGGTAAAAACTATTATATTGTGTATTCTGAAAACAACTCAAATGTAAACATAAGGATATGTTCATGTGCGATGATATCTTGTAGAAATTTGTCAAAGAGACATAAACCCGAGCAAAGAGCATATATTACATAATATATGAAGTATGTTATCAAAATCTCAACGAGAAGCCTAATCTTAAGTACTTCAAATTTGACCAAGACGCAAACAAAACAAATTATCATATCACGACTCCAATATTTATGTCACGGCCTTACAATGAAAAATACAATTTTGTTCATTGTTGAAGGCGACACGGTAATCAATAGTTGTAAGTTCTGTGTCATTTGGTCTCTTCTGATGACAGATTTGTTTCATTGACAATCATACAACATCTACCTGTGTATTTTATGTCAAAAGTCTTATATAATCATTTAACTAAACCATTGTTTTTTTTACAAATAAGCTATTAGATCTAGAGTTCTTTTAAAAGTCCACAAACGTCTGAGGCATCCGTCACTCTGCGTAAGTAATTTTTCGGTTAACGTAGGATTTGACTGGTTAACGACAGCCTCACTGGAACAATATGTATTTATAGTCAACTGTAAAAGTTGTTATATGTACATGTAATACAATCAGGCAAGAAGATCATTGACGTACACGTTATAATATGTACATAACATACAATGCTACAAGAAGAACATTGATGTTCAAAAAAAGAAACTCTCTCTTAATAAAATTTGACTTGTATATTTGATTTTAACTAAAGTATATAAAGAAGTGCCTGTGTTTTTTAAAATATTCTAACCGTTGATTAAATAAAGGCAATAGTAGTATACCGCTGTTCACAATTCATAAATCGATTGAGAAAAAGACAAATCCGGTTTACAAATATAATATAAATATAGAATTACGTGAGATTCCTAAATAATAAATTATTGGTGTCGAAACCTACTGTCTGACCTTCAAAGCTATAGATATTAAAATTAGAGTTATCGTGTAAAAGATACGTTTTATTCTTAGTTTACAGCACAGAAGCTTGTGAGTGACATGAACACTTTCGCTCCTGTACCGACAGCTTATATAAAAAAGAAGATGTGGTATGATTGCCAATGCGACAACTATCCACAAAAGACCAAAATGAAACAGAAATTAACAACTTTAGGTCACCGTACGGCCTTAAACAATGAGCAAAGCCCATACCGCATAATAAGCTATAATAGGCCCCGATAAGACAATATAAAACAATTCAAACGAGAAAACTAATGGCCTTATTTATGACAAAAAATAACGAAAAACAAATATGTAACACATAAACAAACGACAACTACTGAATAACAGGCTCTTGACTTGGCACAGGCACATACACAAATTATGTGGCATGGTTAAACAAGTTAAGCCTATATTCAGTAATAACTAAATTTCTTCAATACATTTTATTTAAGATTCATAACAACTGTTTTCTATTTTAGAGACCATGTCGGTTACAATAGTTATTGTATGTATTGTACCTCCTTGTTTGGTAATCCTAGCCATTGTTATTTTTAAGTGAGTATTGTGTAATTAAAAAAACAATAAATAAATTTGAACTCCCAATTATTTTTCAGACATGGAGAGTTTTCTCCGTTGTTCATACTATCAGTTCGGATATTTTGCTTTGTACTTTTTCCGTATTCACCAATGGGAAGACATACGTGAATATTAGATAAAACTTAAATCTTACAATTGATACTGAATATTTCAAAAAGGGATCGAAGTTGAACAATGAACACCAAATAACTCATTATTTTCTAGCTTTTATTTTCGTGTCGAAAAACTAAGAACTATTTTCTATCAAAATAAACAAAACAATCAATATGTTTTCCATTGCAAAATGACTGAATTTCTGTCACATATAGTATCTATAGCTATTTTTATTCTGTGTATTTACGAAATATCAGCTATGTTAAATCAGTTGAATTATTTTGTAAAGCTGTAAATTAAACAAATATATTTTACTAAAACAATTGACTGTTTAAGATATTTTTTTTTTAATCTAAAATTATGTGTTTTGAGTTTTTACAACAAAAATCGTTTGTTGCATTTCAATGTATCAATTTAAAAAAGAAAAAATTACCGGATACGTTTTTAAACATTTTGATGTTTTATATAATAAACATTTAAAGAGACTATAATGGTAATAAATAACGTATTTGGTATCATATTCAAATATTTTTTGGTTGATACCGTTTGAATTTGTTAGTTTTCATTGGATTATCGGACCTGTTAGATATAACCTAGGGGTTTGGTATTTGTGTTTTACTGTTTTACAAAATGAATCAATTTGTAGTGATGCTTCTGTTCAGAGAAAAAAAAATTGGGCTTTGCATTATACACTGGTTTCTTGTTCAGTGTTTTTCATTCGATAGGATGGATTGACATATAGATTCATATTAAAGATATGATACGACCTTCAATTCTAGTGAGCTCGAGCCAACCGTGAAAAACTCTTTAACAAGATAAATTGACAACATATTAGAATAGGTTTATTCAAGAACCAAGAATTAACAGTGCTTGTATATGTATTTACAGGCTACATGAATATATACAATATCATTATTAAACCCAGTAGCTAATGCATTGTTCTTCTTTTTGTCATATACCGGTATTAATAGTATATATTTGAGCGGTGAATTATGTTTAATTTCTCAATTGACCATTTAGATATATACTCTACTGACAAAATACACAGTCAGGGATTCAAGAATTTATTTTATTTGTTATTACATATTCCCATTTATGCTGTATCTTCCGATTTGTAAAAAGAGACAGTTAATATCAACATTTTGATCAAGTGAAAACTGTAGATTCAATAACTGGAACAAGACTCGTGGGTAGACTAAAATGTGTTTTTAGTACAAAGTTAGACCTTAATAACTGCAGACCATTCCATTATTAACTACAAGCCAACGTTTGCGTTCGAGCCTTGGTTATTTGCAATAAATTTTCACTGTTATGCGCCTGATTCACTTAGTCCTCTTTCCAAATTGAAAGACATTTTTATTTATCAACAAGAAAACCTCAAATTAAAATAAACTATATATATCATATATTCGGACAAACAACATTTGATAGCGACAATGGGATTTATTATATCTATCATTTGTTGACTCGCATGCTATTACATGATACTTACTACATCTTCTCGTATATTAGAGACATCATTATATTTTCTCAGGTCATTTCGCATTTTGCATTTGATTATTTTTTTTTAATTTCAATTAAAGAATGATATATTAAGGACGTTGATAGCTATTTTCATTTTATTTATATCAAAAGTGTGAAGATATGTCTGCTACAGACAGTCATTATACACTGAGACAAATATTAATGATGATCTGTATTATTTCTTTTGAAGGATTATTAAAAGTAAAACTGTCGCAAAGAGAGCTGTTAGCTTTTCAGATTTTCAGGAGAAGAAAACAAATCAACCACCTTCGTATGATGAAACGATGCAAAACGATAAAAATGAACTACGAAACGAGTACAATAAAATACAGCCAAACATCAAACAGGAAATGGGAGGACGCCCAATGGAAGTATGGTCAAGTGGTAACAAGTTTGCAGAAATACACAATAACTAACACGACTTATCATTTCATCAAGAAATGCAACGAGAAACAATATAAAAACAAATTTTTATATATCGTAGCAAAAACTGTAAACTGATTTTTACATTATCACCTTACTGCTGAGGGTAGTTTTGTAGGTGTGAATTATGAATGATAACATTGCTGATATCATTTTGTCTATATCATATTTTCAATTGCTGTGAAGTGACACAGCTCGAATCTTTACTTATTTTTAAGACTGTGATTTCATATTCCAAAATCTTTCGTCTTATGATTATGACTGAAAATTTTTGTTTTTTTAAAGTATAAAACCTGTTCATTATGTATATTGATGTTAAAAGCTGATGCTATTTTTCAATGTTAACAGTTTGACACAAACGTCTGCCATTTGAAAATTAAAATTATTGATAAGTTCATAGAAATAATGATTTTTTTTAAATGTTGAAGCTTTTAATATAAGATTTTTTTTATTCAGAAATTTCAACCTAATCTAAAAATATTGTGTCTGAAAATGTAACACAATCATTGATGATTTAAGTTAAAATAATTGCTGACAAAAATAAGTTGACTAAGATACATAATCTATCAAAGCATTTGTTACAAAAAAAAATCAAAAATCGTTCAAATATTTAAGATGTCGTTGTCGGTACATTGACTTTTCAAAAACCAAATGATTCTTGCAAGTGTTAAACAACGTGCTGATTAATATTTTAATATACGTCATCTATAGCTTTACCTTATTTTTATTAACATGTACTACTAATTATTCTGTTTGATATTTTTTGTGTAACTATTTAAAACTATCTGTATTCCCTAATCATTATTTAATAGATGTAAAAAGATGTGGTATGAGTGTCAATGAGACAACTCTCCATCCAAAAAACAATTAATTAAAGTAAACTATTATAGGTCAAAGTACATTCTCCAACACGAAGCCTTGGCTCACACAGAACAATAAGCCAAAAAGGGTCATAAAAAGTGTTAGTGTAAAACCATTCAAACGGATCAAAAAACACGTATAAATTACATAAACAAATGACAACACTGTATATCAGATTCCTGACTAATGACAGGTGCAAACAGATATATCGTATAACAATGTATCCTACAGTTGTTTGTATTCACATGAACAAATTTGTACATAATGCTGTATCTTATTTATTTAATTACTTTATTATCAACTGAAATTTATATGAAAAAAGTATCTGTTGATTGCCCGAAAGGATGAAATAATTATTGTTCGGATTTTTTAACGGGGTAACGAAATCGGTGTAGCAATTCAGCACACTGCATTGTTAGAGTAGCTTCTTCGGTACTTGATGAACAAACATATTGGTGAAGGCTTACAGCTTTAACTTTAATGTTTATTGCTCATAAAAACACGTCTTCATCAGATTTGTCAATGTATGACTTTATGTATATCACATTCAACTTATCCGTCCAATATTTGTACATGCATAATCCGAAATTTAAGCTGAAAATGTTGTTATGGATCATTATATTTTTTTAGTTGTTAAAATGTTTGCTTAATGTAATTAATAATTGTTTATGTAATATTTTTTTCTGTTCTTAGTGAGAAATAAACTTTCTTCGAATGCTTAGCTTGTCCAAACACTGAGAGGTTATTGAAGTATTAACAACGGTGGAAGTTTAAATCTGAATCTTACATAAAATTGAAAATGGAAATGGGGAATATGTCTAAAACACAACAATCCGACCAAAGAGCAGATAACAGCTAAATGCCATTGTTAATTCTGTCAATTGTTAATACCATTAAACGACACACTAAGGTGTAGAAAACTTTTAGTGCTTCGGTACTACAATGAATTAGGTCCGGTAGTAAATAAAAAACTGATTTAGAAAGTAAGGATTATATTCGTTGGCAACGTTGACCTTACATAAATTTGGCTATTTGTAGGTCTTTTTTTGGTCATATGTACATCCTCCTATTGCGGTTCTCATACATGATTTGCTTTCAATGTTTGGTTTGAGTGTTCCTAATTTCTTAATCAATTCGGAAATGATGGAAGGTTATTGTGACTGAGGAAGAAAATCAGATATGATTTCTGACACACTTTTGTCATAATAGCCAATAAGCTCATGATGGCGACCGTAAAATCTCTTGAGTGATGACCTTAATTTGATTGATTCATAGCCCTGTCTTAGCAACTTTAGAGAAAGCAGTATTCCTCGTTCAACAAAATCAACGTACTTTGAGCTAGCTCTAGAGTAACGTATCAATTGAGACACATATACTCCATATGCTTGTGCCGCTGGGATGTTGCTTCACAGAAATGGAAAATTGACTATAGGAAAATTAAAATCATCTTGTTTGTCGTAAATTTTGGTATTCAACGTACCACCAGTAGTCTTTTGAGAAAAAGGTCTAAATATGGAGCAGATGTATCTGTGTCGGTAGTATCTTTAATTTCAAGTTCACTTAGGTATATTAAATGTAAGTGATCACTGCATCTATTATTATTAAGAGACAGTACATCATCAATATACCAAAAGGTGAAATTAAAAGACTGGGCTAATTTGTTTTCTCCTTTCTGTACCAGCCATAATTATGGTCATACATAAACTTAGAATTCCAAAACAAAATGATATTGCATTCTTAACTTGGTTGTTACATTTCGTTGCAACTTTTGCACACATTGGGTACCATTTTTTTTTATCACTGTTAACTATCTCCTCAATGATTTCCTGATAACTCTTCTTGAGATCAAGTCAGGCAGTGTGTTATAACTGTCCAAATTATCCGATTTGAATTATATAAACAAGTATATGTCATTGTCCAGCGAACTGGAATATTCAAAACAAACGCTATACAATCAACAATTTAAGGCCTTAAAGACAAACAATAAAATAATTCAAACCAGAAAACCAATGGCTATATGTCAGACAAAATTGAATAACATTAATCAAAGATATCCAATGAATTACTGGCAGATTCAGAATGTGACGATGCTAAACATGAGTAGTAACACATAACACTCACGCTGCTCTAATATGACAGTGTTGATACATTTCAAATTAAGAACAAAATGTAAGACTTTGTAGTATATGATTCGCCTTATCAAATTGGCAACTAAGACATCAAGGACTCATCTAAGAGTACCTCTGGTGACAAAAAGTTCAGTAAAATCGTAATACAACTGACAAATAAATCATGTCTTGCTAAAATAAAGTATAAATTAGTTCAAACCAATCGGATTATTTTAGTAAACGTCACCACTGTCAGCCTTTGACTCCTTTCAGGTTTTGTCTATACATTGCTTTTTGACTTCTTATTTTTAGGCTCTTCGTCCTTTAAATAAGTTGGTGGTGTTTCAAATTGCATCATTATTGTTATAAGTAAAATTTAATTTCTATCGAACCAAAAGCACCTTAATAACCAACCGAAACTAAATCGGCTGGACAATATTCTCTATGTTTTGTTAAGTACAAGTGATTGAAGAGTCAGATAAGAGGCTGTCGACCCGGATCTATAATAATTGGCTTTGGAAGGGTGATATGTTGTTTTTTGAACGAATACAACGAATCCGACATTAAAATGTTATATTCTCGATTTTTCGCTTACCTTGCCATACAGACATCCTTTAATATTATCATAATTATTTTCAAAGTCGAATTGTTTCTAGTAACTGTGAAGATGACGTTGATTCTTAGGTTGAAGTTCGAAGGTGATTACTAGTTTGAAGCCAGAAAATATACTGAATGGCTCAGATTTGATATAATGGATTAAGTTGAATGACATGTCTTTATATGAAACGTTCAAAGGCAATACAAAAGGGGTCCAGTACTAAGCAGGATTCATCTCCTTTATTCGCACCAGAGGTAAATTATTGTGTTGTAATTAGATAAAAGTCGTCACGTGGTGACCCGCTGTGTATCCATAGGGAGTAAGTAAATGTCATAGGCGGTCCATGACGTCACGTCGTCTATAATGGTGGCGTCATCCATTGATGATGTTGTGTTTCATAGTTTATTTCTTTCTACAAAACCCAACAGAAAAATTCTCGCGGGCGATAAATTTGTCATACGGTTCACTAATGACCCCCTACGTACCATAGAGGGTGAATAAAATCCATAGGAGATTAGGCCTTCGGCCTCACCCTCTATGGATTTATTAACCCGCTATGGATCGGATTCGTAGGAGGTCTGTACCGAACCATATAACTTATATGAAATATCACATATCATACCAGAGAAACTCACAACAATCATTTATTTATTTATCTGACATTGTAACAGTTTTCAAGAGAGAAAAACGCACGGAATATATTGTTTTTGTCTTATGTCTAGACGTGTCACGTGTTCCACCGAACACCCTATAATTGGCTGCTTGTAAGCTGAGCAGAAGACATTGGGATGTGCGGATAGGTAGCATTCGGTTTTTTCGGACTAATTTATGGTAGAAGATTAACAATGTAACCATAAAATAATAAAAATATATTAACTCAATATATGAAAACATTGCTTATAACTAATTTTATCATTTATTTGTCTTCATCAATTCATATGAAACATACTTGAGGAGAATTCAAAATTAATATGAACACCAATAGGTTTTGTTTGTCAAAAAACTTGGATCTTACTTTTGAACATTGCTCATCTGCATACCGAGTTTTTTTCTTTCAGTCGTTTTGCCTCCAGGGATTCACTGCCTGACTTGGTTTTACATATTTTTGTAACCTCCACCTGCACTTCTCAAAACTGTTCTGGACTTCAATCTTTTGCTACTTCTGTTCTATTCTTTATATTATAAATGATGATCCTTTATTTACAAAATTGTATTACGTGTTGCAAATTCATGTTGTACTTATAAGTTGTAAGTAATATTTCAAGACCTATTGATGGCTTTGGGCTTTTTTGCCACTAAGTACGTTAGTTATCTCTTTTACACATTCCTATTTTCTATTCTTGATTTCAACGATTTATCGTAAAAATGTTCAAGCGTTATGCCAAACCATCGTACTTCAGTGAGAGCACCATCGTATGTGTGAGTCTGTATATGTAACATAATGGTATAGCTTTAATGGAATGTATTAGGGTTAAGTCATACAAATAGGTCTGAAAAATAGACGTATAGAATATTTGATGCCAGTTTTGATAACAAGAAGATATCATAAATTTTGTTTTAACAAATTAGGGTTCGACCCGGTTGTGCATTGAACATGACAATGGGTTCATTTGAGGGGGGTCACTATGTCTTATGGCCACACATTTGTTTCAAATGTTTGAATATACATATCCAAATGTGAGCATCTAATATACATAGACGACTCCTTGTTGTGTTGTGTTTGAGTATACGGGAAGTCTTTGGTTCAATCCTCGATAGGTTCAAATAAAATATTGACTGTCTCACTGGTCAAAGATCGATATTTTATTCATCATTCATATGTCACATGTGGAGCAGGATCTGCTTACCCTTCCGGAGCACCTAAGATCACCCCTATTTTTTTGTGTGGTTGGTGTTGTTTATTCTTTAGTTTTCTATGTTGTGTCATGTGTACTATTGATTGTCTGTCTGTCCTTTTAATTTTTAACCATGGCGTTGTCAGTTTATTTTCGATTTATGAGTTTGACTGTCCCTCTAGTATCTTTCGTCCCTCTTTTATATACTGAATGAAAATTATTCAAATTAGAAATTGAATGGAACCGATAGTTTAATCTCAATTTTCAAACGTTTAGTGATACATGTTTTATAAAGAGACAATTTGTGACATTTCTAAATTTGTCCTAAGATATTCCAAGTGAGTAATTTATCTTCTACATAGCCACAACAATAATATAGTTAAAAATAGAAAGACCATCAAAAAAAAAAAAATTAAAGAGCTGTGCCGTCATTTTCATCAACTAAAGTTTCATTACTCATTAAGGTCATATCAGAGTCTATGAACAACCTAAAGGGAACTTATCTTAATACATTTTAGCCAGTCACCGAAGTTACATGTAGATTTTTTAAAGCCTTTTTGACATATCGTCCGAATATTTGAATATCTCCCTGTTCATGAATAAAAAATCATTACTAGAAAACGTAATAACTAAAACAAATTACTCATCAAATCAAAAGGAAACTTCCGTTATTATATAAACAATTTTCATGATTTAGGCGTTTTTGAGTTATGTTGATGACGTATGGACGGACAACAAAACGGACGGAAAGACGGATAACGGTGTATGTTCCGTGTGTGATTTTGAAAGCATTGAAATATTATGATCAAAGTTAAATAATTTAATGTTTGATTACTAATGCGAAATTCTAATAGGGATATTATGCTATTTTGGTAATGTAGATTGTTTTGGGGGAATAGGGACATTGGATCTTGTCTTCTAGATATATTTCAGATGTACATTAATATAACTTCAACCAATTGTCATTCAAACCTGGTTTCTTACGTTGCTGAGCATTATTGCTGTTTACAGTTTATCTTTTGTCTATCAAATTATTCAAGATGATAACCCAGTACTGCAAAATGTCCTTAAAATTACGAATTCAGGGGCAGCAACCCAACAACAGGTTGTTTGAGTTGTCTAATAATTTCACGGCAGATATATCTTGACCTTATGAACATTGCCTCACATCATTTTTAATCTAAATGCTTTGGTTTCAGAGATATAAGCCAAAATCTAAATTTTACCACTATTTTTTTTTAATTTTTAGCCATGCGGCCATCTTTTTTTGGTCGGCCGGGTCATCGGACATATTTATTAAACTAGATACCATCATGATTATTATTTTACACAATTATTTCGGAGGAGAAGATTTTTGTAAAAGTTAACGACGGACGATAGACACCAATTAAGTGATAAGAAAAGCTCACCTGGCCCATTGAGCCAGGTGACCTAATAAAAATTAGGAGTTGTATTGTCTGCATGTGTTTGCTTATTTTTTTTTTTTTTTGCATGTGCTCTTATTGTAATACGTCAAATTTGCATGCAAACTATAAAACATGAGTATAATGGTCATTTGAAAAGCTAGACACCGGAATATATATGTTGTAAAAATCAATGGAAGATATATTTTTCTAAAAGCTCGAAAATCTATATTCTCTAAATTCAGTTATTTCAATCCTATTCGTGTCAATTACTTAAAGCATATGATGACGATTGACAACAGATTAAAAAACATATATAGGAATATTGTAACCACAACAACCGAATGAAAAAACACTGTTTTTGTGTTCTATCTTCGTGAGATTCACACACAAAAATAAATCACATCAAACAAAAAAGGATTCAATTTACACTTGATTTAATAACTGTCACTTCATAAATCATTGCAGGTTTCAAATGAAAAAAAATCTACCGATGGCCTTCGACTGTTTTCTGCTTTGGACAGGATGTTGGCTCTTGGACACATGCCCCATTTCCATTCTCAATTTTAACATACCAAAATTTGCAATCACTACATTTTGAACACAAGCTGTTCGGAGTGGGATAAATGGTTGGAACAAAACAATACAGTAAATGAGAATTGATTTTATTTGAAAAACAAAATAACATATAAATATTAATCAATGCTTTGATTGCATGTAAATAACACAAAATTGCATTAGAAATTGTGATAAAATATATCATAAAATGTTTATGAGATTTGTTTTAAAAGTATCTCGTTGATACTCGTTCAAAAAGAAACATGAGAATACAAAATAATATGTAGACAATCGAACAGTCAAACATACGACTTTTCTTCCTGAAACAAAAGGAACGTGCGGTAGCCAAAATATCAAAACAATCTATTTCAGCCTGTTACATTGTGAAAATTGTTTTGGAACTCTACATGAAAGCGAAATCACATTTTTATAACATTTTAATAAGTATAAAAAAGAAGATGTGGTATGATTGCCAATGAGACAACTGTCCACAAGAGACCAAAATGAAACAGACATTAACAACTATAGGTCACCGTACGGCCTTAAACAATGAGCAAAGCCCATACCGCATAGTCAGCTATAAAAGGCCCCGATAAGACAATGTAAAACAATTCAAACGAGAAAACTAACGGCCATATTTATATATAAAAAAGACGAAAAACAAATAAGTAACACATAAACAGACGACAACCACTGAATTACAGGCTCCTGACTTGGGACAGGCACATACATAAATAATATAGCGGGGTTAAACATGTTAGCGGGATTGATAAGGTTTGCAAATTTGCAAATACAACATAAAACTGAACAAAATATAGATTGCACATGTCAATTATAACAAAAGTTGATCGTCAGAGCATTTTAATCCATTAAAGAACATAAGCGAGTGCGCTCACATACCCCACGTCCCCTACATTGTCATTGGAGAAATGAAATAAGTGTAAGAAAAAAAAATTGTATAAAAGAACAAATTGAATCATAATTTCATGTCAATATGCACATCTACATAGTATGTCCTTATTATCTACTAAGTGTCATGAAATTCTATTGTGTTGTTTAAGAGGGGTTGCGATGACAAACTGTTGCAGAAGTACATTGAAGCAAATAAGTTCAAAGGAGCATAACTCCTATAAAAAGATTTAAATCGTAATTTCCTGTCGATATGCACATCTACATAGTATGTCCTTATTATCTACGAAGTTTCATGTAATTCGGTTGTATGGTTTCAGAGAAGTTGCGATGACAAACTGGTGCAGTCGTACATTATTTTAGCAAATAAGATCAAAGGGGCGTAACTCCTGAGAAAAAAATTGAATCGTAATTTCCTGTCGATATGAACATGTTCATATTATGTCCTTATTATCTAAAAAGGTTTCGTGAAATTCTGTTGTATGGTTTCAGAGGAGTTGCGATGACAAACTGTTGCAGTAGTATATGAAAGCAAATAAGTTCAAAGGGGCGTAACTCCTAGAAAAAGGATTGAATCGTAATTTCCTGTCGTTATGCACATCTACATGTTAGGTTCTTATTATCTAAAAAGGATTAGTGAAATCCTGTTGTGTGGTTTGAGAGGAGTTCTGATGACAAGAAACAGGACTGACGGACGGACTGACGGACTGACGGACTGACGGACGGGTCAAAAACATTATACCCTTTGCAACTTCGTCGCGTGGGGTTTAATTAAAAAGAAATGTTGATGTGTGAAGGTGTTGAAACAAACCTTTTATGCCAACACAGAGTCTTTTACTTGAAATTGTGTATAATGTTTATGTTTTACATTCATTTTTTAAACCAACAATTTATACTAAATTTGGAAGGCTTAAAATATAAAAAGCTAGTTAATTATAATTAGATATCCAAGTTGCTGTTACCAATCCAGATCATCTGTTACCGTAATTTTTTTTATTTTCTGTCATATAGAATGGATTTGCTTGGTACGTTTTGTAATTGTTTGTTGATTGGATTGTGTATTTGAAGTGGAGAACAATTTTCATTCCGTTGCAATTTGTTATATTGGATAAAATTCCTAAATTATGAAATAGTTTGTATGTCTATATAGAACTTGTAATTAATAGTTTAATTATATTTTTCACTTTTTCACATAGTTCACTTTTACGTTCGATTTTAATAGTATTTTCTTCCTATGACACTATAACATATATAAAGATATACACTTCATTGTGTAATTAATATCTTTTTACTCAATAACTTAACAATTAAGTTGCCGTCAAACAATGGACTACACGATAAAAAATAGTATGAACCAATTTAAAACACAGTACAAATCTTGCACCGAAAAGAGTAGAATAGTCTCTTGTCCGGTTATATATAATAGCACACTTGAAAGTAGAAATTATTTATGATATGGCACCACCCTCTTTGCCTTATACTTGAAAAATACAATTATTACCACCGTAAATATAGAAATACACACGGGAATAAGGACAAAGTAAACCTTGTTGTCAATCTGATCTTTTGTACTAGATTCTGTATTGACATCTGAAAATATAAAAGACAAATTAAAGTCTATTTAGAATTTTAATGAAGACAATATAATGTAACAGACAAAATACACCTTTTATATAACATATTTCACTATCTAACAATCATATATTCCATATTAAAGGAACATTTATTAAAGGAAGGAAAACTGAGATAAGACTATGTTATAGTTGGCTCTAACAGCTGTATAGCACCGTTCATAGAAAGCAGTTCAAAATCTCAAGATATTTATAACATCTTTCAAATCGTAGTTTATGTTTTTTTTTTACTTTAAAATAACTGTTAATGGTAGCCGTTTTATGTGGTACGATTTGATTCATCTTAAATTTGCAATTTTCCCTTTTCACGAATGTGACCTACCGAATTAGACTATTTATCGGTTTTGAAATAACATAAGCAACATGACGACGGCCACATGTGGAGCAGGATCGGCTTACCTTCTCGGAGCACCGGAGATTACCCCCAGTTTTTGGTGGGATTCGTGTTGCTTAGTTTTTAGTTTTCTATGTTTTGTCTTCTGTACTATTATTTGTCTGGGTTTTTTTTTTTTATTTTAGCCATGGCATTGTCAGTTTATTTTCAATCTATGATTTTGACTCTTGTATCTTTCGTCCCTCCTTTATAAGATGCATACAATATAATTTCGACGTCTAACACATCATCAGGTTGGTGTACATGTAGCTTCACAGCAAGGTATAATTATAGTCATTTAAAAGAGGGACCAAAGATACCAAAGGGACAGTCAAACTCAAAGTTAAAAATAGATTGACAATGTCATGGCTAAAAATAATATTATAGAAGACACAACATAAAAAACTAAAGACTAATTGTTTGTTATAAACAGTAATGAGACAAAGTCCGTGTTTATTCCGGGTATTAGTATGGACGGAGCTGATGTTTAGTATAATATCCAAAATCAGACTACTGAAAAAGATTTACGTTAGAAATTATCACGCTTTTCCACTTTTCCGTGGAAACACTACTTGAATCGGTATTGATTATTATTGTTTTTACTTTCGCCACTTTCAATTCCTGCGAGAAGATTGTTTTACGCAAGATGTTGATAAAATTTTGATATATGATTTAGAGCAATTTATACGATTTTCAAACTGGCACTGTTTCCCTCAACAGTCTTCCTTGAAATATATCTCGTATTTAACGTGTTAGCTCTACTCCGTAGCAACAGTGAAATAAATCGACAAATACATTTATTCTTAACTGATCGCTATATTCACAGGATGTCGAAATTAAGTCTTCGAAAACAACACATTTGAATCAGATAGGCAAAACGTAAATAAGGAAACAATGTGGATCTTAGAACTTATGTGGACTCTGGTAATCTTTCTGAAAACAAGTTGATTGGTTAAAAAAGTAACAAAACAGGTATCCATGATAAATACTTAATGGTTATCAAAGGTATCAGTCTTATAATTTGATACGCCAGACCCGCGTTTCGTCTTCATAAGACTCATCAGTGACGCTCATATCAAAACAGTTTGAAAGCCAAATAAATAAAAAGTTGTACAGCATTAAGGACCCACTAAAATCATTTGATCAAAAATGTTAACTTAAGTAATTCATGAATGTGCAGGCTTTATCAACCAGGAACACAAATTGAAAAGAAGATTTGGTACAGTAAGCGTTTCCGTCATGATCATTTGCAGTAAGGATAATCTCATGTCTAGAAGTACATAAAATTCGTAGTAGCAACTATTCAATCGAGATATTATTGCATTTTATAACTACTTATATTACCACTTTATATATTTTAACTTTGAAACAAGCCGATACCCATGCAAAGAAATAGTTTATGCTGAGCTACATATTTTAAATTATATAATGGAATACTTAACCACTTGAATTGATTATTGTTGATGCACAATCCGTGCCTGTAAACTCCCCAAAACATTGGCAACTGTATGAGTACTGATTGCTACTACATGTTCCATTATTCTGACATGGTGAGGATGCACATATAAATGAGTCTGTAAAATAATGAATCTAGTTATACAAGTAAGCTCGTAGATGGAGTGGATGATATTGTATCATGATATAAATGTTTTTCAAAGGCATACTAATTTATCATTAATCAACATAGTTATTTAAAGTTGGAATATTTGCTTTGTTTAGCCTTCACTAAAATCTCTAAATTTGAGTAATTGTCACAATTACCAGGATCTGCGGGTATATTTTATGTAAAGGGTAAAAAGGTAATGAACAAGACTGGAATGTACATTCTAGAGGACACAGGTTTTTATTATCCCTTTTGATTAAAATATGTTTTGAAATGTGTGCTGTGTTCAAATAAAATAATATGTTAAGTGTATAATTAATCAGGTAATGTTTTCAATACAAACTGTTGCAGGAAACTACATTTAAATATTTTTTCATAGTTTTAAAAGAATAACTTAGTCTTTCTAATCCGACATCAACAATTATTTCCTCTTTTTACAAATAACGTGGTAAGGGATATCTTTTTAGACAATATTATGTGTCGAATTATACATGCCTAAAATTATTGTTCTGAAAAGGTATGTTGTCATACATAAGCGTTAAGCGCTTGTATATTTAAACAGTAGAAATGTACTTATCATTCAAATTGATGACGGAAACAAAAAGTAACATTTTATATTATATATAGATTCCATCACTTCAACAATTGTGTTATGATATTTCCCCACTCGATACAGTTAAAATCTAAAAGCGTCAGGCTTGCCAATCTTTAACAAGAATGTGTCCACAGTACATGGATGCCCCACTCGCACTATCATTTTCCATGTTAGGTGGACCGTGAAATTGGAATACATTCTCTAATTTGGCATTAAAATTAGAATGATTTTGTCAAAGGGAACATGCATACTAAGTTTCAAGTTGATTGGACTTCTACTTCATCAAAAACTACCTTGACCAAAAACTTTAACCTGAAATTTGCACTATCATTTTCTATATTCAGTGAACCGTACAATTGGGATCAAAACTCTAATTTGGCATTACAGTTAGAAAAATCATATCTTAGGGCACATGTATACCAAGTTTCAAGTTGAATGGACTTCAACTTCATCAAAAACTACCTTGACCAAAAACTTTAACCTGAAGCAGACAGACGGACGAACGATCGAACTAACGGACGGACGGACGGACAGACAGACGAACGGACGCACAGACCAGAAAACAAAATGCCACTCTACTATCGTAGGTGGGGAACATAATGCCCCTCTACTATCGTAGGTGGGGCATAAAAAAATGTACATTGAACTGTGGATAGTAAACACATATCATTAAACACAAGTAATAGTGGTCGAAGATGTTTCTCTAAATAATTTATACTCCGAATCTATTGTGTATCCTACCTTTTTAAAGATTTGCAGAAAATTGTGTTATAATATGTTACGTCATCAGGCAAAGTCGGCCGTTTACATAACGTCAATATTGGAAAATTGAAAGCCAAGAAAACTTGACGTAATGATTCAATTCCGATTTATGAATTGCCGAAAACGTAATTTTGTCCGGCGATTTGATAATTTTTTCACATCAATCGTGTAAAGAGGTGATAATATCAAAGAAATTAGTTTTAAAGGATTTACGTTATAGTACTTGCCTAGTAATGGATTTGTTGTAGTTCCATAAAATGTCAGAGTCCAAGAGTTGATAGTGACTGTGAATAAAATTATAGATATTCACCTGAAGTAAACATTCATGTAATACCTGACCTGCAATTTACCCTTAACTTGAAATGGATTGAAAGAATTTTCATATTATAAAAAAGATCTGTGTGTAACATATTTTGTATTTCAGAACACCAACAAACTGTTTAAACAGCACTATTTCAATGCAATGTATCATAAAAGTAGCAATACAATTTCATTTCTTTAAACCTCTTGAAACTTGTTGTAACGTTTAATTGATTGGATCTCAATTAAATTCTTTACCCACAAAACGCAGTAAACAACAATTCAATGTAAAGTTCGAAGGTTTTATGCAAAGCTGTCACATTTGAAAAAACAACGTCATGTAAGAATAGTTGCCACATGATGTGAAATTGATGAAAATCCTCTGACATGCATGCATTAGCAATGAAGAAACTCACAATATACACTATTATTCTAAATTCACTTTGAATAACTGTCGACATGCGTTCATTTCAGCCAAATGCATAATCACTGACATATTATAAATTGAAACCCTATCCAGTGGAAATATCAAAATCTTAACTGAATCAAAAGTATCACCTGAAATAAAAAATGCAAGGCAAAAACAAAAATACCAAAACATGATAATATTTTTTAAGCAATGCCTAAGATTTGTGAATGATGCGGAATTAAAAGATTTGGTTCCAAAAATATTACCGACTGTAGGCTTTTTAATTGTGAAAACTTTATTAATTTTCGAATTGTGCTTTAAAACGAAATGGAATTATTTTAGAAATCAAGATTTTTTTTACCATTTCTAGTGTTTAGATTAAAGCTAACAAAAAGATGCTTTCTACATCATCAAAGCTATCTCCTGAAAGGATGAAGACCATGTAACGAGACAATTACATGGTCTGACAGAGGACAGGAAGAATACCCGGAGAATCATTACCGTCATTAGAATCAGTTATGTCGAGACTTGGGAAACATTTTAACAGATATATACATGTAGCTACATACATACAGATATGAATTTTTATTTGGTAATTATTATAATCATCATTTTAGACACACATTACAGCTTATTTAAAAGGTACTCTTTCTCTTTGCCCAGTAGTTCCAGAGGAGAAGAACTTTGTATAACTTAACAGACGACGGATGATCACAACGGCCGACGGACGGTAAGTGATGAGAAATGCTCACATGGCTATTTACTGGATCGATGCCACTGCTAGTGGACGTTTCGTTCCCGATGGTATCACCAACCAAGTAGTTAGCAAATCGGTGTTGACATGAATATCAATTATATGGTCATTTTGACAAATTTCCTGTTGTCATATTTGAAATTTTTCGAAAATCTTCATCCCAAGAATAGATTACCTAAGCCGTATTTTGTACAATTTTTTTGAATTTCGGACCCTCAATGCTCTACAACTCTGTACTTGTTTGGCTTTATAATAATTTGATCTGAACGTCACTGGTGAGTCTTATGTAGACGAAATGCTAGTCTGGTGTATTAAATTATAATCCTGGAACCATTGATAATTACTGTAGCATTTGATATTTGTTTTCTTTTATCTGTGAATGTTTCATGATTTTTCGTATTTTTGACACACTCCTCAGTTTAACTAAATATTACGGAAACAGTGCAATGTATATATTATCTCGATGTCCACACTCACTAGTACATTAACCCATACTGCTATTTATCAAATATAATCCAACCTATTAATATCTACAGATGATGGAATATCTTTTGAATTAACCGGTATCTGGTTTGTTATCACAAATTAACTTTTTTTGTATGTTTAAATATTTACAATGACCGGTATTGACTTTTGACTTCATTAAAACAATCAAATATCATATCTTTTTGAAATGTAAAAATCATTTTTAGATAAATTATGTTCTTACCAGTAGATAATCCTAGGTGTGATTTAAATTTCAGTGTCCATGTACCGATCGGATTTTCTCCCCAGAAATGAACGGACATAAATGTCCAACTTAATGATCCTGCCGTTGAAAATTGAACAACATCGTTGTACCTAGAATGTAGTAAGTGACTCTCTGTTCCGGATGGTGATAATAAATATAGTACAGTCACACCTCTTTTTTGATCGTACGAAAAGTCGATATCAATTGTTACATGTTCCAGATATGAAATAGTTGAACAATCAGATAGCTCAATCGTTCTATTGTCCGATTTAAATGAATCAGAAGTAGTTCTAAAATAAAACATGATAAAACATAAATATACATAAAACAGGTTAAATGAAGATCAAAACGTCAAGAACACAACTACACAATAAATCAAGTTAAAATCAAAGTCCGGTCTTTAATTAAAGACAGGTATCTATATCACATGTAAGATTCTAAATTGCGAATGATCAATAGTCTCATATATTGTTGATATACAAGTATGCAAAAAAGGTATACATCTTGACACAAAAAATATGCTTTATTTGTAAACCATGTTTTAGTTAATTAAGATAAAAGCAAAAAGTTTAATTTTATTAAAGGAATGCGTCGAAGGAAGTAAATTGTGTGGGCGCTGTATAATGTCCTTGGCTTTCTTTTAACTATCGGTACAATACTTCTTTTCGTTCTACACAATACAAGATTTAACATTCATGTCCTGAATAAATTTGCATTATATCATTTAATGACTAGATTAAATAAAGACGGAAACTGACCATCGTTCCTCTAAAACATATAGCAAAAATCGGCTCTTTAAAACCTATTTTTCGATTTTTATAATAGGAATTACGGTCCGAGTCTTAAGTACTAAAATTAATTTTTGGTAACCGTTTGTATGTTGAATGAATATGTCCCGTTAGAATGAGTTCTCTGGTAAAATTTACACTGGTCCTTAACTCGTATAGGTGTCATGAGATATGGCTGTCAATAATTTGAGATATCCTTATTGTTCATTATATAAAACATGATTGATGGTTGACAAAAAAGAGAAAACAGAGTTTAAAATTGCAAATATGTTGTTGATATGTGTATAAGGTGCCAATATATTTGTCTCTTTCTGATATATTGAGTACATTGTACATTTATTCACATTCAGTTTAGTTTGAAGCCTAGGATGGATTGCTAAACAGATTGTGTTCGTTAAAGTAAACGGCTACATCAACGATTGTTGACAACAAAAACACGTTCTCTTCTTTTTTTCTAAATCAGTAACAAACTGTATACTTTAGGTTGGATTGTTTGTTTTAAAATGGGAGCAGTAATTAGGTTGTCAGTAATATAATGCTCATTTAACACGTCAATATATTCCCCTTCTCTTGAATATTATATACTGGCTGTTAAATTAAGTTTTTGAATAAGGCAGAATGGATTGTACAGCAACATATTTTTGTAAGCGATATAATTTTCACTAAACGATACCTAAATTTAGAATACAAAAAGATAAATAGTAAGATCAGTCATAGTGAAACTAAAGGACACAAGATCGATAAATTCAGGACAACAGGCAAAAATACGTTGATGAAATTTTGCATACGAATGGAAAAGAACAACGGATATGCATCGTGTACTTTTATGCTCCATTTAAACACATAGTTTTTAGATTTCTTGAGTCTTAAATCATGGGTTTACATAAACATTATGTAAAACTAGAGGCTCTAAAGAGCCAGTGTCGTTCACCTTGGTCTATGTGAATATTAAACAAAGGAAGCAGATGGATTCATGACAAAATTGTGTTTTGGTGATTATGATGTGGTTGTACATCTTACTTTACAGTCTTGCTGCTCACATTTATCTCTATCTATAATGAACTTGGCCCAGTAGTTTCAGTGGAAAATGTTAATAAAAATTTACAAATTTTATAAAAATTGTTAAAAATTGACTATAAATGGCAATAACTCCTAAACGGTTCAACTTACCATTTGGGTCACGTTGACTTATTTGTAAATCTTACTTCGCTGAACATTATTGCTATTTACAGTTTATCTCTATCTATAATAATATTCAAATAACCAAAAACAGCAAAATTTCCTTAAATTACCAATTCGGGGGCAGCAACCTAACAACGAGTTGTCCGATTCATCTGAGAATTTCAAGGCAGATAGATCTTGACCTGATAAACAATTCTATCCCATGTCAGATTTGCTCTCAATGCTTTGGTTTTTGAGTTATAAGCCAAAAACTGCATTTTACCCCTATGTTCTATTTTTAGCCATGGCGGCCATCTATGTTGGTTGGCCGGGTCACGCTATTTTTTAAAACTAGATACCCCAATGATGATTGTGGACAAGTTTGGCCAAATATGGCCCAGTAGTTTCAGAGGAGAAGATTTTTGTAAAAGTTAACCAAGACGGACGACGACGACGGACGACGACGGACGACGGACGCCAAGTGATGGGAAAAGCTCACTTGGCCCAATGGGCCAGGTGAGCTTAACTAGAGGCTCTCAAGAGCCTGTGTCGCTCACCTTGGTCTATGTGAATATTAAACAAAGGAAACAGATTGATTCATGACAAAATTGTGTTTCAGTGATGGTGATGTGTTTGTACATCTTACTTTACTAAACAGTCTTGCTTCTTACAATTATTTTTATCTATTTATCTATAATGAACTTGGCCCTGTACTTTCAGTGAAAAATGTTAATAAAAATTTCCAAATTTTATGAAAATTGTTTAAAATTGAATATAAAGGACAATAACTCCTTAGGAGATCAATTGACCATTTCCGTCATGTTGACTTATTTGTAAATCTTACTTTGCTGAACATTATTGCTGTTTACAGTTTATCTCTATATATAATACTATTCGAGATAATAACCAAAAACAGAAAAATTTCCTTAAAATTACCGATTCAGGGGCAGCAACCCAACAACGGGTTGTCCGATTCATCTGAAAATGTCACGGCAGATAGATTTTGACCCGATAAACATGTCAGCTTTGCTCTAGATGCTTTTGTTTTTGAGTTATAAGCCAAAAACTGCATTTTACCCCTATGTTCTATTTTTAGCCATGGCGGCCATCTTGGTTGGTTGGCTTGGTCACCGAACACATTTTTCAAACTAGATACCCCAATGATGATTGTGACCAAGTTTGGTTAAATAGGTTTCAGAGGAGAAGATTTTTGTAAAAGTTAACGACAACGGACGACGGACGACGGACGACGCCGGACGACAACGGACGACGGACGCCAAGTGATGGGAAAAGCTCACTTGGACCTTCGGGCAAGGTGAGATAAAAAGAACTTAATTTCAGAAATCGCTTAAATTTTACAATTATTTAGTTTATGTACAGCTAATTATTTGAAAACAATAATAAATAATGTAGGTCACCGATGAGTTAAAAAAGATATTTCAAATTTAATGTCAAGAAATGGCATTTTTACACCAAAGGGAGATAATTTGGAGCTTTTTCAATGATATAAACATTTAAAAAATCATCTGGGGCCAAACCGAATCGGTTTTTTTTTTGGTTGATTTGTGTACCATATCATAAAGTAATAACTAGCAGTGTAATGAATAAAATTTGTAATGCAAAAATAAGTGTTTAATGTTTTGCTGATATTTTTGTACCGGCGAGCCTCCTTAATTCATCTAAATTAAACAATCAAAATATTTGGACGCGGCGTTAAAGTGTGCTTATTGAATGTTTCGTGTATGCTTGATCAGCACCAAACTGTTTGTCGTCAGCCATATTATGTATTTCGGTCGGAACAAATTAGTTTGAATTAAAGAAAATGAAAACATTCTTTGTTAAATACTGTTTTCCTTTGTCTGAACAAATCGAGTTTAGTTAAGCATCATCATTTTCCGGTTAAAAATAGACTGTTTCCTACCCAGATCCAGTAAATGATGACGTGGTGCAGGAACTTTGTGATGGAACACTGCTCGTCCAACCAACTGCCTGAGTTACCATAGCTTCTGCGTCCATAAAACCAAACCCAAGGACTTGACTAACTATTGCAAAAAACAGTTATCAACACATAGATTTTGACAATAAAATCATAACAACTATAATACAATAGTTTGGTATGTCAGTCATTCTTTTATACTAATCTCTTTAGAAAATACACTTTAATTCGTAATTACGAAATGAAATTGATTATGAAAAAGTTAATTGGTGATATCTTATATTTACAATGACATTTCTTCTCTGTGAATAATCTATTCAAATAACGTTTTCAATTCAAACTCATCTGTTAAACGCTCGTGCAATCTTTGTTTTCTTTGTTTTCTTGGCAACGAACTTTCATCGCGCATTCAACGAATTACTATTTGTTCATTGTGTAACATTCTATCAACTTATTATCTTTGTTTTTCTTAACGTTTGTGAAAACTATCCATCTTATTTAACTACATAGTACTGAGTACAAATAAGTTCATTTATGAAATGTACAGAGAGTTTTCATAATTACACTGTTTTGTTCTGAAAAGAATAACTTTGAGAAAATGGGCTTTACATCCATTTCATTTAAACTTTAATGGATAGTTTTTCTCGCTGGCATTCTTCTGAATCCAGATTTGCCCCATACATTTGTACCTTATACAAGTAGTCATAAAAAACAATTAATTGATAGCCGTGAAAAACTAAAATGAAAACGTGTGCACTTTGCACTAAAACCAATTTCAGACTAAGACAAAAAAAAAAACATGAGCCTCTTTCCTTCCCCTTTAAGTTAAATGCTTAGTCCCTTACCATGTGTTTCAAAGAAAAAAATCATACTGATTGAAATAAAAGTAAAGAGAAACACAAATGACATACATTCTTTACCAGCACCATTTGTTTGCCAACTAGAATAAGTATCTGAAAATCCACTTCTTGATGTTGTAAGCACTATCAAATGCTGAACATCGCGCCAAGTCAGATTTGGGCTGAAAAAGATAAACGTATCACAACACTCTGTCCAATACCAACATTTTTCCTTTCAAGGAATTTCTGTTTGAATGCATGACCAATATTATGAGGAATAAACAGTAAACATGTATGAATTTAAGGCACCTTGAGATGAAACTTTTAAGTCATAACAATCTAGTTAATTTATATTATGAAATGAGAATAAACCCAGTTGTCTATCTTGAATTAAAATAGGTTTTATTCCATCAAACTATTTAACTAAGGTTATAATGTCTATCGAAAAGCAATCGAAGATTGTTTCATATTGTTTACTGTAATTGATTAAATTATAATAACAGATAGTTGTAATTCAATCGTTTAAACGGGCAGTGCATTAGAATGAAATCCATTTCTCCTGGGTGTTTCATCATATGTAGCATAGAGGGCGTAATCTTTTTCCGCTTCAAAATTATTTTCGCGGTATTTGTTGCCTATGTTATCATTCAGCACGACATCGTCAATCTGAGCAGTCGAATTTTCTTGGTAAATTTTAATGCCGGTTAAAGTTTATTAAGCTTTATATTTGGAGAGTTTTTTGTTTGATACTGATGTTTGAATTATATATTATATGTGTAGATAAAAAATTTATATGTATGAATTGTGTTTATTTCTTATTAAATATAGAGCATCGGCGTTGTCGTGCGACTATCCATTTTACAAAGTCTTTGGTATTTATTATAGCCTTTTATGGCGTGTATTTTCAGAGTGTTTTTGTATACTTGGATATTTGGTACAGGTATTGGTTATACTTGGATGTTTGGTACAAGTATTGATTATACTTGGTTATTTGGTACAAGTATTGATTTTATGTCTACAATGATGGGTGGTTTATACCAGGAGAATTAACATTAACCCGACTACAGATTAGAAAACTGTCAATTATTTGATTTTTTTTATCAATTTCAATTTGTAATGATTACAAATTATGAACTGTTATGATCTCAAGAAGTAAAAAGTAAACAAATAAAGTATCGTCGATTTTTATTGCACCAATATGTGCCTCTAAAGTTTTTACTTTGTTGTTGTGGAATTGTTAAATAATCGTTCGAAACAGAACACTATCGATGATTATTTTTTTCTGAATAAAAATTCATCATAGATTCCAGAATTAAATTTTGGTATTTGCGCCAGATGCGCGTTTTGTCTACAAAAGACGCATCAGTGACGCTCATTTAAGAAAGAGTTACATCAAGATTTTAAACTCCCTAAAATGTATTCCCTAAATTAATTCAGACATGCTGTACGACACTTGCTAGTGATTAGACGGAACACCACAGGTTATATAGTCGTTAACAATCTTGTATTTGTTAAATGATAAGGTTACAATGTGTTACTTACTTTGCATGAAGTGCAAGAGCAATGATACCAGATGCGATTGGTGCAGAAAACGATGTTCCTTCTACACCATCACTTGTACAACCAGAAGGTGCGTTCGTTGTTGTCTGTGTATAAATAAGTATCAGATTGAAAACGTTATTTTAACTAAGAATTTTAATTTTTCTTTCAAATCAAAATAATTGCAGTTATATTTCACCTAAAGTTCAATGCAATTTTTCTCAAATTAACAATTTCTCAGGCACTTGATACAGGGTAAATCGGATTTTTAAGTTCGGTTTCTTCTACTGTTAAAACCTATTTCAATTGTATCATGTTAGTAGTTATCAAAGGTACCAGGATTATAATTAAGTACGCTAGACGCGCGTTTCGTCTACATAAGACTCATCAGTGACGCTCAAATCAAAATATTTATAAGCCAAACAAGTACAAAGTTGAAGAGCATTGAGGAGCCAAAATTCCAAAAAGTTGTGCCAAATACGGCTAAGGTAATCTATACCTGGGATAAGAAAATCCTTAGTTTTTCGAAAATTCAAAGTTTTGTAAACAGGAAATTTATCAAAATGACCACATTGTTGATATTCATGTCAACACCGAAGTGTTGACTACTGGGCTTGTGATACCCTCGGGGACGAAACGGCCACCAGCAGTAGCATAGTTGCGTAGTTTGCTGGTAGTTATGTTTTTGATCCACGGTGGATTTTGTTGAAAAATTGGTATTATGCTGTTTGCTTATCGTTAAAGGCTGTATGTTCACAGTCCTATAGTTGTTTACTTCCATGTTCTTTTGTTTTTTTTTTTGGCTTCTAAAGTAGAGTTGTCCTATTGAAAATATCACAACATGTTCTTACTTTTATTTTTTACTGTTTCTTTAGTTTTATGTCACATTTGGTCTCATAATAAAAAAGAATAAGGATCGAAAAGGGATGCCTCTATAATGTTTTTGACCTTGTAGGTAATATTGCTTCTTAAATTTGAAAACAGAAGAACTTAGCGGCGTAAATTTGGTCCTGGTGATGGTTATTATCATATGTGTAAATAAGTCTTGTGTAATTTTTTTACTGTACATACATGCCAAGCGGTAAGAATCTTAAAGAACGAGCGAAAACTTATAGGACTGGAATGTATCTGTCAAAAATGGCAGTTCTTTCTTCAGACTGCTGTCTTGAACATTTTCTCAGCGTGTCAATCTAGTACACAACAAGTTTCAAATTCATATCACATTAGCATATATATGTATATCTAAGTGTTATTGCAATTTAGTATTTCGTTTATTTGTTTTGAATGTAGGGCTTTTCCGTTTTCTGTGTTTGTTATTTATATTGTTATCAGTCAAAGCGTGTTAACATACCAAATGCTGATCCAGTTTACTACCTCCATATGTCGCTGCAAAAGCTGCAGCGCATACCTCAGAATACCAGGCATTTTCCCCTTGTTGTACACTCGTTATTGCTATAGTAAAAATGCTGTTAACATATCCATCACCGTTGCAGTTATCACTTGTATCGCCGTTTCCAGCCGCCCATGTATAAATCACACCTTTCCCGCCTCTTCCCTGTATGATTTCAAAATAATTCTGTTAATTTTGCTTGAATTTCCTTAAATGTTTTTACATGCAATTATAACAAAATTATATCATACTTGATTTGATCATGAGTGTCATGAAAAATGAAACAATTTAACCAAAGCCTCCAACAATTTATGTCAATATTTACTAAAGCATTTTTTATTTAAGTAGCCTCACTTATTGTCACCAGAAAAATCGGTTTATTCAATCACCGAGAGGTTCTATTTGGCATGTTTAACTAAAAAACTTCTTTCGAATTCATAGATCTGTCATATGTCAACATAATATAATATTTTAACGGTTAAAGATAATCAATATTTGTAAAAACATACATTAGAAACTCCATTTTGCAAGGCAATTTTTGCCAACGATCCAGGTCCAGAGAAACCATATCCATCAATTGGTCCCCAGCTATTTGTGTAAATATCAATATCATTAAGTTGCCATCCTAATGCTTCTGCCTCCTGTGAATCTGTAACTGAAGAGGTACCAAGGAGTCGTATGCCTAAATATAGAATTAACAGCTATACTCGCAAATTCCAACGATGTGACAATTATTAGAAAGAGACATCAAGTGACAGTCGTCGACGAACCATTCGAGCAAAGGATACAAACATTACTTCTCAATTGGCACGGCATGTTTAGAAAAAAATAATTGTAAGTCTGTATATCAAATCCTGTTTTGTAACACTGACTTCATATTTTTAATTGTCAAATTTGAAATGAAATATTTTGATCTTACATCATCTGACCTATCTCAACTTAGAAATGTTTACGCTTGCATAAAGTAATTTTAGATATAATGTCTGCAAACTATTTAGATATGCAGGAAATATTAGGAAGCACTAATTAATTTCTTAGAAAGACAGGAAAAGACCATGAGTGTCCATTTCTATTTTATTTCCTAATGTGAAATGTTATAAATATATGTTATTCAACCAAAAAATCAAAGATCATTTTAATTTGAAACCTTTTATTCATAAAAGAAACCATATTGAGTATACATGTATATATCCTTCTACTGAGTAGGGCATGTGGTTAACTGTTTAGAAACATTCAATTTGTTACACACGAAAACCATTGATTTTCAAGTTAGAATTATTTATACAATTATAGTTTTATCTTTATAAAATGTGTATATGCACACCAAGAGGGTTTTAACGTATGCGATATGGGCAATTTGTGTTTATGAATGTGTCAATGTTTTGTTTTAGAAATGTGTCGTACAAACTGATTACTATGAAACTATGGACAAAACTTGGTAACGAGTTCGTCATTTGGTTGTTCTGATGGTATAATCTGTCAATGTTTACTGTGTCCTGATTTTAATTTCAAATGACAACTCAATATAGAACAGATGCAAAAAGAAATTTCCTTTACCATTGGTTATCAAATAAATACATACCATGCACTGATTACATACATGATTACATATTGATTTGTTTGCAAATTAAAGAAAGTGTTTAAATACATGCAAATATTGATGTTAACAATTTTGATATTTCACATTTCAGTGTGAAGTACTACTTTTTAAAATACAAGTTTTAGCTGGTTCGGAACCAGAAGGTCAAGTCAAGTAACTCATCGTCTTGACGTACAAATTACCTTTACAGATCAACTTTCTTGGTTTTTCACATTGTAGAAAATATGTTACAAGGCTACACTTTCACTCGTGTCTAGACTATCTATTTTTCAATGACATTCGAAATACCTTTTCTTCATTCTGTTTTACCCCTGTGCAAGATACATCATTTAATTGGTTTACACCTTGATTATTTCTGCTTTATGGAAAATACCCTCGCAGTTGTCAAAATAAACGCTTGGTAATAAATTGTTACGGTAATATTATTTTTGTAAATATTTACCTACTAATGCTGATTGGTGTGCAACACCAACTATGCAATTGTTATTATCAATCTCTGCAGCTATAAGTCCTCCGACTTGTGTACCATGACTGAAAAAATAGATAAATCATTTAAATTTTTTATTGGCTGTCCTTATTGATACTAACTGCTGAAATTATATACCTTTTGAATCATGTAAAGATAAGCAAGATCTTTTTATTCAGACCTTAACAGTTACTCTTAGACTCACGACTGCTTTACCTCTATTTTTGACATTTTTACCCGTTGTAAAATTGAGAAGGAAAATCTGGAATGTGCCAAAGAGACAACAACCCGACCAAATAGAAGACAAAAGCCGAAGGCCATTAATGGGTCTTCAATGCAGCGAGAAACTCCTGCACCCGGAGGCGTGCTTTAGCTTTGTCGTTTGTTTTGTTCACGCATCGTTGTCAATATAATGGAATTTACTGCGACTTTCATACAAGAGAGATGTTTAACTAGCTACAAAACCAAGTTTAATCCACCATTTTCTACATAAGAAAATGTCTGTACCAAGTCAGACATATGACAGTTTTTGTCCATTTGTTTGATGTGTTTTATCATTTGATTTTCCCATTTGATTACGGACTTTTAGTTTTGAATTTTCTCGGAGTTCAGTTTTTTTGTTCTTTTACTTTTTTTTGTTATGTTCTTTGTTTTTCAATCTCAATTTGCTGAAATTACTAGATCACTGCATTCATGTGTATTGCGTGAAGTTTATGAAAGTAGTTTCTGAAACATGATTTATCGAATTGTAAACCAATGAAAATAATTAAATATACCAATCCGTTTCAAGTATTGATAGATATTCAAATAATATACGAATTATTTACATTTAAATTACAAATATTTTTTGGATCAAACTTATTGGCAATAAGTGAAAAACGCGTGTTGATTAGAATTATTTGATTTATATTTTTCAATGCGCTTGATAAGTAACAGATAACTCCATTTTTAAAAGTAGTTGTTTTATAGATATTTTTTTAAAAGACAGAGTAACCCAAAAATGTTGACATCTTGGCAATTGTGCGTCCTTTTCATTTCATCTTCATTTGACATTAAACCCACACAATACGAATATTTGTCGACCGCACATCATGATCTGTGCAGATTTTTAAAACTATTACAAAGGAAATAACTTTAAAAAAACTCTTCTGAACGTTTTGGTCATTACGGCTTATCTTTTCTTATAGAGTTTGTTCTTCAAATTTTATCTATCGATAATAGTTTCAAAGAACCAAAAATATGCAAAAATGCAAAAATGGGAATTATCGTTCAGATAAAATTGAGAAAGAAATGGGGAATGTGTCAAAGCGACAACAACCCGACCATAGAACAGACAACAGCCGAAGGCCACCAATGGGTCTTCAATGTTGTTAGAATTCCCGCACCCGTAGGTGTCCTTCAACTGGCCGCTAATAAATATGTATACTAGTACAGTGATAATGGACGTCATACTAAACTCCAAAAAGGAGCAAAGGCTGGCGTCCAGAATATAAACCAGCACACAGTAAATTGAATTGTGTAAAAATAAGAAAACTGTTCGGGTAAAGACGTCAAACGCTGTTTGCCAAAAATTACCCGACAAATTTAACAAAAGATAGGGTATATCAAGGTAGCGACTGACGTGTGACTAAATAGATGATTGGGGCTGAATATTAAAATACTACTTTTTGATAAATAATCCTAAAGTAATGAACATAGAGAAGTTCTCGCTCGGACACACACTCTATGATCTAGTATAATATAAGAGCATAAACCTTAAGCACAGGGAGGCACTCTACTGTCTCCACACGGCACTAAAGACAAACTCTGTAAAAAATAAAATTGAAAAGGGAAATGCGGAATGTGTCAAAGCGACAACAACCAGCTTCTATTTGACTGACTTTTTTGGAGATCTTTTCGTGTTGATGATTTTTGTTGTTCAATGTTTCATTCTATCTTTTATTTTAAAGATAAATGTAAAAAATGATACATAAATTGATGTAAAGTAAAAAACTTTTTTTTTTTTTTTTTTTTTTTAATATTAAACATATTTTATTAACAATCACCTGTTACATCAACCCTCAGTTGCCCAGGGGAGCAACTAAGGGGGCCCCAATTTTTACAGTCTCATTTGTCGGGAAAAAAGCAAATGAGAAAAAAACTCCCACTATGAATTATTAACATCACCTTTATAAATCTTATCTATCCTTGTACAAATGTACATGTACCTGCAATCATTATCGATCTATATATCTTTACCAGCTCTCACCAAATATAATTTTTTGAATAAAGTATGTTTTTATCTTAATTTATTTCTCACAAAGGCTACCTGTATTTATTAGGCAGTTTCAATTTTATCGTACACATCAAGTCTTTTGTTATGTTAATTTAAATTACCTTTAATTTCTGGTCGAGTGATCATTTACCACGTGCGATTTGTTAAAGGGATGATGTAAAAATGGATTAATGATTTTGATTTTCAAAAAGGATTTATTTCAAAGATATGGTGAGTAAATATTTGTTTATAAAATGAACCTGTTGATCCAACATGACTTGTTACAATTAGATGATATACATGAATTACATACACAATAGAAATTACATGCAGGGAGTTGAGAGCAGTGTACATATTATTATTCAATCGGTAGTAAAGAGGTCACTGCACTGACCTGACCACACAAAATATATATTTATATACAAAAAATGTCACACATAGTAGAAAAGGCTTCGTTTTTCGTATTTGGTTTAAGACATTTGAGCAAAAATTGCATTTCATGTTTTATCATATTTAAAATCACCGATTTACTTATCCCTTTCTTTTGATATTTTGCGATATTTCTAGTTTTCCAGATAACCCATTTCGTGATTAGAAGAACCGTGTCTAAAATTTGGGTAGAAGATGCATCTGCAAAGTAAAAAACTTTTAATGTCAAAGATATTATGTCGTTATCTCCGTTGTGAGCATTCTTTGTCCTTTTAAAGTTTACATGGTAAAAGACAGAAATTTAATTGTATCCCTTTGTTCTGTTCATGAGTAGTTCACAGACACCTTGTAAAACTTAACACCAATTGAATGTTAAAGGTTACACTCGGTTAAATTTGGCCACATTAATTCAAAAGTAGAAGACCTTCTTACACTATGTACAAGATGGGAACGAAATAGGTCGGCAGTTTATGTGGTTGGTACACCACGTTCAATATGTTTTAAGCCGAATTTAAACGATTTGAAGCAAAATTTGAAACAAAACCAAAACAGTGTTAGAAATTAAGAAGACTACAAAATACGGAACCTAAAGATCAAGCAACAGACATCAAATAACAAGCTGGGAACAGAATCAGGCAATAAAATTTTTTTACGTTGTCGATTACTCGTAGTGGTGCCTCATCTTCATTTGTAATATTTGTAATTATAAAGTTTTAAAGAATAATTCATTTTATTGATTGAAATAAAAATAAAACCATATTTCGTTTTATAAAAAAACTTGAACCAAAATATGACATTTACTATGAATGGCCGAAAAAAAGAAATTACTTTAAAAATTTGTCAAAAAATCATATAAAGGGTTTCGGGAAAATGGATGAACCGTTTGTATACTAATTTAGAAATCCCATACGAAAAAAAGGCTGAATGTAAAAATTACGTGTTTTCTTCTACAGGAATTCCTGGGTCTGGATTGCTGTCATCATCGTAAACATCTCTACCAATTAGTGTATTCTAAAACATAAAAGTACTGTCATATAAGCTCAATCGCTTACTCATGAAATGTATATTTTTATTTAATTCTTTTTTTATTGTATCTAATTTTTTTAATTGTCTATTAATCTATTAATCATTTATCAATCTATTCATAATCTCTTTAATTTCTTTCTTTATTTATTCATTCATCTAAGTATATAAAGATTTAGAAATATTTCATTATGATTTTTGCTCCTCAATTTCTTAGATAAATAAACTTATCATAGATACCAGGACTAAATTCAGTACATACGCCATACGCGCGTTTCGTCTACAAAAGACTTATCAGTGACGCTCGAGTCCAAAAATGACAATCATGATATCATATAATACGCAGTGTACATTTTTGTCGAATGACATGATAATATCCTGTCGGCCTCATGTGCAAGTACGCACGAAGATAATTAAGTTAAGTTAAGTTAATTGATAATATCCGCCATTTTTAAACTATTGTAACAGCTTATACAATGCAGACGACAAGTCAAAACATTTGTTTTTTGTGTAAAAAATTTCAGTGATTATAGTCTTTTAATGTGGTTTTTAAGTTTTCTTGTTTTTTATACTGATTAGACCGTTAGTTGTCCTGTTTGAAAGTGTTTTTCACTATCTTTTATTGTGTCAATTTTAGCTTGCTGTTCGGTGTTAGCCAAGGCTCCGTGGTGAAGGTCGTACTTTTACCTACAATGGTTTACTTTTACAAATTGTGACGCGGAAGAAACAGAATACTCACTTCAAGATGAACCTGTTTATGAATCGTAAATTGTTTCATTATTTGTTGGAAATAATCATTGTCAGCATATTTATTTTGGTTCCAATTGATATGAATACAAAATATGCAATATCAAAAATTTGAATAGACAATTGTCTTGTGGACAGTTGTTTCATTGGCAATCATACCACATCTGTTTTTTTTTATAAAGATTCCTTGACATGAAAATCATAGTTTTGCAATACGTACACTAGTGTATTTATCTAACTGAACAATAATATCTCGAGAAAAAATGGGATGGAGTGAAAACATCGTTTGACATCTTTAGGTAACACAAGGTATTTATTTACAATTATGACAATTGTATCACTGCTGGTTTTGCACTTTAATAAATATAGAAAAACAAGTATGTCGACAAATTAGTATGATACTTATATTGTATACCTTTTGGTGCGAATTAATTGACAAAATATATAATGAAACCGACCTGTTTAGTATTCACTGTAATTGTCTCCTTCATATTTTTTCTTATATCTTTATTAACCTGAACCACAAGGTTTAAGTAAGATATGGTAATTCCTTTTTTCCCCGACTGACCAAATGTTTTTTCCAAAGTGGGGTTCAATGATTGTGCAGATTTACAGGGACATTAAATGTAACGCAATATCTTTAGAGAGTGTTACTACAATTACTGCACGTTTAAAACCCTTGTAACAACTCTGAATTTTACTTTCCAATATTCCTCAATTTTGATGTGGCATTCCGTATTTCAAAACTTTCATCCATTTCTACCACCTTATATAAGATCTACATAATGTATTGATTTTTTTGTTCTTGCACTAAACATGCAGATAAAGCAGCAGTAAATCAATGTGTAATATCAATAAGAAGATGTGGTATACATGCCCATGTGACAATTCTCAATTAACGTCATTAAAAAAAAAGAACAGCAAGCTCTCCAAAATGACTTGTGTAAAATAACTGAAACAGGAAAACCAACGGTCTTATCTATATAGAAAACCCGAAACGAGAAACACTTGTTAACCACAACAACAAACGACAGGCTTCTGACTTAGTACAGAATCACAGAAATGCAGCGGGCAAATGTCGGTTTCATTATATATTTTGTCAATTAATTCACACCAAAGGGTATAGAATATGAGAATCATACTTATTTTGTCGACTGTTTTTTTTTTTTTGTATGATAATGGACATACATTTTGAGATTATCAAAGATATTTCAAAACGACAGCCTATAAGATTATCATATAATACAAAAAAAAAAAGCAGAGGGAGAATGAATTGCGGAGTATTAGTCAGTTAGCCCGCGTAATACTATTAAGCTGCTAAAAATGTATACTGCTACTTAACATAACTACATGTATTTGGAGAATGAATTGAAACGTACTCCTGTGTCTGAAGTAGTATCCCGTCCATTACGCATTGTTTTAACTAAATGTATTGCATTTATCTCTTCCATCAGAATGAAGAAAACCATTGAGTAGTTTAAACGGAAATTGTATTCGTGTGTTTTTTTAAGGATATTGAAGTCTTTGTTTACCACCTAAAGCGCACAAGCCATAATCATTTGGTAATATATTTATGTTAATTGTATTGCATAATTACGTCGTAGTTGTTAAATATTATAAATATTAGCGTTTCCTCAACCTTATTAATGATATTGGTAAAAACAATATGAAATATAAATATCTAATAATCCCAATGACTCATTGCCATATTAGCATAACAGTAGCCATAGTTCTGTTACCCGTCAACATTTTTCACAGGATTTATGATTGCCATACGATATAAGCTGAACAAGATGCATTCATACCTTGATTATAGTAGGATCGTGCTGATCAATGTTTAGTTTTTATCGTAGTGTTTTAAACCTGTACTTTGTTTGTTTTTTTCAATGTCGCCATGGAGCTCATGTTTTTCTTCATATTGATATGTGTTGTTTGTTTCATTGCTTTTACCACCTGTGCCTCATCTTCTATTATACTAGTAGTTTGATATTAAATATAGCATACAAAGCTCACTGTTTATAATAAGCTTGAATGATCTATAATATTTTAACTTACGTGTTACCGCATCTTAATTGAAAGTTTAAACTTAAATAATGCCAAATGATGAATGAATTTTTCGATGAGCATTATGTCACATCATTCACATACTTCATGTTTAATGATGTTTCTATAATTGATTAAGACAAATTTAAATGATCTCAAATATACTGTCGATACAAGATATTTTACTCTGCTGTAATGCTGTATGCATTTGAATACAAATATTTTCCTCGTGCAACAAGATGCGAAAGTATCTTTTGAATTTCACCAAGGATACCATTGCAGCCATGCAGTATAAACTTACAAGATGCCAAGATATGCAACCAATATGTTGCATTAAGACTTAACTAGTAAAATCTATAAACCGCTTCGAATACATTGAACTTTAACATGTACAAAGTGTTATTTTAAGTTTTTTTTAGAAGTTTTTATGGACTGATACTTACCACATTGGCATCTAAGTCTGGATGATCTTTCTGCAAGCCATCATCCACTATTGCAACTGTTATACCACTACCATTGTATCCCTTATCCCACGCCTCCATAATTTTCAACGAAGGAGAAATATTGTTATTCTAAAAATAGTTACATTCAGAAATTAACATTTGAGAAATAAGTTATTTGAAAAAGCCGATTCAGTTAAATACAATTTTACATATTTCCAATCAAGATGACATTGTCGATTATAAAAGACAAAATTGCTATCTGCTAAGTATAAGGATAGTTTACAAAACAACAGACATTCTGTTTGAAAGTGCAGATTTTCATGGTTTGTCAACTAAGGATTTGGCCCCTCTAAGTTTACTTATCATATGGCGTATTACCAAAATTGATATCTGACTTCCTGTTTCATTTCATATTTGAACATGTAGATTGTACATTATTCAAATGATAATTACCTATAAAAAGTTTCATATTAGCATAAGGAGTTTTTTTCATTTTAACTCTGGACAAAAATATCCTTACCGAATAAAAATAAATATGTTCAGTGTAGAAAAATAAATGTATATCTAGAACTAATAGAGTTCTAGAAGTTTTTCTCTATAACTATTTAAAAGACCTTTATTCACAGTTTTGCACATTTAATTTAGTTTTTAGCAGTTGACAGTTTGTAAGTTAATTGTAAGTCGTTATGACTTTAGGTGACAACGCAAATGGTTACATGTGTAGAAACGTGATTTCTTACATGTAAATTAATGAAACAGTAATTTACCGAAATTCAAATTTTGTTAATCGATTTAAACGAGACAAATCTAAGTAGTTACAAAAAAAGTGATGATATTCACTAACGCTAACATGAAAAAAAATCATATTGCGTGTTAAGGGTTAGCACATCCAGCTGGAAATTTATTACCAGGCATCCGCATCCAAAGTAGATCAAAATCTCGTAGCTCGGAACGAAATATACTCGGTAAAATAACATATCAGATATAACTTTTTTATACAAAGACAAAGACTTAAGAATGCAGATTAATTTCTCCATCAGTTAAGACAAAAAGATACATTTATCAACCAATTATTGACGTTTCCGTAAAGCTTTTGAAGTGTTATATGATGTCCGTAAAATAAATTTACTGATAATTCTTTATGCATATCTTTTATAAGAAATCAACCCTGTTGACGTAGAACCAGACGATATGTATGCTGCATGAGAAATTGGAAGGTAACAATACAAACATTTGGTATAAATTCGAACTCTTGTGGATAGTTGTCTCATTAACAATCGCATCAAAATCTCTTTAATTTTGTAATAATTGGTTTTATTTTACATTTTGATCCATTTACATACTTCAATTTGAATGTAAATTAATTAATACTTACTAAATGCCAAAGATTAGGCCATTCCGCGTCGTTAGTCTTCAACACTCTTTGGTATGCTATTTCTTGTTGAAACGATATGAACTTAAATAATACAAAAATTTTATGTTTAAATCGTTACATACACGAATAGTTTCAGACGCTATGCTTTTTTGTGACATAACAAGATGACATGACATGATAACCTTCGCGGATTTTTCATATTTTCCAAATAAGTAAGATTTTAAATAATTTTTAACATGATAAAATTTCAACAAATTAATTGAAATCTTTTCATAATAAATACATTGCTGATATACATTATTCTTGTCAATCCTGTGTTTTCAATGTTTCGCCACGTTTAAGGATGTCGAAAGGCCACAATTTGGCAATCTTTGTATATATGATATATGTTATTCATATTAAATAATATGAATAATGAAATCTTATTATATTTCAAGGTTACCACAAGTTATATAATAAAAACAGGTTACTAAGCATTTGCATTTTGGTCTTGTCATTGTCCTTTCATTTGTCAAGTCACTAGTGTAACCCACCATGCAGTAGTAACCTTATGTTTACTTTTTACAAACAGAAATATCAGCAGAAGCGCCACTTTCAAGCTAACCCGGAATGAACGCCCGTTTACTGTGAACAAATTTGAATACGTACGTTTTCCGCGTTTAGGCGGAGACAAACGTGAGATTAAACGCCAGTTTACTTACTACGTTTACTACAATTTTGGTGTTTGAAACACATTTAACGCGGCGTTTATGCACGTGCAGTTCTAGTATACATCGCTTTTTTCCTTGTGTCTACGTGTAAAGCTTGGTCTGCGCAAAACTGTACCTTCTCGATCTAAACATAACAGTAATTATTGAAAATAAAGGGTCAATAGATATAATTTTATATCCACAAAATTATTCCCCTTTGAAAATTATGCTGCTTAGTTAAGTACATAAATTTGGGGGTGACAACATTTTACACTTAGGTCAAGGCGGGTTGCTATATTAAGCGAAAAGGTCATTCCCTTTGTCAAGATATCCTGTTATTTTTTTTTAAGTTGAAAGATAAGTATAAAGTTGAAAACGATGTTTATATTCTAACCCAGCTTAACCAATACATCAAATTAGGTGGCAAGATGATGTTAAAGAACAAATATATTAAAAATTGTGTAATTCATAAATTAACAGGTGTCCGATAATAGTACATTATTCTCATATGGAGAATTAAAAAATATATATATAATATCAATACTAATTTTTTAGAATATTAAATAGAGATTAATACATGGCCTTTTCCATATCAGCCCCCATATCATCCCGAGACCCCCATATCAGCCCGAGACCAAAACTGGTACACATAACCTTCTTACGTTATCAAACCAAATGTCATTTTAAAAACGAGGGGTCCATGAACTCGTTTTCAAGTTAAATCAGTTTGAATAATAAAAATCAGCCGAAAACTGCATCTTTTTCCGATAAGTCGCCGTTTGACGTCGCGAAAATAACAATTTACGTTAGCAACGTCATTACTTCCTCTGGAACTGTATCGTATGCCCTTAAGTACTTGCTAACAAATGCCATTGACAATTATGCACCTGATATGGGTTATCAGCCCGGGTGGGAAAGTATGGCTTGTGCACTTCCGCTCATTACCCATATGCAAAAGCTATCATATCAATTCTAAGTATATGATAATATCAATTATCTGTCAGTCAATATGCTAATACATCGATTGAGATTCATTATGGACAACATTGTATTACTTTAATATGACAACAAAACAATCCCGTCATCAGAATAATTTGATATACGTATATTTGAAATAATGATTCCAAACGTATACAGTTGTGGCATTTAAATTTCGACTGATACCGTAAAAGCAGAAATTTCCGTAGATGATTTCATTTCTTTTATTTCATGGAAAGAAAATATCTACGAAATGAAAGCTGACACAAAAGTTTAACCTCCATATATAATACAATTTACATTAAAGGAAAACATGAAATTAAATCCCCATGGAATTTTATAGAGAGACAAAACCACGAAATGTTAACTCAACGAATATTGATGTTTCTACAGTTTTTTACACAACATGGCAGATTCATTAGGTATAATATAATATCAGATGCAATGCTTTATTTCTGGCAAAAGCATTTAACCCGCACAAGTCAATCTATTGAACTTCATAAGATACAATAATGGTCGTCGACAATAAAGTATTTCAACGACAAATATTAAAAACCTAAGGTATTCGTGACCTTCCAATAGATATTAGAAAAAAAAATATTTTCTTAACCTTCATTGAATAGCTGTCACTTCTGATAACTATTAAGGTGAATGATAAAAATTGTATTACTATAAAAGATAAGATACACACGTCACTTCAAAAATTATACAAAATCTAATTAATTTAAAAGTGATAGCATAAATGTGGCAAAAGATAACAAAAAGGACATTTAAACTTATAAGTCCACCAGGAGAGGTATCGAACCAGTAATGATAAGAATGAAACACGTTACATGGTTCCGAAGTGCCTTTTTATTCATCTTCATCAAAAGTGTCTAAAGCCAAATGTTTTAAAGCCAAGGATTTATAAAAACCCAAACAATTAAAGAGCTATATGACCAAAAATAGTCTAATAAAATAGCCAAATCTATCTAAGGTAGACTTTGTCTATGGGAGTTGACACGTTAGTTTCTTTATAAAACGATTTATCGACGGACAATTTGAAAAAGAATTGTTATAAATCATTTCTAAGAACTGTCATATTCCTGACTTTGTACAGGCATTTCAAATGTAGAAAATGGTGGATTAAACCTGGTTTTATAGCGCTAAACCTCTAACTTTGATGACAGTCTCATCAAATTCCGTTATATATGAAGCATCATTCAAGCAGCTTTTGCATATGCCCTTATAATTGTTATAAACTATGTATTTGCATTCAGGTATCACAGATCAAATTAATCGTTCATTGTGTGTTAATTTGCGTTATTTAATTGAGTTAAACCATCCAATTGATATTTTAGTCAGGAATCTGATGTACAGTAGTTGTCGTCTGTTTATGTAGTTCATACGTGTTTCTCGTTTTTATATAGATTAGACTGTTGGTTTTCCCGTTTGAATGGTTATACACTAGTAATTTGTTGGGCCTTTTATAGCTTGCTGTTCGGTGTGAGCAAAGGCCGTGTACCTTGACCTATAAAGGTTTACTTTTATAAATTGTTACTTGGATGGAGAGATGTCTCATTGGCACTCATACCACATCTTCGTATATCTATGAATGGTTTGTACTTACATCATTACTGTGTTTGTGTTTTTGTACAATAGTGTCCTCTGTATCTTTACTTAGGGATCTAGTTCTCTTCGATTGGTCTAGTAATACACGATAGTATGTCACATTTCCAAATTCAAGAACCTAAAACAACATTAACTACTAACATTGTATGTCATTCGTACAAAGTAGAACATTACTTGCATTACATTTATTAAAATAGACTATTGTAGCACTGTTTCGCACATTTGTTTTTGGTGGATACGTTAACATAGAAATGTTATCGTTTGGTCAACATTGTGTACAATGTTCTGTGAAAAGTAAAATCACAAAAATACTGAACTTAGAGGAAAATCAATTCGGAAAGTCCATAATCACATGGCAAAATCAAATAACAAAACGCATCAAAACCAATGGACAAGGACTGTCATATTCCTGACTTGGTACAGGCATTTTCAAATGTAGAAAATGGTGGATTAAATCTGGTTTTATAGCGCTAACCCTCTCACTTTGATGACAGTCTCATCAAATTCCGTTATATATGAAGCATCATTCAAGCTGCTTTTGTATATGCAGTATATATCCCAAAACTGGACACGAAATATCAAGGCCTGTGATTCCAATTTTAAGAAAAATGCATAATGTATTATAGGTTATAAAAGGCTCCAACAGGACAAATGTGAAACAATCCAAGATGATTGGTTTAATGGGTGTGAATTAGCCGTATCATTAACTGATTTATAAGTGTATATGTTCCATGATAAACGTATGCTAAACTCAAAAGGATAACTCATTTTTTTATACATTAATTTTTGTTATGTGTAAATAATGTATGTTCGCTAAAGCCTGTCGAACTAGAACTTATGCATACAACAATAGACTTGCAACATTAATCCCACTATAACCAGATGATATGAGGACCTAAGCTAAGAACCGTATTTGATTTAGTTATTAAAATTACCCCGGTGAGAAATCTTACGTCTCAGTGTAAAATAATTATGTTCCAAGTTCGTCAAAATTATCTCCCTGTTAACGTTACGTCATTGAATATTTTGGTTTACAAAAAAAGGAAGTCATTGTATCAATGCCGCGCTGTCGGTTTTGCTCTTGTTTACCGTACAATTTACTAACATATATATAGCATCATAACCATTCTTGCAAGACATATACATGTTTCATGTATCTTCTGGATTTTAAGAATTATGTTATTTACTTTTATGATTTTGTGAATTTAAAATAGTTGTATGAAAAGTAGATGAATTTTCTTAATAAAAATATCTAATCAAATATTTGATGGAAAGGCAGAATTATATTTTCAGAGTTGAAAGACTTAATACTCTAGGTTACACACACAACACATATATTTGTTTTTGCAGTTATACATTTTTAAGATCCACTTTGCTTTTCAGGTGACTGTCTGTAGTTAGGAATTTTCAGTAAGCATTCAACAGGCTGTAATTGCACAGTGTGTCCGTTTGTTTCCGTTTTTTGCAGCAGCAGAGACGCAAATTAAAGCCTTTAAAAATCAACCTTTCATCCTGCGGTATAATGGAATTTGCGTTTAAACAACCACACAAAAAAGATCCTAAATTCTAATATGACAATCTTGTTACGCTTTGTAAACAAGCCGTGTTCTAATGAGTACAAACTGCGTTTGACATATGCGCCCAACTACTGTTAATATTCTGGTTATTTTCATTAATTTTGTTTTTGTAATAAAAATATATACATTTTAGCAGCTTTCATAAATTTTTTCATGTATTGTTTATCAAACAACATATATTTACACTGCTTTTATTTCATCAACTGTAATGTACAGAATCCACAAAAGAAACGAAAACAGCCAAACATTTGAAAGGTAATTTCGTACGCTTCGACCGTTTGAAATAATTTCTTCGTGTCATGCTATATATATATAAAGAAGATATAGTATGATTGCCAATGAGACAACTCTCCACAAGAGACCAAAATGACACAGAAATTCACAACTATAGGTCACCGTACGACCTTCGACAATGAACAAAGCCCATACCGCATAGTCAGCTATAAAAGGTCCCGAAATGACAATGTAAAACAATTCAAACGAGAAAACTAACGGCCTTATTCATGTTATTTATATAAAAAAAAATTAACGAAAAACAAATATGTAACACATGGACAAACGACAATCACTGAATTACAGGCTCCTGACTTGGGACAGAAACATACATAAAAATGTAGCGGGGTTAAACATGTTAGCGGAATCCCAACACTCCCATTACCAGGGACAGTGGTATAACAGTACACCATAAGAACGAACTATAAAAATCAGTTGAAAAAGGCTTAACTTAGCAGATGGACAATCATACACAAGTATATGCTCATCTTAAAACCGATAAGCATTATATTTTACCATATTTAACAACAGCTAACGCTCAGTGTATAACATTGACAAATATAGTGCCTACCTATGTTAAAAGGAGGAAAGAGCATGACATGAAGGAATTATTTCTTAATAATACAGCTATATTGCGCTTTTAAGACTTATAAAAAAATATGTAAATAATACATATATACCAACTTGACTGTTTATGTTTTCATAAATACAAAGTTTCATTATTTTTATTTAATTTAAACTTGACATTAACCTGCATTTTTTAAGGGAATGCATACTTTGACATTTCCAGGGAGAACATTGTTCCTGACGTCCATTTTAAGAACAATTAATGCTAACTCAATCTGGCTAGATTTGACCAGTCGGAGCATCATGTTTAAAACCCATAATTTAATTTTGTATGTATGGAGGTGTCAGTTAATAAAAAAAAACCACTATCGAATGACAAATTAATAAATTAAATGATGTATTTCAAAACAACTACTGATACAGTTTAACAGTGTAGGGTCTGTAGTCATTTTGATACTTGTTATCCTGATAACATTGTTAAATTAATTTGAATAAACATCAGTTAAGGTTATCAATAAAACGAATGATAACACGAAAAAAAGTATCAAATGTCTAAAATTAATGCAGGTTTGAAAAACAGTGTTTTAAAAGCAAACGTTCACAGATGCATGTTGAGTGAAATAAGGTCATTGGAGAAATTGGGCTTAAGAATTATAAAGATTTAATACCTGGAATGAGCAAATTCGAAAAAAAAATGTTCCTTGTATATAAAGTAATAATTATCTAGCATACTAATCATTGGGTTGAATACATTGACTTTAATGATGGGTAGAATGTAACTAAAAAATATCCTAACTTTCTCAAGTATCCAAAAAAAAATGATAGGGAAAAATACCAAAATGTCAGAAATGGAACACTTTTTCGTGACATTTTGAAAAATCACTTTAATTTTAAGACATACAATTGTTAAATGAAGGTATGTGCCCTAGAATTGTATCCATTTTATAACTAGTGTGTTTAAGGGATGATTATAGCTCAGAATGAAGCTTTTTTATTTTTACCGTTTTGAAACAGATGTGTTTGAAAAATAGACAAGAGTGCAACACAAACATTAGAACGAATGAGAAATTGAATGATTTGTAAATGAATAATTACAACAGAACAAAAATAAATGAAAATTTTGTATAAAAATATACTTCATTCACCTGGTTATTGATATAAGTTATGTGTAAGAGTAAAGTAAATAAGACCTCCTTATAAGAGTAAGGAGGGCGAATTTGTTGTTTAAATACTCAAACTGTCTAAAAACCCAAAGCCAATACATTGTTTTGTTTTATTTTCTCCAAGAGACACGGTACTAGATATAATGTTGCACCCATTGATTTGCCCTATAGACAAAGAATTTTGTTTTATTACTATTTCATTTTTTAAATGAAAACTTCTGGAAATAACCATATAAACAGGACATGGGTTTGATGTCAGGAGGCAGAAGTGCCCGTTTTTTTTAAAATTCATAACCCACTCATTGTTTGTGATTGAAGGTGATTTTGATTGACAAATACACTTCAACTTAAAATTGGATCAGACTAATTTTCATTACACAATAGCATAGCCTATGTAGTCAGAATCAACTGAATCTGTGACGCTGTACACATCATTTTGCTATAATCGATTTGTTTTTACTTGTTGAATTCTCCTTCATCTTCTTAATGACTTACCTTCCTTAAGCTATCACATTTAAATTCCGGATATTCATTACAAAACCATTTCTTCGGATCTTCTTTTCGTGTTGTTCCAAAACAAATTTTATTTGAATATGTTCCTATATCTGAATTCACACTATATACTAGTAACATAGACCCCAAATAACATAATAATAAGTTATTGTTCATGGTATTTTTGTTTCATGACTTCAAAAGGAAATCAACACAAACCCGCAAAATTGAGAATTTCCAACCATTCAATATTTTTCTTCCAAACATTCTGCCTAACTTCCTGTTCAGATATTAAAAATAAACCAACGTCAACTTTAAATAAATGCATTAAGATCCACAGGTTATATCGTGCAGATAATTATTTCTATAGAATGTATCTACTTAACCATAACCGACATGAACAAAACTGTTTCCTTTAAGTCGATTTAACCAGGAGTATATATACACATAAAGTGCAGAATTTAATACATTTGTACTTTATTTGTTAGATTCAGTAAAAATTTTATGAAATTGATTTAGTTTTTGGCCACCCTTGTTATGGTTCAGTCCACCTTGCTTGCAATTAACATTCAATTCAATGATCGCAACGTTTACACATTAGCGTTGTCTATTATCCAGATTTGTGTGTACTACGTTGAGTTCGAAGTAAGCTATCCCAAACAGAGCATAGAATTTCATACTCCACCTTGGTTTTTCCGTTAATTATCAATTTACCTTTAATAATATTCGATGTATGTCTCACCTGTATACCTAGCTATTTAAATAATAATGTTTGTGTTGGTAACGATCTGATCACTAACGTGGTTTTGTAAATACTATTTAGCTAGTAAAATGTTGTGTTTTTTAACTGATCAATTTATAGATCGCCTGTTTTATTATGTTGTAACGGTGCAATCGATATTATAGATGCAATTGTCATATTTTGTTTTGAAACGTTGTGTATCTTTGAAGTTACATTTATATATATATAACTAACTGTACAATTCTGATTAAATGTTAATTTTCCATTTATAGATTTCTTTAATACGTTCGGAGTCCAATGAATGGTAAAATAGGTTAAAAAATAAGGAACGATAATAGTTTGGTGTTGAAATATAAAGAATTTAGAATAATATGTCAATAATATTAAGAATTGTTCAATGTCATTAAACATTTAAAGATACAGAAATAAAAGACCATATCCCTGAATCCAGACCCTTGTTAATAGTTAGGTATTATTTTTATTTTGTTTACCATTTTATTTAGCGTTCACGATAAAATAAATACTATACAGGGTATATATATATACTATAAACGAAATCTTTTATTTTGTTAGTGCGTCATTGTCTTATTTACGTCTTTTGAAGACAAAACTCGGGTCTGGCGAACAAAACGTTTGCCTGCATCTAAGTTGAGTTATTACTATTTTACTTGTTTCGGCGTTTTCGCATTATCAATTTGTATGTGTGTTTGATTTATTGTTTTTTTTTTTGTATGAAGTGTATATCCAGTAAGTGCATTTCACAGTCATATGCAAGTACATATATTGTACATAAAGGATGAGTGAGAAAATTGCTTAGAAAAGAAAGAAAAAATGATTTGAAGGTATGTTTGACCACAATTTCATAAGAAAATATCTTTTAAATGTATGATAACAAAAATAAAGTCCAAATAAGTATAATTACAGCATCTGAATCCATAATATTGATTACTGAATGCGATTGATTTTAACTATAAATGCGATGCATTATAACATCAAGTGCGATCATATCTGATGTGGAATTTTTGAAAGTGCGATGGGTTTTCATTGTTGTTTTATAGAATAATTCGACTTGCCACATCTGAAAATAGACTTTCTAACTGAATTTCAGACCCTTTTAAACGAATGGCGAAATATTTCAGAGGGATATTCAAACTCATATATCGAAAATAAACTGACAAAGCCATGGTAAAAACTGAAAAGACAAACTGAAAAACAAACAAATAGCGCAATGACAAGACATCGAAAACTTATCTAAAAGCAACGCTAACTCCACCCAAAATTCGAGGTGATCTTGGGTAATCCGGAAGGGTAGTTAGATCTTGATTAACATGTGGCACCCGTCGTGTTGCTCATACTGTCACACAACCGGTAAATACTCTTACTCGGTAGGTCACATTCGTGAAAATGGAACGGGATTGTAGTTACGATATACATAACATATTCAATACAATCAGTGAAACGGATAATCCATAACAATAAACCAACTCGTGATGGCGTCCATAACATTTAAGAAACTCTGATTTCATTTTTACCATTTAGAACTCTTAGTTTAATAGCTGCCCTTTAAGCAGCAACCCTCTATCCCGGAAATCAGGATAGGAAATAAAAGCTCGGGAATTTCATATCAACTGCGAAAAAATACTCCGTATGCAGGTGCTGCTAGAAAAAGAGGGACGAAAGATACCAAAGGGACAGTCAAACTCATAAATCTAAAACAAACTGACAACTCCATGGCTAAAAATGAAAAAGACAAACAGAAAAACAATAGTACACACGACACAACATAGAAAACTAAAGAATAAACAACACGAACCCCACCAAAAACTAGGGGTGATCTCAGGTGCTCCGGAAGGGTAAGCAGATCCTGCTCCACATGTGGCACCCGTCGTGTTGCTTATGTGATTACAAATCCGGTAAATAGTCTAATTCGGTAGGTCATATTCATGAAAGGGAAGGGGATTGTAGTTACGACGTAAGGAACATATCCGATATCATTTGTGAAACGGTTATTCCATAACGGTCAACCAACTCGTGATGGCGTCCGTAAAATTTACGAAGGGATGATTTCAACTTCACTATTTGGAACTCTTAGTTTAATAGCTGAATGTTGCTGTAGAGAAAGGAAAAGATAACAGTTTGGAAGCTGAAATCTCTTTTATAAAAAAAATTGGTTTTCAACCGACACTCATTGTCAATTTCAAGATGTAAGTTAAGATATAAAGCGGACTTAACTGTATCTATTGTTTTCTTTATCTCTAGTTTGATAGGTGGGATGCATTCAAGATATTTATCAAATATTGAATTATTTGGTAAGAAAATATCATCTATATAGCAGAAAGTTAAGTTGAAGGATATTACGAACTCCATTTCTTTCTTCCTAAGAAGTTCTAACTGTATACAGTTAGCCTAATACAAATACAGGAACAAGTCAGCCGGAAGAGGGACACACTTGGTTCCCATAGGAATTCCGATAGTTTGAAAAACGAGTCCTCCAAGCATAATAAATATGTTTTCAATTTGGAAATCCAGCTTTATGGTAATGTCAATTTCAGAGATTTTTTTTCAATAACAGTGATTTTTTACAAAGTAGGATTGTTCCCCTTCTTAGACAAGATACTTGTTTCTACGTTGTCCATTTTTTTTTTATGAAATAAAATTGTCCATATTTTGAGTTAGGGCTGGTAGACTTTTTATTTTATTTTCGTCACAATAGTAGTACACTTCACTGTAAAAACATTTTAAAGATAGAGCAGTATTTCAATGTTTTGTCTTAAAGAAATGCAGTCCGAAATTCTTTTCTCAGGTCTCTTCCGTTTATTTGTACTGTACTGCTGTCACGTCATGTTTTCGTCTTAAGATGATTTTTATATTGCCATATGAGCAGAAATTTTTGCTAGCCATAAAACTGGCTTTTTAAAATCGGCCAGCTATTGACACTTAAGAATTAAGGATGATTGCTTTAAATATGATATTCAAAAAATCATATTTGCGATTACCATCATAAGGATTGCAGCAATATGTTCTGTTTATTATATGTCAGACGTATGGTGTATAACGACCTTTATAAGAGTGGTGAACGATGTACGTGTGAACTTGGGACGTTCAGCTTAATTTGTCTGGAAGTGGCTTTACTGGAAAGAAAAATTTCGTCAGTATCAATCGTAGGCGATATTTTGCCTATCCAATTCACGTTTCATTGTATTTGACATTTGGATTGACAGTACGACATCACCTCGTTCTTCAGATTTGACAATTTATGCTTCAAAGTGAATAAATGGTTACGTAAGTTAGTCCTTCGTAAATCCGTTATCTTAGTCAGGTATAAGACGTGTTAAGAAAAACAATATTACCTTGGTTATGGTACTTGAACTTTATAAAATTAATGAATTTGAAAATGACTTGTTAACTGGTGCGGACTTTACTATAATTAGATATCTTATGCAGTTTTTTTTTTTTTTTTTTTTTTTTTTTTTTTTTTTTTGTTATGAACCATTAAGTTCTATTAGATTTAGGGATGTTGATCATAATTCGCTTTGTCTGCCCAAGTTGAAGAACGATCAATACGGACAAAGTATCAGGGCACTGATTTAAAAAATAATAATAATATAAGAATCAGTGTATATAAAGTGCGAGTCCAGCTAGTTCATTTTCACTATCATATGCGAGTATGTCTATTGTAGAATAAAGGATCATGGGAAAACTGTATTTGTTTACCCTGTTTACGTTTCGAAAATACCAAAATAATCGATTTGAAGTTAAGTTTCAACATATTTTAATTGTGATATAGCTTTTTAATGTACAAATATAGCATTACAGTTCAAATAAGTGTTATAAAAGAAATATAATATAGCATATCGATTATTGAAAGCGATCCACTTTAACTATAGATGCGATGAACTATCACTATTAGTGCAATCATTTCTGATGTGGAATTGTCGAAGATGCGAGGAATTTTTATTGTAGATTTATGTGATAAATGGACTTGTAACTAATGAAAAAACTTAGTTGATGACGTTAGTATTAATGATATCTTCAAATTGAATTACAAACTCCTCATTCTTTCTTCATTAAATATATAGCTAACTTGTAACAAGAACGCTTCTTAAAATGTCATATTGTATTCTTAAAATTACGTTTATTTTTGATCTAATATTGCTACATCTGAATGTGCATGGCTTTGTCATACTATAAACGAAATGTCAACTAAAAAAATGAACTTAAATCATTGTGAATGTAAAAAATGTCTACTTGAAAAAACGGGCTTAATAATTTCAAATTGAAACACCCCACATTATTTTCTGAGACATCAAGAGAAAGAGAAAGAATCATTTTAATTCGACGAGATCAAGAAGGTTTTTTTATTTTTTTCAATATGAAGATATTACAAACGCCATATACGGTGGTATTGGCTTATTAAAAGTCAAACTTCGCTAGTATTCCTCACAAACAATTCTTATAACATGCATAATGTGTAAAGGACAAACGTCATAGAAGACTCATGGGTGACTGTTATCTGCTCTTTAGTTGGGTTGTTGTCTCTTTGACATGTTCCCCATTTTCATTCTTCATTTTTTTTAATTCATCTTATTATGAAAACGAACATTTGTAATGTACTTGAGGTAAGGCTCTCAAACATAAACTAAAACTATCGGTTTACCGGTTAATCGCTCGAACGACTATCCGAGTAACGGGTTAGGCAAAATTGTACGATTTGACAACACTCATATGAAGCCTATTATACATATCTAAGAAAAGTAGTGTGTGTTTTTTTTTATCCCGTTCCGTGTCGGTTTGAGCTATAGATACTGAGGTATAAGAAAATGTTAAATGTGACAACTCTCCATCCGAGTCACAATTTATAAAAGTAGAACCATTATAGGTCAAAATACGGTCTTTAACATGGAGTCTTGGCTCACACCGAACAGCAAGTTATAAAGGGCCCCAGTATAAAACCTTTCGAACTGGAAAACCAACGGTGTAAGCTATATCAAGATGTACGTTACTAGTGATGAAGTGTCATGGAAATGGATTAATAAAACCAAAGATAAAGATCCCTACAATTTATAAGAAATTAAATGGAATACATTTGAAATAAAAGTTGTTTCTAGTGAATTTATTAGAGTGTTAAATCAAACTTTCCTCCGCAAGTTAAATGTGATCAAATCCTTCTCTTACTTTATCTATTGTTTGAGCAAGTCGGCTAAATTAAGGCTTTAATAGATAAAAATAAATAAATCATATAGTGAAAATGCACCGCATATACAATACTAATGAATCGCTCTACAGTGAAATTGAAAGGATAGTATCATTATTCAACAGTAAACATGACTCGCATAAAGAAAGCATCATGATAGTGGAATCTAGTTCAATATGAAGAAACTGAATGACAAAACCTATTTTACGTTATAAAACTTTTATAATTGTGTTGAAATGAATATGTTTCTACAACAACATCGTACCTGCTCGTTTTAAATCACCTGCACGATCTGTTAGTGAAATGTCCTAAATATTCACCTATTTAAGTATATATTTCACAGCTGAATGGCTTTAGGTGCGATAAAACCCCGTTCGCATCTCTCACATTGTCTTACTAGTATTATTTATTGCTAAACATATACATTTTAACTCATTTTCTTCATTTTCTTCAAAAATTAAAAAAAATCGTCTGTTTATTTATTATTCTACATCAGAATGTTATGGCATATACAGTGGAAGTGATATTTTAGGATCCGCACTTTATATACACTGAGAATGTCAAATTCGGAATTTTGCATATTTCGACCTATTGTTAGTTGTAAATATTGTACTATAAATTATATGCATTCCGGCTGATTAACCATGTCATATATAACATATAGATGAGTTCAAATGAATGTACTGAATAAGCTAGGATTATTCCAATGTACTAATCTTTCTCTTCCAAATACTGCTACAGTCAAGTTTCTTAACGATATAATGTATGCTCCGAATCTATCTTATTTTCTCTAAACTGTGTCATATTTTGCATCATAGACGTCCAACATATATGTCCTTTCTTTCCTCAAATATATGTTCTTTTCAAGAAAGATATCATCGTCATGATTGTAAAATTTCGCTATGTCTATAACGTCATTGTATATTTTAGGGAAATAATGGCGGAGCAGGAGACAATTCTAGATGAAGTATAAATTATATACAGCATTATTATTCAACTTGTAAAAGCAAAAGAGGAACACTAAAACTGGGATGTAAACACATAACATTTTTTTAATTTAGAAGGCAAAAATTCATACAAATTCTATTTGGTAAAAATCGTCATTACAGTGGACTCTCCAATAACGATTTTAACAATGATTTCTTAATTGTACGTCTTGTCTTTCCGATCATTTCTCATTTACATCCATCTTTTTTAAGTTTTTAAGATATTGAGGCAAAAACTGTAAACAAATTAATCGCCATTTAAACAGTTAATGTGATCTTTGAACTGACATATAACCCTATCGTAACTAAAAATCAAGTCACGGTATATTGGTCATGTCACAGATTCTTATTTTCAATTTTGAATATAATTTTGAATCGATAAACATAGTATTAAAATAAATATGTTTTATTATCTGAAACATTATTGTTTGATTCTTTCACAATAGGTAAATATAGGAAAAGAAAGCTAAAGAAACGACGAAAAAAAATCGTAAATGTGTCTTAAACTCATCAAATCTCCAATTTCGAATACATGAATTCTTCTTTGAAAATGGGTTTTTATACACAAATGTCTGTTCTAACGATGTGAAATATTGAAATTATTTTGTACAAAAGTTCAAGGAGGCTCCGTAAAAAGTTCGGACTTCTCTTTGTTTAACTTATAGCAAGAACCTGAAATCACTGTGAACCTTCGTCTTGCAGGCGTGCAGAAGACACGTTGTCTAATCAATAATCACGACTAGTGACGATGAGATGGAAGAAAATGGCGTTTAGAGAAAGAGAAGAGACAAAATAGATAACAAAAAGGCTCGTTAACCTGCAGTCTAGTCTTTATGCATCTTCGAGAGATCACATACTATTAAACCAAGAGTTCCAAATGATGAAGTTGAGATCATCCCTTCGTAAATTCTAAGGACGCCATCACGAGTTGGTGGACCGTTATGAAATAAACGTTTCACAGATGATATCGGATAGTTTCCTAATGTCGTAACTACAACCCACTTCCCTTTTGACAAATGTGACCTACTGAATTAGACTAGTTACCGGGTCTGTGATTACATAAGCAGCACAGTTATCTTTATTATAATGCAAAACAAGCAAGACAATACATTTTAGTCATTATTTCCATATAACATTTTCATTAAACGAAAATTCTTTGGTGCCTTATATAGGTGACGTCAAATGTTTGCTTCCGGCATCAAAGGTAAACGCCCGGCATTCCGTTCAAAATTTTGTTTTGACTGATAGCATTGTCACTCAGTATACCTCCGTGAAAAAATTACGGCTAGAATTCATGCAATTTACTCATGGAACTGACGACATTTGAACAAATCAAAATGTTTACAGAAAATCAAACTACAAAGTTACAGTTTAGAACTTGTGTAATAATAAAACTACACCATTTTAAATAAACGTTTAATACGTTGTAAGAACTACATTCGTATGTACTGGACTAGTTGCCGTAAGTGGGATCCTATTCCAGTTACATACAGGGATATAGAGAAATTAACGATTATTGTCATCCAATCATTGATACAAAATTATTGCATTAGAGTCAGACTGTCCAGTTCACAGTTCATTATGCATTAGATGATTGGCCACAAGCCGTGCACCTGCCGTCAGAATTATTGCACCAATTTCTGGGAAATTAAGCTTCTCGCCTCAGGCAAGAATACTGTTTTCGTTAACTTCGATATTCGCGTTCAACCCATATTCTAAAAGAAGTTTTGAATGTAATGGTATCGCCATTGAGACATGAAGTACACAGGAATGCGGCCAGTAGATCCGTCCGATTATTTGTTCATTATTTTAGCTGTCCAAGAATTAAATCTTTAGCAGCAATCAGATTTGTGGAATATGATTAAATTAAATCACTGTGTAACTGTAAAAAAAACATATTTAATATACGTAGTATCATTGTTTAGTATTTGTCGGATCATATCTTATAAATTGCAAATATGATTATAAAAACAAATAATGATCAGTTGTTCAATATAAACGAAATAGATAATCCTTAGAGTTTGATTTAGGTGGTACCAAACACCTTCACTAAAATTAATTTGGCTGGTATGATTTTCATAAAATTTTGCCTTTTGACAAAAATATAAAAATTTCAAACAATTTAAACCAACCATTTTATCAGAAAAATTACACTGGTTATATAGCAGTTTGACAAACACTAATTTTGATCATTGAGAAACTTAATGTTCCCTTAACAACACAACGTAATTTAAACGTTTAGCTGATTTGAGTTTTACCCTTGTAGTGTTAGATACCACCTTAAAGCCTGAAAAAAAAATGGTCAAATGAACTTATCATGCTTGGACTTATTTTTACCCTGCCTAATACAGTCAGCATATGTTAGAACGTTTGACATATCAACGTTTTCTTCAAAAGTCTATAAAACCATATATACTAGCCAAATAAGAAACGATACCCAACCTTTTTTCATAATTATTTTTATTAAAAAAAAAAGATATGTATTGCGACTAGCTATTCATCTTTATGTCCGAAAAGAGTCAAAGGTCTGTATGATACTGCAATTGTGTTTTTGTTTTACCGTAAAATAACGTCATGTTACCGTATTTTTTTATTTTTCGCAACGACATTTATGTCGTCCGAAAACGGGTTTCAAATTTAATGAAGATGATTAAATATCCGGTCAACACAGGTAAACAAAAGGGGATTAAAGGTGACATCCAAAAAAGCCGATTTCATTTGCCTCATCTACGCCAAAAATGACCGTGATAGAGCAGTTGGAATGGTGCAAGCATGTTAGCGCCATATTGACGTCGCAAACAACTTTGGTGTTTCCAAATTTACAAAAACAAAATTAATGAGTCGTTTATGACAGACTGGATCCTCTAATGACAGACGACGTAGTGGACGTCCAAGAGAAACGACGTTTCACCAAGACCGTTGAATAAGATTCACTCATCTAAGGGATCGGTTTTTGCCAGCTCACCTCAGGAAACTGTTTTTGCCAGCTACAATTATCGCAAAACATACACATGGAAAGCATTATTCAAGGATATCCGCCACAACTGTACGTTATAGTCAAAAGAGGATGGTTTGCGTTCACGACATCCAGTAGTTGGAGCCATTCTAAAACAGAGCCATCGAAAAAAGTAAAATCACAAAAATACTGAACTCAGAGGAAAACCCAATCGGAAATTCCATAATCACATGGCAAAATCAAATGACAAAACACATCAAAAAAGAATGAACAAGAACTGTCATATTCCTGACTTGGTACAGGCATTTTTAAATGTAGAAATGCACGCCTACGTTGGGTAAATGTACTTTTGTATTGGAACCGTATTAGTAGGCAAAATGTCATTTTTAGTGATGAGTCCAGATTTCGCTTACGTATTAATGATGGCAGAATGAGAGCATTCAGACGTCAAAATGAACGTGTGCATTGATGTGATCGCTTTTGCGGTGGGTAGTGATGATTTGGGCAGGAAACACGCATTGTGGACGCACTGAATGGAAGATTATAAACAGAAGTCTTACTAAAGTTCGTTATCGTGATGAAATTCCGTCTTCAATTGTTCAACCATTCATTGCAAGGCATTGAAATCGGCATACTTTCCAATAGGACAATGCGAGGGTACCACGTAACACGTGTATGCACACAATATCTTGGGCAGAATAACATTGACATTATTCCATGGCCAGCATTACCGCCAAATCTATCACCCATTGAACATTTATGCAATGAACTTGTACAAAAGTTTACGCAGACATACTCAGTCACCAGAGTCAGTCAACCAGCTACGAGCCGCCATAGTGGCAGAGTGGAATACAATTCAACATGCATTTATTCAGCGTTTAATTGGATTAATGCGTCGGAGATTGACTGCTATTATCAACACAAGAGGTGGCTATACGCGATAATAACTCTTCAACTTTTGGTTTCAACAACATCTTCAAACGGTTCGTGCAATAATGAAAATTAATTGTGATCTGTTATCTTTGTTGGGTTTGTTTGCTTTTATATTATTGTTCCATAAGATACAAAACTAAATAACATTGTTGAAACATAAAATAGATATTTTTGATAAAATCTGGGTATCGTTTCTTTTTGTGGCTAGTTTAAACTTATAAATGTTTTAGACCCCTCTAAAACGAAATTTGTTACATGTACGACATAAAACATGCGGTTTTCAACAATCGCAATCATACGTTTGAACGTTTTTTTTCAATTTATATATGTATATTGTATATCAATAAAATTAAATTTCGAAATGCGCTAAAGGTCCCTTTTACAAAGATATGAAACCGGTTTGAGATAAAATGTAGAAAGTTTCATCTATATTTCTAGTAGTGTGGACGCAGAATTCAATTTTAACTATACATTCATATAAAAGAGGGACGAAATATACCAAAGGGACAGTCAAACTCATAAATCGAAAATTAACTGACAATGCCATGGCTTAAAATGAAAAAGACTTTAACACAAATTCTGATACGTTTCGGCCATTACGGCCTTCGTCATTTGAAATAAATACAACATTCAATTTTATTCCAATGGAGAAGGTCGTAATGCCCGAAGCCATTAAAATAAAGGATCTGAATGATTGTATAATAACCATAATAAAAACTATAACACAAATTGCCATACGCTTCGGCCATTACGACCTTCTTCATTGGAATAAAATTTAATGTTGTAATTTTTCACTTACCTCATGTTTGTGGCATAACATATTGGTTATTGTTTATTGTTTTCTGTTTAGTATTAAATTTATATTAAGATCCATTTTGTTACATCTTGTGATCAATTTTATTTGGCAATCGCCAATGGCAGTCAGCAGGGTTAAATAACATCAGTTGTTCGACCTGTTAGTCAAATGCGTTTTGTTTAAATATACTTTTTTACTTTTTTGGTCTTTGGAAAATGTTGTTTGTGCTGTTTTTATACCCTTCTACAACGAAATTTGTTTTACATCCACACGTATAAAAATTGCGGTTTTTATCCAACACAATCATATGTTTGAACGTAGTTTTCAATTTAGACTCGTGTATATATATATATATTATGCTGAAGTATTATTAATACATGCAAACGGTGAAATAATTTCCGTTGAAATGACATTAAATCTGCGTTTACAAACATATGCATTATTTTTTATCACATTTAAAGCATGGTCTTCCGTAAAGCCTGGTTTTATTTTAGTCTATCTTATGTTTTTTCAACTCATTAAGAATAATATTCAGCATTAAGAATATAACAATAGTTTGTCTTCAAGAATTATCAAAGAGACTATCACTATAGAGTCATATACTGAATGAGAATCGTGGAAGACTTCTCTTATCACATACAAATCCAACCAGGTGAACTCAATCTTTTTGCCAAATCTATGAATCTAAAGCTACAAACAAAATGCACACATCTCGATTATCATTGATATCTTATGTGGTTTTTTTCCCGCTGGTATAATAATAACGACTGCAATCGTCGATGACAATTTAAAACGATATCTACATACCGTAATATTTATTTATTTCTCTGTCGTAAAAATCAGCATCTTGCTTCTATACAATAAAAAAAATCATTTAGTATCAACCGTTTAATTTGCATTTTATATAGTATTGATATAAACATATTGATAAGTCATATTCATCATGTTCATTTCGTTTAAAATTATTATGCAACACGAATATCTTGTTCTGCATTGCTAACTTGTACGTGAAGTTGATGTGTAAAACAACAACCAATTGTAGTTCAGTATAGTTTCACTATTTAGTCTAAACTAGTATGGGTAATAGCAGGTATCAAAGCTTGTTTTCCAAAACTGTTGTCATTATTGCAAACGGTAAAATGTTATACTGTATTACACGTGTGTCACAGCCATCAGTTCATGTTGGTAGACTTTATAGACAATTGGCAAACAAGAGATTGCATATTAAAGACCATTTCTAGTTAATCTCGGGATCATTTTATTGTTATCATTATGGTTTTAATGTGTGTTCTTTTTTTCTTGTTTTTAAATTTCGGTCATATGCAGTGCTTTCACGCTAACCTATTTGTACTTACTATCAATATATAACCTGTAATAAATGTCTTGAAAAATATAACAAGCTTTATCATATATATTTATTTGTTGTCGAAACAAAATACATCTAACTATGAAATAAGGTGATTTAACATGATTGCCAATGAGATAACATACGATGTCGTTTAGATGAAGCCGATATCAGCATATTTGTGTTACCATACGGAGGAATGAGCACAAGCCAAACAGTGTATTCAGCTATAACTTGTCTAGCTAATATAGAACGTTAAACAATTCGACCTCAACTTAAAACAGCAACAAGTGACAAATGATTATTGCAATTTTTATAATGCAGTCAAAAATTTCGCATATATAAACGTAAGTCCATGTTATCAGTTTATTAAATCTGTATCAAGGAGATTTTCTCAATCTAAAAAAAATAAATGTATAATTTTATACTGTAATTTCAACATTGGACGTGTGTTGCTATTTTTGTTTTATAATCTTTATTCTGATTTCTGATTTTCAAAATTCAAAGCCACCAGAGTTCTGCGGAAATGCAAAAACAAACTATATGGGCAGCAAAAAAAGGAACGTCACATAATCGTTGAAATATTTACTTTTTTAATTATTAGCGGATAGTCTGTTCTCTTTGGCAATGCAGCAATGTCTCTTTTTTTTCAATTTTCAAGAAACAATTAATCAGACAGAAAACAGCAATATGAAAAACAATATGTTTTGAACATTTGAAGAGAATATCATAAAAAAAAAACACTATTACCAAATTAACAACATATCTAGAGTGTTTCTGCTATATACTAAGTACATAGTCTTTTCAATGAATTAAAATTTACAAAGAATCATTATTTCGTACATCAAATGGTTTTTGAGTATACATACATATAATTAAACATTGTACAACACTTCATATATGAAATTCTACTAATACATCTATTAGTTAAAAAGACAATATTTCAGTGAATTAGTATAGGTATTAGTTCATAAGCATCAAAGCGATTGTATTGTGCAATCAAATACTGTATCATAAATAAATTATAAGAATACATGCATAAGTCTTTTGACATGAAACTAGCATTTACTCATTCGTTTAAATAACATTTTACTTTCAGTGAAATATATTCAAGTTATTCGTTTAAATTGCAGTTAACCTTCAGTTGAATATTCTCATATGTTTGACTTTGTAAAGACTTTACGTTTCTTATCAATCAATTGAACCATTATCTGAATGCTGAATATTTCAACTTGTTTTTCTTTCAATTTTTTTATTTAAAAAAAAATATAGTATCGACTTACTACTACTATTTCTACATCCTGGTGTAAATCCGTTTGATGATGTCATACCATCTAGACATGGCAATCCATTGCCTACAATTGATATTTGCAATTACATTGTTATTCTAAATTAAGTTATCAATGTATTACCAGTCTTGTAAGATTTTCCGGGCAATCTTGTTTCATTTAGTAGTGTTTTAGTCCTGTAAAAGAGATCTAGAGTCGATGAATACGATAGAGACATTCCAACGCATAAGCTAAAAATAATTACAACCCAACACTAAAAGAACATAGAGACAACAGTATACAAAACACAACATAAAAAACTAATGACTGGTGAGCACAAACAAAACCCTACTAAATCCAAGGGGTGAGCCAGTCTTTTTTTTTGCGTTGAAAACGACTAGATTAAAAGTGGGTTTTTTTTAAGTATATAAGGTATAGCATGGACAAAATTTTTTAATATTGATGAGTATTTGCATCTTTACAATCAAGGTATGTAACGATTGTCTCTCTATCTTTTAAAACTATGATGAAAAATCTGTTTTATTGATCTAGTATTTCTTATCATTTCGCCTGTTTAGTTTCTTCTTTAAATAAATGATATTAAAAATATCCTCATTAAAGGGCAATGAATTCTATAAAGAGTCACAGTCTACTTATCTTTGTAAAAGATTAACAAATTTACGAAAAGTTGTTCATAATCGACTTTAAAGGGCAATAACTCTTTAAGGGGTCAAGTGAACTTGTAGTTTCAGAGGACAAGGTTTTTTTTGTAAAAGATAACATAAATTTACAAAAAATTATGAAAAATTACTTTAACGGACAAAAACTCTTAATGGGGTAAATTGACAGTTTTGGTCACAGAATTTATTTGTAGATCTTACTGTGCTGAATAATTTTGCTGTTTAAAGTTTATCTCTATAAATTATAATATTCAAAACAATAACCAAAATCTAATAATTTGCATTTACATTATTAATTCAGGGGCAGCAACCCAACAACGGGTTGTCTGATGCGTCTGAAAATTTCAGGCAGATAGATATTGACTTGATGCACATTTTTCCTCAGTCAAATTTGATCTAAATAGTTAGCTTCAGAAATATAAGCCAAAACTGTATTTTACCCTCATGTTCTATTATATGCCATGGCGGCCATCTTGGTTGATCAGCGGGATCATTGGAGACATTTTTCAAACTAGATACCATTAGGATGATTTAGGCAAAGTGTGGTTCTTTTTAGCCATGCAGTTTCAGAGGAGAATATTTTTGACCAGTTAAGGGACGACGACGTCCGACGAATGACGAACGCCAAATGATGAGGAAAGGACCATTTGAGCGTAACAGTATGATTTATAATTTTGTTTCCCAAACAGGAGTTATTTCAAAGATATGGTGAGTTAATATTTGCTTATAATATATATTTCTTGATACAACATGTCCTTTATTACAAGTATATAACTATGATAATAGACATAGTGTATAGTTTATAATTATATACACAATAGAAAATACATAGTAAATTAAGGGGTCAATTGCAATGTAAATAATAATTTATTCAGAATAGAAGTGGTCATTACACTGGCCTGACCACAAAAAAAAAACAAGTGAAACTGCGAGCTACTGCTCACTGATGATATCCCCGACGCAAGTGGATAATTTTAATAGTGTAAAAATATGCACGTGTTCGATAAAAAGGAATTTGTTGATTGATGAATCTGAAAACGAATCACACAGTATAGCAGACTTCTATAAACCCTGAAACCAAATTTAAGAAATCCTTGTATTGAAGTTCCTGAGAAAAAACGTGACGAAAATTTTCAACTTGGCTATCATGTGTAAAATCATACAAGTGTTCGGTAAACAGGAAGTTGTTGAGTGATGAATCTGGAAAGGCATCCCACGGTATAGCTGACTTATATAAACCCTGAAACCAAATTTCAGAAATCCTTGTATTGTAGTTCCTGAGGAAAATGTGACGAAACATTTTCAACTTGGCTATCATGTGTAAAATCTTACAAGTGTTCGGTAAACAGGAAGTTGTCAAGTGATGAATCTGAAAACGCATCACACGGTATAGCAGACTTATATAAATCATGAAACTAAATTTCAGAAATTCTTGTGTTGTAGTTCCTGAGAAAAAACGTGACGAAAATTTTCAACTTGGCTATCATGTGTAAAATCATACAAGTGTTCGGTAAACAGGGAGTTGTTGAGTGATGAATTTGGAAAGGCACCCCACGGTATAGCTGACTTATATAAACCCTGAAACCAAATTTCAGAAATCCTTGTATTGTAGTTCCCGAGGAAAATGTGACGAAACATTTTCAACTTGGCTATCATGTGTAAAATCTTACAAGTGTTCGGTAAACAGGAAGTTGTCAAGTGATGAACCTGAAAACGCATCACACGGTATAGCAGACTTATATAGATCATGAAACTAAATTTCAGAAATCCTTGTGTTGTAGTTTCAGAAAAATGTGACGAAAATTTTCAACTTGGCTATCATGTGTAAGATCTTACAAGTGTTCGGTAAACAGGAATTTGTCAAGTGATGAATCTGAAAACGCATCGTACGGTATACCAGACTTATATACATCATGAAACCAAATTTCAGAAATCCTTGTATTGTAGTTCCTGAGAAAAATGTGACGAAAATTTTAAACTTGGCTATCATGTATAAAATCATATAAGTGTTCGGTTAACAGGAACTGGTTGAGTGATGAATCTGAAAAAAATCCTTGTATTGTAGTTCCTGTGGAAAATGTGACGAAAATTTTCAACTTGGCTATCATGTGTAAAATCTTACAAGTGTTCGGTAAACAAGAAGTTGTCGAGTGATGATTCTGAAAAATGCATCACACCATATAACAGACTCATATAAACCCTGAAACCAAATTTCAGAAATCCTTGTTTTGTAGTTCCTGAGAAAAATATTCATGGGACGGACGGACTGATGGACGGACTGACGGATGGATGGACGGACAGGCAGAGGTAAAACATTATACCCCCTTTTTTCAAAGCGGGGGTATAAATATAGTTAAAAGCAAAACGTCTCCCACATATAGTAAAAAAGGCTTCATGGTTTGTATTTTGTTTAAGAGATCTGAACACATATTAAATTCCATTTCATGTTTTATAGTTTTCAAAGTCCTTGATTAAGTTATCCCTTCCTAGTTTTATGTTTGCAATATTTATAGTTTTCAATATAACTAACTTCGTGGTTAGAAACACAATATCTAGAATTTTAAAAGAGATGTATCAGCATTTATGACCAAAAATGATATTCATTTCCGATTTTAGTAATTTTTCGATTCTTAATTTGAACAAATTTCCCATGTTTTCTAAAACAAATTTACCACCAGTTATCAGTATATAAAAAGATGAAATGCTAATTCTTTTTCATTACAAGTGATATTTTCTGTTTGAGAGATTCGTTTTTTGTAAAAAAAAAAAATCCAAGTAAATTATATAATGCAGTACCTTTCATTGAAGTTCTTTAGCTTTCATGTTAGCTAAATTATTTTTTAGATTGTTCCTTCCCAAATAAAAATCCCACCTAACCTGACTATTTTAAAGTGTATTATTTCATAAAAGTATCGAATATATTTATGGCAAAATTGATTGGCATCATTGACAACTCCATTTTTTTCTAATTTGACAAGTATTTACTATTTTCTTAGCTAAATTTAATACCAGATTTATTCTACTATTTTCTACATAAGAAAATGCCTGTACCAATTCATGAATATGATAGTTGTTATCCATTTCTTTTAATGTGTTTGAGCTTTTGATTAAGGAATTTAGTTTTTTGTGATTTTACTTTTTGTCATAGGCCTATCAGAATGAATTTGCATGATAGTGTCGGTTTTTATGCTATCTAATTCTTTTTATCTTTATCAGGATATCAATTTTGATAGAAGTTTTAAAGAATTTTACCCAAAACCTCGAGTGTCCAAACAAGTACGTATACAAGTGTATACTAGTGAAGTTAACCAGTATTTATCTAATTATGCTATGCATTCCGTTTATGTCAGTAAACAACAAACTGTCATTGCGATTTGGTTTGTTTTCCCGTCCCTCATAAAGGACCATATACATGTAACATCATTTATTTGATTTTCATTTACTTTTTGTATATCTGGAATACATCTTATTTCACTTGCGTATCCAGACAAAGATAGTACAATTGATTTTATAATTGAAAATGTTCCTGTAAATTTGAGATCAAGGTTATATGGACCTCGCAAGACAAACATTACACAATACACCATTCCACACACTTAGTATATTTTAGGTTATGTGAATCCGGGCGGATGAACATAAAGAATTGCATACTAGTAGTATACATGATATACTAGTAGCTATAAAAAAATAGAACTTCTGTACCCTTATCATTTCAATAAAGATACATTAGTGGAATTGAAATCATAATCATTCAATTGGATCTTTCCACTTTGTTCTGGTTTTTATTATTATTCCTTCAAATTTTGCGTGTAAAAACGTTTTAATTTTGGTCTGATTATATGTTTTCTTCCACCAAATATAAATTTGTCTATGTTTGATTGTTTCGAAAGATGTCACTTAAATGTTTTGTATATGTTATCAACCCTCTTCTACGCCTCTGATACCTAGGTCGCCAATTGGTCTAAGTGGACCAATATCTGTATCACTAGTTTGTCAACGCTTACGTTACATGGCTTCGACTCTCAAAATCGAATGTTGCGATATGATTTGTCAGTTTTCCTACGAAACATCGGTAGTTCTCTCCGTGCACTCTGGATGTCACCATCAATGAAAAACTGTCCGGGACGAAACAGTCATGATCAACATTGTTTGAAGTCGCATTAAACAGTAACTGCTCAATCAACGATGTAACTTTTAAAATGTTATCACCCCCAAACACTGCATTCACTTTTGTACTACTACGTTTCCAAACGTAAAATATTACAACAAATACATGTTCTTATTTGCTCGATATATAACTCAGATGAAAAGAAAATCTTTAACCGAAGATATCTGTAGATTAAACGAGTGAAATGTACTTAGTAACTCATAAACCTCATTGAATAGGAACCTAGGGTTGGCCGAACTTTTTTGAATCAACGTGCATGCATCTGCTCTGAAGCCTTAAAGGCAGGTCAGAACAAAGTTTTACGAAATTGTTGCTAAGTTGCATCATGTCGTAACTGAACACATTTAGTATAAAAGGCTACAGCGGCATCTACAATTCATGGAAGTTTTAATATGATGATGTATGAAAAATGGTAAAATTTAGTATGATTGCCAATGAGATAAAACTGTACCAGAGCCTAAATGACATAGAAGTTAACTTTATGTCAATGTACAACTTTTTTATAGTTACCAAAATCAATACTATATGGTAAGCTATACAAGGTTCAAACAATTAACAACTTTAAAACCATTCAAAACTAACGGCCTGATTTATAAACAAAACAATTAACGAAAACAGAAACAAACGATAATCACTTTAATAGAGGCTCCTGACTTGGGACAGTCTCATACCGAATAACTGATGTATCGTACACAGTAGACACATATTGATTCGAGGACCTTATTTGATGGCATTGAAAAAGAGGTCAAAGTTTATATTACATATTCTGTTATAGATTTTCATTTATGCATTATAAGAACATGGGGCTTTTGCATGAAGTTGGAATACATGTGTAACTCAAAAAAGTTATCTTGAAGAAACCTCCTATAAACCATATAGTGTGGAACCAGCGTGAGTTAACCTATTATCTGAAATAGGAAGTAAAATACTTCAAATCGGAAGAATCAAATTATCTGTGTAATTTCATGCAAAATTATAAAAAGACTATACATTTTGAATCGGCGTATGGTAAGCTACATTATAACTTGTAAACAGAAATGACGTTTTAAACCGAAAGTTTATATTTTCCTATCAAATTGAATGCATTTGACCTTTAATTGATCTCTAAACAATTTGCTTTTATTCTTTTTACTTTTGTTGTATTTTTATAGCCTTGTATTGGTGTATTCATAAAGTTTATATATTTCGTTAATACTATCGATTAATACGCTTTCAAAACTTTTTCATGTGCACGATGTACAAGCTTTTCTCGAATATTCTTTTCATGTTCGCATTTTTTCATTGCAACCGTAAATCAAGCTACTAGAATTAATTGCTAAAATTGCGTGTTGCATCTTCAAGTGTCGACAATAGTATTGCTGGTTTTTTTTTTATTTGAGGTCCTTGTTATATGACTTTCAAAGTCATGTCAAGATAAATTTGAGATGGCGTTCTATATTTCGACCTTTGATGTAACTTGTTATTGGTATCTGATATTGATAAATGCAAGGTCGAAGAAATTACCTTGCATAAACCGAAAGTATCCATTTTTCATGTTTGTCGATTTTGGATAATTAGAATCATATGCTTTGGAGATCAGTGTAAAGTCACATATCATACAAAACCCGATGTGATTTTTTTTACAAACCAGAAATAGTAAGGTAAGGTCATTATTTCAGGCAAAAGTATATACAAACCAAATATATTTTTGGAAACAGCATTAAGTACGTCAAAGTACGCTATCATTTTACATTCAAAACATGTCAAAATTTTTGAATAAGACTTTGTTCTTTACTGATACTTTTGTTTTTATTGTATCGCAAGGCAAAAGAGAAAACTATTAGTCTGAATAAGTTAATTTTGAACCGCTTTTCTCTGTACATCTATATTGAAACAAGTAAAAAAAAACATAGCATCCCTCATGCAAGAAAGATAAATTTCAATTCAACAGGACAGTACTTATCAAAGTTTATACTATATAAGTGAGTTTTATTTTACCCAATAATTGTACTGTTATTGTTGAAATGGGTACAGTTTCCTGAAGAAAGTCAGATTCTTTATCAGAAAAAAAAGATAATTTATTTTTTAAGGTCTTTCTTGTCTTGGCTGTCATGGTTTGCCTAAGATAACTTATAAATATGCCACATCTTTCTAAAATAAAAGTTAAAAATTACCTCGGCATCAGGGCTCAAGTCTACTTTACATTACGTTATGGTCCTTACTTTGAAAGGGATTGATAAGTATAAATTGTTGACCACCTAACAATCATGAAAGTAGATTTGATATAATTAAATGGCATAGCCGTACCAGATGTCAGTTGCCTATTAAAACAGTATTTGATAAATAAACAAAAGCAGATGGTAAAGAAGCACATAATGTTAAACAATATTGCAGACCTTCCGTGTATAATCTTTCTTTCTGCAAAAATATAAATAGAAGAACATATACTCTGTGAACATTTAAACAAGCTTACCAAAGCAATATGCTGAATTACAACCCGTTGTTGGTTTCAGGTAATAAACAAAGTAACAGTTGCAATCTTTAATTTGAATGTCGATTTTTTCTTCACAACACATGCTATTATAGTTCGCCTTACAAGTTGTTCTCGTTACCGTATTGCCATTGTCAGGATACAGGGAACCATTTACATCAACTGAATTGAACAGAAAATAGGTCGAAAAATAATATAAAGTATAAGAAGTTAATTTAAGGAACTTATTAATACCTACTTTTGCGTATAATGATATATTATAGAAGGGGAAAACGAAACCCTTTGTCAGATCCTAAGCCCAGGATGTGAAAGGAGGAGTTTTTTTTTATTGGAGGCTAGAAACTTCTTTACGTTACAAAATATACCGCTACGGAAAGAAAACCAAACGGAAGTTCATTTTGCATGAACGAGGACATACGTTATACAGATGACGATATGAATGTGTCTAGTGAAACCAGAAAGGCAGATAGGAAAATGAAGTGTTGACTCTTAACGCAAAACAAGTTCTAGACATAGGGGCATGACATTTGCGAACCATTTATGAGACGGGTAAAACAGTACAAGTAGTCAATAAAAAGAGAAGGTACACAGGCAGTATAGTAGGTGTCACTGATGGACAAATAATGGGACGATAACCACTAACACAAGTTACACCATATTATACTGAGAAAGAATAGCCAATATGCACCATGAATGAGTTGCACTAGTCTTAATAGTGCTCTTATACTATGCAATCAATTATTGCGAGACTTAATATAATAGCATGATTCTACTTAAAATATTCCAAATTTTGAGCAATTCAATATTAAACAGCTACAATAAACTGATCATATATATTAGGATTGCAATTTTATATTTACTCAAGACGCGCGTTTCGTCTACCAAAGACTCATCAGTGACGCTCGAATCAAAAATGTTAAAAAAAAAAGAGCCAAATAAAGTACGAAGTTGAAGAGCATTGAGGACCAAACATTCCTAAAAATTTGCCAAATACAGCTAATGTAATCTATTCCTAAAGAATTAAAGCCTTACTAGTATTCAAATACGAGGCAAGAACATATAACAAGACTGTTTTAAGACAAACTATAATCAGTTGTCAGCAGTACATGATGAATATTGTGTAATCGGTGATCTTAATGTAACGAGTGACGCAGATACAAATGTATTGCATGTACAGAAATACTGATGGGCAAGCATCGATGTGTAGTATGTAATTAAAATGATGGACTTTAAATATCTATGCGAAGTAAAGTAAAGTCGATTTAAATTAGTCAATCTTTTTTTCTTCGTCAACATTTGAATTATATTTCACATTATACAAAGTTCAATATTATTTCAGCGAAAAAAAAATGCAGTTTTCTGATATATTTAAAAACAACTAGTATTGCGAAAAGACTTAGGTTCGAACAACTCTTCAACACGAAATACAGATAATTTCGTTGTATGGTTCAGTCAATTATCGGACTAATCACAAAAAAAAATGTCTTTTTAAATGAACTATTATAGTTCATTTGACAAAAGTATTTCATTTGTAATTAATCAATTAATATTCATATCAGGAATCCAGAAACTTAGAATCTTTCCAACTTACTTGATGATAGCCAATAAGGGGCTGTGGTTCCACAACGAAATCCACCTACTGGACAAACGGTTGGCATTAATTCTCCGGCACCAGATATAACTCTGTACCATCCTTCCGATAGAGTAACATCACATATTTGTGAACTATCCGTCACTTCATTTGCTACAGATCGTTTCCAGTTATCAATTACGTTCTTGGTAAAGCACGGATCTGTATAAAATTGAGAGAAGTTAAAGAGGCTAGAATAATAATAAATCATGATCGTTAAGAAAAGGGATAACTTTTCGGGTTTATGACCTTCAGTTAAAACTTGTTTTAAATTCTCGATTATTCTATGCAGTCTTTACGCGTCTATTTGATAAAAAAAAATAGAATTGCGATGCATGTCTTTTTTACATTATTTCAACTTAAGAAATATAGTTTATACCACTTGTATGCTTGCATCGTGTGAACAATGTGACGAACGTATTCATACAGAGTTATCTACCATTTAAATACTTAGGGACTCGCTGATGAGTTATGCAACATCATGTCGGCGCTGGACGTTTGCGCTTTTAGATGAACATATGCACTTTCTTAAGACTTTGTATTTTTTTTTACAATTATATACCATAGTACAGTGTATCCAATATCAATATATATGAAAATACAATTGCTTTTCTATCGTTTTTTAGTTGTTCTTTTGTTGACCAGTATAATTTTATCATCACTAAAGTTACCAGTGATTGTATAGGATCTCTGAAAAAATCCTGTATTCTAAATAATCTTTGATTATACAAATTTACTGTAAAATACTGTTGAAAGACTTCATTTTTCGCCATCGCTGTTTATGTCAAGTGAAAACGACAACATTTAACGAAGGCAAATGAACATAAATTTTTATAACAACCATGACGCTTTTAAAAAGAAAAAATAAACTGCAGAATTTCGATCTCAAATTCTGCAGTTTATCATTCCAGGGAATATCCAAGCATTAATTATAGTTTCAAATTTTAAATCAACAAATTGGAATAAGTTGATTAAGGAATTTAAAGCAAAATGTAATGGTCTATCCATAAAATCTTCTGATCCTCTATCGTAACCAAAAATGTTCTTTTATGATTTTACGTTTGTTAAGAAGAACTTTCAAAGAATATATGAACATTTTCCTATTTTCACTTAATAAAAAAGCACCTTTTGTTAATTTGGTTGAGATTACAGGTAAACTATCATATTAGGTAATTAAAGAGCGCAATTGTCCGGTCACTTTTGTTCAGGTGCATCATGTTTACAACGCAAATGTCTATAATAGTGTTAATAGCAAAAATTTCCATTCGTGCTTAAAAAAAAGTAAAGGCTCAAGCGTCTTGTGCCCGATTAGGTTTCACTTCATGTGATTAATAGATAAAATTGAATGGATTTATTTTGTGCAAAGATTCTAATAACATAATTGTTTCAAAACTGTATATGTCTAAACAAGGATTTGTAAAGAACTATACAAATCCTTGTTCTAAATGTTTTTAGTTTTAAAACCAGTTTTTAAGAGTTATTATATGTATATCCTGTATTATGACGGTTAGTACAATTGTAAGTAGTCAATATGATATTATGTCTCTACATAACACTAAGTAAACAAGAAACTTTCATTGTATATTATTAGTATCTATTTATTAGAGCGTGATATTATAATAACAATATACAGAGAACACTACACAGCTGGCTTATTGTGATAGGCTTATGTAGAAGGAAAAAGTAAAACCCCAGTCCCACTAGACCACGATCGCATCACGCTGACCGCTATCTAAAATAAATTCAGATCGTGGTGAGGTCGTGGCATGAGCGGCATGAAAATTTATAAAATTTCGTTGCTTTCACGATGCTACTACGTCCTCATTACGCTTCTTCAACGATCCAGCTACGATTATACTACGTTTATTCTGCAACCTCCATGCACTTATCAAGATCTTTCTACGCTCTTCACATTGTCACTACCTACCACGAGTTATCTTATGGCAACACGATCTTACCACGATTTTACTGCGTTCTTACTTCGATTATTCTACGTTTATAACCGAAAACCCAACGGTCTAATCTATATAAAAAACGAGAAGCATGGTTGAGCCGTTAGAGGAAAAGATAATTACATGCAGACTAACAAAATATAGGGAGCTTTTTATGTATTTAATGTGAAAATGACAATGAGAATGATGGTTGTAGTATGGACGTAGTGAGGTCGTAAGAAGAGCGTGTCGAGGACGGCAAGGGCTTGCTAGAATCGTACTATGGTCGTGAACAGCGTGGTATAGTCGTAGTGGAAGTGTAGTTGTGTCGCGATGAGACCTTGATGGTCGTAGTGAGGTCGTAATAACGTCGCTGTGAGATCGAAACGCAGCCTCTCCGAATAGAATCACGCTTTTGCTACGCTCTCACTTCGATGGTATAGCGACCTTTGCGATCTTACTACGATCTTAGTGCGCTCTCACTACGCTTCTACTACGACCTGTTTTCGCCACAACCGCACCACGATTGTTATGAACATGTTCAAAGTTATCCACGCTCATCACGATCTTGAAGACCTCACCACGACCGTGATACGACCTTACTACGATCTTCACGGTCGTACTACGATAATCAAAATTCGTATTTTTTCACAGATTGTAGTGCGATTGTGGCCTAGTGGGACTGCGGTATTAACTATACTAAAATAAAACAATTTTAAGCAAACACTTATAACAGAAGTACATGGTACAGTACTGTCTTCTTTTGTTTTGTTAGATGCTTGTAAGGATTCATTAAATATTGTGTTTCAGTTGTATTTCACGTTATTTTTAACATGGTATTTTACATCTGCAAAGGAACTAATCTGGCACATGGAATTCCCTAATGAAAAATACACCGACAGAAAAAAAATGTGAAAAATGGCATTTCTCTCATCAATCAAAATACAGCATTACAACATAAGGTGATTTATAGGATAAATAAAATTGTATTTAAAATATATAAAATGACTGAATTATAGTCAACGACAAAACTTACGGATCGATGGATCATATAATATATATAACAAGTCTACAAGGATACAACATCACCATAAAATAACAATAAAATAAACAAATGTTAGATTTTTCGGATAACAGATATCCTTCATCAGTGTGATTTTTGTAATCATTATTAAACTGCTATTTATTTGGGAGGCTTAAATATTCCGCTACACAAGGTTCAAATCAAACATTTGTCAAAGACTTGATTTTGTTTACACTTTATTTATATCTTTAGATATGCTTTTTTAAATCAGTAGTATAACATCGTCTAATTCGATCCTCAGATTCGATCAAACCCTTTTAGGATCTTTTAGCCTTACTTAGAATTGACAATCAAAGTGAAATGACGAACGAGGACATAATAAGTCATTATGATTAACCAAATGCAAAGTTTACTCTTACCTAGTTCCTGTTTTGTTTCTTCTGTAAAGATGAGCACCATTAAAAACATACGAATCATCTGTATCACAATGTTGTAATACTTCAAGTGCCAAAGACTTTTAAGGATGTCATAGAACAAATCTCAATTTGTGAACAAGGCACTGCTTCAAAATAAGGGTGTTGATAATCATATACTATTTATATGATTTTGCTCAGAGTTTCACTTCCTGGTCGGATAAACCCTAGGGTAAACCATTTCCTTTATCAAAACCAATTAACTTTAAATCGTTGTCAGTTCTATAATTATCGTTTACACAAGTCATGCAATAGATTCGTTTACATTTTCTTGACTAATCGACAATGAATTTCCTACTTAAATTTTAACAGAGACCACCATACACATGCTATTTCAAATTAATTGTGTGATCCTGGTGATGTAACTGTGCAAATGTCGCATCTAACAAAACATCACCAAATAATAAAAAAAAAGTAATAGTTATTGATTGAGTAAATCGGCAAACAGTTGTCCACAAAATTTCACATTCTGCTCAACAAGAAGCCGCAATGGACGGTTTTCTACAAGAATAATCGGAAGACGATATTATTTTGTCACACGTTTTAGAAAGATTAGAGGATGATATGGAACTGAGAAATAAAATGTAAGTATAGAGGACGTTCTTGAACAGATAACTCTCATAGTGATATGATATATAGATAATGCAACGCTACTTCATTTGACCTAGGACTGGACTTAAATATTATATTTCGTGTTCCTTCTGAAAAGGGAGAGGTTGAAAACATTCAGGTACGTCTTATTATTCAAATGAGGCTGCCACGTACGGTCTAATCTTTATGGGTAAATAGGTTGGGGCATGTAACCACCCAATCCTCGATCCAAAGTTATTTACTTTTACTTAATTTTTGTGTGTGTTTATTTTTAAGAAAATATTCGGTATTTTTCATTATTGCTTTTTTACTAATTTGATGTTTTCTTGTTCTGACCCATATAATTGAGAATGGAAATGGGGCATGTGTTAAAGTGACAACAACCCGACTATAGAACAGACAACAGCAGAAGGTCACCAATAGGTCTTCAAAGCAGCGAGAAACTCCTGCACCCAGAGGCGTCCTTCAGCTGGCCCTTAAACAAATATATATATATATACTAGTTCAGTGATAATGGCCGTCATACTAAACTCCAAATTTAGCATTAGAAACTAAAATTAAAAATCATACAAGACTTACAAATGCCAGAGGCTCCTGACTTGGGACAGGCGCAAAAATGCGGCGGGGTTAAACTTTTTTTTTTATTTCAACCCTCCCCTATACCTCTAGCCAATGTATAAAGGTAAACGCATTAACAATAGGCACATTAAAATTCAGTTCAAGAGAAGTCCGAGTCTAATGTCAGAAGAGGTAACAAAAGAAAATAAACAAAAATGACAATAATACATAAATAACATAGTACACAATTTTAATTATTTATAATGAGTTTAAATATGCCGCCATCTATTTTATTACAAATTCCTTTAGTAAAAAAAGTTTCAAGCTCTCAACAACATCCCTATCTTTATAAGCAAATAAGTAAGTCAATATAATTGCATTGTACGCAAGGTGAGTGGTGCAATATCGATCGTTTATTATTTATGTTCGCACAGATTTTTTTTACTGTTTTCAAGTAAAGGAGTAGGTTCAAAAAGACCCCTTTTTGGCCCCAAAATATAGCAGTTTTACAAAATTGTTTAAAATGTAAACCTTTACTTATTTATTGGACAGTAGAATGCTTTTGCTACATAAATATGGGCTGTTTTTGACAATACAATGCACATATATCCTGTACTAGCACCATTAAGTCATGCTAAATTACTGAAATCCTCATAATTCTAGCCTTTTAGTTAAATTTTAGACGGTTTTCGTGTAAAACGAAAGTGGCCGCATTCGTGTTCATCCTTAATATTAAAATGTAAGTTGTATTTTATGATAATACATAACATATACAGTCCTTGGATGGTGTAAACTTCCCACTAACACCATACAGCATTACACCATACACCATACACCATTACACCATACACCTTGTACCATTACACTATACACGTTACACCATTGCACCATACACCTTACACATTACACCATACACCATTCCCCATTCTATCTACACGATCCGAAATTACCCATAATGCAATTAAATTTTAAATATTAAGATTATTTTTATTGTTTATGTTTACAATCCGAAAAATTAAAATAGAAAGAACTTAGTTTTCAACCAATGAAATGTTGTACACAGTTCTTTCACACCATTCCCGATCGCACGTTACACAATCACACCATTCCTCATACACCATTACACCATTCCCCTTACACTATACACCATAGCACCATACACCTTACACCATTGCACCATATACCATACACCATTACACCATACACGTTTTTTTGGGAAGTTTACACCATCCAAGGGCTGTATAAAGGTTGAGGATGAACACGGATGCGGCCACTTTCATTTTTACCAAAAACCATCTGAAAAGTGACATTTTTCGGCATATTAGGTAGATTTTTCATATTTGAGCTTGAATCGGATCGTTTTTAATGACTAAATCTGTTAAAATCTTTCACATAAATTAATTAATTCAAATAAAATAGACACTTCAGTGTTTAAAAAGTGGTCAAAATCTTTCGTCAGATGAACCTGAAATTTGAGGCCAAAATCGGTCCTTACCGGACCTACTCCTTTCGCAGAGACTTCCGTTAAAAATTACCGTTAAATTGTTCTCATCCGGAATATGTAATTGTGTAATATTTGCCACTGCGGGGCCATATTTAAACACAATGTTTATCAATGATCGGTACAAGCTTCACTGTATTTTAAAGATGACATAACAAAATGCTGCTCATGAAAATTCGGGCGGACATTTTCTTCAAAAAGTTTTAATTTTACAAACATGATTAATAACTACAACTTTTATATTAATTTATCTTATTTCAGGATGAAAAACTTGCAGAACAGGGACATACAGTCGAATCCAGGTTGGCAGACATAACTGACTATGAAATTGAAATACTGAGGGGAAAAAATTATAACATAAACAAAAACACAAAGAAAGCCACAAATGGGCAGGTAATGTCTATGAAGACGGGAAGAATTCTAAAATTGGTAGTGGATTCATTCTACCAGATCTAAAGGATTTGTCTGTTCCAAGATATAAACAGTATTTTGGGGGAATTTGTAGTAGAAGTTCGAAAAAAAATGGAGAGGCATATCCCACAAAGACACTTTATCCTTCTAAGTGGAATGCTGTCACAAGGTGTTTCTAACCAGAACTTTTTGAACGTGCCTGATGACAGATTTCTGAGGAAAATTCCGTAGGCTGTCGAGTAACAGTTCTTTTCAGAGCGATGTTTTCAATTTTGTATCAAAGATGTGAACTTTAGAAATATTCTATTTTTTAACATGAAATAATTATAATAAAGCTGTTCAAATAAATGTATGATCAATTATTTGTCTCTGTATTTCTCTGTATAAAGTTATGACATAACTTTTGGATTATATAACATTTATTTTTGTCATAGATATTTTTGACAATAACATTCATTTATCGCAAGTACTGAATTTGATACTTCTAACTGCATGACAATTATATTGATCAAATGAATGATTTTAATAACAACAAGAACTATCTTTAAAAAAGATATCCGACGTATTTAAATTTGAGTATACGTTTAAAACTATCATTTCGATAACCTTCAGAAGCACAAAGATAACACTTAAATAACGTTTTCTTTGTTTGTGTTCAGTATTCTCGGTCCTCGTATCTTTCTGTTTACATTCACCAAAACCCCGCGGAAATCTCACATGCGTAGGTGCGTTCTAAAAGTCATGTACGTTCGTACAACAAAGTTTACATTAAAAATCATATAATTGTCCCGATTAAACAGCTGTCACGGATGAAAAGAGCTATTGGAGAAACAATTATTTTAATAAAAATATAAATCTTTGTAAGATCTAGTTCAAATATTTATAGTTTTTCACTTGCTTTCCATCACGATATAATTAACGAGACGTTTTTTCAAACACAACCAAATCACCCACCATGACAGCATTTTGTCCAATCACAGAAATGATTTTCGAGCATGCGTATTCTGTTGCCATAGTTAAACGTCCTTAAGTTCAAAGGGCACAAACCGAAACTATACCGACTACGTCGGAAAAAGACGGGTACGTTATTGATTGTAATGCTACTACATTTGTTGTGTATGTTTTCTATTCTGATGTTTTATAAGTGACAAATTTTTATTTCCGAGTATATACCTTTGTAGATACATGTATGCACTTCATATGTCTTCCAAAAGGGAGAATAACAAATATCTGTAGTAGCAATGGAATCAACAAATGTACATTACTGGACAATGGATTTGAACATAATGACATTGGCGTAAAGTACATGACTTTTTTGTGACCTATGCAGTATAATTGAAAAAATTATGGTTACCTGACCTGTGCTTTATCCATATCATACCACAGCAAGATCATGTGACGGGATTGCTTCCCTTAGAACATTTGGTAGATACTTAGTCAGCCGTAAGCGGTTGAGCTAAGGAAGTACTTCTTTAGCTCAGTCGGTTAGCGCGCTGCCTTGTAACACAGAGGTCCCGGGTTCGAGTCCCGGTGGAGACGAGCAATTTGTAATGAAATTCGTGCTCTCCGGTTACATTGGCGCCCAGAGGGCATGTGTTGCGAGGTAGTGGGTTGCACAGGCCCTGTCCTCAAAACACATGCCAAATACACTGCTCATTGGAAGCTAAAGCATGTGACGCAAATAAATATCTTCTCTTGTCCACATAGTAAATGTAAGCAGAAATATGCAGAGAAGTGGAAAACAGGGGCGTAGCTAGGTATTTAGTCAACTGTAGGCACCAATCGGCAGGGGGTCTGGGGGCCACTGAAGGCCCCAAGCAGGTCCAGGGCTGAGCCCTGGTAGGGGTTCAGGGGGAGCGAAGCCCCCGACGGAAAACGGATTTCAGCGTTTTAGCTGCAAAATTTTATGTACAAAAATGTTAAATTTACTGGTTATTTAATTATGATAATTATAATATACATGATGAAAAGTTCGAAGAATTATGAATAATGTACCATAACATCTGACTGGTGAATTAAATAACGCAGTGCAATCCGTAATATAACAATTATTTACAATATGCATCGCTCAGCGTAGATAAGCGTATCCCTTTAATTTGGCAGTTGTGTTTAGTATTATCATATCTATTCCGTTCTGATTGATATATACGTTTAACTTAATTAATAGAACATATTGACGATCCTTCTTTAAAAAAAAAAGAATAGGCACGTAAACACTGATACTACTATATATATAACAGAACTATCCTTTTGGCTATAGACATCAACCATCACTCTTTTGAATCTTAAACCTTCACCCTAGCCACACAAACACATACAGACATAGTCGATGCCTAACAAAATTCAAGAAATTCGTATTTCTTTATATCCTCTACTGTAAAATCCCTACCTGCTTAGAAATTTTGAATAATTGTGGCCATTACACGCAAATCCCTACCTGCTTAGTAATTTTGATTAATTGTGGGCATTACACGCAGATTTGAGAGTACTCAAAATTACTGGAAGCCAGTTGATTGATTGGTTTTTTTTTTACATCCAGTGTCAAATATTTATGCAAGTTCAGGACCGTTGAAATTTTTCTTTGCAATAAATACAACTTGGAGCTAGGTCCTATAATAGGTGTCGTCCAGGACGAAGGTCTGGAAATTTAAAAATGACATGCATTGGAAAATAAGGGATTATTGGATAGGAGCAGAAATTTTGTCTTTCGGTAGACCAACTGCGAACTCCTCAAAGAGTTGCATTCTCTTTACAACTAGGCATCGGATTTAATGTCCCCATTCTGATCAGACGTGGCTGGGTATTTATACATACTGCATAGCCAAACGGACGACCAACATCGGCAAGTCGGGTGAAGACAAAGTGGAAAGCCAGCAGTTGAAAACTAACAACAACTAATTTTAAGCTCATGTGTCTAAGTTGAGGTTCATTCAAGTTTTTGTTGATAATTATAGCGAAATGATCTGAACCAAAGTTCTAGTTCATAGTTTCTATATAAGGTAAAATCGTAAAAACATTCAATTCTATCCAATATTCCATTCACTAAGGACGAGAGACTAGTGTACACATGGCATTCGATAATTAAAGAGTTTTGAAACTTCACCGGCTTTCATCTACAGATAACGTTGTAAATATTTTTTTTTAACAAAAAAAATGTTAAAAAAAATATTTTGTGAAAAAAATATGTGTAGGCACGTGCCTAAAGTGCCTAACGGCAGCTACGCCCCTGGAAAATGAACAGACATCTAAAGTCAACACATAAATATAGTTCAGAGATGGTTTCAGCCATTCAAATACCTGTTTCAAAGGAAGAAAACATGCACTATGTTTGTCCTGGAAATGTGCTCTATCGTAAAGTTTCTAAAGTAAACACAGAAGCAAGGGACGCCGCTAGGAAGGCTAGACAGGATTTTATTAGAGAACAAAATTTACCGGTTCGTGATCAACCATGTCAACCGTCCGGAGATTTACAAGTGTGTAGAGGCCACTATGTGGATTTTAATAATAACTTAACAGAAGCTAAGGTTGTTAAGGTTTATGTACCCTTCTGTAGCCATTTTTGTACGAATTTTTCAAACCTCAATTGTATCAAAACTAAAGATATAATAAATAATAGAGATAGGCCATTTAGTACATGTTCCAACGGGAAACTTGATGTAAAGCATTTTTTTTTTACCGTTTCATTGCATTTGATAGAAAAAGAGGACTTTGTGGCAAATAAATCAAGATTTTTATAGAAAATATGAGAAAAAAAAAAAAAAAAAAAAAAAAAAAAAAAAAAAAAAAAAAAAAAAAAAAAAAAGTTAATATGACCACTTGGATTTATCATTAATCCACCATTCGTTTATTACACTTGGATTTATCATTAATCCGACCAATAAATGAAGTCTCTACAAAAATAAGTTTCTAAAATGTAGACTTTTCACTCTTTTGAACAAGTTTCTAGCAATTTATAGATTAATAATTCTTATATCATTTGCATATCTATAAATACTTGAATTGGATTGGTCAATTCGAATTTTTCTCTTGGTTTACACTTCGATAAACCATGTTTCCGAAACTACTTTCGTAATCTATTCATGCGCGATACACATTCTTGCGGGGATACTGAGATTTTCAGAAAATTGCGATTATAAAACAATTGCATAACAGTTGTTTCTATTCTAATGCATATATAACAAACAAAAAAAAAGAAATAAAACAAATGCACTAAAGCTTCGAAAGTGTATAAAAATAAAATTTAAATAAAATTCCGCGAAATTTCATGAAGGATTTGCCGAATTTACGTCTTGGCATAACACGACGTCATACGGGTGGAATTTTTCAAGGGAAAGATTATTTGTTACATGTACGCTTCAAATTCGGATAATATTTAATTAAAATGAAGTTTTTGAGGAAGGTGCTATATTTCATTTTAGATTCTGATGCATTTATCGGACATTTATGGTTTTTAAAAAGATGGCGGCGTACTCTTTAGTTACGACATGCCATTGTACTTTTGATGGCAAATATAACAGCCATCAAACAAATAATGTAAATTAATAATCGCGTATGTTTGGCTGAAGAATTATAAGGATTAAACACATTTTTTCTAGAGGTTATTGATGTGTAAACCGGGTCTCTTACTCACAAACTTAACATAAAAGTCCTTCGGACTTTTATTCAGTTTGTGAGTTAATCGCCCCGGTTTACACATCAATAACCTCTAGAAAAAATGTGTTTAATCCTATATAAACTTCACTTTAAAACTTTAGGAAAAACATTTAAAATGTAGCTTAATATTTAACTTTCGCTAACTACCACAGTGTGTTCTCGCGGTTAATTATCCGTTAGGGTCGTGAGTGTTGTAGTCCTTGCCAGTACTACCTATGTTTACTACTAAATTTACATTTTGAGAATACTGTTAAATATTTATACAGATATATTTTGTTAAACTGTTACACTTGTTTTTACACTTGTTATATTTCACATAGTGATAATAAAGTATGTAAAACTTATTGAAATTAGAGTCTCATTGCCAATATCATACGTCTCAGTACAACAAGGAAGAACCAGTCTGGTTGCACATAACACAAAAGTACATCACTTGTCGCATCCGTCGTCAGTCTGTCAGTCTGTAGTTGTGGCAATATCAGACATTTTAGTAGTCAGCAGGGTTTGGTGACGCATAGCCGCCCGACCCTCCTGTTACAATCAAAAGGATTTTGCCTATGTAATGTCTTAACTTAATGATGTTCGACCTCCGTTTTAAAACAACAAAGCTTTCAAAAGGCTTCTATAAATTAATTATTTACATTGCATATGAATAACGGAACCTATAGACTTGTGTGTTTTTTTGTTTTTTTTTAGATTGATTTATTGGTTGAATGCTAGTTGTGTAACGCCCAGTGGCAAACATTTCATGCATCATATAAGTTTAAGACGATAATAAATGAACTACAGATACAATAGATATGTGCAGTAATAGAGACCAGTCGGAATGTAGTTCGGAACAGTTTGACTTCAACTGGAAAATTAGGGAACACTAGATTGGGACAAAAATTCTACAAATGGACCTTCAACGATTTGCTGCGAGTATGACTAACTTGCGAGAGTGCTTATGTGTTATAAAGTTGTAGGAGAAAAATTGAGATAAGCGGGCAAAATTTTTAATGTCAATACACGAATTAAACTAAAGGATTCTGAATATTACTTATTTCATAAGTCTGATTACACCTCCTCTTTTATACGAAAAAATTTCTTTAGCCTGTCATCTGCAAAAGGTATAAGTATTACATTTTCTCTTTTAACCCAGCCATTAAAACTGAAATCTGGTGTACAAATTATCCAAGGGTTACATGTGTATACACTTTTTCAACGATGATTTCAATCAGGGACATTAATTATTTATTTACCAACTAAATAAAAATAAGATTTTTGCTTGTTCAATCATTTTTGAAAGTGCAATAGTAAAGAAATTATTTGATTTTAGCAGCACATTTGGTTTATACAATAGTTCAGACAATTTTATCTAAATCAGCTAAGGTTCGCTGATGAATTATATAGGGTAAAATCCAAAGTTCTTTATTCATATGGTTTGCACCACGTGCCTTTGGCCCTTTTGATTAAATTAATTCCCTTAGTTGTAGATTGAAAATATAATTTATATCAAATCTGCGGATAATCCAGTCCATTTCCATCTTGGGTCTAAAATTAAGGTGTGTTTGAAAACTTGGTTGTGTAATTCTAAGAAAATGCTTAAAATTTGACTTTTTACGAAATGGGAAGGATGAAATCATCATGTTTTAAAAAGAATTTTACCGAAATCTTGCGGCAGGTACGATACAATTTGTTTCACTTGAACTTTCAACATAAACGGTGTTTCCCTATATGCGGACAAATAATGAGCAATATCTGTATTTGTATTTGAATCTTTTTTTAAGATTTTGCGTTATTTATTATAGCAATTATACTAGAATGGTTGCGCTTCCGATTTTCCGACGTAAAAGGCCGAAAGTCTTCAAAGCAGACAATGGTCTTTTGTCCATGGACAGAAGCCAAAAAAAATCTGTACAATTCACCTATATACATGTATATGCGAACAAATTGTTGATTCGACAAAGGAATGTCATTTTGGCATTTATATTAAAGAGGTATGTATACTCCAATTGTAATTGACGTCGTCTTGTAAAATAAAAATGGCCGCTATGCAAATAAGAAAAGTACCTCAAATTTTGCAAAATCATGTTATTTACTTAGAAGTGAAGTTTTGTTTTATATTTGAAAAATAAAACGTCTAGATATTGATAAAATTCACTTACAAGTAAATAATTTGATCTCTTTGAATCAGTAGCCATGTGACCTTCAATTCAACCCTTTACCAGGGTTGAGTTCAATATCGTAGCAGCTACGTAGCCGCTTCGTAGCTGCTATCAATATTTATTGGGTTGCGTTCACTATTGTAGCGGCTACACAGGGCTACGTAGATTTATGACTATTGAACGAGCAGCTAGCCTAGTTGCTAAGTAGATATTGATAGCTGGGTTGAGGTCAATATCGTAGCAGCTACGTAGCGGCTACGTTGCTGCTATCAATATTTATGTAGTAGCTAGTCTATATCTACACGTTCAATAGGCAAAATCTACGTCGCACTACGTAGCAGCTACGATTTTGAACACGACTATATCTGAAGATGTGTTACGCATGTATAAAGCTATTAAAAGGACAAAATGTCAACATTGAAAGTGAGACAAGGATGAACCGATCAAATTAAATCATCTTTGATATACAGGGTTGCGTTCAATATCGTAGCGACTACGTAGTGCTACGTAGATTTGACTATTAAACGTGTAGCTATAGACTAGTTGCTACATATATATTGATAGCAGCTACGTAGCCGCTACGATATTGAACTCAACACTACTGAACGAGTAGCTATCTTAGCTGCTATCAATATCTATGTCTATAGCAGCTAGGCTAGCTACACATTCAATAGTCATAAATCTACGTAGCACTAAGTAGCCGCTACGATATTGAACGCAACCCAGTATTTGTATTTTATCGTAGGATGCTAATTCTATGAATCAGAGGTCTGGAAAGGTATATAGAACTTAGGTATTCATTTTTATCAGAAAATATTCAGAACACTATGGAAAGAAATTATTTTACAGAATCCTCAGATCTACATATACACATTTGCCGAGTAGAACTATCTTTATGACGATATTCTATATAACAGGGTTGAGTTCAATATCGTAGCAGCTACGTAGTGCTACGTAGATTTTGACTATTGAACGTGTAGGTATATACTAGTTTCTACATAGTTATTGATAGCAGCTACGTAGCCGCTACGTAGCTGCTACGATATTGAACTCAACCCAGTCTTGATTCTGAGAACATAAGAATTAACTATAAAAATAAGTTTAACATGATACCGAATAGCATAGCTACCGATTTCCGATTTGTTGGCACAGAGGGTTACCATTTTTGTTTCTTGTAATTGTCACAGTAAAACTGGTTTATACAGTTAGCAGTTAAGTCTTCATCCATCTGGGATAGTTCCTCATCTGACTGTGACTGTTCATTATTTTCAAAATTGAATATTATGGTGTCCTCTGTCAAATTTGAGAAAACTGAACTAACTCTGGCATCACATATCTCGTGTCTGAAAACCCTTTCTGTTCCTCCATCAGCCATAGATTGTATTATGTATTGCCTAACAGCATTTTGTTCCATGAAGTGGTCTGTTATTTTATAAGATGCCCCTTTATAATCTACTCTGAGTCCAATTTTCAACGGCGATACTGTGTATCTATTCATTTTGACAGCAGACGATGAATCATCGAACATGTGCATTTACATGGGAGGTTTACTAAATGGACGGAACAGCCATAACAACGATACCGGTTGCAGCCATTTGCAGGCATTTTCATATTAAATAAGGTTTTAAAAACGACTAGAGGGCAATTATATAATGTTTTATGTCAATAACTAATAGATTTTATGTAAGCAGATAAAATATATTGAATTTTATGAAGATAAAAATGAAAACAACGAGAATGCAGATAGTCAGTTTATGCGCATGTGTCAAACATATTTTTTGTGCTGATTAGTACACAACTTTGTTTACAAAGCGTAATAGGGACGTCATATTAGAATATTCATGTATTTCCCGTGTCTGAGGCAAATATGAAGATTTGTTCACACAAGAAAAATCATATTTGAAGAGGGCATTACCCGAGGATAATATGACTTTTCGAGGGTGGACAAATCTGCATATCTTATGAAGCCAAGAGAAATGATTCTTTGTATTCCACTGCCTATACCTTTTTTTGCTTCTGAAAGTAAAATTTGCATAATCTGTTTAAAGGGAAATCACACTATTTATACTACTAATAATAAATCATTGAAATTTTGCATGTAGACTGATCATACTTATTACAATATTTTAGGCGAAAAAAAAATTGGGGTCACCGATGTTATTTTCGAGATATGACGTCATCAAAAAGTAAAAAATCGCGTTATACGGAAATATAGAAATAGCGCTCTAATTTGCTAATTGAAGGCAAAATAATTGAAAAACGATATTTTACTGGTAAAACTAAAACAGTCAATTGTAACTTTTACCTGATACACATTTATTTTTCTCAGTTTCCTTATTTTTCAAGGCCTTTGAACATTTCCCGCCGTTTTTAATTTCGATTTATTATAGATTTTTCTTGAAATAAAAAAAAGCTACTAATGTTTTTTCCTTCAAACTTCTGCATAAGTTGCAGCTTCAGGGGAGATTTTAAAACCATAAATTAAAATGGGGGGTCACCGATGTTTTAAATCCGCTAAAACGGAAAAAATCTTATTATCGATTTTTGGCGGGAACTATAACTAACGTTATAGAACGACGTTGCTAGCATAGGAGCATTTCTAGCAATGCTTGGAATCTATCGAAACGTTAAACATTAAATACAGTAACAGTTTATTATTTATAAAGTAATTGTCAAAGTTGAAGTCATCTACATTTTTTAATTGCATTCGTTGTATAGGGAAAACGATTGTCTGCCGTATTAAAGAAATAATTTACGGCCTGCAGATAAAGAATCTTCTACTTCGGAAGACTGATGGTCTCCGGACTGAAAGTAACACGTTCCATTTAGACTACAAACAGAATAAATTCACTAACTTGTATATTCGCACCGTGAAGATAAAACCTGATATGCCGTGTTTAAAAATCCACAGACTCGGCACTTTAAAAAAAAAGCCCTTAATGACACCATTTTCGGAAGAAATTTGAAATTAGTTAACTTTTCCGTAATTACACAACGCTCATTATATATAAATATATATATATATATATAAATATATATGTATATAATCGAACCAAATTAAGTTCGACTTCCAGGTAAAATTTGAGTTCGAGTTTTATTTTGATTTCGAACATTTATTCCAGTAAGATTTTTAGTCAAAGCTAGAGTTACACTTAGAAACTTCCGAGTTATACTGTTAGACAGAGTAAAAATTCTGGAAAGAGTACATACACATTTTGAGATCCGATGAAATTAAGAGTAAGAAATATTGCAGTTTCTATTTTCTGTTGGTGCAACTCTCTTTCTTTAAATGTATATTCTTTTATCACATTTATCTTTCATTATGGTATATGTACTTTTTTTTGGCCAATACTGATCAAAAATTACATTAGATGTATGTTTGATCATAATACTTTATTCTGATTGGCTAACAGCACATCATGTGTTATTCCGTAAGCAATTGCATCACTCATTAAAACTTTTTATTCATGATAACACGTGGTCCCACAATAAAGTGCACAGGTGAATTAAATAAAAACAATTTAAAATTCGTTTTTTTCTTAATTATAGCTAAAAAATGTAATTATAAGTATTGAATGCTTCTTTTTGTAACTTCATAGGGTTGTAAAAGCGTTGACCGTGCGCACATACAAAATGTACTTCGGTCAACGCTTTTACATCCCAATGAATTTACAAAAAGAAGCATTCAATTCTTAAATGATAGTTGATTTGAAAATAACTGATTGAATCGGTGTGTCAATACAAGCACTCTCTGCTATATCATTTTGGCTTTTTTTTTTAAAGAACCAAAGAATGAGAGGTTAATCAGCTACCTTTGTATTAAAAAACTAGTTGTCCTTTTCAGTCAAGGTCGGAATCCGACAATCTGACTGTATCACTGTCGACAGGCAAGTGATCACATGTGTGATCTGAACTAGCATTACTAGTTGTTTTTTTCATTGTTTTCATGAATTTTGCAAAATTTTCAGTGGCAAATATTACATGATCATCAGCACAAAACTTTTGTCTATATGAGTGGAATATTCCTTCACCAGACGGGCCATTAATGTGTTGGTTACAGTTAAGCAGTCCTCTGTGAGACATATAACTCTACATAAATACATGTGTGTGTGTGTGTTGAAAATTTCTCTTGATGGAGACTTTTAAAGCCAAATGTATAGTACGTGTTAAATTTTTATACGCCCGTTTACGGGACGTACATGTATTATGGTATACCGTTGTCCGTCTGTCCGTCCGTCCGTCCGTCCGTCGTCAACATGTCGGACGCTTCAACCAATTTGTATAAAACTTTGGTGAGTTTTTTGTATCTATTGACGTGAGCTTCCTTTCGTCTTTTATGAATTTTAGATTTTATGTTTCCGAGTTATAGGGTTTTACTATTAAAAAAAGTTTTTTTTTATATGATATTGAGAAGTAATGAATTTCTCTGAAATCTTACCACAAGGTTTCATATCACAAATTGAGGTTGGGGGTACATGTAATTGCTCCAAACGTTCAGGAATTAGGGTTCAAAAACAAGCATTTTACTAGTTCTACTATTTTACACTAACTTGTGTTTGAGTGTATGGATCTATCTAAAATTGTACTACAAGGTTCCACACCACAAAGGGACGGCTGGGATTGAGTTTTGGGGATAATTACTACAAGAGGAATTGGGGGGGGGGGGGGAGGGTCATAATTTTTTTTTAATATATCAAGAGTAAATCTCCAATTACACAAAAGTTTTTTTTAAAGACCTTTGACCATATCTATTTTGTGTCAGAAACCTATATTATGTCAAAAATTTGATAACAGTCCAAATTCAGTATATATATATCAAGCTTGGATATTGTGTCAAATAGCACTTCACACATACTTTACGTCCAGTGGCAAGTTTAATCCATACATGTATTCAGAACTAAAACATATTAATTTTTACCCTGATTTGTATTAGCCCGACAGGCTGCGCCGGATAAATATAAGTGAAATGAGATTTTTGATGAATTATTTATACACAATACATGTAGTATAGAAAACTATAGTTATGACGTTTCATGTATGTGATATGAGAAAACTGTCGAAACTCATTGTTCCTATTTACAACCCTCTGTTGGACTGAAACTACAGATTCCGGAAGGTGTACGCTTCTCTTGGTCTATTTGTACCCCCCCCCCCCGAAAATATACCATGAACTCTACATACCGCATCGCGACAATACGCTGCCAAAGAAAAGTATTTGTCACCGACTTCGTTTTCGAGAAAATTGTTCGAGAGGATACTAAATTATATTGAATATGCTATGAATTTCCATCGTTCTTTGTGTTGATTATTCATGGTGATTAGGTGTTTTGTATTGATATGTTCCTTTCATCATAAGGGTCTGGATAGAGGGTCATTCATTTAAGAATTGAATGCTTCTTTTTGTAAATTTATTGGGGTGTAAAAGCGTTGACCGAAGTACATTTTGTATGAAGCGCTTCATACTAAAAATGTACGCACGGTCAACGCTTTTACAACCCTATAAAGTTACAAAAAGAAGCATTCAATACTTATAATTACATTTTTTAGCTATGATCATGAAAACACGAATTTTATATATTTTATTATTTAATTCACCTGTGCACTTTATTGTTGGAGCACGTGTTATCATGAATGAAAAGTTGTATTGAGCAATGCAACTGCTTACGGAATAACACGTGATGTGCAGTTAGCCAATCAGAATAACATATTATAATGAAACAAACATCTAATGTAATTATTTATTAATATTTATTTTGTGTTACCAATATTTTTTATTCTTTATATTTAAGCTTCATTCTCTAATCTTCTGTATTTTGCCTTTTATTCTGCAGTATTTGCCCATTATTCTGTATTCCGTAAATTTACCCCAATACAATCAGACCCTCTTTTATGGACACGTATTTTTAATTTAATTATAACAGTTGTAAAAAATATGAAATGTTCATTATCATTTCTCCTGCTTTAGTGGAACGTTCACTCGAGCGGCTCGCTATTTTTTAAAAATTAACAACCTTTACGACGGGCACGAAAACGGCGACGTCATAATACAGTTACGACACTATAGCGGCGCCGAGAGCGATGCGTATAAACAATAGTGTGATTTCCCTTTAAATAAACACACAACGTACACAATGTTACTCAGTACCGATTTAAACTTAACGAAATATTTATTCTTTCTAATTGTTTTTAGATTTGAAATGATTTTTAAAACGTTTTTTTTTTATTATTAATATGAGGCAGGCATTACCTGTGAATGGGGACGAAGTTTGTTAAAAAAAAATTTTTTTTGTATTTTAAATATTTGTTAAAAAAAAGATACAGAAATACCGTAACGTTTCCGATTTTGGTTCTGTTGTTAGGGATTTTACTTGTGACGTTATTTAAGTTATGACGTCATGTTCAATGTAAACAAAGAAACGCAATGCATCAGGTAGGCCTAACGTTTATTCATACCAAAGACAAAGAATGATTAAAAATGAAATATTGGTATTGTGTTCCTTGAGTTCCTATATTTTACTAGACTAATCAAAGTCTCACGACAACAAGACCGGAAGAAGGAAGTAGAGTTATGTGTTCTGCGCAGATCCGGAAATTAAAAAACACGACAAAAAAATTTGAACGATTTTGAGTTCATTAGGCAGCAACCATTTGATTTTCTGGGGGGGGGGGGGGGGGGGGGCTATGGTTTTTTTTGGAAAAAAAAGTTTGTTTCCAGTTTTTGGAGAAAAAAATAATTTGTTTTTGATTCTGAGAAAAAAAAATTGTTTGCTACACCCTCAGCTGCCACTATATGTAATGCTAAAATTGAAAGAAAAAAATTGTTTTCGAAAAAAAAAAACATAGCCCCCCCCCCAGAAAATCAAATGGTTGCTGCCTTAGTACAATGAAAAATTCGGGAAATTTTCCCGATTTTTTTTTTTTTTTTTTTTTATTGAATTTTCTACTGTAATAGGGGACTTCGTCCCCATATTATCGATACGGCGAAAAGCCTGGCCAGCTCAGAGAACACATTTGTTTTCAAACTTAGCCAGAAAAAAAATGTCGTTTAATTCCTGACAAAAATTGTTAAAACATTTATTGGTTATTAATCTGGAAAATCACAAGCTTTTATCGAATTTGACCGTTTGAAATTTTCAAAATCTTTACACAAGTTGGCTAACAAGGCACTCGAAAAAGTATAATTTTGGGACAAAATTAATTTTCCCCTTACAAAACCTTCTACAGACATATTTGCATTCTTTTTATGTGTAATTGTCAAAGGTGAACTGTCCCAATAATAATTATAATAAATTTGATAAGGACAAACAGTAATATGGGGACGAAGTCCCCAATTACGGTAGAAAAATCAATAAAAAAAAAAAAAAAAAAAAATCGGGAAAATTTCCCGAATTTTTCATTCTACTAATGAACTCAAAATCGTTAACTTTTTTTTTCAGATCTAGTTCCTCTTCCGGTTTTCCCCGCATTTGCGCAGAAATCTGTCTTGTTGGCATGAGACTTTGAAAAGAAAATTATATGCATCAGTCTAGTAAAATATAAAATTGGAACTCAATACAATTTCATTTTTAATAATTGTTTGATTTGAAAAAAACGTTACCTGATGGAAGCGTTTCTTTTGTTTACATTGAGTATGACGTCATAACTTAAACAACGTCACAGCTAAATCCCTAACCACAGAACCGAAATCGGGAACGTTACGTTATTTCCGTTTCCTTTATTAACATGTTTGAGGTAAAAAAAAAAAAAAAACATACAGACTTCGTCCCCATTCACAGGTTATGCCTGCCTCATATTATTCAGTATGGGACGAGTACCCTTGGGGTGAATAGACATAATTTTTTACACAACTATAATTATATTGGTTTCTCTCCCCAGACTACAAAGTGCCCCTTTCATCAATATCAAACGCTATCAGAATTCATTGCTTTGACAGTCTGTCACTATCTCAGTACTATCTTTGTGTAAATGTAGATTATATATAAGCATATTAAGCTTGTTCTAGGATTGATGTTCAGATCAAATCTTCTAGAACAGTGCCTTTTATATTGAAAAAAAAACAACATTTTATCTTTTCCATTTGTCAATGTTTGTTCAAATCGGATTTCCAAAAACTTCCATAATTTTTTTAAATGATGCCACAAGACACTTTAGCCAGTATAGTTGCTCCAGAACTCCTCAGACTCAGTTCCTTGGTGTTTTTTTTTAAGCAATTCATGTATGAATGGTAATTTTCTACCTTTTCATCTACATCATTTAAAAGGATCGTTAGTTAAATCACGGTGGGTATGGTTGTCCTGTGAGAGAACGTTCTGTGCTGGTGATTCGGTCCTGATAGGTGCTGATGATCAATGAAAAAATGTAAACAAAGACGAAAATGATGATTTTTGACGTTTTCACTCATAAAAAATGGAAGAAAACAGTTGAGATTTTTCAATTTTGTTTCTTATGGGTTCATATGTAAACCATTAAAAAGTTGACCCTCTTATCTGTTTCAGTAAGCGTAACACAAAAATGCTCATTTTCAGAAAATCTAGACCTGAAAAAATAAAACAAAAATGCTCATAGAGTCCGCTTTCTATACCGCAATCCACACGACAAAACTATTTTGTGAAAAAAACATTGCAATTTATTAAAATTTAGCATTTTCTCAATTTATTCATGTCCTAGCTGATACTGTGCTGGTGGGTCCTGTCATTGTGTTGGTGGGTCCTGATACGGTGCTGGTGATTTTGGACAAGAAGTTGGTCATATTTGAAACAAATGTTACAAAATCAATAAAATTGGGCAGATAATTGTTGTCAATAGGATCTATGACTCCTATTTTAGCTCTTGTGCATCCATTTGGCTGTTTAATATGTGTTTTAAAATGATCGTAAATTGTATTACATAATTACATAAAAGGGCAACACCTTTCGTCCAATATCAGATAACAATATATAGTATCTAAAATAAGAATACTTTTATTAAGATATTGAATGCCCCTTACATTGATGCTTCAACAATGATCAAAGCATATGCCGCATAGACATGTTTGTTAGCGCTCCGCATATATTTATAGAAGAGCTGTAAATTCTAAAAAAAAATTCTTGTTGTCGTAGATGGTTAAAATGAATCCTCAACAAAATCTCAATAACTTTGTTGGAACAAATAAAGGCTTTAAATCAAATTTTCGGGAGGCATGTTAGCTGTTCGTATGCTGTTGCACCTGACACACGGAAACTTTCACATTTCCATCTTCTTTTCTGAAATATTTTTCCCAGCTCATACTTTACAGGATTGTTATCCTAGTAAAAGGTGTAACCAATGAATTGAACACAAGTTAACAATTCCACAATACTATATAATTCATTTTATGTGTCAATTTGTTCGAAAAAGTCGAAAAGAAGAGAGTTTTTTAATGTCATGATTATAATTTATCTGTCGCTTTCTAGATCTATGCTTAGCATTTATTTCAGATGGCACGGACTCCTCACCATGGTGACCCTGTTGCCTTTCATAGCTTTATCCGTATACATATATTAATAGATAAACAAAAGGCTGCAACTGGTATTTTTGTATTTAAAATGATTCGTTGTAACTAGAATATTTGTGGTGAATGGAAACTGTGAGGGTCAAAATCTTAAATTGCTTATAAATGTTGCTGGACCCAGTTTCGTTATCTGATCTGAATTTTCTGAAATGTGCAAGGTAGATAGACATTGGCCTTTTGATTTTTTTACTCGGTAGGTTTTGCCCTAATTGTTTGAACTTTTGCAATATTAAAGCCGATTTCAATGAGTGTGTAGACAAAGGGAATATCTTTGGTTATCTTGCTTGCTGAACAGAAAAGTCATTGTTAGGTTATGTAAACTTTACGAGTAGACTAGTCCGACAAAGGACACATCTTTCTGTATGTAGGACCAGGCTACTTCGAAAGGAGGGTAGTATACCTTACCTAACAATGAATTCACGGTTTAGCTAACAAGCAAGCTAACCAAAGATATTACCTTTGCCTACATACTCAATGGAATCGGCTGTAACTAAAAACTCGAATACATTTTAACAGACAGTGGTCATATTTGCTGATGAATATTGTTTTTCCTAGATTCACTCTTGAAAAATCATTTGGTATCATTTGGTCCAGTAATTTCAGAAAAGATCTTTTTGTAATTGCGGACGCCAAGACAATACATGAACCTCACACGACCCCTCGACACAGGTGAGCTTATATATGAGCATATAGCGATTCGGGTTGATAACCAGTTGAAAGTAAGCAAGTTTTTTGTGTGTGTAGATTTGTATTGTTTTAAACTGTTATGACCTTTTTAAGTTAAGTGTAGGTGTTTAATCTAAGAATTTCTTTTTTGTAAACTTATATACTTGTTTTATACTCAATTGGTAGTATGAAGCTACGAGATATTTGAAATATTTGAAATTGAAGGCACAAATAACAAAGCAAACGGTAGTTTCAAATACTTTTAAATAGATATTATTAATGTACCCTTGTGTTGATCCCATGCTATAAACATAACAAAAATCTCTGTACAAAGGTTATCTCGTCTTCATTCTCTGACATATTCTAGTCTGCCCTTTCATAAAATAGTGATTTTTTTTTAGTGTTCTATCGAACTTTCGAAAAAAAATACCTGATAACCGTTCAGACCAAAAAATTATGTTGAAAAAATCTTACAGATACAGCAAGTGATTCTTAATAGCTATAAGATACATTTTTCTTTTAAAATACAACTTTTAAATCTTACGAGAAACTATTCCAAGCTTAAAACTTTCACTGTAACCTCGCTCTAACTTATCCCCCATCCCCTCCAAAAAAAACAACAAACAAACCCGCAATACTATTGTCATTCTTATAGTCAGCACTAAATTGTTCACAAACAAATGTGTTTTAAGCTGCTAAAGACATATGATTCAAACGCTCAGAAAGTCCTTTGTTCTATATTTTTGCTCTCCATTTTTATGCAAAACCTTTTACATTTTTATTTTATGGGTTATTGTTGAAGGTCGTACGATGACGTATGGTTGTTAACATATACTTCCTTTGGTTTATTATGGAAATTTGTCCATTGACAACAAACATACCACATCATCTACTTTATATAAGTATTGTATAAATTACAACGTATTTTGGTGATCTTGCAAAATGATCGTAATCCCGAAAATCGTAAACATATTTTCTTATCTTAAAAGGGGGCAAGAAGGGTTCCATTAACAGGCCAATAAATAAGATTACAGTTAATTTAAAAAAAATAATAAAAAAATAGGGCTATTTTTTCTCTCATAATAACAGTAAACAGATTCACAACAATGTCAATTTCAAGAAAGCAGACAACAGTTAATTAGTCAATAACAGTATCAATGATCTTGAATATGTGCCATTTTTAACTAAAATATAAAGGCACAGAACCAGGACATAGGAGCACAGAACCAGGACCGTTTTTCTTATCACCAGCACAGCGTCAGGACAATTCCGTTTAAGGAACTAGCACGACTTTTGCAATATAATATTGTTATAATATACTTTGCATGGTACTTGACAAATCAGAGAAAAATTAAGCAACAAAACAGTCGTTTTATTGCCGTCCTGATACAATGTAAACAAACCCGCCAGCACAGAATCAGGACCCACCAGCACCTGACAGGACCAAATCACCAGCACAGAACGTTCTCTCGCAGGACAACCATACCCACCGTGTAAATGCATGTACAGTTTACTAGATCTGTTTGCATCATATCTATGTGCATTCTCACAATCAAATGTAAACAACATAATTCTAATATGCGTGCTTCTTTCTCTTTATGAATAAAAAGTAAAATCACAAAAATACTGAACTCAGAGGAAAATCAATTTGAAAAGTCCATAATCACATGGCAAAATCAAAAAACAAAACGCATCAAAAACGAATGGACAAGAACTGTCATATTCCTGACTTGGTACAGGCATTTTCAAATGTAGAAAATGGTGGATTAAACCTGGTTCTATAGCGCTAACCCTCTCACTTTAATAACAGTCTCATCAAATTCCGCTACATTTACATGATGCGTTAAATAAACAGTCACAATTAATAAAATAGTCAAAATATGGGTACATCAGTCATCATCGTATAACAACTTAACAGGACACAAAAACATCTACTATCTACGAACACATGGATTGATTTGAGTGTCTGACGTCAGAAAAATTATATACGTCACATAAATTTGTCGTTCAATGTGCATACAATAGTTATCAAAAGTACCAGGATTATAAACAATTTTAAAATTTACATAGGCAATGTACGCATACAGGGTTAAAAAATCAAAAGTATGTAAGAATAAATTACAGAAATAGACCAGATTCAAACCAGTCCAAAAGTTATACATAGAATTTATGAGAATCCAAAACTTTTAAAAGGGAACAATTTAACAAAATAAACCCATGCTCTAAATCCAATATTTTTTTTTGGCACATGCGGATATTGACTACTGCAGAATAATGAATTTTATCAAATTGGCATGCATTTAATATATTTCGTTAACTTAATTAAAACACTTCCAAACTATTAAAGGACGCACATGTTATTTCTAATTCATTTATTATGACTGTAATGTGTTGCATTCCGAAATTGACATATTTGAACTTAATTTTAATGTGCGTATTGTTATGCGTTGAAGGCAAACGCCTGAATCTGACAGATAGAGGTCAATTTGTCGACAAAAAAAGAACCCGTATGTAAAATGTTTACGCCCACAAACAGCGCCACCTATAATTTTTTCTTCGTCGTCTTTGAGCACGATGCTCCGTTCTTTAAGGAATTAACACTTTAAATTAACTGAAACATACAATAGTAAGTATAGAAAACATATTTGAATATATATATTTCCATGATAAACTATGTATGATATGCTGGCAATATGCGCAATGTTCTTTAATTCTACATTGAAAATGAGTTTGTTCCGTATTTAAAAATGGCGGATTTCAATGTTTACATTTTTTCATGTAATAATAATCTGACAGAATTTGATATCCAATCATTTATTAGCAATTTTATAATTGTTTTCTGAAGATCATCCAATTAAATTTACCGTTATAAAGTGGCTACACGTTACCAGCCTTCGTTACATAACCACGTTGTTTTTGAAGAGGACTCCTCACGGAAGGTTGTATTAGCAATTTTCTTCAGAAAAACACTCATTTTTGTTTGTAATATCGCCATATATTAAGCTCTTGTAACACCACACACACACTTATAACATCTACGAAGTATCCAGACGTGTTTGTTGTCAATTTAAACACAGATCTGTGTAAATTCAACCGATTTAGGTCCTTGTTTATCAGTTTCCAATACACACAGCCATCCATTTTAAGTCAGCATGTACATGTATTTTCATACGTTATTGTCCCTGTACACTTAGCATTACCTTATTTTTTAATTGTAACGGGCATTAGATTGATTGATAAATTGATTGTTAACAGTTGGACAATGCCACATATCACTAATTGTAGCTTGGTACATAGTGGAAGGGAGCCAGGTCCCTGTAAACTTTGTGGCACACATGATCTCACGAAGCGCTATGTTCATATGTGTCAGAAAAAGGATAGACTACCTGCATATTATGAATATGTAAAGGAACATCATTCTATAGAAGATGATGATTGCATTTGCAGGAAATGTGATGCAAAGTTAACAGCAAAGTTAACAAGGGACAGTCGTCTCGTGAGTGATGATTTTACACCCCCTACTAAACGCAGAAGTCTAGAACTCTGTGATAGTGCTAGTAATGCACCAGATTTTTCTGGATCTATTTCAGGTTCATGTTCCACTTTAAGTGATTGTGCAAGTGTTGCACAAGATCCATGTGTTTCTATTTCAGGTTCATGTTTCCTTTCAGCTTTACATTGTGATATATCATGTAGGGTTGCTTCAGTTGAGCCCCACAAGTTTAAGAATTGCTTTAAACTTTGGGACTCATCTAAGCAACCCCTTCCCCATTCCATTGATACTAAGGTTACATTATGTGAGCATCATTATAGAGAGTATCAGAAATGTGTTTATGATATTAACTGTTGTATATGTGACAAGTCTTTGAAATATTCTAAAAAGTTTGTTAATATATCTCCAGATAAACATGACCATTTCAACCTGTACATTATAGAAGAATTAAATGTTGAAAAAGAAATAGATTTTGAAAGCATGATAGTATGTTTGAGTTGCTATAGATCATACAACTTGTTTTCAAAATCTACTAATTTCACATTAATTCATGCACAGTCTGATGGATTTTTAGTTGATTGTTTACAGGAGTTTGATGAGATTGATATTAAATCAGTGGACGTCACAAACATTGATTTATTTTGTTTCAGGATGATTCTGGCAGAAGTTGTAAACAAATTTTTGACATATAAACCACTTTTACTTCAGTCTTTGTACTCAGAATATTGTGGACATGTCTCAAAATTGTGCAACACTTTGAACATTTCATTAAATGTTGATAGTGAAAATAGAGCTAGGCATGATATTAGGTGGATTTTTAAAATGCTTAAGTCATGCCTAGGATCTGCACTTCACTATTGGGTGCCAGAGGGTTTGAAGACAGGTAGGATGGTATATAGAGTAGGTACAGACTTCATGCGCTGTGCACATTCACAGCTTCATGGTCATAAAAAGAGTATTGATGAACTTCAAGCTGTGAATAAGGCCTTGCAGATTAAACTTGATGACTTGTCAGAAAGTTTACAGGCAATGAAGAAGATTGAATGTCTTGATGAAACATTAAAAATCACTAGACAGTGTATTAAATCATATGTTTCTTCAAGTGTTAATTCTTCTGAACTACCTGATATTAGATGCTTTGATGTGCATGATGAGATACGGAAGCTTGACCCTGTTCTTTGGAATTTCATTTATAGACTTACTGCAAATGAAATTGAGGAGAAAGAATTGCGCAGAGATGTGTTTAATTCATGGGAAAACAGCTATTTGGGCATAGATGATTCATGTTTGAGATTATTTCCTAGGCTTTTTATTGCTAGCTGCATTTTTAATGCTCAAAGTTCTAAATGTGGTCAACCCCTTCATTTGCTTCTAAGTGATGTCTTGGACAAATACAGTGGTTCTTCTACAGAACTTTTAGCAATAAGCAATCGACTAGGTGCAACTGTTTCGAAAGAGTCGTTGAGGCGTTTTATTAGTAGTAGGTGCATTCAGCTTGATAAAGAACCTAATTTGTTAAGTTCAGACAGTTTCACTGTTGCATCTTTTGACAATTTGGATAAAAACCAAAAGTATGCTATAGTTGGGACAGGAGCAAACAAATCAGGTTTTCATGGCACGACTATTCAAGCAGTTACACCTAAGCCGAGTGTTAAGCATGATTTTACGTATGTTCCAAAGCCATCTGAGTCTGGTGATCCAGATCAGAGTGCTTCGGATACATGTGTAAAATCAGTATCTAGGAGTATTCCATCTGATTTGATTAAGGCCTTAAGGGAACCTGGAGACAACATTGGTGAACCTTCAAATATTAAAGTAAATAGGTTTACTCGGTTATCTTTAGATGATTTTTCCATATCTGAGGTAGAGAAAGTTGCGTGGGATAAACACGTGTCAGATTTGTCTGCGTACTGTTTCTCTAAATCAGTGTTGAAAACAAATCATATTGTAGTTCCCGGACTTAAGGCTTATTTAGCATATGACTGCAGCCAGACAGAGGTTTCTGAGTTTCACTCAATTGCAGTTTTGGATGAAACCGCCGACTCCAAAGCTACGGTTGAGTTGACACTCAATATTTTGTATGGTAAGTTCCAGGTTGGAACTAAGATCAACTATTTAGTTGTAGTTGGTGATGGCAAGTCTTACGATATTCTTATTAAGCTGAAATCAGAATATGGTAATGCACTAGATTGGGTTTTGCCATACCCTGGAGATTGGCATATTCTGAAAAACCTGCTACCAGTGTTTATGAAAATTTACTATGATGCCGGTCTAAAAGAACTAGCTGTGAAGTTTCATCACGGGGCCACTCTGAAGGTGTTGACAGAGTGCACTAGATTTCCCATGACCCATCGGTTTTTATCACATGTTTGGGAAGCCATGTTCCGATATCAGGTAGAGTCTTTCATGAGGTCACACAGGTCACCGGGTGTTGCTTGTTTTGATAATGATTTTCAGAAAATCATTTCTGTCATTTTGGAAAGTGCTGACATTACAGTCGGTAGAGACTGTAATGGGAATCTTGAAGGTGATATTCAAGATTTCAAGGTTTGGTCTTCTGTTTTGGAACAGAAGGATAGATTTTCTATGATGTTGCAAGGTGTACAAGTCGAATTTGATGAATGGCGTAAGCTATCAAGTGAAAAAAGCGAGACATTTCGTTTTTGGGATACTTTTATTCATGTAGACTTTATGGCATACCTAGGTCTATACCTTGCCATTAGGGAACAAAATTGGGATTTACGAAATGCCTCGCTGAAGAACTTGGCTTGCCTTTTCACTGCTTTCGACAGGCATAATTACATGCGTATGATTCCTTATCACTTTGCTGACCTACTTACATTCCCTGTTGATGTCATACACCATTTTAAGGCTGGTTGCTTTGCAGTGTCTTTGTCTGGGGATAATTTTTTTTCAGTGGCTCTTGATGAAGCTCATGAGATGGAGATCAACCTAAAGACCAAAAAGGCAATAAACACCTTCAGTTTGCCTTCATTGACTGCCATGACATATTATCTGCCTTACAGAGCTGAATCATTGCATAATCTGAAGGTGCAGTTAGATATTGAAAGTGGTCAGTCAGGTAAACGCAAAGAATTGTCTAAGTCTTACATTCATAGTGAAGAGCAGACGATTTTCCAATATGTGGAAAATTTGAAGGTTTCCTCACTATTTGTTGACGATTTGGTAGGTGGTCTTCATCACATATTTACACACACCACAGCTTCTAGTGACCAGGCAGATTCCCTTTTGAGGTACAGGTACTATGGTAGTGAGGACATGAATAATTATATTCAGTGTTTCTTGATCAGGGTCCCAGATATTTCAGTTAAGCAGCCACATAGGAAAAGGCGAAACCTTAAAACCTTTTCTTCTCCTAAGGTCACTGTTCATAAGCAGAAGAAGGAGATCAAGGATAACAAGACTGTGATCTCTTGTTTACGCAAGCAAATAGCTTTTTCAAAACTCTCCTCAGAACCAGTTTCTGATCTGGATCAGTTTTTGGCTTTGCCTAGAGCTATTTGTGATGCGGAAGGCATTCCCATGAAAGGTCAGAAGTCATTGTCCCTTCATCATTTTAAGTCACGCTATCCTGATGCATTCCTTTCTGCTTTACCCACAGAGGCAGGACTTACTGCAGTTATACTGGAAGGCATGTTTATGATTAACTCCAACCCAGCCCCTCAGCATAAGAACTTTGGAGATTACGCTAAGTTTATATTTGACAGGTGGATTGTTAGGTCATATAAGCAGTTTTCTGCTTCAGAAATCCATGTTGTGTTTGATCACCCAAACAGGCATGGTTGTAGTCCGAAGGATGTGGAGAGGTCACGAAGAGATAGTAGTGTTCAGACGTCTGATCCTACTGTGTTGAGTTCAGTAATACATACAGGTCTTTCGCTGCCTTCCAGTTGGAGGTCTTTTCTAGCCAACCGTGAAAACAAGAGAAACTTGGTGAATTTTTTGTCCTATGAACTTTTAAGACTAGCATCGCCATTTTTCATAGAAGGTTCGTGTACTGTCATTACAGCTGGTGGTTTTGATGACGACAACCATGACAAAGCACTTGGAATCTCTTGTCTTCACGTTGGCATTGTAGAGTTTGCACAGCTGTCTGGGAATCATGAAGAAGGTGATACACGGGTTTGGTTACATGCGTCTCAGGCAGCTGCCAGTAGAGTAGTTATTTATAGTCCAGATACAGACACCTTTTTCATTGGTCTCCCTATTGTCAAGTCTCTAAAGAAGTCTGTTTTTGTACAGACTAAAGAGACTCCCTATGAGAAGACTTTTATAGACATGATGAGCTTCGTTTCACTTCTTTCTCATGACCTCTCACTGCAAGGTATACATCATATTGAATCGTGCATTCAGATGTTATATATTTGCAGTGGGTGTGATTTTGTGTCATTCTTCCATGGTTGTGGTAAGAAAGCATTTTTAGATGGCTTTTACCAGAATGCACAGTTTATTGCAGGTGATTTGAACCTTTCCACACACGATGAAACAGGGCTATGTTCATTTTATAGATTGGTAGCATCAGTATATTTTGCTAAACATAGACCTGCTTTTCGGCCATCTGCTTCTATTAGTGAATTATATAACACTATTGAACTGGGTGACGGATTAGAAAGTCACACAGCATTGGTTAAGATTATACGTGAGCATATGTGGGAGCGTATACAATCTGAGGATAATATGCTCCCCAATTCAGATGCTTTACAGCTTCATTGGGATAGAAGTTGTTGGGTTGCCAAGTACTGGAAGCAAGCATTTGACAATTCTATGCATTTAGAACCCATAGACAAATCTGGTTGGATTATTAAAAACACAACTGTATCTGTAGTTTGGGATTCTGATGTAAACATAGATAAAGTGGAGAAAACTATTAAGTGGTACACCAAGGGTTGCTCTTGCAAAAGTGGCTGTACCACTAATAGATGCAGTTGTAAGAAGTCTGGTTTTAGTGTTGGTGGTTATTGTGGTCCAGGTTGTAAGTGAATTAGAATGTTTTTCTGATACTGAGTTAGATGCTTGTAGCGATATTGATTCTGATTCAAATTCTGATGAAGGTGAGGATGAAGTGCAAATTGCCCCTTCTCACCCATCAGAAGAGTTTCAGCAATATTGGGATACATTTGGATTTTTAACAGGTGAACTAGTACCAGATCTGTAAATCTGCCGAGTATTTGTTCTCACCTTACAATTGATATTCATTTTGTTTAAAAACCCTTCCAATACAACCATGCCCTGCTGTTTTTATATAACACTTTCATTTTTAAGTTTAGTCCATTTTCCTAGCACGATTTGGTCTATTGACGCCTTCCAGTCCGTTAAAGAATGTATTGATTGATGTTTAACACCACTTTAATTACTTTTCGACAGAGGACTTTTTATGGCCGTCTTTTCTGGTTCGTACAGGAACCTGCAGAGAACCACTGATATTCAGAGTCAATTAAGTATATATGTTGTCCATGAAAAAAAGATGAAGCATACTGTCAGGTGTTTTTTGCAAGTTACATTACAGTTTGATATCAGTAACGTTTCTGTCAAGTTTAAAAAATTAGTCCTATTCTGTATTCAATAATTTCTAATGAAGTGACTTCCTTGGAAAAAGTGTTTATAATGTTGCAATTGTGAAAGATACACAATTATTAGAGTTTCAAAGGCTTATATCTTATGTATCAAGTTGGGAAAATGAGCTTATTTCTATTACTATTCCAATTATAACAGACTTCTTGCATGTATTGGTGACCCTATTTACTTCTAAATTTTATACATATTAAATAGGAGATAAGGTATGAATGCCAACAAGACAGCTATCCTTGTGCAGTGGATTTAAGCAACTATCAGTGTAAGAATGTCCTTCAACAATGAGCAAAGCCCCATCTGTTCTATCATTCTTATTCATTTGTTTAATAACTCCATTCACCTATCCCCTATATCCACTCCATTTACCTATTCCCTACTCCACCCAACCCTTATTTAAGTACGCAGCAAGGTTTGGTTGTATCTGTTGTGTTTTTAATATGGATGATATGTAACGGCTGTATGGTGTGTTTCTGTTAGTTCCATTGTATCAATATGTATGTAACAGATAATACAGTAAAAATTGAAATACACTAGAATCCAGAATCCCCTAAGTACAAATGTCAAATCAAATATCTATCATAATGATTCATTTTTAACAACTACAATGTTTGAAATTGACAGAGATTAAGGACCAAAAATCGATGATCTTTAATATATATAATAACCAGAGACAGTATTCCACATAAAAAAACTTGGTATAAAGCCATGATAGCCAGTGAGACAGTATTCCACCAACAAAGATAAATCCCTATGTGGTATATATATTATAGCCATTGAGACATCACTCCATCAATAGAAATAAGATGATTTTGTATATTAACCAGTGAGACAGTATTCCACCAACAAAGATAAATCCCTATGTGGTATATGTATAGCCATTGAGACAGCACTCCATCAATAGAAATAAGATGATTTTGTATATTAACCAGTGAGACAGTATTCCACCGACAAAGATAAATCCCTATGTGGTATATATATAGCCATTGAGACAGCACTCCATCAATAGAAATAAGATGATTTTGTATATTAACCAGTGAGACAGTATTCCACCGACAAAGATAAATCCCTATGTGGTATATATATAGCCATTGAGACAGCACTCCATCAATAGAAATAAGATGATTTTGTATATTAACCAGTGAGACAGTATTCCACCGACAAAGATAAATCCCTATGTGGTATATATATAGCCATTGAGACAGCACTCCATCAATAGAAATAAGATGATTTTGTATATTAACCAGTGAGACAGTATTCCACCGACAAAGATAAATCCCTATGTGGTATATATATAGCCATTGAGACAGCACTCCATCAATAGAAATAAGATGATTTTGTATATTAACCAGTGAGACAGTATTCCACCGACAAAGATAAATCCCTATGTGGTATATATATATAGCCAGTGAGACAGCAGCCCACTAATTTGTGCGAAGAGGATTCTAAACCCTAATGAATTTCAATTAGTACGGTAGCATTCTGTATATCCAGTACTTGCAACCACCTTTAAAATGAGTTTATTGAATTATGGCCAAAACCCCCTTATAAGTAATGGTTTTAGATTAATGTAAATGATGGAACATGACTAGTTTTTGGACACATTGACAAGGGGTGAAGGGAAGGGAAAAAATAATTTACATTATCATATTAATTTCAGTTATTTTATTTTTCGATTGGAGGCTAGAAATGACCATTTGTACTGTTGTATCTGAGAATTCACATCATCTTAATTTCTCATTAATTTTCTTTAAATTTATTCCTTTTTGAAAAAAAATTAAAATCTGGTGTTACTGTTTTATTTTTTTTTATAATTTATTTTTGTGACAAATTTAAAATTATATTATATATTAATAATGTAAGAATTCCTAAAGTCTAAAATTTAATTTTGCAAGTATAAAGACTAGTATTTTAAATAACTGTTATCTGCTTATCTAAACTATGGACTCATGGTTCATAAAGTTAAAACGAAATGTTTTTTACATACTCTTAATATTTTATATTATCATACATTCTTGTACAAATGTATTAGGTCATTTTCTAGTGTTCACTTTAGATTGCTACTTAAACAATGCCCTTTATTTTACTTTCTTGTTGTATACACTTTTCAGGTGTATTCAGGGTAAGCATAAATATTAGTTAATTTTTTATAATTTTTTATAATTTTTTCCAAAAATTATGAGTAATTTAGATTTAGTTACTGTTCAAGCACCAAAGAAACATAATGTTCTGGTGGTTGGACATAGTTTTGTTACTCGGTTGGGAAATGATGTTTATACCATTCCTTCATTAAGACCTGATTTTGGACTTGATCAGGCTGAAGTTCACTGTCTTGGTTTCGGGGGTGGTGTTATCAGTACCCTTATTAAAGATGAGTCAAGGAGACTGAATGGCAAACTCCGTAGTTTTCGACCAGAAATGGTGATTCTACAGATAGGTGGTAATGATATTGATCAAGAAGATTATCATCCACAGGTGTATATGGAGTCTGTGAAGCATTTCATCACAAAGCTTCAAACTGAATACCAGGTACAAAAAGTTGTTTTGTGCGAGATTTTTCCTCGTCTTAAAGTCCGCCACACAGATGTTGACTTTTACAATGAGGAAAAAGACAAGTTGAATAGAGAGTTGGATGCTCACTATTCAGTTAGGCATGCATCACCTGATGTTGTTTTTTGGTACCACAGGGGTGGTATAACAAGTTCAGCCCGTTATTTTAAGAAGGTTGATCGTGTTCATCTAAATGAGGATGGAACTAAACGTTTTTACTTTAGTATCAGAAGGGCTATTGGAAGTATTTACCCATTGTAGTTTAATCGCCCTTCAAGTTTTAAAAATTTCTTACTGTCTGCATGTGCCTAACTAAGTACCTGGGTTCTTCTGTTACGAAGTTTTAGTCTGTCATATGTCTATTTTCCTTGAATTTGTAAGGATAACTATATTTAGAAATTGGTATATATATATATATAGGTTCCTTTTAATATGTACATGTCTATATTTGGTATATTGAATGATAAGGGCTACTATATTTGGTGTACTAAATGATTATGGTTACTATATTTGGTATATTGAATGATAAGGGCTACTAAATTTGGTATACTGAATGATTATGGCTACTATATTTGGTGCATTGAATGGTAAGGGCTACTTTATTCGGTGTAATGAATGGTTATGGTTACTATATTTGGTATATTGAATGATTAGGGCTACTATATTTGGTGTACTGAATGATTATGGCTACTATATTTGGTGTATTGAATGATAAGGGCTACTAGATTTGGTGTAATGAATGATTAGGGCTACTATATTTGGTGTATTGAATGATAAGGGCTACTTTATTTGGTGTATTGAATGATTGTAAGGTGTAAGTTTTGTTTGGCATGTTTCATCCCAATGTGACTTTAAACTTGTAGGGTTCAATGTTTTGTTTTTGTTTCTTTTTTGTATATTACATTTGGTGCATTAAATGAGGAAGGAATACATGTATATGTCTGGCAGGTTTCATGACTTTTTTCCTTGTTCATTGGTCAATGATAATTTTTCACTAATTTGTAAGTTTATTAGATACTGCTTAACTATATTTGGTGTATGTAATGATTTACAGCTCTGCAGCTTTGTGATGAAATGCCTTTTTGATGAAGTGTAAATTACAAAAAACATGCAATTGTTCAATATTTCAATTAATTTTAGCTCCTTCTACAAAATTCTGATTTCAAATAACTATTGAATAATGAAATATTTATAATAAAAGTAAAAAATAAATCATTTTACAGGGAAAATTTAACTTTAGTGTCCGTATCTTAACACCTTATCCTTGCAAAAATTTTAGGTCATCTTTAAATGATTTAATGTTAATTCATTTTTAAAACCCCTTTCAAATTATAGTAGGTAAAGGTCATTTCCCTTTTCATAAAATCCAACAAATCAAAAGAAAGACATCCCTCAATTTGAGGTTATTTTTTTAATTATATAAATTAAGTTATCTAATTTTCTTTATTATTTTTAAAATATTTGTTTAAATGATTTTAATTCTGTTTTAAAGTTACTTGAGAAATACATGAAATATGGGTTGGTTAATACAAAAGAAAAATTATTAGTAAATTTTTTACTATTTAAAAGTAAATCTCGTTAAACTGCCATACATCTTCATGGAGGGTGGTAGATCATTGTCTACAAAGTTTTTCATGTCGTTGGGAACAGTTTAAAAACATTTCATTTTATTTTTATTTAATAATTATTAGCTATTTATGGGTTATTTGAAACTTATGACTGACGAACATTTGAAGAAATATATGGAATAGATGGAACTTTGTTGTTATTAAATGTAGTGAAATAAAAGGTATCGTCCTGAACATGCATAAAATATTTGCAACTGGACGTAAAGCAAACAATAATCAGTTATTAAATAAAATGTACAACTTCATGGAGAGTGGTAGATCATTGTCTACAATGCTTTTCATGTTGTTGGTAAAACATTTGAATTTCGTTGAAGCTGAAATATTCTGCGTTATGGTATTACTAAGTCCATCATCAACTTTTATTGTGTGTAATCTCAATAATTTTAGGGCATACGAAACAGTTACAGATGTGGTAATGTTCACTGTAATTAATCGCTAACAAACTAATTTGGCAACATTTGGAAAAGATTTTTTTTTAAACTTGAGCAAAGAAGACTTTCAAATTTATTTTATATTAATTTGTGATTATATTTTTAAAACAAAAAGTGTTGATATGTTAGCAAAGGTTAGAAATGTGGAAAAAAAAACAGAAATTCTATCCAAAAATTTGTGCATCATTTTTTTCATTTCAAATTTAAATTGACTGAAGGGGTAAAAGATCTTAATCAAACTTTCATCAAAATATCAGTGCGAGTTAAAACTGTATAGTATGTCCTTTAAGTTTTTCTGTACCAATTTAAGGTAAATATATATTGGAAGATCAAACTCTTAATGTTCTTGATTTAGGAATAAAAATTGACCATTTTAGTGGATTTTCAGATGTTAATAAAATTCAAGCACAATTTTAAAAATTCATATTGGTCTTTCATAGTTTTATTAATGTTAAGGAAAGTTCTTTTGCTTAAATTTTTTTGCTCATTCAAAAAGTGTTACTAATGATTTTGCTAAAGGAAAGACAATTCCAGTAAATAACTTATTTGATAAAACATTGTTATCTTATGACTATGGAGGGGGTTGTAGATTAATAGTTATTGTATTATATTTGAAGATTGAGTGTTAAAAATATTGCAGATATATGAAATCATTATTTTACATTAATTCTTAACTAAAACTGCCATTCCAATATCCCTTTTGATGAATGAACAGTAACTTAATGATGATTTTATTTTCAATTCTTTTATTTATGTATCAGAGAAGTGGAAATGAAATCATATTTGGTTATTTTTATCACTTTGAAGTTGGTTTTCAAGGCGATACAAAGGCATGCTGTTTCCGGCAGGGTAAACAAGTTTGTGATAAGGTCAGTTAAGTTGTTCAAGTTGATAAGGTCTCCTGTTAAATTTTGGGTAATGTCATTAAATGATAGTGCTATACCCCATTTTTTTTATATGGATCTTATTTTTTTACTTTTTTTCTGAGTTGTGGTCTGTTCATTTTGGAAAAAAGGGACAAAAGAAACTAGAGGAACATTAGAACCTATTAGTCCTTGCATTGTAAGTCAAAGATAAACTGAGGAATCTTGATAAAAAGTAAAGGACCTAAAGGCATACAAAGTCCAACATAGAAAACAATACACTATGAACCCACATAAACTCCACCAAAAAAAATGGTGATCTCCGTTGCTCTGGGAGGATTTTTAAGCAGATCCTGCTCCACATGATTATAGTTTTGTTAAAATTTTAAGTTTGTGTGGAAGTCAATAATATTGTTTGCAGTTGTCAGTTGTTTGCAGGTTCCCAGCACATTCCATTTTTTGGTGAAGATATTTTGGCCTTTTTCACACATTCCTGGTCTGTTTTCTTGTCAACATTTGCTGAATTTATGTTTTTAAGGTCATGATAATATCTGGTTTTAAATGGTAAAAATTGGTCATTGATATTTGGATCTTTGAATATTACTTTGTTGAATACTATATTTAAATTTTAAAATTTGTATGTTAGTATAAAAAGGAATAGGCGAGACATTTCTGTAGATACGTCAACAGCTTATGTTCTGTTAATTGGTAGGCTTTACAAGCCACTTCAGTCAGTCCAACATGCAATGTACATGGTTTTAAATTAGCTAAAATGAATGAGTAAAGATGGAGAAATAGTTTATTTAAATAAGGACAAGTGGTATGATTGTGAATCTGATTAAGACTTTAGACCAATGTTTAAATGATGTGGATGTACAATGTAAGCAACTAAAGGTCACCTTCACAGTGAAACCCATACTGCCAGTTTGGCATGCAAAAAAATAAACATCAATTTATTTACCAATTCAAACAATCTCCCATGTTCTTACTTGGAACAGACACACTTTGTTAGTCTTGTATGATTTTTAACTTTAATTTCTTGTGTATAATTCATAGTTTAGTCCATTATCAATGTACTAGTATACATATTTTTTAAGGGGCCAGCTGAAGACCGCCTCCGGGTGCGGAAGTTTCTCACTACATTGAAGACCCATTGGTGGCCTTTGGCTGTTTTCTGCTCTATAATCGGGTTGTTGTCGCTTTGACACATTCTTCATTTCCTTTCTCAATTTTACATAAAAAGTATGGCAAGTAAAATGATTGTTAACCCTCAACACCTGGAGAGTTTTGATTTGGTGAACTTTACAGATTGCCTGATTGGTACCAAGCACAAAAACAAGTTAAAAAACATAGTCATGCACGGTCATTACACATAAAAAAGATATAAGAAGATGTGGTATGATTGCCAATAAGACAACTCTCAATTCAAGTCATAATTTGTAAAAGTAATCCATATCCATTATATGTCAAACATGTAACTGATTTTAATATATAACATTGACATATTTTCAGGTTATAATATTTAGTAAGTCCCATTTAAGTTTTCTTTTGAGGTGAATGTGCTTTCTAATTGTATCCTGATGAATACAGGGTATATCTAATATAGTGTAGCTTAGTATCTAATATAGTGTAGATTAGTAACTTATATAGTGTAGCTTAGATAATCTAATATAGTGTAGCTTAGTATCTAATATAGTGTAGATTAGTATTAGTTTTTCCTTGGCTGAAGCAATATAACATAGAATTCTTGTAGTTTTCCTCTTACCTGTAGATTTAATATTATAGAACTTGTTTATTTTGTTTTTGTTTTTGTTGCCATTAAACCACACAACATAGTATTGCTTATGCTCTATTCCTATTACTCTTTAACAGAATAGTTGCTTATTCAATGTGCATGCAAATTATATAGCAAAGTGTTATTCTTGTTGCATACTAATTTTGTAACAGTTCTTTTCTATTAACATACAGAATTGCTTTTGCATGCAATTATATTAGAAAATAAATATCACATAAGTTTACCCTTTCCTCTACGGATTTTTTTTTAAAATAATTTGATTTGCATAGGATTTTTAAAATTAAAAAGATTTATTATAATTAGGTTTATAAGATTTAAAGTAGTAAATTTATACAGTGTGAAAACACATATTCCATCAATGAAATTCTAGTCATATATTCATGATATACTTTTTATATTAGAACAAATTTTATTAATTCTGATAGATTTGTCCTAGGTAAGATGTTTCAAATTAGGCATTAAAAAGGCGTCATTATGGAGTAAAGGTGGTTGCGTCAAAAAGCATCATTATGGAGGAAAGGGTTAAGTGAAGTCATTGGTAGTTAGTGACTGAGTAATCATTTGTTGATAATATCCCCTGTTGTGACAAGAGTTAATGACTGGCTGTATATTTTGTTGCACATCAAATACATGTACATGTACAAGTTGCTCCCTTTTTTTTCTTCATCTTTTTTTCTTATTAATTTATTGAAACATATTTCATTTCATGTATACTGCGAGGATGCTGGAGAGGTGTAAGAAAAACAAATATTTATCAGTTTATTTTTTACTTATTTGTTAGTTCAGCTAACTTTTATTTTTTTTATGATTTACTGCTTTGCTTTGTTTTTATTATTTTATTTTCCTTTAAAAACAGTATTAAATAACAACATAATTTGGTTTAAATTTAAAATTGCAGTACACATGGTACAGTTCATTTATATTTGTACCATTTATTTAATTATAATGCAATAACATTTAATTTTTATTTAATTATTTAATTTCCCAAAAGCAGAAAAACACATAGGATAAACTTTTCACAGACCCTTTTTTTTTCGATATTCATAATTGAATTAAAAATTAAAAGCAATCTCTGCTTTTGCTTGAACTTTTTAGAACTTTTGAATATTTTAATTTCAGAAAAAAATATCACTAACTCCTTTTGCCATTAATGTGAATTGTTAATACCATATTGCATTTCAGATTTTTCTTCATTTTTATTTTTACTTTATTTTGCATTTTTTAAATCCATTTCTGGCTTTTGGATGTTTGAATGTCTCTTAATTTAAAGCCAGCAGTAGAACTTGTACATCTGATATAGTTTTTAATCTAGAAAGATAATATAATAAGAATGTTTATATTTCTGTTCACATCAAATAATGTTTTATTGCTTAGATATCAATATTTAATCAACTGTCTACATTTTCAATTTGTAAAGTACATAGATTGGATAAAATTAAAAAAAAAGTTCTTTTCTAATTATAACACGAGTTCTGCTGATGAATCAACAACCGAAATTGGATATAAATCCTTTCTATTGTTGGATCGCTAGAGGGCGCTGCAAGGGTACTGCAGTGTATCCACCAATAAAACCGGTGGGCGTGTTTATTTCTATATTTTTATTTTATTTTAAGTGAAATACATACTTTCAGTCTGACTTTTTGGTTTGAAATCATTTTTTCATTGTTGGCCAAAATTCAACAATAAATCATTTTAAGGCTGTTGTTTTCATCTGATTTTTTTTATTGAAATTGTTGCTATAGAAGGCTATCATGTCACAAAATGTCACTTTTTCTTTGCAAGTCATTTAAAAAACCCTGATTGTTTACTATTTTCACACTGTCTAGAAATAATTTAATACAAAGCAGCATTCAACCACACTAGCATAATTGTAAATTCTCCCCTCTTAACAATTGAATTTAATGAATACATTATTTTTATGTTTGAAAATTTTAAATTGAATTGCCTAGAGTTTAGGGAAGTTCCTCTCTCTTACAAGATTAATAAATTTTGAAGTTTTTATAATCTGTGGAAGAACATGCATGTTCAAATGCAATATTCAATCGTTTCATATCTATTTTTGTGTAATTAAAATTTATTAAAATTTAACTTGATGTTTATTATTTACTAACGATTTAAAGAAATCCCGACATATTTTTAACTGAACTGTAATCATGCATCAAATTTTACAGTTTTATTGAACTTGCACTTCACTTCCCTGTACGTTGCGTGGACCTAGTTATCTCCCTTTGGTCTCCGCTTCGCCACGAATAATCTGACAGAATTGCGTATCCGGGGATTTTATGATCTATAATTCATAAATTAGATCTAGAAAATGGTTTTACTTCATATTTTATACCCCTCCACACGTTACCAAACCTATTTAAGAAATGATTTGAGATTTTCCGTAGACCTACGTAAATTTTCCAAAAAATATTTCAACTTCCATCGTTGTTTTAGCATACTTTTATAACACTTTTCATGAATAAGTATACAAAATAATGAAGCTTATTCATTTAAGATTTGAATCCTATAATGTTTATTGAAGTACGAGTTGCAATAAGACTATACGAGGTAAAAAACCACGAGGTGTGCACGTTCACAAAAAAACGGTAAACTCTGACCTTTTATCACGTGACCAATGTCTTGAACTTAGACGCCATTAAATCGTTTGCCGTTCAACTGTTCACTTTTCTACATTGGCTAGAGGTATAGGGGGAGGGTTGAGATCTCACAAACATGTTTAACCCCGCCGCGTTTTTGCGTCTGTCCCAAGTCAGGAGCCTCTGGCCTTTGTTAGTCTTGTATTATTTTAATTTTAGTTTCTTGTGTACAATTTGGAAATTAGTATGGCGTTCATTTTTACTGAACTACATGTAGTATATATTTGTTTAGGGGCCAGCTAATTAAAAGGACGCCTCCGGTGCGGGAATTTCTCGCTACATTGAAGACATGTTGGTGACATTCTGCTGTTATTTTTTCCTATGGTCGGGTTGTTGTCTCTTTGGCACATTCCCCATTTCCATTCTCAATTTTATATTTGACCTAGATACGACAGCCGTTCATGCTGCCTGTTCTAAAACTCCTCCCTCTGAAAAATGACAGTGTCAGCTGTTTGCCTCTTTATAAACAAAAAAGGAAGGTTCATGGAAGAGCCTACTCAATCGCTTTACACTATTACACATCGAACATAGAAATTACCTTAATTTTCCTAATCAGAATCGAAATAATTGATGCAAGCTGTACTTTATTGTAGTTTTAACATAGGTAGGCATTATCACTATCGCTCGGGCAAAAATAATCACGAATATAATGCCTACCCTTGTTAAAACTACAATAAGGTATAGCTTGCATCAATTATTTCTTAAATGCTTGATCACTGTCTACTGTACTGCTATGTTAAAACGCACTAATTATTTTCAATACATGTGTAAGACTTGTCTCCCTTATACCAGGTTTACCCAGTTGCGGATCCAGGTCCTCTCACACAGGGACATGAAGGGGGGCACTCCCGTCATGCTTCAGTGATTCGTTATATAATCAACCAATTTTTGCCCACAAAAAAGGGGCTTGGGCTCTCAATCCCCCACCTTGATCCGCCTATGCTACCCCTTAATTTACTCATCAGACCGATACAAAACAAAACAAAACAAAAAAAAAACCCCATCAAAGTTAAACAAAGCACAGACTTGAGGTGACCGTTGTTTTATTTCAACAACATTGAAAAAAATCCCTAGATCTAGGAGCTATTTCAAAACCAACATATTAATGATTTTAAACCTTAGTACAAGATTACAACATTATACCTACAAAATAACGAATTGATACCTACAAGATAATAAAATTATACTGTGAATGTGCATGGTTTTAAGTGTATTACAATAAGTTTTCGCATGTTTAATATGGTTTTAATTTACTGTTAACCGACTGACTCAATATTTATACAAAAAAAAGTAAAATCACAAAAATACTGAAGTCAGAGGAATATCCAATCGGAAAGTCCATAATCACATGGCAAAATCAAATGACAAAACACATCAAAAACGAATGGACAAGAACTGTCATATTCCTGATTTTGTACAGACATTTTCAAATGTAGAAAATGGTGGATTAAATCTGGTTTTAAAGCGCTCAACCTCTCACTTTGATGACAGTCTCTCAAATTCCGTTATATTTACAATGATGCGTGAACCAAACAGACATCATAAAAACAATAGTCAAAGTTTTAAATGCAATATCAGTATTTAGTACAAAAAATTATTATCTGATATCAATACTAATTCTATCTTATTTTTGAGAAATAGTGTTAGTCATTCAAATATGACGTCATTTTTTGTGTGGTATTTTATTCATTTAAATGTGACGTCATTTTGTGTGTGCTGTTTTATTCATTCAAATGTGACGTCATTTTTGTGCTTTTTTACAATTTCAAATGTGATGTCAATTTTTGCGTTGATGCTTTGATTAACTCGGGTGTGTATGTTTTTGTGTTGGATTATGTTGGATTATGTAATATATTCGTTTTTTTTTTCTGTAATTAGTTAATACCCCAGTTTTATCATGTATATCTAATATATAGTCATTTTATAAAATTTACTGTTTGCAAAAGCATAAATTATTCTAAATAATAAGGATGTTCTTATCTCAAGCAGAAAACCCTAGCCGTATATATTGGGCACAACTTTCTTGAACTTTTGGTCCTCAGTGCTGTCCAACTTTGTACTTGTTTTGGCTTTCGAACTGTTGTATCTGGGCGTCACTAGTTAGTTTTGTGTGGACGAAACGCACTTTTGGCGTATTACATTTTAAACCTGATGCCTTTTGTTAGCTATTATTCGTGTGTTTCTTTGTCCAATATGTTCTCCTATTTATTTGTAATGTAGTCCTGTAATGTTATGTTGTCATTTTAATGTTATATTTAACATTGTCATTAAAGCGGGAGGTTTGGCATGCCACAAAACCAGGTTCAACCTACCATTCTTGTTTAAATGCCCTGTACCAAGTCAGAAATATGGCCATTGTTATTGTATAGTTCGTTTCTGTGTGTGTTACATTTTAACGTTGTCTTTCTGTTGTGTCCGGTGTTTCCTCTTATATTTGAGTGTCAATTCACATTATTATAAGACGTGTCATGGTACTTTTCTATCCCAAATTCATATATTTAGTTTTGATTTTATATTTGTAATTCCCATCGAATATTGTCTAATGCTTAGTTCGTTTCTGTGTATGTTACACTTTAATGGTGTGTCGTTGTTCTTCTCTTATATTTGATGCGTTTCTCTCATTTTTAGTTTGTAACCCGAATTTGTGTTTTTTTCTATCGATTTGTGATTTCGAACAGAAGTTTACTACTGTTGCCTTTATTTAGTTATAATTTTGAATTGGTAACCTTTTAAAGATTATTCAAAGAATTTAAAAGTTAACCCGAATCGTATCTTAATTTCCGGCCCCGGTAAATAACAACGTAAAATAATTCCTTTGAAATAAATTTTCTCAAGTTATAGCCAAACTTCCAAATCAAATATCTGTGTCTATGGAAGAATTTATGAAACGTTTTATATATCTATTGAAGTAAAGTTGATCCTATTTTTGCAACAACAAAACAATCAAAATTACAGTACTCACGCTGTGGAATTTTCAATTAGAAGTTTGAACTTGAGCTTAAGAAATAAGTCAGTAAATAATTGAGTAGATTTATTTAGTTTGCTTTTGAGTATAAATTATGCTCATGTTCTGTTTTAACATTACAATAAATATGTCATTTCAGTCTCATCTGTTAATGATATATGAAATACAACATTACGTTAAATGCAAAATATATTATATAATTTAAAGTACAGGGCAATCTTGTTCAAATGATATAAGATCCTATAACATTAAAACATTTTTAGATATATTAATTCACATATTCATAGGTTCAATATTTACAATATAATTATATCTACGTCTATTTGAAATAGATATCAGATAACAGGCTTTGGCACAGCTTCAAATAATATTAATACATGTGAATAAAATCGCCTTTTTATCATAAAAACACATAAAGTTGCGATTGAAATGTTTAACCTCAACAATTGGTTTTCCCATACATCGCCATACATGTATAATGGAGACGATAATATAACATGGGTTTATCTTCTAAAACTACAATTATCACAGACTCAATCTTGTTATAATATCAAATTGTCAAACATTCGTGCTACGATGCTCAATAATGCCACTCCGCAAATTTGACAAAAGAACTCCTTTGTGTAAATTACTGGAATTTTACAATATGTTTCAGTTTTATACCTGTAGTTCAATAAATTGTCTTTTCTAGTTTCACATAAACCATATAGAACTCTCTCTCTCTCTCTCTCTCTCTCAATTTTACAATATGTTTCAGTTTTATACCTGTAGTTCAATAAATTGTCTTTTCTAGTTTCACATAAACCATATAGAACTCTCTCTCTCTCTCTCTCTCTCTCTCTCTCTCTCTCTCTCTCTCTCTCTGACTTTAAATTGCATTGTCAATGATCAATATACTAAAACAACTGAGGCATAATAATACTAGCAACTAATGTACTTTCAATATATAATATATTCTGTAAAATAATGTGACAAACATGTTCTTCTAAGTTGTATTCAGAAAATATGTTCCTTACATAAAAAATCAAAGTTTGATACACTTGTGTTTTCTACTCATAATATCTGCCCATTTGAAAGAACGTATATTGTTCAAACAACACAAAAGTTCTATTTGACATTGCCAGTGTTTTTGAAAATGCATATCCATCCCACATCCAATAGTGGATCTACGAGGGTGGGTGGGGTCTCTGGGCTGTTTGAATCTCCCTTTTTTAACACCAATAAATTTGAATGGGCAATACATTCGAATTGGGACATAAAGTAAGAGCCCCTCCTTTATCCTAGGTTGGGAACCCCTTGTAAAAATGAATGGATCTGCCCTGAATATATCATTTAACCGATGTATTTGGATATGTTGTCCATTCGTTTGATGTGTTTTGTCATTTGATTTTGCAATGTGATTAGGGACTTTTCGATTGAATTTTTCCTCAGAGTTCAGTTTTTTTGTGATTTTACTTTTTACCAACTCCAAAAAAATATCTCTAAGATCTATTATGTATGGCATTAATGCAAAACAATTTGAAAACATACCTACAAATACCATATTTAACAATTACTGTACATACATGTAGTATGTTTAAACAAAAATCTAAAGTATATAAATGGAATATACTTCAATTATCGTATCATTAAATAGTAACAAAATAACATATATCTTCAATTTAGGTTATGATATAATAAATCAAAACCCTTCCATTTTGGTAAAATAAATGTTTCCATGGAGGAAATGCACAAGCATGTTATTATGCTATAATTTTTCTTGAAATAATGTATTTTTAGAAATGTTTTACGTCCGTAACAATCGTAAAACGTCCAAATTATTCTTTAACTGTTTACACAATATAACAGACACAAAACAGTCTAAGTTGAATATATACAGACTTAAAATGCGCAAATATGTGAGTTATATACATATATTACTGACTCATTTTGGATATCACTTTCATTTGTGAATCCCCGTCTTACAAAGAAAAAATATCAGTTATGAATATAAGAAGCACATATTAGAATTGTTTATTTTTTATTATATGTGTCTGAACAAATCAAATATTTCAAAAATAAATTTGATTTTGGCAATGTTTAAAGGAGTGAAAGAAGTAAATAAACTATTTTTGACATTTTTTTCTCACATTTATAATTCTGTTAGTATGATGTTGTTAAGAACCTGTGCCGCTCACATTGGTCTATTTTCATGATCAACAAAGGATATTCTTACAATTATAGACGAGAATCGAATTAGTGACAACAATATCCGTTTTGTTGAAATTGTATTGCTGATCATTTCATTCTATCTTTTTTTTCTCGAGCTCTAAACACAAAAAAGGGTAAAAACCATCCTCATTTAAGGGCTAAAACTCATATAAAGGGTGATGAGAAAAGCAAACTTGGTCCATTTGGTCACGTGAGCTAAAATGGGATCTAATTCTTTTTGTCAGACATTTGGAATATTGTTATAGCTGTATAGAGAGAATTATTTCCTGGCCAAAATTCAATTATAGCTTATTTGATATGTCGAAAACAAGGACCCGGACTTTTAATTTTTCCTGCTTTTCATATCATACCAATCAATCTTTTAAAAAGTTTGCTTTTTTAAACAAGATATGCGAACATCCTTCACATGATGTTGCCGAAGTCTTAAATTTCATACCTCTGTGTAAATTATCGTGTTAACTTGTATCGCAATTATCAAGAAAAGCATTACAAGACTTGTTTGTAGATATCCTTTTTGAATTTTTTAATTTGGTTCAGTTTTCAATCTATAAGCGCATAAATTTGAGTTGCATATACAGCCATAAACATATAAACATGAAAAATACTTAAAAAATAACATTTGGGAAGGGAGAGACTTAAAGAAGCAAAAATAAACAACAAACAAATAAACTAACACTGCGTTTTGTATATACCTTTTCCTCTCATAAATCATGATTGAATATTTTGTCAACATACACCCAAAACGAAGGCAAAGCTGATAGCAGAGTGGTTTTGTGTTAAATACCTGATAGGTTTATAACTATATACCGTGTATATGTAGAAATGCAATAGGTGGTTCACTCAGAAAGTTTTAATTTCAATGACAAAGAAACTGGTATAATGCAAAATAAAATTGAGAATGGAAAATGGGGAATGTGTCAAAGAGACAACAACCCGACCAAAAAAAAACAACAGCAGAGGGTCACCAACAGGTCTTCAATGTAGCGAGAAATTCCCGCACCCGGAGGCGTCCTTCAGCTGGCCCCTAAACAAATATATACAAGTCCAGTGATAATGAACGCCATACTAATTTCCAAATTGTACACAAGAAACTAAAATTAAAATAATACAAGACTAACAAAGGCCAGAGGCTCCTGACTTGGGACAGGCGCAAAAATGCGGCGGGGTTAAACATGTTTGTGAGATCTCAACCCTCCCCCTATACCTCTAACCAATGTAGAAAGTAAACGCGTAACAATACGCACATTTTAAATACAATAAAGTCAACAACCATATTAAAACATCTCATTAATACATAGTATAACTGTACACTAAATGTGCGCAGTACTTTGTGTTTATTCAATTTACATTTCAGTGTCATTTCTCGTCTGGCAGATGGGTTGCAAGGAAAATGTCGTTATGAGCAGTTGGTGGTTTCGATTGTGCATGCATAAATGTGTTTGGTAATGAAGCGGTCGAATCTGAAACATACGGGTCCCGTTTTCTGAAACAGATAAAATAGTTATTATAATATCCACTTCAGTTCCAGTCATGCACATTAAACTTATTTGCTGATTTACAAAAACATATGTATGAAAATCTGATATTTTTATAAACGAGATCTGAAATATTTTCAATGAAATCAGTGATAATGTAGTTATGATATGTGTAATTAAAATCAGGAATAGGACAGTTGTTTTCCATTCATTTGATGTGTTTGAGCTTTTGATTTTGCCATTTGATTGGGGCTTTCCTTTTTAAAAAATGCCTCAAAATTTTCCCTGTATACAAAATATAGCTACATGTATACTGATCTTTTGATTCAAGTAGACACCTTTAATTTTTTACACCAACAATTTAATAAAGGCTTTCAAATACAATTAACACAAATTTGAAACAGTGGGGAGTGACGTTCAGCACCTAGTTGCAAATTATTGTACTAGACCGTCGCTTTTATTTTGATTCAGAACCAAAGATTAAATGCTCATATTTGAATTTGCTGCATGCGTAACGAAAAATAGCAAATGCCAATTTAGAAGTCTAGTTTTTAAATCTGGCCTTTGAACAAACAACCGACCACAAGTAAGCTTCATAAAGACCAGCAAAGTGTTCCAATCATTCGTTATCTACATATATATATATATATATATATATATATATATATATATATATATATATATATATATATATATATATAACTTTTTGTACGTATGATACGGCAAACGGAATAAATGCGAATAGATTAGAGAGTATAAAATGACTGCTGTACACCTATTTTGACAATTTACCTATTATGTCTATTTGTTTGGTTTACGCATCATCGAAATATAATGGAATTTGATGCGACTGTCATACAAGTGAGAGGTTTAGAGCTATAAAACCAGGTTCAGTCCTCCATTTTCTACATTTGAAAACGATTGTACCAGGTCGGGAATATGACAGTTGTTGTCCATTTGTTTTATGTGTTTTATCATTTGATTTTGCCATTTGATTAGGAACTTTTCATTTTGAATTTTCCTCGCAGTTCAGTATTTTTGTGATTTTACTCCTTATTTTTTTGTAATCTTTTACAAAAAAAATAACATAAAGTATATCAAGCATTTATTCAAAACAGAAATCATACAAGTAAGCCTGTCATCAATATTACACAATAGGGTCAGAATATACCAAATGAATATTCAATCTTATAAGTCAAAGACAAAAACATTTTTTTCACATACTATAGAGAGAGGGCAGGGATTGGATTTGTCGTAACGATACTGAGAAAATAATATAAGAAGTATAGAGATATATACCTACCCACATCTTAAGTGCTTACGAAAGCAGAACAATCCAATCGATATCAACAAAATAAGGGAACCCAACACTATCAAAACAATAATCCAAATACTAAGTTTTGATTCTTCAGAAGGTTCTGAAAGAAAATAAATAGAATGCTATATATTTGAATATTTTGTTTTACATCGAAATACATATAAATATATATGTATACTACATTTCACATCAAATAATAAGAAGGCGTGAAAGCGCTAGTGGCAATATTTTAACGAACTGTTATTATTTGATATAGTCTGCGAATTTTGAATTTTGGTATATACATTCTGTACACTGTATTTATATACGTTGTTATATATATTATATATATATTTATCTTACCTCCTATATTTTTCTATGAATATGGTTGGTTTAAAGCAATCGCGTAGAGACCGTGTATATTCCATATAAGGTTAGTAGGCGGGGCTTATTTCAATACATGGCTTATAGTGGTGATACGTTCCTTTATACTTTATCCGGTACTGGGAAAACATCCGTAAGTTTCAACAGACGAAGAAATTGATTATGAAAGATTGAAATAAATTCATAACACATATCTTACCCTTACAACTTGTTATTGTTGGCATTTGTTTAAGTGTGACCAATGAAAGTAATTTCTTAATGCTAACGATGTTGAAGTCTAAGGCTTACTTGCTCACTTTTATAGAAAACTAGTCTAAATACAACATGTTAAGATATTCGGTAAGATAAATTCGTTACATAGTGTGGTAGTGACTTTATACGGTATTTATGGGGTCAGTAATTTCCTTATGGGATGAGAGCAAACAATGTCACTAGCACTTAATGTTAATTAAAATACACAAATGGGAGGGAAGATTACGTGTAGTTTCTGAAAGCTAGTTCAAAGCTTAAGTTTCAACTTGTCCGTTCGTGACTTAAACAGTGCCGTTACAAATTTGAAACTCAATTTCACAACTTCAAATATTGTAAGCAGAACTTCAGGTAGAAAACACACAATGGTCAATTCTGTACCCACAAGTGAATATGGTATATGCATCGAACTTACATTCAAAATAATTATGAAGGATAGCATTGGACAGTTTTTAAATCTGAAAAGTGATGACATGGAGATGTGTATAGCCTAAGAATGAAAAACATTCCTTTATCGTACAAAACTTGCATACACGTTCCTCTCGCAGTAAATAGTAATAACCTCCTCAAAATCTCATTGAATGAATAAATATTTAAATAAATTATATTATTACATCACACTTGAACACTTGAAAATCTCTTCCTAGCCCATGGGACTAATTTAGACATTGCTTTTTTTTTGTATTAATTTGGTAGAGTTTTTACAAAAGTTAAGAACACTTAGAAAACAACAAAGTTATAAAGTACATCAAATCAAGGATGTAATTGTATACATATTTCTCTCTTGTGTTTTTTTTTTTTAAATTTCAATTACATGGAATTAACATCTTTATTCATTCAACAAAACCAGAGTAGAGGCCAGAATACGACTAGTTTTACTCAAGTGCTCTACATTTCCCATCGGTCAAGTTTGTTGATTGATAAATTCCCTAATTAGACTTGTTTTATCTGGGTTCCGTAGGAAACATTCAGTTAAATTTAGTTACATCTGAACTTGTTGTTTTAGAGAATACAAATTGCCGACGACGGACGACGAAGTGAGTCACAAAATGATAACAGTAACTTACATGCCTTTTGGGTACATTTTATCCAAAATAAACTGTTGCATTCCCTTATACATAAGACTTATATAAGACGGTTTAAGACTACAAGGCAAGGGCCTAACATTTTGCCACCTTTTTTGTGATAACGCACATGCAAGCTAAAATTGTTTTTCTTTTTATATAATTAAAATGTTTAGGATAGACCTAAGTTTGCCCAACTGAATTAATGCAGACATGTATATGAATTATTAATCTTACAAATGTAATGCATCAGTGATCTTATATGTTCAAATGTTTCACTCAAACCAAAAAAAAAAACCCAGAAAACAGGACATTTTTCTCATTATCAGCACTTTACAAGACAATTTCATTTTGCGAACTTACACAACAGGAAGGCAGTTTACTGTTACAAAGGAAACAAACCAACCAGCACCGGGATCCACTAGCACCAATCAGACAAAATCCCAAGCACATCTCATTAGTTATAGCAAAGGACAGTTTTACCCACTGTAAACGGTTTACACGTAATTGAAAACTGGTCAATTGACATTTAATTTGTTATATTCAACGTGGTTAATACAGAGGACAATACTTGTATAAGTGGTTATCTAAACGAAACTACATTTTATCTAAATCAAATGATTAAAAAATAAAACTTAAGTAAGACTCACCCTTTGTTTTAGTCGGACAGGTTTCCTGAAATATACAAGTTTTTTTTGGATTGAAGATTTTCTATAAAGCATGCATTGCACTGTAAACTGCAATGTTAAATTATATAACATAAATTGGATACAGAAATAATCTAGTCCGGGAATTTCGCGTTAAATAACGTGGCACTCTAATGTATAAAGACAGCTGGTCATGAAAGTGTACACATGCTGTTGAAACGGCATAGAACAACTGACCCTTTACCTTCAAGTGGGAGATTTGGTCATACTTTTTTCCTAAAAAATGTGGTCAAGAAGATGACAAAACAAATTATTGTGAATCCAGATTTTATCCATACCTTTAGAGTTCAATTTGATAAAAACAAATGTGATTGATGTCTCAGACAAAACAAATACACCCCCTCCCCCTTCTTGAAGTTGCTCACTTATTTTCGATCTCTTTTATTTTTTGTTGAAATCACAACAAAAGATAAAAATCGTCAATAATTGCTAGAAGTTTTTCTACAAAACGACAAATGGTAATTTCATATACAAAGCTTGTCTTGCTAATCACTCTTCTTTAATAATTAATAGAAGGACGATATATTATGTAAGAAGTCGACGGACGAGTTCATCCTTATTGTCATAGTTGTAGTCTTGTTAGTCTTTACTTGCAGTTTAAATTTCCATCTTTTAATTATAGTTTTTAAGTTTAAAAGCAAATTAACCACGAGTTGTAAAACTTCATATATAAAGAGTCATAACTCAAAAAAGAATCGTTTTCCGATTTCGACCATGCCAACATATTTCTATAGATCTTATTTTAGTTATGGTTTTGTCCTGTGAACATTTCTTTCTATCTGCTATAGTTTGCAAGATATTGGTCAAGATAATGTATTTGTATATATTGTCTTGTTTATTATGTTTGGTGTTCAAGTTTCTTCCTTTAATAATTTTCAAGATAATGAGCAAATATGGTAAAATTTATCATGCAAGAGCAATAAGTCCTACAAGAAGGATTTAAAAGAAAGATCAGATTTGATGTACATACGTAAACTTAATTTGAATTTTTACCTATTCATAATTTTTTTTAACTATAACGTTTTAAGATACATTCAAATTTTAAGATAATACAAAAAACTTGCATTTGACCTCTATGTTCTATTTTCTACCATTTTATCAATGTTCATGATGTTGATTGGCAAATTGGGTAAAACTAAATACGCAGATTCAAATGGATAAACGAAAATCTGACAAAACATTCAAAACATGACAACGGACGCCAAGTGACAAGAAAAGATAACTTGACCCGATTGATTTAAACTGTTGGAATCGATTGAGAGTTTTCTCCAACTAGTTCTAAAGTTTTCGAGACCATAAATTCATCAAACAATAAGTTGATTCTACAAGTGTTGTTCAATTGCATTCATTGTAACGATCGCTGGTGTACCTTTTCAAATGAGAAGTTGATTAAGTCGACAAACATTGTTCAAAAGTGATCAATCGAATGAGAATTTATAATGTACAAAGTCGATATTTATTGACTCAGGAGGTGTGAAATCGTTATGAATCGTATCAACTGTTACCACTTTTAAAAACTAGGTAATTGAGGAAACAAACTTTGTCCAATCATTATCAGTTGAATAAGCTTTATAATTCAAAGTTACGTATTGATAGACTTGTAATCAACTGACAATTAAACAAAATATATAATCCGTGTTGTTATGTCGGTTTTCGAATATATATATATTATTGGTATATAAACAAGTCCAAATTTGAAAACAACGTTCAAACTTATGATTGCTTTGGATAAAAACCGCAATTTTTATACGAGTAAAACAAATTTCGTTGTAGAGGCGTCTCATACAGTACAAACAACATTTTCAAAAAGATCAAGAGTGAAAAAGTATATTTTAACAAAACGCAATTGACTAACAGGTCGAAAAACTGATCTACTTAAACCGTGCTTACTGTCACTAACGATTGCCAGATAGATTGATCACAATATGTAACGAAATGGATCTTAATATTAATCTAATACCAAGCAGAAAACAATAAACTTGCGACAAAGATAATAGACCACAAACACGACGTGCAATAATTAGTACATCGGATAGGGATCTCGACAAATAATGTCTCTTCAGTTATTTTAAGGATCAAAACGGTATTATTGGTACATGTACATCATTTATATTGTGCCTTATGGAAAAAAATAGCTGTCACGTACAGTCATAATTTAACATGAAATCCAATGTTTTGTGTGGCGGAGTTTAATGTTATTATATCAAATTTATGAGTAATAGCTACGAGATATAAGAAAAATAATAAAATAAGATTTTTTTGTTCAATCATAAATGAAAGAGAAAGAGTGAATTAACAATTGGCGTTCATCAACCAGTTTAGGTCAATTTTATCAAAACAAGTTAAAAAAAACGTGTTTGATGAATTGCAAAAGGATAGTTCGACCTTTTCAAATTCATGTTATTATCGGACATTCCAACCTTAACCTTTTCCATCATTCATCCGTTAAAATGTAGGTAAATAGTTACCAGTTGAACGCATGATATTGATGATGTTAGATTGCAATCATAACATTCCTGATCATAAATTATCGTCGTGAGCTCTTCTGTGAAATCAACACCATTGTTAGAAACTGAAATGTTATATCCATTCAGATAATCGTTGCTGTCTACTGATCTTTTTCGTCTAGAGGGTGGCAGTTCACAATACATAAAAAAATCGCTGACATATGTTCCAGGATATGTGAAACTGTCACCTGTGACAAGGATAGTTGTCGTGTCGTTCGATATAATCTGTAATAGATATATATATAACATATTTCAAAATGATCATCCAAAATTCTAATATGACGACCTAGTATCGTCAGTCAGTATAATGACAATATATCTACCTTAAGCGCAAACGCAGTAATACACAAAGACAGCTGTTCCGCGTTACGACTAACTTATTCATACAACCAAATATTCTCCATTTTCGCCATATATATAAATATATATTTATGTCATTACACCAAAAGGACACACCAAAAAATAAACAGTATAATTAGATATTATGGATCAAACATTTACAACTAAACAAATATTCATATTTATTTAGCACTATTTTTCGATATTTTCATTTTATCTTACTGACTAATAATTTATATTCTCAGCACAGTAGAGTGATATGTAAAATTATCGCTAGAAAATAAGTGCAGATGTGTGGTTGTCAATGAAATTAACAACTTCATCATAAAAATAACGATAAACAGAGTATAATTGGTAATTTTCACTCATTGCTTATCTCACTTGCTGGCTCAAGCAATAACATTAATGACGTTGAGATGGCCAACGGTAATCTATAAATATATATATATATATATTGACTCTGTAATTTATATTCCTAAAGGCCTCAAAACTTACCTAACTGAAAGGATGAGTCTGTACTCAGAGTAGTTTTTCAGGTCTAAACACAGCCATTTTGGCCCATTTGTTATGATTTTTTTTTGTTTTCAAAATGTAACCATATAGCAAATAAAAGAATTATTAGCGAGATGATGTATTACCAAATTCAAGAAGAATCAGAATATTACTCAGTTTTATGTTATTTTCCTTATAGAAATAAATACTGTTGTCAGGTTCAATGAGTTAATTAAATGCTTTTAAGCTTCAATGTCTATCTTTATGTGGAATTTTGTTAGGGGGGACTTATACATATGCATAGAGATCCAGATGTATTCACACCTTCAATACTTTAAAGGTATTTTTGTGTGAAAAATGTCTTTAGTGTAAAAGTCTGTAAAAATCGAAGCTCCATACTATGAATTGGTTTAACCACGTATATCGGATGAACAAAATCCTTAATTATGCACCAAAATTAAACTCTTACAGTTCACAGGAGCAGATATAAAAAAAAATGAAATATATTTTACTAATATAAAAACAGGGAGATGTGTGAAGAGGATATATTCATGTGTGTCCATGTTTACCTTGTCTTATAAATAGTTCTATTTCTTTTGTTTAAATTCAACTGGATATCACGCAGCGGGATTTCTACGAATAACAATTGAACCGGCTATTCCCTTAATAAAGTGGGTGCACAATTAGGATGTGCGGGATGTGCATATACGCAGCCACATCCGTTCAGAATGAAGTGAATCCAATGATTCGTGTCAAGAAAGTGCCGCCCTCTTTGCATTTTAAAAAACCTTGCAAAATCTCTACGAGGGGTGATTATGAGCACTGTTGCAAGAGAAAAATTTCCTGTCCCTATCCGATATACCCTCATTTTCCTGTTGCAGTCCCCTAACCTTCATTTCGGACGGTCATTATACCTAACCTACATATTGCCCTTTTTATGCTCCACCTCAATAGTAGAGGGGCATTATATTTTCTGGTCTGTGTGTCCGTTAGTTCGTTCGTCCGTACGTCTGTCCTGCTTCAGGTTAAAGTTTTTGGTCAAGGTAGTTTTTGATGAAGTTGAAGTCCAATCAACTTCAAACTTAGTACACATGTTCCCTATGATATGATCTTTCTAATTTTAATGCCAAATTAGAGTTTTTATCCCAATGTCACGGTCCACTGAACATAGAAAATGAAAGCGCGAGTGGGGTATTCGTGTACTGAGGACACATTCTTGTTTTATTTAGCTTCAAGATGCTGTTTTGCAAAGATAAAAACAAATGTTTTTGAAAAGTGACAAACAAAACATGCCTCTTCGTGTAGTAATAAACACATCTATAAATTTAAATTTATGTTACCGAAAACTGTGAAAATCTGCAAGTGAGTGATTCATCTATGAACTGTGTTCCAGGAATAATAAACTTTTTACATGGTTTTTTTTTGGGGTCACAGCTCCCTTCAAACGCATCAGGCTCTATTGAAGGTGGATCCGACTTGTCCTGGGCACAGGCTACTCCATAATGACCAGTTGTACAATTACATATTCCTGTGAAATAAATGTTTTCATCATATTTAAATAACTACATTTACATTTACAAAATAAAGAAATGTGATATAATTGACACTGAGAAAACTATCCAAAAGAGATTAAACTAAGGTTCTGATCGTGTGAGTAATCTTTAATAAGTAATCTGGATGAAGATATCACTTCCTCATGGCCTATCGTTTTGAGGTCATGGTCACAAAAAAGTTAAAATACATTGCAACTTAAATGCAATTAAATGATGGAAGTGCTTACCATTAACACATATTCCTCGTTCAGAACAATTCCCAGGACACGTCGATTCAGCAATTATATTAAATATTGATTTCTCCTGTCCATTTGAAGTTGTGCTGTTCGTTTCTGTTAGATTCTCCATTCTAACAGCCTGACTTAGACATGAATCAGCAAAATTCTGTAGTGTTGCTCCTATCCATCCACTATCCCCTTGTAACTGAAAAATATATCATTTTCTCTTATCTTTTAATCAATTTCCTGTCTTTGAAAAAAAGAGATGTTTTGTATCTCTTTTTTTAATTGGATTGCATCTAAATAAAATTATGTCTTTGAATCTGTTGGAGAGTAAAAATATTTATCAGGTACCAGGATTATAATTTAATACGCCAGACGCGCGTTTCGTCTACATAAGACTCATCAGTGACGCTCAGATAAAAATATTGAAAAAGCCAAACAAGTACAAAGTTGAAGAGCAGTGAACACCAAAAATTTAAAAAAGTTTTGCCAAATATGGATAACGTAATGTACTCCTGGGATAAGAAAATCATTAGTTTTTCAAAACATTCAAAGTTTTGTAAACAGGAAATTTATAAAAATGACATATAATTGACATTCAAAGCGCTGTTCTTGATTCGACTTCATCGGGAACGCTCTCAGCTTTAAGATTAAACGACATTGATGTACAAATAAGACATAAACACGTGAGGAGCTTTACGAACAAAAGGGCATAACGAATTGCTAAATTCTTATATAGTAACATAGGGGGAAAAGATATTAGTTTGTGAATACTTTTTTTTATAGAAAAGTATCAACCTAGATATCAATATAATCTGAACTGATTTGATAGACGGATTAAATTGGGTGAGGGTTGATAGTGTGGGAAGAAGCCATATCATATACACTTCATTATATATACCTGAGAAACATGTTAATGTATGTGACATGACAGTTGATGGCTGACACAGCACGATTGCTGATGATCTAAATATATAATTGAATTTTGGATGTAACGTGTCTTCTAATTGACTGACGTCGTTTTGTTTATCAGCCCATAGACATTATTGTGTCATGTGAACGTGACGTCATCAACGTTCTTTCATGATTTACTCCGGTTTAAAATGGAATTATGAATTAGATTATAAGAAATGACTGTAATATTTTTTCTGTCTATTCGAAATGATATAAAAAATGTGGTGCACACTTTAAATCACCCGCTACGCGCGTTATTCAGTGTGCACCACATTTTTTTATGTTATTTCTTCATAGACAGAAACAAGAATGTGTCCAAAGTACACGGATGCCCCACTCGCATTATCCTTTTCTATATTCCATGGACCGTGAAATTGGGTAATAATCTAATTTGGTATTAAAATTTGAAAGATTATACTATAGGGAACATATGTTCTAAGTTACAAGTTGATTGGACTTCCATTTGATCAAAAACTACCTTGACCAAACACTTTAACCTGAAATTCCCACTTTCATTTTCTGTGTTAAGTGGACCGTGAAATTGGGGTCAAAAGTCTAATTTGGCTTCAAAATTAAAAAAGATTATATTATAAGCTACAAGTTTACTAAGTTTCAAGTTGATTGTACCTCAGCTTCACCAAAAACTTTAACCTAAAACTCCCACTTTCATTTTCTATGTTCAGTGGACCGTGAAATTGGGGTCAAAAGTCTAATTTGGCTTTAAAATTAAAAAAATCATATCATAAGCAACAAGTTTACTAAGTTTCAAGTTGATTGGACCTCAGCTTCACCAAAAACTACCTTGACCAAAAACTTTAACCTGAAACTCCCACTTTCATTTTCTATGTTCAGTAGACCGTGAAATAGGGGTCGAAAGTCTAATTTGGCTTTAAAATTAGAAAGATCATATCATAAGCAACAAGTCTACTAAGTTTCAAGTTGATTGGACCTCAGCTTCATCAAAAACTACCTTGACCAAAAACTTTAACCTGAACGGACGGACGCATTTTCCATGTTCAGTGGACCGTGAAATTGGGGTCAAAAGTCTAATTTGGCTTAAAAATTAGAAAGATCATATCATAAGCAACAAGTTTACTAAGTTTCAAGTTGATTGGACTTCAGCTTCATCAAAAACTACCTTGACCAAAAACTTTAACCTGAACGGACGGACGCACAGATGGACGCACAGACGAACGGAGCCACAGACCAGAAAACATAATGCCCCTCTACTATCATAGGTGGGGCATAAAAATATTACAGTCATTCCTTAAATATTATATAATCTTTATCTGTATTTACTGCTTAATTATATTTAATAAAATGATTTACCATAGTTAAAGAGCTAAACACTTGTTTTTTTAGTATGATAATAGAATAAACCGACTAATTCTGGTGAATACACCTGAATGGTACGTTTTCAGTAAAAAATAAAGTAGGGTATAAAAAACATTACAATGAAGGATACTATATATTATGTAAAATTGAAAAATTAAAAAAAAAAAATTAAGGATGTACTTAGTTAAGGTTTTGGAATTCCTTTTGAAATGTTCGGACTCCTTGGTGTTTTCCATACAATACCAGGTAAAGTATTTTGCCCCATAACACCCATTTATTTTCTCATATAGGACTAAATAGCTCATTTACCAAAGTTTTAGAAGATTCTTAATTTCATTTCTCCTGTTTTGAGATCCAAATAATATAAAATATTAACTTTCCAAAACAGTGTTCCTTATGATTGTCCATATTTTTATCGTCAATATGAAAATATGCTATGTTGTTGCGATTTTTCTTTGTAAAGTCATGTGATAGAAATTTTTTATAACGGATGTGCTACATGTACATTTGGCGTCCGTAAATTTTCACATTTTGAATTTCTCTACGAAAACCAGTAAACAAAAATTATATATTATACCGGTTTTTTTCTACATTATTGAAGAATATGATAACAAGATCATAACAAGTCATTTGATTACATCAGATGTATTATCAGCCATCAGTCAATACCAGCTGTCCTTTAACCATCGGTTGAGGGGCTGATATTGAACCATGGCCTGATCATACATCTGATTTCAAAAATACCGTGTAATAATATGATAGTATACTGCATTAAGATCAATCTTCGTATACGTTTTTATTCTGTAGTTCAAAACTTCAGTTTTATAATGTATATCTATTGTATAGTCATTTTATAAGATTTACTCTTCAACTATGTGCTTGTTTTGCTTTCAAAATTTTTTCGTCTGAGCCTCACTGGTTAGCCTTGTGTGGACGGTACGCACGTCTAACGTATTAAATTTAAGATCTAGTGCCTTTTGTTGGCTATTATTCGTGTGTTACTCTGTTCTATATTTTCTCCCATTTATTTGTATTGTAGTCCTGTCATGTATTGTTGTCATTGTAATGTCATAGTTTTTATTGCCATTAAAGCGGTAGGTTTGGCATGCCACAAAACCAAGATCAACCAACCATTTTTTCTTTTCTTAAAATGTTCTGTTTCAATCAGGAAAATCGCCATTATTATATATAACCTGGATTTGTTTTTGCCTCTATCGATTTATGAATACAGCGGTATACTACTGTTGCCTTTATTTCTTACCTTGATATCTAATATACAATTTTCAATAATAGTATCTGGGCTGCTGCTTGGAACGAATTCGGAACATGGCAAGAATGCTGGAGAATTTTGTATATTTTGCGTACAAAATTCTCTTGCTGATTCTTCGGTCCAACCATTTCGCCACTCTACTGTAACCTATTACATTAAAATAAACATAACGTTGCCATAAGAATCAAATCAAAGAAATCAATTTGTATTTTATAATTTCTCCTTTGTTTTCTCTCTCTTTTTACGTTATAATTAATTAAATGTGCAAATTTCGAGAGTAGTATGTAATGCATGTGTTAACCCGTAGCATGACGAAAAACCGGCTGACCTACATTTGCTATTACATTTTTGAAAAAAAAACATGATATAAACTACGTTTTAACAAATTATTAAAAAATATATGGATTTAAATTTAGACACCCCCTTTTTCCCCGATCTTCCTTAATGTGGTTTTTGAGATATAAAGGTTAAATTAAGGGTAAACATATTTTTTAGATTCACAGAACACAATCAGAGGAATGTACATGATCGACAAAAACAATCGTTAGATAGTAAAATGAAATGATAATCGATGCATTAAATGTAGCGTTCAACAGTACATGTATCATACATATCATTGTAATATTAGATATATGAGCATCTGATGATATCAAAAGGAATACATAATGACATTTTTCACATGCTCCTTGGATGATTTTACCAATTTATATACTTACGTTGGATTCCTCTGAATCAGGTACCATAGCGTATGCTTGTGGTTGTTCATCTTCTTCTAGATCTTCTTCTACAGATCTTTTAGTAAAATGATTACCAATGGATCGCTTTGTTCTTAAAACAGTGGTAGCGCAATTAGCAGTAATGACGCTTTTAGTCGATTTGCGCCGTCGGCATATTTCCATTGGTGTTTCTAGATCACAATTGTATTCAGGCAATTCATATGGAAAAGTTGTATCGTTTACTCTGCACGTACAATATGATTCCGCAAAATATTCTGCCGGGCGTAATTTTCCTGTGGGATCAAATAATGAATAATCTGAGAGTGCCGGATTTCCATTATTGTTGCCAGATTGAATTCTAAAATGCAAATAAAAGCATGTTTTTTTTTTTTTTTTTTTTTTTTTATCTCTAAAACTTCAAAAGAAAGATAGAAACTGTCAAGAAGTTAATGCCCATATATAAGTTGATCGCCTACGTTTCCAGTGTTTGCCCTTTTTTCTCGGTTTGAAGATATATAGATAGAAATAGTAAAGATGATAATATAATCAGCAGAGCAAAACCAAATTATTGGATGACTCCTAAATTACCTACTTAGATCTCAAAAAACATATTTTACTCCACCGCAATTTTGCGTCTGTCCCAAGTTAGGAGCATCTGGCCTTTGTCAGTCTTGTATGATTTTTAATTTTATTTTCTTGTGTTTAATTCGGAGTTTAGTATGACGTCCATTATCACTGAACAAGTATGCATATTTGATTAGGGGCCAGCCGAAGAACACATCCGGGTGCGGGAGTTACTCGCTACATTAAAGACCCATTGGTGGCCCTCGGTTGTTGTCTGCTCTGTGGTCGGGTTGTTGTCTCTTTGACACATTCCTCATTTCCGTTCTTAATTTTACTGTCCATATAGGACATTTTGTTATAACAATTCATATGTTGCCAATATCTTAAACAACTTAAATTGCTGAAAAAAATGTTAACAGTAAAATTATAATCACTATATATGAGATTTAGATAATTGCCAAATAAATAAAATAATAAAATTGTACGAATAACCTCATCATAGATACCAGGATTAGAACTTTATATTTACGCCATACGCTTGTTTCGTCTACAAAAGACTCATCAGTGACGCTCGAATCAAAAAAAGTTTTAAGTTTGTGATGATGATGATGATGATGATGATGATGATGATGATGATGATGATGATGATGATGATGATGATGATGATGATGATGATGATGATGATGATGATGATGATGATGATGATGATGATGATGATGATGATGATGATGATTTATGAAGGCACAAGAAATCCGCATGTTTAACCTGTTTATGAAATTTAGAACATATTTGAAAATTTAAATATATTGTTCGTTCGAAAATTCCAAGCTTGAGTGTACCCGCAAATTAATAGTTTTGTGTCTAAACAAAGTTTTTGGATAGCCAGTTTAGACTATTGAATAAGGTTTTTCTACATGATGTGTATTTTGGACAAACAGAGAAGTAATGATGGACATTTTTAATATCTGAATATTTATTTAAACATAAGTGCTGACTACAGCTGACTATAAAATATTTCAGAACATTTTTGGAAAAAGGAAAAGTTGAAAATGAATAACAAAACGGCATAGTTGTACTATACATGCTATATGGGTGATTCAGCAGCTATATTCAATTTGTAATGATGTCCAACGATGAAAAAGGTTTGCAAACCAGCTGGTATTTAATCCCATACTTAATCAATATAATATATGGATCTATGCTCTAAACTTAACAAATATTAGGTTAACAAAAATAAAAAATAAAAGGAAGGGGAAAATTTGATACAGAGATGCCATGCCAGTTATACCAGTCATTCGAAGCACTGATACTCAGTTGATATCCTCACCACGACGAAGTAGCGGAGGCATGCTTTTTTTGGATGAGGTGTCGATTATGTGTTAGTTTGTAATAAGGTCTGTTTGAATAAAACCATAATCGTATTTGGTATGTAGTTTAATTTCATAGGGGAAGCCGTGTGCTTGGTCATTAAAGAATTGGTAGGAATTGATTTTCCCCGAGATTTCGTACATTTATATCAAACGTTTGAACCTTTTTCTTTAAACTATGAACACATAGAAAGGTCTTAATGATATTTTTTAAAGAAAAGCTTTTCAAAAAATATTTAATAAAATTATGAAAAAGAAAGGTAGGTGTCAACGAGCATGACTTTTAATGTCACCACATGGATAAGACTGGATGATTCCCAATATTTCACCACTGTAAAAAGCGAGATAAGCAAACATCCTCGGGATGGACTTTGGTTCTGCATAGCTTTTTATTTAATGGAAATTTAGCGCTTTAAATTTCGTGAATGCAATTAAACTATTGTTTATTTCAGTAGAGAAAAAGCTAAATTAATTAAAATACTATCATTTTCCCTACAAAAAAAATGATTGCTGTAAATATTCTTTATAAGAACCATAATGAACAACAAATGGCATAGTTGTTTTTACAATATATACAAATATTTGTATAAACCAGGTTTCCTTTGTTGCAATTGATATACTACCAGAGGAAATAATATGGTATGAAACTTTCAAAAGCAAAGGATTATTTGTTAGCGTAAAAAAAATAAAGTTTAGTTCTTATCTTCAACAGAAAATTAAAACAGACATATATTTCTTGGAAAAGTCGTAGAATACCATGACTTCAAAACAGTGTTGATCTATAAAATCAACCCAATACAATGTAAATTAATAATTTTAATTAATGATAAGGGCAATTTTGGCCTCAAATTTCAGGTTTATCTGATGCAAGATTTTGAACACTTTTGAAACACTTAAGTGTCTTTTTTATTCCATTCAATTAGTCGATGTGAAAGATTTGAACTTATATAGTCATTAAAGATCGACGCCCAAATTCAAGCTTAGATATGAAAAATCTACTTAACATGCCATAAAACTTTTCATATGCTTTTTTTTTTATTAAGGATATTGTTTAAAAAGTGATAGCATTCGTGTTCATTCCAATCTTTATATATGTTATGTTATAATCACCAAATACAACATACATTTAAATATTAAGACTGAACACAAATGTGACCACTCCCATTTGAGAGGGAAATCGTCTAAAAATTAGCTCAAATCCCAAAATTGTGACGATTTCCGTAAATTTGCATGCTAGCACCTGATATATATTGTCACAAATAGCCGATATTTATGTAACAGAAGAATTTTACTTTTCAATAAATGGTTAAAAGTTTACAATTTCACAATTTTTTAAACCTGCTTTGGAGCCGAAAAGGGCTTTTACTGGTGTTACTTCTTTGTCTCGATTGATAATTTGACTTTTATTAAAAAGGTAGGTTAATATTTCGATCTCGCTCTGATCATACGAGATATTTAGTTTAATTAGCGAAATTTATGACACGAAATTGTCAATGCCTGTCCATTGCGTAACAATAAAAATGATAAAACGCATGGGAAAACTTCTAAATTTAAGTTTTTAACATACTTCATCTAAGAAATGGCAAGTTGACAATTAACTGAAAATCATAACGTTTGTCATAGATTTTTTATTTGTATCGAAAATAAGATCAAAATATGATATAGACCATCTAGTTGCTAAAGTGTCATTAATTGCAAGTTCACTAGAATATAGTATTATGGCTCGATATGTGGTTGTAATCACCAAGATGAGGATTATTGAATGAAAAGACAAATAGTCATAATCAGTACATGCATATGAAAGTGAATTTTAATAGAGATTATAAAACATTTGTATTTCAATAATCTGGTTTAATTCAATCAAATATTTGTGTGGGTGCGTGGGTGTTGCAGCCTGTAACTCATTGTTATATTGTGAAAGGCCATAGATGGCGCTCGCAGCTTGAATCAGAATTTTGGGATTCCCGTATCAGCTTGAATCAGAATTTTGGAATTCCCAAATCAGCTTGAATCAGAATTTTGGAATTCCCGTATCAGCTTGAATCAGAATTTTGGAATTTCCGTATCAGCTTGAATCAGAATTTTGGAATTCCCGTATCGGGCACTTGTTAATTTGCTGTAGACCAGAAAGCAGGTGTTACACAAATTAGTCAAACTATCTAAAAAGAAAAGATGCCAAACATGAGAAATGCCATAGGATCGCCATCAAGTGACATGGGAAAGAAGAGAAGAACTACCGACAGGACAGGAGGAAAGAGTATGCCGAAAAAGAACTGCCAAGATAGCACAAGAGGTCGGACACGTGGTGGTAGTAGGACCGGAGGAAACTACTGATATCTCATCAGGTAATGAGTCGGAGGAGGATGCACGGGCATTCCCTTCTTTAAGGCATGACCCATAACACAAACACTTTAAAGTTCCAAATAATTCCATTGATTTCACTCCGTCACAAGAATCTAGCATTCATGACACAGTGGGGGAACACGTGCCTTTTAAAACTAAGGAAAAGATTTGGGAGTGAAAGTTTAAAGAACTTCATTCTTTTTTGAGAACGCAAAAAGAAATGGAAAAGGTTGACGAGGGCGATTTAAAATTAAAAAAGGGGAAAATTTGCATTGAAAAAAGATCATCGGGTGTTTATTTGTCCATACATGAATGGACTTCAGCTTTCATGATTTTTACGAGTGTCTACATTGAGACATACAGCACTAGGGCACATGCATTGTTAAAATATATGCGCGATATAAGATTAGCGGCAACGAGATCAGAAAAATTGGGACACCTATGACGAGCAATTTATGCTAAAAATAGAAAAAATCCAAATTTATCTTGGGGAAATATACACGGTGAATATTGGCTATTACACATCACATCTCCCACAGTCTGTACAAAACAGTGTTTCAGTGCAGTCACATGGTTATAGAACAAATACACAAAATCGGGGTAATTATAACTCAAACGCAGGTACAGCTTTAAAATTCAGATTACATCAACAATCACAGGTAATAAGCGGAAGTGTAAATATGTCATGGAAATACTATAATAATGGTAATCACTGTCCCTACTTCCCTCGTTGTAGGTTTAAAGACGTATGTGAAATATGCAGTGTCAAACACAGAAAGGTCCAATGTAATCACCGGACCCAAGAAAGAGGTAACAAAAAATATTATTTTATATTCATTAGGAAATACTCCTATTAAAGTATCAGTCTTGGAAAATTATTTAGAATTCGACCTACCTAACAATGAAGCACATGAAATTAAATCTGGTTTTAAATATGGTTTTTGGCTCTAGGGATTCAGGGGAGAGTTCCAATTAAAAAAAAGCGCATTACAGCTACCCAAAATTTTTAAAGATACCCACATTTTCCCACACTTCAGGTATCACCAATGGGGCTAGTGCCAAAAAAGGATGGGGATTTCAGACTTATTCAATATTTATCCTATCCTGAGAAAATTCAATAAACGGATCATTGTTCAGTGCAGTACAGTTCAGTGGACGAATCAGTATGTTTGATTAATACACACAAGACGTTGGCCATGTTTAAGTCAGTGTGATGTAAAAGCGTTTGTTGTCAATTGTCCCGCACGATTTTGACTTGTTGGGGATACAATTTCAGGGTGAATATTATCTTAATAAAATGCACCCAATGGGGCCTCAATAAGTTGTGCCCTGTGGGAAAAATTTGCAAAAGCTTTATATTGGATAATACAACAAAAAAGCGGAAATGATGATATCCTCCATTATTTAGCTGATTTTCTTTTTGCCGAGTCGAGCCAACATCAACAGTTGCCAATACTTTGAAGTTATTCCAAGAGGTATGCAACACAATAGGTATTCCACTTGCTAGTGACAAGACTATTTTGCCTACTACATTACTCATGTTTTTGGGTATAGAATTTGATACACAGAATTTAATCATGCGGCTTCCAAATAAAAAACTTGTCAAACTCTCACAAAAAATCAGAGATACCTTAGACAGTTTTCAAATAACTCTTAATAATATGCAATTCCTTCTTGGGCTCCTAAATTTTACTTATAAGATGGTTGTTCCAGGCCACACCTTCTGTCGCAGACTCATAAATTCAACAATCGGGGTAAGAAAATCATATTACAAAATTCGAGTAAACAAGCAGATGAAAGTAGATTTAGAAGTTTGGTTATACTTTTGAAAACAATACAATGGTGTCACTGTAATAACAGACAATTTATGGGTTTCTAAGAAGAAAGTAGAGTTGTTCACGGATAGTGCAGGGGGTCAAAAGGTGGGTATGGGATCTATGTTGCAGGTCAGTGGGCTCAAGGCATATGGCCAAAACATTGGGTTGAGACTGGAATCACCAGAGATATGACATTGTTAGAGTTGTTTCTAGTTGTAGCAGCACTTATGTCCTGTGTCGTATTTTGTTAACAAAAAAGTTATTTTTCCTGTTGATAATCAGGCGGTTGTTCAAATCATTAATATGAAAACTAGCAAATCAAGTAGAGTTATGAATTTAGTAAGACAGACGGTTTTAATGAACTTAAAAAATAAAACGTTAGTTAAGGCAATTAATATCCTTTCAAAACAAAACCAAATTGCTGTTGTCTTTCTCGTTCTCAGTGGGGGAAGTTCAGAAGCCTAGCTCTAGAAGCAGACCAGTGGCTAACCAAAATTCCAACACAGATCTGGAATATTTAAGTCAGGTGGCTGATTATATTGTCAATCAAGGTGTGTGTCCAAAAATACACAAAAATCACACAATTTGGCTCTGCCAAAACCTTGTAATTTTAGATCATCTTACAAATTAAAACAGGATTGGCCGTTGCCAGTCAATGATTTGCTAAATTTTATAGCTTTTTTGTCAGTACAGGGTCTTTCGGGGCTTGGGTGGGGGGGGGGGGGGGTACCATATCATCTTATATATCAGGAGTTTCATACCATCATAAAATACAAGGCATACAGGATACTACAAAATTCTTTATCATTGGAAAGGCATTAGAAGGAATAAAAAGAATTCAAGGAGGAAACGTCATGAAAGCAGAGCACCAATTACAGTGCAATTTTTATCCGATATGATAAGTTGTTTAGAAAAAGTATGTAAGAATAAATATGAAGCTGCTTTATTTTCAGCAGTTTTTTCAGTTGCCTTCTTTTGTTTGCTAAGAGGAGGGAAAATAACTACTTCAAAAACTAAGTCTGTTACGAATGGCTCCAACTTTACAATTTCTGCTATTTTAGTTAGGAAAAAAGTCCTGGAGCTCAGAGTAAGGTGGTCAAAAACTGACCAAATTGGAAAGTCTGTTACAGACAGAGGGTCTCAGAGGAGGTAATTATGAGATTAGGCAGACGGAAATCGCATGCTTGATCTCGCTATATATTAGGTTGCAATTTTTCTAGTTTCAAAAGGCTAACAAGCTACAGGTTTTCACAGGTCCCAAGATTTTTATGGATTGTTGGAAGTTCCCTTGTTCATTGGGCCAACATAGAGGCGAAGAAATATGGTAGGAACAACCTTGGACTGGGGTCAAAAGGTGTTACAACATACTGCATTGGGCAACCTGGTTTACAGATTAAAGATTTAGACTCCCTATTGGATGCAAAAAGATTTATTTTACCTTCTTCTCATTTTATTATTATTCACTGTCGAGGTAATGATTTGACAGATTTAGAATTGACAGGGAAGGGTTTAATTGAAAATGTAAAATGGTCTATCCTACGTAATCAGACTTTATTTAAATATGTTACTATAATATGGTCTTCAATGCTACAGTGCAGATAATGACATTTGGCACCCTTGAATGCGGGTGCAATAATCGAACAGAAGAGAAAAAGTGTAAATTCAGAGGTCAAAAACTTCGTAATATAACATGGGGGAAAAGCTATATTACATGAGAACATTGGGGCAAGTGAAGTGTTTTTATACAGAACAGATGGAACTCATTTTTCACAAACTGGCAATACTCTGTATTCAAAGTAATGCCACAAAGTAAAGTGTATATTCTAGTTATAAAAATGTAAATACAAGTTGGTGTAATAAAATGTATGTTTAATTCAAAGGATTGTTTTTGTATAAGTTGTAAAAGTTATAAATGAAAAACAGAGGATTGAATCTCTACACAAATGAGTATAATATACAGACAGTCTGTAGTATTTTAATTTTGGTATTTGAATTACAATTAACAACAGACAACGAGAGACAAGTCTAGATTAATTTTTAATCGCTTTGTGATTAAAGGAAGGACTTCAACACGTTTAGAAAATACGTCAACAACTCTTGATCGTTGTTCTTGATCTCATTGTTATTCGTTCAGTATTGTTATATGGTCTTCTTCTATGAGTATTGCACTTAATAATTTGAAAGATGTCTCTTTGTTTTGCTCTTTCTGTTTTGCTCAAAATTTGTTGCAAATGTTGTCATTAGAAATGCATACTTATTAGTAAAGATAGGAATACCGACTGACTGTTGAAATATGATTCAACCTTTACCGATAGAAATATTGTCGATCAAACACATTTTTATGATATCCTTAAAGAACGTCACATACAGTCAAATGTGATATATATGTTATATGAAATTAAACACTAGTTTTGCTGTGAAATAAATGCACCTAATAGTATGCAACTAAACATATATTCGAGTAAGAACTATTACACTACAGGTACCAACGACACCTTTTAATATCAAATTTCATGCTTCGGGATAACTTAGATATAAAAAGTAAAATCACAAAAATACTGAACTTAGAGGAAAATCAATTCGGAAAGTCCACACACATAGTCACATGGCAAAATCAAATAACAAAACGCATCAAAAACAAATGGACAAGAACTGTCATATTCCTGACTTGGTATAGGCATTTTCAAAAGTAGAAAAAGGGTGGATTAAACCTGATTTTATAGCGCTAAACCTCTCACTTTGTATATAATACATAACAAGGGACTTGTCTCAGTCGTTTTATCAGTAATATGTTCAATGAATAATTTATCTATGATTGTTGTTTTTATAATTTCGTTCTATTCTATAAAAACATGTATATTTTAAAAAGATGTGGTATGATTGCCAATGAAACAACTCTTCACAATAGACCAACAATGACACAAAAATTTAATAACAGCTATATGTCACTGTATGACCATCAACAATGATTTAAGTTTATACCGCATAGTCGGCTAAAAAATGTTCCAAACTCACAAATGTAATACAAATTCAAACGAGAAAAACTAACGAGCCTATTAATGTACAAACAAATTGAACGAAAAACAATTGTGCATTAAACACAGCAACAAACGACAACCAATGAATTACACAAGCCTGAATTAGAACAGTCATAAACATACAGAATATGGGGAAAATCGAAAACGAAGAAGCCTTCAACAAATGGCAAAATCAAAAGCTAAAACACATCAAAGGAATGGATAACAAATGTCATGTTCCTGGCTAAGTACAGGGAATTTCTGAAACTAGATGAAGTTACATTTTGATGGCACGTTTAGCGCGCTTGATGATTCTAAATGTTCATGTGAATAACCCCACATGTATTTGTTGAACACAAACCGTTTATACGTTATTGCAAGCAAAGCGATATCGAAAAGAAGAATTAATTCGATAACACACAGGCATTGTAAGGATGCATAATCATATATCAAATGCATAAATGGCTCATTTAATGTTTACACTTACTTCCAAGATTTAGCAAAATCCGATTTTGATAATGTAGGAGCAAGTCCTTTGTACTCCATAAAATCATCAGCAGTATTTCCGTTGTAAGTGCCGCACAATCCGTCCGTTATATCATAGTCTAGCATTGAAGGATAAATGTGTATTCCATTTATTCCATAAAAGTCGTATACTTTACCATGAGAAAATTGTACTTTCGTCCCTGTTGGAATAGTTACCTACAAAATCAGATATTATCATCAATTGATAAAATCAAATGAGAATTTTTATTTTTAATCAAAAAAAGAGGCACCCAACTAGGATGACCTACAGCTGAAAATTTTATTACAATTCAATTTATTTCATACCTTGCTAGACTAAATATTGACAATTTAAACACATTATTGAAAGAGGCCGTTGAACTTTCAAAATCCCTTGATTTACAAGGTGTATATTCTTGGTATACATATGCTTAAAATGTCTTACCAGACAATAGCCTCAAAGACAAAGCGGCCAATTGTAAGAATATTACAGACGTAAGCCATTTGAAATCAGAAATTATAAATGAACTTAACTTTTTTTCTACTAGTATAATTACGGTTTATATAAAAGTAAAACAGAAAAAATTGATGAAAGTATGATCCACGAGAAGTTAACACATATCTCGAAGCTCAATTAACATTTTTTAATAATTACATTAGAATGATGTATTTTTCGTTATAATACGTTATTCTGATTGACCACACTGTAATCTCGCGTTATTCCATAATCATTTTTATTACACAATACAATGAAGTCCCACAATAAAGTGCACAGATAAATTAAATAAAAACTTGACAAAAATCGTGCTTCATGGTCCTAGCTAAAAATGTAATTATAAGTATTGTATGCTTCTTTTTGTAACTTTATAGTGATGTAAAACCGTTGACCGTGCGCATATATTTAGAAATGCACTTCCGTCAACGCATTTGCACCAAAAAAAAAAGTTACAAAAAGAAGCATTCAATTCTTAAGTAAATCACATACATAATTGCATAAAATCCTAAATTACGCACGTCTATAAAAGTTTAAAAGCCCATAGCAACATGTAAACAATTCAAATTCAAGAAAAAGAAAAAGAATACCCTCAAAATATACTGAAATAACCTTGACATATATAAACTTTGCTAAAACAAAACTAAAAAAAAACAAATCTTAACGTATTATGGAAAGAAAAATGAGGAGGTTCTTAATCAGGTCAAAAATAAAATGAATAGAAGAAGGTGAAAAATCTTCAAACACTTTTCTGAGATTGGAAACTAAAGACCTAGTAATCAAAATTATTCCCAATATCAATTAGCAGGATAAATTATTCAAAGATGGAAAGAATTATTGTAAGAATCTAGATACCAAAAGAACAGAAAGTCTTGATATTTCTAGTCTTCAGTGTGAAATTCTTGATACAAGTATTTAAAAATAAACAAATACTTCAAAAGAATCCCTGGAGGGAGGATTTACTTTTTACTAATTAGAAAACATCAACAAAAAAGTAATTGAAATAGAGGGTACAGAATAATTGATCTATGCAGATGACACTTTATGTGACACGTGTATACACAAATCTAGTAAAGATACAATGTGTGCAAAATTGAAATTGTGGTTTTGAATGGAATACTATAGTATTAATGAATGGGTGTTTTTATAATGGCCCTGTTATATTCCAAGGTCAGTAATAATGGTCGAGGAAGTCTGTAATGGCCCAAGGCAATGCCGAGGGCTATTACAGACATCCGAGGCCATTATTACTGACCGAGGACATATAACAGGGCCATTATAAAAACACCCATTTCTCAATACATCTATTAACCAACTGAACAAAAGTGTATGTGTTGCTGCTAATTTGATGTACTGTCTGACTCTTTTAATGACAGTTTAGTTTGAACAAAATAATTTGTACTTTACCATTATAAAGCTTTAAATATACCAAATATCCAAGATATTAAGTTGAAAGAGATATGTGTTAAAACACAGGATGAAAAGTGATCCCTTTATATGGTTCTTTAATGTTGGCTGCTGGTTACTAAATTAAATAAGATGCAAAAAGGTATTATACTCTTTACAACTTAGTTTTATTAACATTATTAAAAACTCTAACAGGGCTTAATACAGACAAACTGGGCATTAATACAGGGCCATTACAGATAAAACAGGGCCATTACAGAAAAACAGGGCCATTACAGAAAAAACAGGACCATTACAAAAAAACAGGGTCATTACAGAAAAAAAGCAGGGCCATTACAGAAAAAACTGGTCCATTACAGAAAATATGTAATTTTTAATAATAAAAGGCAATAATGCACTTAGTTGGTTAATAAAAGTAGGTTATAGCTTTTCGGTCAACTCGAAAGGAATGAAATTTTTGGAATTCTCTTTATTGTTATTCAAAAATAATAGAAATTGAAAAAAGTTTTGTCTAAAAGAACACTTATTCCAGTTAGAAAAATAATAAATACTAATTATTCTAAGATTAAATCATTTGATTTTAACATTGCAAACCCCATGATATGCAATTCTTGAACACTTTACTTAGTATAAATTATTCATTTAATTATTTTTTTGGGGGAAAATATGCCGGACAAGATTAAAAGATCAATATTATGACTGATTCAAAAATTGGGAAGGGAAAGAGGGGAACCACAAAATGCTAGATATTGGAAAATATTTTTATATAGACTAAATTAGGTTCGACGATTGTTAAACATACAATACAAATAGTATAAGGTTTGTAGAAAACACAGCAAATATCAATATTAAACATTTAGTATTTATTTCTATTAACCAGACATATTGTAACAAATGTTTTAGTCTCACTGTTCCCCTCTATGAAATTAAGTTTGTGCTGTACAACATTTATGATATGTTTTAATTTTTCATGTTGATTATATTGTTATTAAACCAAATGTGATTTTAAAATAGCAAATGAAATCATGCTAATTTCGTTTTGATTATCGAGAATATATTCTTCTAATTCTAAAATTTTTAAATTATTGAGAACAAAATCTAATATAAAAATAGGAGAGAATGTGTATTTATCATGGTCTAAACATGCTTATATTATATATAGAGCGGATAACCTGGACAAGTATGTATTACGTACACAACATTGATTGATGTTGATCAGCCGTTTTTCTGACAACCGTTGTTATAGTTAAGTAACCTAATTTGGTTATAAGTACATACGATTTTGGCATAACCTTATGACTAAATCATTTTCTAATATACATGTGATTAACATTGGTTACTAAAGTTAAAATGTGGTATTTATTTCAAGAAACATCTTTCTTCCATTGCATATTTTAAGGCTTGAGTCGTCGTTTAACTTGCGTTTTGGAATAAGTCTTCCTATTCAATATCTACTGGATAGTTGTAAAAACGTTGTTTGAATGAGTCGTTTTTCTTTTATTCATTGCTCAGAGACAAAGATCTTATAGTTTAATCGTAGGCTGTCATACAATATTCATGTTTGCCAAAAGCACAAACTTTTACTAACGTTGGCCGCCATTGCTTACTCTCCGTAAAACAGTCTCAATGTTGTTATCAATAATTATGACGTCACACGCAGGTGCGTTTCTACTAAGAATAAATAGAGGACACATTATTGTGTTTCTTCGTCCGACCATTCAAGTGCTGTATAGCCAATCAAGGTCGTTAAAAACTTCAATTTGTTGTTGTTTCTTCAGTCGTGATTTAACTCCAGAGGTACATCGCACACTCGATAAACAGATCACGCGAAACGCTTAAAGTGGTATGGGTGTCCTTCGCCATCTTGGATTGAAAAAAGCAGAGAATCTAAGTTCCAGATTTTCAATCAAGTTAGCAAAATTTGATGCAGGAATGTAGATAACTAATGTGAATTTGCATTTAAAAGAACAAATTTATAAGATTATAACTTATAAATATTAATATCCGTACAAGTGTTGATAAGTTCTGCTTGAATTTGAATTTTCAAATTGGCATTCTGAAATAGTGCATTTTCTGAAGGAATCTACATGGAATTTTGCTATTTTGTATTTTAGCAGGGGAAAAAAGCACGTTGACCCTATCTTTTCTTTTGATATTTTCAAAGCATTTTAGAAAAGCTATCTGCTTGTATTTTATTTTACAATTCTATCATTTAGTTTTGGTTCTAATCACATAATGGTGATTTTTCCGATATAATCCATACAAAATATGTCATTTTGTCACGACCTGTAGCTTGAGAAAATGCGCGGTGATCTACCAATTTTATGATATTTTTGAACAAAAATCAGTAGATACTACGTTTTGGCAAAGTATAAGCAAATGCTATCATTTTTAATGTAGACTCCCATACCACCTTAAGTCAGAGACTTTCTATGCATCCTGAATACAGATGCACGCTTTTCCAATGTATCATTTCTAATAATAGTACTCAGCCAATATTTTCTTATAACGAATTACTCTCTAGAAATATAATGAATATAAACAATATCAATTCATGGAAATAAACGACCCAGTGGGTTTATAAGTTACACAAAATCCATACTTTGTATTTATTGACAATACCTTTTTGCAATGCCAAGATACAGATATCGACAGATGGTATATCCATAAATGTGTATATATATATATATATATAAGTGCCTATAAATAGCAGCACATGACATACAAATCTATGGGAGTGTGGATTAATCAGTACAGAGATTAATTCAATTACACAAATAAAATTATAGATTGCCTAACAATGTAATTTTAACACACTATTTAGTATGTAAATATAAGAATGTTTAAAATATTTACAAAATGATATATTGCGTTTATTTTCATCATTTTGTAAATATTTTAAACATTCTTATATTTACATACTAAATAGTGTGTTAAAATTACATTGTTAGGCAATCTATATATATATATATATATATATATAACAATAATATTTAGTTTGCTTCTAATTTACTGATCAGTCGGGTGATATGCAAACAAACCCGTATTTTATGACAGTTTCAACAATGAGTATGAACACTTTCAGTAGAGCAATAACAAATTACATTTATCCATATTGTATCTATATGTTATGAACCAGAATACTTCACCAGAGTTATCCTTATTATATTATTTGCTTGCTTAAAATTGTTAAAAAATATTGTCTATTGATTATAGTTTACATAAAATAATTGTTTACCGTTAGAATAAATAGTTCATTTTTTACAACATTTTTTTAAATTTTATTAACACCTTTATCTTTTGAAGGATTTGAAAGATATGTCTTGTACCCTGCTTGTGTTTACCGTCAGTCACAAATAGTTGAGAAACTCACTCCAGTCCAAAGTTAAGGAAACGTTACAATATAACCTCATTTTTGATATAGGACGTAAAACATGTAAAGTTTTGCAAAATACATTTATACCAAATATTAAGTTTGGAAACACATCTGTTTTCTATATAGACTGGGTAGATAAAGGGATATTTTTTTTATACATGATTAGCTAGATAGTAAAGGTTAAATAATTTCTTTTGAACAATGCCATAACACTAATAACAAGAATGTGTCCATAGTACACAGATGCCCCACTCGCATTATCATTTTACATTTTCAATGGACCGTGAAATTGGGGTCAATACTTTAATTTTGCATTAAAATTAGAATGATCATATCATAGGGAACATGTGTACTAAGTTTCAAGTTGATTGGACTTCAACTTCATCAAAAACTACCTTAACCAAAAACTTTACGACGCACAGACGAACGAACGGACGAACGAATGGACGCACAGACCAGAAAACATAATGCCCCTCTACTATCGTAGGTGGGGCATAAAAATAAATCTAACATGATGTCTTACTTAGTTTCCTCCTAATTGGGTAAAATCAGCAATCAAATTATATAGGATATCTCTCTATTTAGACAATCTGTCCAAATAATATATAAATATGTCTGTTAATAATGTATTTAAGTATTTTACAAATCAAATACAAATCAAATGTTTATACATTCCTAATGTTTATAGATGATTGGATAGGGTACTGGTATTTTTATATCCTACACTATAATGTCAAAACTGTCATTAAAGTTTGACACACAAAACTATATATATATATATATATATATGTTACAGTGAATTTGTATTATCAGTGATTATGTAGAATCCCTGAAATTTTCAGGGATTATGTAGAATCACTGGCTAGTTTAGGGATTATGTATAATGACTAAAATTTTCAGGGATTATGTAGAATCACTAGAAAAAATTTTAGGGATTATACATAATAACTGAAATGAAGAAATAGTTTTAGTTATAAAGAAAATGAATAAAAGCCAAATAATCTATTCTATAAAATCATATTTAAACATCAATATAAACATAAATTGTAAAATGTTAAGAAAAATATATCAAAATGATAACACCATTTAAAAAAAAGTTAGGCACAATATATTAAAATGTTAAACGCAATATATTAAAATAATATGCTTCACATCTGTTTCTATCACAATATTCAAATTTAAAAACTTTTCCTTCACATATCGAATCAAAAATTTTCGACACGCCTAAGAAAAATAAAGTGTTCAGTAAAACCATCTCGAGGTATCCCAATAAAAAGGGAATGAGCAACCTTGAACCTGTTCAAGCAAAATACCATGTTTTGTGGCCAGGCAATGTTCTTTTTCAGACTTTTTGTGAACAATTGCCAATGATTATGTTTTTGGGGTTTCCCTTTTCTTTTTTCCCTCTGGAATTGCTATGAGAATATTACACCAAATACCAGCTTCTTCTAAAATCTTGTTCTATTTATCAATCCTAGTTCTGCTTGTTTTATCATCAATACATTGAACTGCGTAAGTTCTCTCAGTTTGAATTTTCTTGTTCATTTGACAAAAAAAAATAATAAAAAAACAAAAAAACCACCACAAAACAGATGTTCCATAATCTTCTGTACCACAAATAACAAGCTCTGTGGATTTACAAATAGCAACAAACAATACATGTAAAGTTATCGCTATAAAGGGAATGTTGATTATTATTAATTTTGAAGTCTTCAACTTTATCTCGAAACCCTGTGTTGGTTATATATTTAAGATTATCCTCTGTGTTTAAAAGCAAAATAATGTTATCTGGCAAGGAATATGAAAGAAAAAAATGATAATTTGTCTATATTGTTATTATTTTTTAACAAACAAAGGATCCTTACATTATTGATAATCCCTGAAATCATATTAGGGAATATGTAGAATAATTATTAAAATGTTCAGTGATTATGTAAAATCACTGGTCATATTCAGGGATTATATATTATTACTAATAATTTCAGTGATTCTACATATTCCCTGAAAAATCAGGGATTCTACATAATCCCTGATTATACAAATTCACTGTAACATATACATTGTATAATGCGACTTATTTCTATTTGTCCATTTAGGTAAATTTCTTATTCATGATTAAATTAACAAATACACGAATTTACCTCAATTTTATTCCCATCTTCTGTCACAACCAAGCTTCGATCATCACAAAGTCGCTGTATAACATAACGATTCAATTTTCTTGTTCTTATTCCATTTTTTTCAACTTCAGTTTCACAAAAATTGGCAACGAACACGCTATCCCCGCTTCTAACAGCAAGTCCACAATTGCACAAGGCAGCTCCATTACATTTTCGAAAGTATGCATTAATCTGAAATGTTATATACTTTCTTATAATAAAGGCATTTGCTGCACTAGCATGTTAAAGTATGAAGATTGTCCTACGGAAATTTAACTATATCTTAAAAGTTCAAATAATATCCAACAATGTTCCCCTTTTCCATAACATAACAATAGTATTCAGTGCTGCTTTTACCTATAGGCTGTATTGCTTTTGGAATAAAGAATATATATATATATATATACTAATGCTGATGCAAACAATTTTGATAAAATTTTCTACTTGTGTAACATAAGAAATGGCATTAAAGGAAATTAGCCAATAAAAGTATCAAAATGTACCCTAAAAAAGACAGTACAATGGCTTAAATTTTGAATCAATTTTGGATTGAGTCAAGATTAAGCTCTCATATGTAATGTTTCTTTCCTTAAAATTGTAATGATTATCTTCTTCAAAATTGAAGTTTTGATTAAAGCAAAAGGAGGTATTAGATACATGTCAGCCCTCAAACTGTAAGCCAATTAACACAATACCATTACAATATACAGCCATATCGATTAAAAATAACGATTTCTGAAATACACAAATACGAATGAAAACTAGCCTATTTAGCAAATAAGATGGTCTACTTCACATCGTTTTTACATATATTGATTTGATATAAAGCAGTAATCTATAACATAATAGAATAGGATGATACATTAACGTAATTTGTATTATTAATAGGAACAAACAGGGTTACTCTCCTAAAAACAGATTTATTATATATGCAAAAGGTCATTTTACCATTGCTCTATATCTGCTATGAATATTAAAAAGAAGATGTGTGTATGATTGCCAATGAGACAACTCTCCACAAGAGAACAAAATGACACAGAAATTAACAACTATAGGTCACCGTATGGCCTTCAACAATGAGCAAAGCCTATACCGCATAGTCAGCTATTAAAGTCCCCGACATGACAATGTAAAACAATTCAAACGAGAAAACTAACGGCCTTATTTATAAAAGTGAACGAAAAACAAATATGTAACACATAAACAAACGACAACCACTGAATTACAAGCTCTGACTTGGGACAGACACATACATACATAATGCGGCGGGGTTAAACATGTTAGCGGAATCCCAATCATCCCCCTAACCTGGAACAGTGGTCTAACAGTACAACATAAGAACGAACTATAAAAATCAGTTTAAAAAGGCTTAACTCGTCAGATGTACAAACATACAAGTGGACGTGGTCAGGTACTTGTACATCCCAACAACAAAACGACACTTAGAATAGATCTGAAAGTACTTGCAGTTAACTGACGGCTAGTTCAAAGCCAGTAACAACTAATAAAAAAATCATGCGTCTAAGACTAAATTATCAATCCGTACACATCAAACATCCAATGGATTTAGTGTAAAGACGTCATAAACAGTCTGAGAAAAACATGACCTTGTGCAATGCCAAGATGCAGGCATCGACAGATTGTAGATCCATGAATGTGTATATGTATATAACATACTAGTAATATTTGCTTTGCTTTTAATTAACTGATAACAAAATCAATATTAATACCAATAAAAACAATATTCAATGATCTTATTACAGTGTTTATTTGGTAACCTTTTGGAATAAGTTTATGTAAAGGTGCGATAAGTTTACAAACATGTTTGTGTGTGTGCTTTTTCAATTGTCTCTGCTATTTACCCTACGCGGTAGTTTCCACATAACAAATTGAAGCCAAATCGCCATTTCAGAATATAATACATGCTGGGTAATATTTTCGAAAGCATTCACCAAAACGTTGTGATTAGTTTATTTTGTTTAAAACTATTAAATTCAACCAATTTACGATGTCGTGTTCATTTTTGAATACCATTGGTTCTTTAGATTCTGAAACATCGAATTAATGTTCTACGCAATTCGACAAATGTTAGAAACGATCAAAAACACATATGTATAAATCCGTTTGAAAACATTATTTTTGTGTTAATAAAATGCTAGAACATGTGCTACCTATATAGGTTATTGTGATGTAATACATCTATAAATGAGTTTTGCATTGCACCTGGGAACATCCAGACAAGTGCGCGACAATACTAATATGTGCTTATTCAAGTTAAAAAAAACAACCATATATTTAATTTATGTTTACCAAATACTTTATTTTTTGTACTATTTGTATTAGATACCTGTAGAGGCAACTTTCTGTGTTTGTACATAATGTATTCTCCTCCGCCGATATCCTGTTGAAGTTCCCAATTGGTTCTGTAAAAATATATTTGCAAGTTGTCAGAAAATATCAAAAATAAAACATCAAATTATATAGAAGGTTACAAACCCTTTTAATTATATTTTCAGTTATATTACAATCTAGTAAAACATTCTAAAATTTTATATTCGATGATTAAAGTGATGTGATGGTCTTCGTGTGAACGGCATGTGCCATTGTACAGTCATTTCACACACCCTCCACAAAAATTAGAAATGTTTGTTTAAAAAGAAGGTTTCAGAACATAAAGGTAATATATAGTATGGTTATTTCATGAACAAAACAATACACGACACATCCGACATATATAGCAATGGACAGGCGAATGACACTAAAGGGACTTTCATACTCATATGTCGAAAATAGACTGACAACAGAATGCATGGCTAAAAAAGAAAAAGAAAAAAACAACAACCTATGGTACACAAAACTCAACAATCAAAACTAAAGACACGAACCCGTAATAAAACTGGGGATAATTTCCAGACGTTTAAACCGATCCTGCTCCATAAAATGTAGTATAAATATTATTTTTAAAATTTTGAAATGATTCCTAAAATATCAGAAAGGCTTACTTAAAGTATATTTTAAAAAACAATAAAGTAAACGCTCATTATTTCTAAAAATTCTGTATATATTGTGTCAATCCGGAAACATAAGTTGAGCCGAGACAGAAGGGGTCGTTTTACCAAACAAAATACGCAGATTGACGTCTCTTCGCTTTGTGGATAATATTGACATTGAACACAATTATGAGTGGGAAACCATGTGTGTGACTTTATTGCAACTGGCTGTGAAAAGTAATGTCCCGGCATAGTCAAATTGGTTGAAAGTAGGAAAGTAAACACTGCATGCCCTTGGTCCTCTTGAAGACAATTGGTAGAATGGGCCATTATTGTCCACAAATCGTATCTCTACCACCCAATTGATTTCCGGACATTTCACCACATTGTACCGTCTCTTATCGATAATCTCTTCAATTGCATCATTTTATAATTTCCATCTGGATGTTCCAATACTTTGACATTTTATTTGTAACCTATGATGTATATATCAACAGTTAAATGTGTTATTAATCAAAACACTAGTTCATACTTGCTATCAAAATTGTACATATGAGGATCATTCCGTGACCAACATCCTTTTGGGTCAGTTTCTTGTTCAGAGTCACGTATTGTAACCTAAAACAAAAAATATACACAAAATTTAACTATCTAATTATTTTCGATAACAAACAGATACTAGATAGGCAGGGCAAACGTCTGATTTTCAATTACCGATTTTAATCTGTTACTACACACTTTTATCATAGGGTTGTATTTCCTGGCCAATTGTAGACTGGTTTCGAATAGACAACTTTCGGGATCGATGCATTTCCGTCAAAAACTTTGGTTTTAGTGAACATCACTTGTGCGTTTAGTAGCCTCGTCACTTTCGTTCCCATGTAAAGAGAGTTGTTTAAAAACTAAGATGCTAAATTGCACTAATTATTCAGCAAATTGAATTCTTATAATTGACAATCAGCACTTGCATCATTAAGGAATTGTAATTTAATACCTACAGAATTACCCTAATTGCTAGTTTATGCTGCACAATGTCGATCACTAAGACGCTTGATGGACGTTAATAGTGGAGGGATACAGGCGATCCCCACTATCTTGTAAATGACGTGATAAAGGCGCGCATAAGTGATGAGGGTTTTTTTCCGGTGACTGATGAACTCGAAAGTTGTCTATTTAAACACAACGGATCGATGCCAATGGAAAGCATGATAATTTGAAATCATGTTTTCGCGTGGATTCATTTAATACAAAACATTCGCTTCCGGGCTCCTGGTTTCTTTCTCAACGCTTATCCATTAATTGTAGCTATATAAAAGATTGAACACATTACGCATAAGTTTTTTTCAGTGAATTCTTTGTTGTCTCTGCATCTCTTCCGGGAAACAACTCATAAAATGATTCTAGAATAACAGGATCAATTACGGGATTGAAGTGAAGACTAGTGATAGAGATTGCGTTTACAATATTGGCAAGAATACATTCACTTATACATGGATATACATTAAGTAATACTTTTGTACTTTTTATCATTTAATCTATAAAATTTACCATCGTTAGATCATTTCAGTTTGAATCAATTATATCCTTTGTTTTTTTTTTAATCGGCCAGGTTTGTCAGATGAACAACTATCAGCTTCTTCATAAGTACACATAAATTTATTTTACAAATAACCCTTTTAACATCGAAATTCTAGTGATTGAAACACGTGGTTTTTCTTTGCCAATATCTAACAGGCATTAACCTGGGTTGAGTTCAATATCGTAGCAGCTACGTAGCGGCTACGAAGCTGCTAACAATATCTGTGTAGCAGCTAGTCTATAGCTACATGTTCAATAGTCAAAATCTACGTAGCACTACGTAGCAGCTACGATATTGAACGCGGCCCTGGACAAACAATGTAGATAACAAATATTTCATAATTGGTTGTGTGTAATAAACACAAGCTTGTATTTGAAATTTAAAAAGTGCAAATGAAAAGTAGAAAGGAAACAATATAAATAACAGTTATATTTATTTTATAATGTATATTAAAAATATAAAGTTATTTGGAAATGCAAAATTTCAAAGTGTGAAGAATACAATAAGTAATTGTAAACAGATGCTGTTTTTATTGAATATATATTGTAAAGAGGTTTTTCCAACCATTTGTATTTTCCCTAGCAAATTAAGTATGTAAATTAAAAGCAGGCAACCCTCTGTCAGCTGCCCTGAACTGCTAACTTACAGGGTTTATTTATTCCAGGTGATTCATTTAAAAAAAATATCATTCACCATAAATGTTTTTGTTTTTGTTTGGAAAAAATGAGTTATCCGGTCACAGTATGAACAGTTTCTGACTACTGTAGAGCAGTTATGTATAGAACTAAAGATTGACAGATTTTGAGAGGATATCACATAGTAGTTTTGATAGTACCAACTTATAAGCGCGTGCCAAAATTAAACCTATAAATTCATCTATTTTTAGAGAATATATTACTCAATAATTTATAAAAATTACGGAAATATCAAACGTATACATATCCTAATGTTTAAGTTCGTATACAAATTTAAAAAAAAGCTACGTTTCAGCTACTAACAGAGACAATCCTGTCAATTTTGAGTAATAACGGGTATTATTTACGTCATTGATAGCTATATACTACCCTAAAACAGATTCTAACAGTTCTACCTATCAAAATAATTCTGACAGTTCTACCCAATAATTTACTTGAACATGTCTTCCTTTGCACTGACCCAGAGAGAATAAGATTGTTTTTTTTTTGATAGCCCTATACCATTAATCTTTCTAACAGTTCTATTTTTAGATTGATTCTGACATTACTACCTTAGAACCGTGTAATGCTTATATTTGCTTAAACCATTCTGGTAGAACTGGGCTTGAACTGTTCAGAACAGTTATATAAAATATTATTCTGATAGTTTTCAAGGAAGGTAATAATTGATTCAAATTATAAATCAAAACACAATTTTTACATCGCGATGATCGTGATGGCATTCCGATGTATTTTTGAGGACGAGATTTCCACTTACACAAATTTCGTGTTTGACTGGTAACCAATCTATAAACATATTAATACGCTGACATTATCGAAAATAAAGTAATAAAGTAAAAAGTCATTGATCGTACCAAAAAATAGTGTTAACGCGTGCGGAAGAATATCTCAAGAAATTTTGCAGCAGTCTCCTATGCAGTTATAGCTCCTTGCAATAAGTCTGCATGGGAGATTGATTTGTGTGATACTATGAATGCCTCCTCAATTAAATCCAATCTATTAGAAAAATCGAATTTTTACAGAAGAGTGTCCACCATTCACTTGCACTGCACTATTTTTAGAATAGTAGAATAGAATGATATACAAATGGATGAAAATTATATATACATGTAACTTTTAATATACATATATCATTGTAATATATATATAACAACAAACCACAGTATACTGATTTGTATCACTGCAATATAATAGTTATAACGATGAGGTTTAATTCCCTGTTTATTATTCATCACCCACGAAGGAACTTGTCTAAAAAATATATATCTGTACATTAACCTCGGTTTCAGGTATAGATATGCGGTTTTTTTTTTCTTGCACAAGTGCTTCTGACAATCCACAAGAAATTGCGGTCATCATATATTCAGTACTTCAATACTTTGTCTAGTCAAAACATTTACTAAATTTTATCATCGGTATAAAGACATCATTCGTACATATAGCTCAACATGCAGACTTCTAATACGTTCAGGTATTTCACATCCAATTTTTTATGGAAATATTCTTTATAAAGCACAAAGGTGTCAGTATTCACCTCAGAAACTTACAAAACCTTTGAATAGACTTATGAAGAAGGGATATAATTACGATACTGTTGTCAAGTCATTAAAGATTGCATATTTTGGCGTTAATATTGAGTCACTGATAAGGTCTTTGCATCGGAACTAAACACATTTATTCTAAAAACAGTTGTTGGCATGACACGGGTTATGTTCTTCTCATATATGTTATGATGGTATGATACTAAACCCCAAACGGGAAGGATTGTGCCTGATGTTCATATGATGTTATCATAATCTTACAGTCAGTTTAATTGAAGTCTGGAGCTGGCATGTCAGTAAACTGCTAGTAGTCTGTTGTTATTTATGTTTTATTGTCATTTTGTTTATTTTCTTTGGTTACATCTTCTGACATCAGACTTGGACTTCTCTTGAACTGAATTTTAATGTGCGTATTGTTATGCGTTTACTTTTCTACATTGGTTAGAGGTATAGGGGGAGGGTTGAGATCTCACAAACATGTTTAACCCCGCCGCATTTTTGCGCCTGTCCCAAGTCAGGAGCCTCTGGCCTTTGTTAGTCTTGTATTTTTTTAATTTCAGTTTCTTGTGTACAATTTGGAAATTAGTATGGTGTTCATTATCACTGGACTAGTATATATTTGTTTAGAGGCCAGCTGAAGGACGCCTCCGGGTGCGGGAATTTCTCGCTATATTGAAGACCTGTTGGTGACCCTCTGCTGTTGTTTTTTATTTGGTCGGGTTGTTGTCTCTTTGACACATTCCCCATTTCCATTCTCAATTTTATTTGATTAACTTTGTAATCAACAGCCATTTTCTTTTCAGGATATATTCATGGACCAATGACATATTGATTGCTCTATGTATGCTTTCAGCGTGCAGTGGTGTACATACTTTCTTCATCTATGAGTTTTAGACGTTTCAAACCTGAATTTTCAGTTTAAATTGAAATACATTGATTATCAAACATTAACTGAAATTTACATGACAAATGGAGAAAAGAACAGACAAATAACATTAATACCTTGACATCTGGCAATACGATATTCCTCCACATAAATAAGGAAGCGTTTGCCTGTGATATAAGTGGATTATATAACCGCAGAAATACTATGCGATCTTTTATATTAATCTTATTATCTACAGCACCATATAGTTGCAGGTGTTGTGTTTCATTCCAATTATCATAACTGAATGCGATGCCACAAAGTTGATTTTCAAATACAAGGCCACTGTCTGTTATTTCATTGTTACACTGAGAGGGTCTCGTTTGGTAGTTTGGTATGCCAGCAAGGAGATTAATAACACATTCATCTTTCGCAAGTTGTTGCAGAAAAGGTTTACTAGAATAAGAGATATTAAAAAAATATATGTATAAGATTTCGAAATTCAAAATTCGAATATAAAATTACTTAACAATAACAATACTGTATACAATTTCAAAGTGACAAGCATAAAGATTCATTAAAAAACTCGGCAGGAATGAACGTGGTATGTGAGTTACAGTGAGCATCGATGGATATTTGTACGTTCACGCATCTTTCTAGGACAAGAAAACAGTCAAATGTTTATTTGTACATCTTTTTCTTTCAAATATGTTTAGTTTCGTGCTCTTCGATAGAAGAGAATAGAAGTGCTTCGAACGCATACACTTCATTAAGTGCTTTCTTTTCTTTATAAGAGTGCATAAAGTTAATACAAACTACATTGCATTTATATTTTCTCTCCGTGAATATACAGAAAATACAGTCGTTATTGGAAGCGACACATATTTCATCAGGTTTTGATGTGAATTCTCACAGGCAAAACCGTATGCTCTGGTGACAATTTGTCTAATATATATGCTCTATGGGTTCTTAATGATTGTCACATTTATACTTGTTTTTAATATAGTACTGCGATCTGAATCTTATTAATTCAAATCAAATTGGAAAGGCATCTTCAAAATGATATTTCACTGACAAACAGTTATTTTGTTTAGATCAGTTCTGGTTTAAAAGTACAGAAGGACAATAAAAGAAGGAAATGGACGATGTAATAGTCACTACTTACTCGGTGTTTAACTACCAAAGAGACATATAGCTGTTCTTGTGTATCTTAAAAGATAGCAATAGTGATTTCTTGCATTTGAGTTTGGTTAACAAGGGGATCTATCTTTGGCGATGTTGAAATGTGAACTAAGCAATATTATACAAGTTAAACATGACAAATACACCAGCTATAAATCAAATTAAAATCCAGAATACAAATAAAAACAAAAATTCAAGTGCATATTATATTTTTTTTTAATTATTATTTCAAACGGCCAAACTTTTGATTATCTTAGTCGGTTTAAGACAAAGTCTATGTGACTAGTACTGCGATCGATTGTTTTTTTTTCTGGACAATTTTGAATTGGATAGATTTGGATATATTCTTGAAAGGTCAGAAATTTGAAATGATCCATTCGTAAGCGATAATACATGTGGAATATGAAACGTACCTTCTTTTATTCCAATAGCATGCTACTGGAATAGTTAAACGGACAGGTATGGTAAGCGGTGACTTCTCGTTTACAACATAATTGTTTTCTTGAGTTATCTAAAATTTAAATGATTATGACATGCTTGATATAAAAAGAGTGTTTCTCGTATAGATTAAACCGTTGGTTTTTCTGTTTGAATAGTTTTACATTAGTCATTTGAGGGGCCATTTATATGTTGCTGTGCTGTATGAGTCCAGGCTCAGTGTAGACGGTCGTTCTTTGACCTGTCATGATTTACTTTATACAAATTGTGACTTAGATAGAGAGCTCGAGTTGTATAATTGGCACTCGTACAAGATCTTTTTATATCTATTTTGTAGACAGCAATTTGCATTTGAAGAATGGGATATGATGACCTTGCAAATCATCGTTTTATTGAAACATTACATACTCCGTGTCGTTTCATCATAAGAACAATCCTTCGTTTTGAAGTTAAATAACTCCATAAAAATTTGTAATATTATATACACTGTAGGTTAATATTTTTTTGATAAAACATGTCTATAGTTAATACCTTGATACCAGCAAAAAAATGCTCTGAACGATGTTCTGGACTAGGGGATCCAAATCCATTTCCCCTTACTTTCATTGAACAATTAACAATGAAGTTTGGTCGAAATTTTGACGTCCACGTATGTTCTTTCATTGCACCTAGACCATCATCGATATCAGTTTTCGTCAAGTTAAATGTTCTAGCCTCTTTTATTTCTAAATCATTGATATACCATCTGACATCATATATGTAATCCGACTGAAGGTCATTTGCATGACACTCAAGTTTTACTTTACTGTATGTAAAATGTTGTATATCTTCTTCCTCTTGTGTTGGCTTAACAAATGGAGAAACCGATATATCGGGAAACTCTACAAACAGAAGGACAAGATCAGATAATGCAACTTTTATAATTAGAATTTGTGCATAAAAAATATTTTTTTCGTTTTTTTTCCATATTTAATATGCATGATAAACGCATAATTTATAAGACAGATATAGTGCATTTTATGTATGTGTCGCATTGAAATATTTTTCACATTATACTCTCGATATATATAATTCAGCTAGTTCTTTATTCTTCTCATAAATCATGTTTTAGCAGTCTGTTTTACAGAGTATGTATTTTTCCCAAAACACGGGTTACATAAAAAAAACAGGTGTTCCGCAGGGCGCAGCTATATACGACCCAATGGTCGAACCCTGAACAGTCGGGGCAAGTTTGGTCACAATATTCAAGCTTGATACTGACTGAATTTGCATTGTGATCAAATGTTTTTACATAATATTTGTTTTTGTCACAAAATCAATGTGGTCAAAGATCTAACAAATATATTGCACAAAACTGTACAACTGAAGATTTTTTTCTTGAAACTTACCAAACACTATAACGATCAAAACCAAGGAGTAAACAAGGACTCATAAAACCAAAGGAAATTTACATCAACAGTTATAAATAAGAAATAAGAAATAACACGAACTCCACTAAAAACCGGGAGTGAAATCAGGTGTTCCGGAAGGGTAAGCATTTTCTGCACCGTATACGGAACCCGTCGTGTTATTTCTTTGTTTAGTTCAGTAATGATTGAAGGTTATTATGACTGAGGAAGAATATCAGATATGATTTCTGACACACTTTTGTCATAATGACCAATCAGCTCATGATGGCAACCGTAAAATTTCTTGAGTGATGACCTTAATTTGTTTGATTCATGCCCTGTCTTAGCAACTTTTGAGAAAGCAGTATTCCTCGTTCAACAAAATCAACGTACTTTGAGCTAGCTCTAAAGTAACGTATCAATCGAGAAGAATATACTCCATATCTAGTGCCGCTGGGATCTTGCTACACAGAAATGGAAAGTTGACTATAGGAAAATTAAAATCATCGCGTTTGTCATACATTTTGGTATTCAACCTACCATCAGTAGTCATTCGAGAAAAAGGTCTAAATATGAAGCAGATTTATCTGTGTCGGTAGTATCTTTAATTTCAAGTTCCCTTGGATATATTTAATGTAAGTGATCACTGAATTTATTATCATTAAGACAGTACATCATCAATATACCGAAAAGTGAAATTAAAAGACTGTGCTAATTTCTTTTCTTCTTTCTGTACAAGCCCTTGTATAAATTCTGCTTCATAGGAATATAAAACCAAATCTGTAAGTAGAGGAGCGCAATTGGTACCCATTGGGATTCCAATAGTCTGTTGGAAGACTAAACCTCCAAATTCAACAATTATGTTGTCAATTAAAAAGTCCAGCATGGCAGTGATATCCTCTTCGGTGTATTTTTTCCTTGACTCTGTCTTATTTTTTTACAAAGTAAGCTGAATTCCAGCCCAGAACTAGATATTTAAAACGTCTTGTGCCCTTTTTGTTAAGGAAACATCAGCTGACGAGTTCTTTCATTCGAGTTTTAAGTTTAGTATGTGGAATAGTGGTATAAAAAGTTGAAAAAGCAAAGGTTTAAATGTTGGATAAAATTTTTCAAATTTTGAAAAAAAAGGAATAAAAAAAAGGAATCCCTTAAAAAAATGGTCAACAAAAATTACCCCCCTAACTTTTTGAAACCCCCCATAGAGCAATAACCCGTAAACTCAATCCCATGCTTTCTTATGTAGTATTGAACCTTATAGTACAATTTCAGAGAGATACATACACTTAAACACAAGTTATTGTCATGATTGTTTGGAAACTAGAAACATGCTTCTTTTTGGCCCTTTTTAGGCCCCTAATTCCTACATATTTTGGTCAATTAACCCAAAACTTAATCCCAGCCTTCCCTTTGTTATATGGTACATTGTGGTACAATTTCTGAGAGATCCATAAAATTACACACAAGTTATTGTCTGGAAACTAGAAACATGCTTGTTTTGGCCCCTTTTTGGCCCTTAATTCCTAAATTTTGACCCCATAACCCCGAAAATGAATCCAAACCTTCTACTTGTGGTTTTAAACTTAGCGGTATAATTTCAGAGCAATTGGAATACTTGTACACAAGTTATTATCCTGAAACTAGAAAAATGCTTGTTTTGGGCCCCTTTTGGGCCCCTTATTCCTAAACGGTTGGGACCATCCTTTTGTGGTATTGAACCTTTTGAAAAAAAATCATAAAGATTTATTAACTCAAACTTAAGTTATTACCCGGAAACCAATGTGTCTTCGGACGACGCAGACGACGATGCAAACGACGACGACATCATACCATTATACGATCCCAAATTTGTTTTGGGGTCGTATAATTACTTGATACATTTACAAAATTTTACTGATGCCAAAATGTACACTGTATATGAGTAGGCTGATGATTATTGAACATCTGTTTTACAGACGACGGACAACATCAAATTGTCAAAAGCATAATTCCCACCTTATTTCTCGAGTTGACTCTTATACGTACAGCACGGGTCGCAGTAGACTAAAAGATGATTGCAAAATAAATACAAATAACTTGTTTTTACAGTGTGGCCGTGGTTGTGTCCATGCTATATCAAAATTTATTCAAAATATTTTTTTCATTTATACTAGTTACACTTTATTAATGGTTTGTCAAATTTCAATAATCAAAGTAAATGTATTTAGTATGTATATGTTGGCAAGCATTTATATTTCATTAGGCAAACAGCAGTACATTGTTGATTACGTATTTGTTACTGAATTGAATGTTCACTGATATTTATTTTTTTTACATATAAGTTAAGAATATGGTAATTTAACACGATTCTTTCGGTTTATAATCAACAGTACATTGAGTTAAATTTCGTGATAGTATCGCAAAATATGCATATATATGCATGATATTATTTAGTAAGAGGATAACTTCCTTATACTCGCCTCCACATCCAGGTGTAAATTCTGTATCTGAAGAGGTTCCTGCTGGACATGGCTGTTCCGTGCCTACAATACATTTTCGACATTGGAAGAGTAAAACAAAAGATAGACAAAAATTGACATAAACCTCCAAACTGAAAAAGCAAACAATAATATTATTGTTATAATGTTCATGTTTGATATAAAGAGTTATAATCGTGAACTGACAGTAAGTGTTGTAGCATATTGTAGCATTAAATCTATCATAAAAAAATATAATAACCGATAAAATTAGTATATTTGTCAAAATGCGTCTTACATGTATAAAAAATCCGCTAAAAGTGTTCAAAATAAAACAAAAAATGAGTTCCAGCCGCTTCATTGGATATTAAGAGATAACTCTGGTTTTATTATTATCGGGAGTCACTCAAATTTATACTTTTACAAAAACTTATTATAAAGAAATGTATGAGGCAAGATTAATTAGGTTTGAGTTTATGAATGCTTACAACAACTAAAATAATTTACTCCAGGACAGAGCGACTACAAAATGACTACAAGTAAATCATGTGTACAATCCTTAAACAATGATAATTAAACAGTTTATACAATGCTTAATTTATTACCTTAATTTGACATTTGAATAGTGGCGAAAGATGCAAAACGGACATTCAAACTCATTAGATCACAATTAACTGACCATGGCATGACAAACACTCATATATATCGGCGGACAAACTGCAGTATACAAATAACAAAATAGAAGCAACAAGAGCCCAACACAAATTAATTTCATGTGATTCGAATGAATATGGATATCCTGTCGTGATAAGGAATTTCAAGCTCTCTTATTAGTTTATGAAATATGTGACTCTCTGTAACACCCTTTGTTTTGAGTAAATAGGTATCAAAGGTACCAGAATTATAATTTAAGAATATACCCAGACTGCAATAGTATTAACATTGTTTCAAGGCATGATATAACCACCTGTGTAATACAAACAAAGGGAAATGCTGTATTATTGTCAACGAGACAAATGCTGTACAATTACACTTAAGTCAACTTAAGTGCAGGGTGATAAGATAACGTACACTTACAATCCGATAACCCATGAATTCAACTACATTTTGATACTGTGAACATGTTGCTTAATATTTTTTAAGTATATACGTTTTGCAACGAATCATTCAATAGGTAACAAGTAGTATTTTTTGAAGCGTCACAAAACTGTTTAAATTATGATTTAGAAATTATTTCTTCTGAAATATTGTGTTACTATGCATGTAATGCCACTTTCTTTAATACATAAACATGTTGAAATCTACTTTATGTTAAAACATGTTTAAACAAGAATGTGTCCACAGTACACGGATGCCCCACTCGCACTATCATTTTCTATGTTTAGTGGACCGTGAAATTGGAATAAATTCTCTAATTTGGCATTAAAATTAGAATGATCTTATCAAAGGGAACATGTATACTAAGTGTCAAGTTGATTGGACTTCTACTTTATCAAAAACTACCTTGACCAAAAACTTTAACCTGAAGCAGGACAGAAGGACGAACGAACGGACGGACGGACGAACGGACGCACAGACCAGAAAACATAATGCCCCTCTACTATCGTAGGTGGGGCATAAAAAGGATTATAAAAATACCGAACTCAAAGACAAATTCAAAGAGGGACAGTCCACAACAAAAGACAACATCAAACGTTGTCAATCAATTTAACAAGTGGAAAACAACTGTCCTACTCCTTACTTGGTACAGACATTAACCAAATAAAATGATGCGACGAATAAGTTTTCATAACTAGTTCATAAATAAATTACCAGCTTGAGAGACAGTGGATTATAGTTCCTATACATTGACAAGAGTAGGTGTGTAAACAGACAAAACATATGTAAAAAATTTAGTAGCACTTTTATAAAAGCTTGGCACTAAACATGTTATATTAACGTTTAATTGTAATTTCAGTACTTTATTTTACCATCTCCTATTTTTAATGACCTGACTTTGGTGAACTATTGCAGTTGCGTGAACTTTCAGACAGGTTAAATACTTTTGTTCGGTTTGATGAAGAAAAAAAATTAATGGAATAAGAAGTTTGAATAAACTGCAAAGGTGGAGACCAAAATTTACACGTCAAAGTTAAATACGAAGTCGAAAATAACAGACGAATAAGAAAACAATATAACGTTATTCTGAATCAACATGCAATTCGTATTTTTCTTCTTTCTTATCTATGATCAAGATGTTGCACCCTTGATCTTATTAACGACTTTTTTATGTACATGTATTCATGTCTACATGTTAATAACATTACTATTGTTATATTGTGAATAAATATAAAAATATATACGGTAAATATATATGAGTTATGTTTTTCTTACCAAAACAGTACGCTGAACTGCATGCTGCCACTGGAACTAAATAATACACCAGGAACCCATTGCATCCTTTTATCCGTATATCATGAGTTGTTTGGTAACAATTGCCACTGTAATGAGACCCATATGCTGTTCTATTCACTACTTCTCCTTCATTCGGAAAAATGTTTTCTCCAACATCAAGTGAGTCTTCAAAAGTAGATAAGTATAATTTAGAGGAGACGAAGTCCCCTATTACAGTAGAAAAAAAATCAATAATAAAAAAAAAACAAATCGGGAAAATGTCCCCATTTTTTTTATTGTACTTTTTTCATTCATGCTTACCCTTCCGGAGCACATGATTTCACCCCCGGTTTTTTGTGGAGTTCGTGTTGTTTCTTATTTTTTATTGATAACTGTTGATGTAAATGTCTTTTGGTTTTGTGAGTCTTTGTTTACTCCTTGGTTTTGATTGTTATTGTCTTAAAATCATTAACTTTTTTGTCAATATTTTTAATTCCCGTATTTGCGAAGAAATCTACTTCCTTTCTCTAGTCTCGTTTGTCATGAGACTTTGAGTGGAATATATATTAATAAGTCCGGTAAAATAAAGGAAGGAACACAATTACAATTTCATTTTTAACTTTTCTTTGATGTAAAAAAAAACGTTACCTGATGCGTTTCTATCACTCTTAAATCACTAACAATAGAACCAAAATCGGAAACGTCACGGTATTTCCGTTTCTTTTTTTAACAAGTTTTGAAGTAAAGGGAGCTGACTTCGCTTCTCAGTTTCAAAATACTTAACTTATCAAATCACTAGTTTATATTGATTGGGGATTAATAAAGAAATGAAAAGGGCAAAAAAAATATATATAAGTCAATATGCTTGTTTTCGAGATACAAGCCATTGAAATTTTGTCTGGAATAAAGGCAACAGTAGTATACCGCTGTTCAAAACTCATAAATCCATGGACAAAAAACAAAATCGGGATAACAAACTTAAACCGAGGGAAACGCATTAAATATAAGAGGAGAACAACGACATAACACTAAAATGTAACACATATAGACAAAATCCCACGAGAATAACAAATATAACATGTATATATAACATCAAAACCAAATACATGAATTTGGGATAGACAAGTACCGTGACACGTCTTATCGCAATGTGAATTTACACTCAAAAATAAGAGAAAACAAACGACACAACGTTATAATGTAATACACACAGAAACGAACTATAATATAACAATGACCATATTCCTGACTTGGTACAGGGCATTTTTAAAGGAAAAAATGGTGGGTTGAACCTGGTTTTGTGGCATGCCAAACCTCGCACTTTTATGGCCATGTGAAATATAACATCAAAATGACAACACAGGACTACAATATAAATAAATTGGAGAACACAATTGACAAAGAATCACACGAACAACAGCCAACAAAAGGCAACAAGTTCAAAATTTTAATATTTTTAATGGAAAATATTTTCTCTTGACTTTTCATAGCTTTATCATTAACAAGTTTATGTTCTCAAAAAAAAATTAAACAGATATTAAAATTTAATAAGACCTTATCATTACACATGTAAAGATTTGTAAAAAGAAAAATGGGAATCAATGGGCATTTTTTTCGGCATTCAAATTGATAAAACCAGAGGATTCCGAAAATGTAAAAAAAAAATTGAAAATCATGACAAGCGAACTTCCTTAAAATATGTTTGAATTGATAAAATAATAGATATAGAATTCGTCCCCTTTCACGGGTAATGCCTGCCTCATATAAATGAATTCAATGAATGTATCGTTATCAATCAAATGAAATTAACGAAAAAAGCACACAACTGTTTTCAGTAATTCATTGTTTCGATAACTATCGAAATAAATAAGAGAAATTCATCACCCCAACAACTGCGTCTTATAGATAGAGACCAAATACACATATGAACTCCTTACCAGTAACGATGAATTTATTTAGTAGAAAATGTATGAAACATAGATTTCCATTCACTGTAAGTTGATTAGCATTTTGAACGAGTTTGATTACACAAAACGTGATAGAAAGAGATAATCAAACGGCTTTTTTTCAAAACACATTCGTATAAAACTGAGACTTCAATATAGGTTGCATTTCTGTAAATATTTACAATGCATTTTACTATGCGAACTCACTTAACGGCTTAAACTGTACCACTTTCACTTTCATCGGATTTTGTCTAATGCCTAGTTCGTTTATTTGTATGTTACATTTTAATGTTGTGTTTCTGTTATATCTTTGTCCTCCTCTTATATTTGATACGTTTCTCTCAGTTTAAGTTTGTAACCCGGATTTGTTTGTTTTTTTCTATCAATTTATGAGTTTCGAACAGAGGTATACTACTGTTGCCATTATTTAATCTGAAGCTTTCAAAAAAAACCTTTTTTTTCAAAGGTCCAAATATAGGGCTTTGCAGCATATATACGTTTATATGTCGCAAAGAGTTTAAACTAACACTAAACTTCTTAACAACCCCTACCTCAACTGTACGGTTACCAAACATTTCAATATAAACAATATTATCATGTATGTTTACTGGTAACATTCCCAAGTTATATCTCTATGAGAGGCAACCTCAACTGGAAACCAGCATGTAAACAAAAGGAGTTATCTACGAATATTATATTTCTCCCTTAAAGAAGCATGATTAGAGAAACAGCTGTATTTACAAAGTGTAACCTTTAATCGCAAGATCCTGCTCGAGAGATAATGTTGGTTTCCGGTTCATACGGTGTGTGATATTGAAAAATAGCATGTACACTTCATTACATACATATACCTCACGCAGTTGTTTTTCATATAACCTGACGTAATGACAGATAAGAGGTTTGAAATTACACCATACATATTAGTGGTTCGATAAAGTGTTTGCAACAGTTACTGCAATCGATGACATGACGTCATACAGATCTAAGGTATGAAAAAGCCTTTAAAACCGTGCTGATCTGATATCAGTACGAGTTGTTGATGCAGCACGCTTGTCGATCATTGTAATATACCGATTATATGTATTTACAACTAATTATATAATAAATGATACCAACAGAGTACATAATAAAAAAATGTGAAATGTGAAATAATCGTTTAATTTTAGGTTGCACTTACATAAATATAGACAATGAGATTTCCCATAAGAACTCCCTTTACGAATGAAAGTGTGACACTTTTACCTTGATGTTTTGTAAAGGATAATCATATATTAGCATGGAAAGCAGAAATTCAATACTATTTTACTCACAGGTAAAATAATGCATCTGTTATGCATATGCATTATTCTGTTATGCATATTTTTCAAACATTTATATGCCCCTATAACTTCTGAGAGTTTCATCGTATACTAGAAAAACTCATTGTCCCTCAATTCACTTTGGGTCATCCTCTAATTTTAATTTTCGGCGTTACTTTGTGTATTTATCTTGGTAACATTCCTAAAAGAGGGGCAACAGATACCAGATGATCAGCCAAACTCACAAATCGAAAAGAAACATGACAACGCCATGTATAAAAATGAAAAAGGCAAACAGACAAACAATAGTACACACGAAATAAAAAAGAAAAACTGAAGACTGAGCAACACGAACCCCACCAAACATCTCAGGTACTCCGGAAAGGTAGGCAGATACTGCTCCACATGTGGCATCCGTTGTGTTGATCATGTTATAACAAGACCGGTAAATAGTCTAATTCGGTAAGTCTCATTTATGAAAAGGTAAGGGGATTGTTGTTACAACGTCAGAAACATATCTAATATAATCTGTGAGGGCAGTTATTCCATAACAGTCAACCAACTCGTGATGCGTCCGTAATATTTACGAAGGAATTATTTCAACTTCATCACTTTGAACTCTTGGTTTAATAGCTACCTTGTAAGCAGCAACCCTTTGTCAAGGAAGTCATGGTAGGAAATACAAGCGCGTGAATATCGTATTGATTTGGAGATATATACTCCGTACGCAGTCGCTGTTGGAATACTAGTACTGCTTCTAAGAAATGGTAAGTTCATAATTTGGAATGGAAATCACCTCGTTTGTCGTAACGTTTTGTTTACAACCGACCCTCATTGTCAATTTCTAGATGTAAGATATGAGGAAGACTAAACTAATCAGTATCTATTGTATCTTTTATCTCTAGTTCGATTGGATAGATGAGTTCAATATAGTCACCAAATTTTGAATTATTTAATGAGAAAACAAAACGTCATCGATCATTTTGATAGAATCAGTTTCAGAGAAATATTTGTTGAATCAGTGTGATTCTTTACAAAGTAGAATTTACCCCTCCCTCTTTGATTTTGCTATTTGCCTAGGGACTTCCCGTTTTAAGCTTTCTTAGGAGTTCCGTATCATTGTAATTTTACCTTTCCCAAATAAATGTCTCTTCAGTAATACACGAGGCCAAAAAATATGAAAATCAAAAACTTTTAAACATGAACGTCTTATCAACCCAACATAAGAGAAAACAAAATTTAGCAGTCTGGCAAGGAATCAGAAATTTGCATTTATTTATCTTGATTATCGTCATTTGCTATCAACTGTTTCTCTCTGGATGCTTTATTTTTGGGCGCAGTATACTAGTAATCCACATTTTTAAAAAAACTCATTGACCAATAAATATTTTGCTTTTGCTCAAAATTATCTAGCTTCTTTCTAAATTGGAGGGAGTAAATTGGTGATATCCACATTTTAAATTATGTGTTTTTCGGTTCTTTGAAAAATTAGAATAAAATAAGTTTGATCATTGCATTTTATCAAATTTGGTATTGTTGCATGTAGTAGTGCATTTGTGATTTATCTTATATCTTGCAATGTTTTAGACTTTTCCCCACTATTTAATATGTTTTGGGACTGAAATTTAAAACAAAAAGCTTATGCTATCATATTTTGTTGGTAGGGAGGATGTCTAAGAATATTATTGGTCATATAAATGTTGATGAAAACACTTGAAGATACTTTGAATCATAAGGCATTATTCCAAAAGTAATGAAATGTTGGTTTCTTTTTTCTTTAGATGAATATAGAACAAGATTAGTACTTTCAAAATATCTATCATCGTCTAAATGTGAAATAAGCCGCATCTCCTATATATTTTAGGCAAAGGTAAACACATTTTTACTGTTTGTAGTAAAGACGTGTTAACAAAGAATGACTAATAATTGATTCTTAGATAAAGATCTGAGAGATCCTGCTACGGCATGGAACCAAATGTGTTTACGCTCTGTCAATTTTTTTCTATTTCCTGAAGCATAAGCCAGTTGAATATGCTGTTAAGACCAATTACTCATGATACTGTATACGATTTAATTTTACATGTACACATAGCTTTTGTCGTATTTAATTTTGGAATAGTTTTTTCAATTTATTTGTGTGCGTCAATATTTTAACATGTAACGTTTAAATAGAAATATGGAAAATCCGCTACTGCAAGTAATTGAACCTTCTTTTTTTCAAAGGGAAAAGTTAATATTTCGATTTAATTTAAAGGGGTTTGAATTCATACGGTTTTAAACACACATTAGTACAATATTTTGATAAAAGTCATTTTAACAAAATAAAACAGATATACAAATGTACATGATGTTCATTTTATTATTTACACAATAAGTTACTCGGAGAGTAAACGCGCGTTTACTTTTAAGTGCACGTAAAAATACACTTGTGACTTCTGATGTAAACGCCCCTTTACTACTGAAAAAACGGACACCGATTAAACGCGCGTTTACTCTGGAAGATATTAGCAATTCCTTTTTTGACCTCATTAACGATTTATTGTTAACGCAAAAATTAAAGGTTTGTCCAATTCAAATTTCATGACAACCAGGACACGTGACGCAGTAAATAAGGTTTTTTGAATTGGCGTTCAAATGAAAATGTCTTCCATCTTTAAACGTTTTCATTTGGCCCGTTTCCAAATATTTGCAATGTTGACCGCAACACTGCATCTTGAAGATCTGCAAAATTTAATTTCAAAGTCACTAATCTTTGATTCAAATCGAGCTCTGGTTAAGTGTGTCATTAGGCATTTAGGTTGTCTTCAGTTGTAAATCAAGCTCACTTAAAAAAACACTTCCAAACTCTTAAATGATGCACAAGTTCTTTTTTTTCATTCATTATGACTATAATGTATTGCAATTCGAAATTGACATATTTGACCTAAATACGACAACCGTTCATGCTGGCTGTTCAACAAAAAAAAAAACGTTCATAGAAGAGCCTACCCAAAATAGATCTAAGTGAAGACTTTTAAAGTATCACAACCTAAAACTACATGTTGATTGTTTTATGATGTTTTAACAAGTTGGAGTGGTTTTATACATTTACATGGCCATGAATGGTTGCTAGCTTATTGAAAACACGTCGAACAAATGCAATGATAAAACCCGACGAATTCCCTGTTATTATCGACGTACTTTTTTAACTTTACCGCATTTCAAAATATTTTTCTGATATACATGTGTAAACAGATCCGACAGTGTTACTTGGATGTACATGTCTTTTCAGATATGACCATATATGACCGTTTAACCTACTTGGGAAGTTCTACAAACGTTAACCCACACCATATGAAATTTTAAACATATTTTGACTAATGTTCTTCTTAACCGCATTAGTCATGGATTATATATATCATGTTTATTAACATATAGTTCGTCTCAAATTTACCCTTACATTGATGATATTGGATTTTGCGTTAGCAAATATTTGCTCCTCCCGCTGCGGGATTCGATACCATACTTCTATGACATCGGGGCGACACAACCTGTGTTGTATTCAGGACCATAAACCACTCGACCACCTAGGCTTCAAAATATTAACGCTATTAGTGGAGGAGGTAATGCCTTTTCCCGTCGGCATTGTTTAGGGTGGTATACACAGTATATATGTATTAGTTTTAGGTTTGCTTATTTGGTTTGTTTCAACTGTTATATTAATTGGTTTCCTGATGGTTTTTTTTCTATTCATCAGAGCTAATGTTATGTACATATGTACGACAAACAAAATTTCTTTTCGTGGATACAGGTTTTTCTTTCTTTCTTTCCAACTAAGGTTCCGTAATGTGTATTTTTCTAATTCGTCTTTTATACAAAGAAAATCCTGATTTTTTTACAAAGAAATGTATTTACATTATGTATACTACAAGCGAATTTACCTGATCAAACCGCTCTAGGAAAATAAGTTAGTTAACAGCATAATGCAAGTGGATTTAGTAATTTAACCTGACTTACATTTAACGCAATCAGTAGATAAGAAATTTTGTATTTAAAAAAAAAATTACCAACATAAAATATGGACAGTGTAGTAATTTTAGTATTTATAGTGATTTTACAACACGAACAACGTAAAATATGTTATTTGCAAGAAACATTCTATAATTCCAATTTCAAATTGAACAGATCAATATGGTCATTAATTTCCTGCCACTTTTAAAATTTCACAGCTTTGAAGCAGTCTGTATCTTTTAAATCTTGCCGCTTTTTACAAACGGTGCATTCAAATGTGTTCTCTGTCATTGCTGATACATTCTTTCAAGTATTTAACAAATGCAATACAAATAAAGGGGAAAAAATCTACGAATATATGAATTATGCATTTTCCACCTGGGCGAACTCTTAAAATTGAACAAAATGAAATATATTTAATTGCTGAGATATGTCAACAGTTTTGGTGTGTTGACCTATGCAAGAAAAAGAAGCCAACATTATAAAAGCTTAAATAATCGTCATGTAATACAGACTTTAGTTTAAGTTTGATTTTGAAAATTCAAGAAATGTTCGTATAATATATTACAACAATATTAATATCGAAAAAAAAGTTATAAGTATCAATTGATACAATTGATAAATCAATTGGAATCATCAATTAATCAACATAACGCCAAATGTTTTTCTTCTTTCATTTTAACTTCTATTCTCGTTCTTATCTTTTTTATTTATAGTATGTTCGATGACGCGGGAAGTAAAAAAAGCAGAGAGCCACAAATTTGCTACAACTTTAATCCACCCACCTCAACACATGTGTTAACAATCCAAATGTCAAACATGTTAATATAAACTATTTCTATATATTACAGCTTAATTTTAATCTTGATTCAGGGATGCCTTCCTTTTTTCATCATTGATTAATTATCAAAGCAATAAATTTAATTCACTCTTTATAATTGTAGCTAAAACCGGGATATAAACATGCTCCTCTACTTTTAACAGAATATCACTTACCGTTCGATAACCATATCGGTACAGCAGTATTGCATCTGAATCCACCCTCTACACATTCTGTTGGCATTCTGTCACCTTGTCCGCTAGTGATCCTGTACCAACCCGGTTCAAGAATATTGTCACATAGTTTGTTTGATGGATCAACTTCAAAAGCCACAGACCTGCGCCAGTTGTTTAGGTAATTAGCCGTAGCACATGGATCTGTAAAATAACAAGAAACTATAACATAACATTTTGTATTTAGCGCCACTATTGTGTTATTTCATGGCGGTCATATATTTTTGGTGAAGGAAGCCGGAGTGCCACCCCCCCCCCCCCAAAAAAAATTACAGTCCTTTTATAGGAAAACTGACAAAGCTAGACAATTGAGGCACCCGCATGATTGTGGTTCGAAGTCACAATCAAACACGATTACTCTGCAATTCAATATTAAATAATTAATGTATTTAACCTGTACAAGACTCATTGTCAAACCCTCTGTCATAAATTATCAGGACTATCTATTTAATAGAACATTTCAAAAAACGAAATAATATGAGAGTACAAAAAATGTAATTTAATTTAAACAGAAAACAATAAACGTGTTGCCAACATGTTATGCCACAAACACAATATATATATATATATACAACTCGTCTAAACATCAACCCAACAATGTTAGATCTGTAAATTTCCTTTCGCAAATTGTTTGTTCTTTCCTCGCCGGTATTCGAACCTGCACTGTAGCCGTCCCGCTAGACCACACGACCACCTGGGCTTCAAAAATGAAGCTTTCGGTGGCCGTGTGTTACCTTTCCACGTCAGTTTTAATCTAGAGTCGTACTTCAGTACATGATATATAAGGCATGAAGATGTTATTCTTACAGATCAGCTAAATTATCTATAGTAAAGGATCCTACAAATTAATGTAAGATACAGTCACAAAAAATATATATATAAACAAACAAATCTTTATTGAAAAATACGTTCAAACCTATGATAACGTTGGATAAAAACAGCAATTTGTTTACGTGTGCATGTTTAACAAATTGTGTTGTATAAGGGTCTAAATACAGCACAAACAACATTTTCCAAAAGGCAAAACAAGTGAAAAAGTATATTTAAACAAAACGCATTTGACTAACAGGTCCAACAACTGATGTTCTTTAACCCTGCTGACTGCTATTGGCGATTGCCAAAAAAATTGATTCCAAGATGTAACAAAATGGATCTTAAAATAAATTTAATACTAAACAGAAAACAATAAACTTGTGGTCAAGATCTTATACCACAAACATAAGGTGTCAATATTTTTTTTTACACCAGATATATATATACATATATACAATGTTGGCTTACAGATTGTGACTCAACTGCATGGGGTAATGTCCTAGCAATGTATAAGAGACAGGTAGAAGTCAGAAGTTGGATTTATTAATGTAACCGGTAGTTTCTGTCAAATCAAAATTATTTTTATTTTACAAAAATATTTAAATATCTTAATTGAAATCTATATTTTGTCTGATGTATACTGAATGCATTATGGGTTGTAGTTACCTTTAATTTAGGAATTGGAAATAATGAATGTCACCTTTTAACAAAATGCATCTTTTAAATAACATATTTGATATTAATCTAGGGCAATTATTAAATGCATGTATGGTTTTTATAACTTAATGGCTTGTATTCATTACAAAACTTCTGTACATGTTTTTTTCAAAAGAAAATTCTTCAATTTGTCCACATTAAGAAATAAAATTGTTTTTCTGAATTGTTCCCTTCCAGCAAAAACATTTGCCGACAAGTTTTCATTGTGCAGTTACCTCAGCGTGACCTTTCACGTAAAACGCCGGTAAATGCAAGTACGAAGGGGAAAACCAAATTGGCAGAGAGAGTCAGCAGTCGTAAAAATCGTTCCGTTATCGAAATAATTTATATCATATTGTACATGCTAAACACCTGCTTACATGACTATTTATACTTCTATTTTGATTGTTTACAAAGGTAACAGTAAACCTCGGCTTCGTAATACGACCATCAAATAGTTTTCAGCAGGAAATAATGATATGACGCTGCTGTTAACATTAGGCAAATGATACCAAAAAATAAAAAAGTCGTAGGTGTAGAAAAGATTTACTCAAAGCAGAATGATAAAGCCGCTATTTTACACGAATTATCTTTGAGGAAAATACTTTGCCATATTCGTTAGACCATTTGCAGGCACATGAGTCTTTAGTAACAGACTAAAGATGAAAAACAAATTGTTTGTATTGGCCTTTAATAAAATGAACTGAATGATTTTTCATTTGGCTGTTTATGTGATGCTGGAAATGCGATCACAACAAGTCCAAGGTGTAACAGTATTAACAGAGAAAAATGGCAATGGTCCAAATAAAAAATACTGCTTCGAGTATAAACAATTCATCTAATTAATATGTTGAGAGGCACACATACAGCACTAGAACATGAAATAGCATAAATTGGTATGAAATAAAATAATTAGAAAAAGTCAAACGTGAAGGTATCTTACAATTAAAGCATTGGTGCGGTCCCTTTTTACTGAAAAGGGCAATAAACCTAATAGAAAAATTAACAGAACGATTATCAGAAGAATTTATTAACGCCTTTTCCACAGAACAATAAGACAGTTTGATACATTTTATAATCAAGACGAAATCAAAAGATTTCCCATGAAAATTTGCGCACCACAAAATCAATAAATCATAACAAAAATGAGCAAAATCAAAAGGTCTTTCCGTTATCTAGTGTTAATATATGTTAGGGTATTGTGAGCACTTACCATCTCCTTTAACATCCAGTATAACACTGCAAAGTACTACAATTAGACTCCTTAATGCTGATATTGACGTGTGTTCCATTGAAAAACCAATTTCCAATACGGCTTAACATCAAGCAAACACTTACATATCATTAAAATTAAAGTTATGGAATTGTGATCTTTATTTATATATACATGTTATAACGCAAATAATGAACTAGCAACCAATCATTGGAAAATTATGATCTTCCGGGTTCATATTCATTATATTCTTTTCGAATTTAGTGGACTGTAAATGGAGCATATTATGTCTCTTGAAATTCAAAGGTTTAATTTTAAATCACATGAAACATAATTATTAGCATAAAAGACATTTTTGGAAATTCCTATCGTTAAATGCACTACAAATAATGTTTTATGAATCAAAAAAATATATAAAACACGTTACATCGAAGAATTAAAAGTAAATACCTTGACACATTATATAAAATTCTAAAAAATCAAACTTGCATCAACAAAAAAATTGATGAAAAGAAACCAATCTTAACCACTTTCAGCTCTTTTCTTCGTAGTCATTTTCCTGGTGATCCTATTGTATTTGGTCGAAAATTGTCTATAATTGTAACTAGTTGTAGCATATGCTTGACGTTGAAGTTGTTACATGTGTTTTTCAAATGCAAATACGTACTCTACATAATCATAGTGTGTCCGGTAATCGTGAAACTCGTATAGATTGTTTTATGTAAACCCGTCGAGACACTCCACATCAGATACGGCAGATTTGATTCACCTTTTCTCCATCGAATTATCAGCATGATATCAACACATTTTTTTGTCGTTAATAAAACAAAGCAAATAATGATGTTACATGCTTCAAACAGCATTGGTGCCATGTGTCCGACTTGTATTTTTCCGATTGGTTGTTTATCAGCTTTAAGATAATTTGTTTGGATGGGCAGGTTTGCATTGCTAACTCCAAATATTTTACCCTTTCCACATATTGAGACGAATGTACAAATATTTTGGTGTGCAATGAATATTTTCAAAAATTACTTTCCTATTGGAGAATCAGCTTACAGAATGCATTAAATTGTATTATTTTTTTTCTTTGGGGGAGGGTTAATTTTTCTGTGTTTTTTTTTTTTTATACATTGTTCTGTTACGTATATTCGAACGGATTGTATATGATCAGGACATTTTTGTCTTTTCTAGCAGTTGGCGTCTTCCGAAATTGTCATGGAAGCTTCTTTTGTTACAATTTATGAATTGAATACGAGTTACACCTGCATTCTAAAAGTTTTTAGTCTCGGTAAGCTGAGCTTATAATGTTGTCTTGAATAAACTTGTAGATGTAGATCAAAATCTCATAATTTTTTTTTCAATTTTAGAAGTTTAGAAGGTCAAAAAACATAACTTAACATCATCTAATAAATCTTAGTAATCAACTATGCAGTCATGTTTAGTCTTTCTGTCGATTTTAAGACGTATCCACTGTTGTTAATTCGGTGATTATGCTTATTTTATTTTTGTAGAGCTGGTCATACTAAAATGACCGTTTTTGATAAATCTGGTTTTCTAGTGTTAAAAAAAAGGAATTTGAAAGTTATCATGCCTGTATGATTTTAATTTCTTAATCATTATGGACATTATATGAATGGGATATTCTTCATCGGTCTGTTTTGGTCGTGATATAAGTGACCAAAGAAGCTATTCATCGATGGCTCACTTTTTCTCAGTTCCAGGGGATTCTGTTGAAGGGAATCATTGAAAGTTGTTTAAAACTGTGATAACATATGGTAAAATAAACATCAATGATATAACTGACTGATACCCCACGTACTGACAAGGAAGTTATTGAAATACAAAATAGGTATATGAATAAAATAATTACACGAAGTTGTTATACAATTCAAAGTAATGTTATCATGATCCTTCTTGTTAACAAGGGTTCTTTGAAGGAACGTTTCACGTGGATTTAAAAATATGCTACGTATTAATATACTACAATCAAGTCATCAAAATTGGTAATTATTTGTTATTTAAAAGGACATTTAGGTGCTTTTATATAAAAACTTCCAAAACTACCTTTAATTCTATTTATATCATGTAGTAATTATTTGTAAAATTTGTATTAGGTCACTGGGTTTTTCAAAAACGTCTACACGTGTTCATTGCAAGGAGATGGTTTTATTTTTAAATAAATGCAAGTGTCAGAAATTGACCACACATATTCATGATATTTAAAGGTTAAACTCATATCAATTTATGCTAATAAGGAATATAGAATATGATGTAAACTTAAAATAAGGAAATACTTTCGAAGAATATTAATCTACAATCCTTTAAGTTTAATATCATCATTATGATTAGATAAAACAATCATATTGAATAACAGTAATTTCATATCGACCGTCTTTGGAATGTCATTTGGTAAAGAATAAATAATATAAATTCAATAACAATATTTTAAAAACCAATAAGACTAACTATTTATTGCAGTATTATAAGCAGGTTTACTGACGTTATTTAGTATCTTAACGTAATATAGTGTTCTTGTATTTGTCTTTATGAATACTACTTCTACTGTTTATATAAAAAAAAAGATGTGATATGATTGCCAATTAAACAACTCACCACAAGAGACCAAATGATACAGAAATTAAGAATTACAGGTCACTTTACGGCCTTCAACAATGAGCAAATCCCATAGCGCATAGTCAGCTACGAAGGCCCTTACATGAAAAGTTAACACAATTCAAACGAGAAAACTAACAGCCTAAATGAAGTACAAAAAATTAACAAAAAACAAATATGTAACACATCAACAATCGACAACCACTGAATTACAGGCTCCTGGCTTGGGACAGGCACATACATACGAAATGTGGCAGGGTTAAACGTGTTAGAGGGATCAAAACCATTCCCCTAACTTGGGACAGTGGTGTTACAGTACAACATAAGAACGAACTATAAAAATCAGTTAAAAAATGTTCAACTCATCAGATGGATACAAATAGCAATACATTGACACAAACACATTGCACATGTTTAGTCTGCTTTGAATCATATCCATTTGATGTGGAGCTGATGCGATATCGTTTTGTTATAGTCCTTTTGGGGCCTTTCAGTTTGGTGTGAGCCAACGCTCCGCAATAATGTCCGCACTTTCGTACTTTAACCTATAATTCTTAACTTTTAATACATGATGGCTTTGATGGAGAGCTGTCTAATTGACATTCGTATTAAAATTATATACGTACTTAGTTTTGCCTTTATTTGATCACAACTTCATGGTGAACTTTTTAGTCTGATCACACCGTCACATTTCAATTTCAACGAACAGTAAATTTTAAAACCGTACTTAATCATGATTAAACATAGTAATCTTTAATGATGAACGTGTGCGTTTACTTAGTTTTAAGTTGATATGACTAACTTTACACTTTTACAATGATATCTTAATTTATCTAAGTTGTTGACACTATAACCTCATCATAAACTACTGTGACCAAAATATTTTTCCTATAAAGAGACGGACTTTTAAATATAATGACTATCTTATATCGTCGTCGGGGCATAACAAAATCATTAGTCGTGAATTATGCATAAGAAAAAATAGAAATGTTAAATAAAGGCAACAGTAGTATACCGCTGTTCAAAACTCATAAATCCAGGGACAAAAAACAAAATCGGGGTAACAAACTAAAACCGAGGGAAACGCATTAAATATAAGAGGAGAACAACGACATAACACCGAAACGTAACACACACAGAAACGGACCAAGCATCAGACAAAACACCACGAGAATACCAAATATAACATGAAAACCAAATACATGAATTAGGGATAGACAAGTACCGTGCCACGTCTGATCTCAATATCTCAATAACAATAACATTGTTACAAGAAAATATGTAAAACCATTTTATCAAAGTCTACATAAGTTCGACAGTGACATCGCTCTAATGCCAAGTATGTTTCAAATCGTTATAATAAACACTTATCTCCATTTTGTCACTTTGAAAAGGAGACATTAAAGCTCCGTTCCATGGGAATAGTCAATGAATCCGAGCGCAAAACATATTTTCATTTATTTCGCACAATATGTTTCAGCTGTGCGCACATTATAAATATAATGTTTGCACAGCTTAAATAAGTTGTGTGCACAATATATTATGTTGTGCGCACAGCTGAAACATATTTGTTTTCCATGTCTTTAGTCGGGCTCCGTAGTTATTCAGTTGTTTGATGTGTTTGAGCTTTTGATTTTGCCATTTGATTAGATACTTTTTGTTTTGAATTTACTAGGAGTTCAGTATTTTTGTGATTTTACTTTTTTCTGTACATCCCGTCATAGTTCTGTGATAAATTGTTTGATTTTTTGTTTTCATGTTTGCTTGTGTGCTTTGTCCATACGCCTTTTTGTGTTCCTTGTTACATATGACGTGACTCCTTACTTACACATCCGGCCATTGTGTTATTGCGCTATCATAATGGTAAATTTTTGCATTCTTGTCTTTCATTATTGCTAATGTGCTTTGTCTTTCTGCTTTTTGTGATACTTGGTTACCTATTTTATTTGTTATTGTGATTCAGATTATTACCCTGTGTTGACTGCTTTAATCCTTTTTTTAACATGTCAACCCATGATGTATGTCTTTTTCTTTTGTTCACACATCGTTGTCAAAATAATTGAATTTCATACTACTACCATACAAGTGAAAGCTTTAGCTAGCTACAAACACACTAACGAATGATAATGGATGTACCAAGTCAGAAATATGACAGTTGTCATGCATTCCTTTGATGTGTTTGAGATTTGGATTTAGGGATGTTCCGTATTTTTGTGATTTTACTTTTTTCTTACACAACCGAATATCCCGTCAAGATATATTGAAACGTCATCCATAAAGCTCACATTTATCAGTAAATGAAATCAAAACCTTCAAGAAGTATATAACAACTAGTGTTGAATTTGTCAAAACAATAGAATTTACACGATACTTAACACGTTAAGACATTTATTGGTCAACAAATGGTGTTCATTAATAAACATATGTCTATACAATATTTCAAGCTCTTTTCCTTCGAATAATAAAGTGTGATTTTAGTTTACAAAAGGCAAAATAATAATTCACCAACCACAATAAAAAAATAAATAAAAACAAATAATTATCAGTAAAGTTTGTATAAGATTCCAAACGTGTAGTGTAGCTAACTCTATTCACCAAACCGTTTTATCAGTTTTAGAAGTGATATTTTCATATATCGATTAATCCAGTTTTATATTTCTGTGTTAGGAAAAGCATATAAGTCCTTCTTTTCACAATCTAAATATCTGTCCTGATTAAAGTTTTCCCAGGAGAGTTGTTTGTCATGTACATTTTATTAATCTTTAATTGATCTCTGTGTGAATGTGTTTGCCATTTTGGGGCATGATTAAATTTTCCTGTTTTAAGATTTTGGTTTACTGTCTTATAAAACCGCAAAATCCCACCACATACATCAATTAACTTCTTATTAATACGTAAATGAGAATAATCAAAATACTGGTATAGCCTTGAAAGAAACATAGGGTTGTGAGGGGAAAGAATACCGTTGCTTGTCATTCCAAAAATAGGAATTTTGGCTGAAACGTAATCGTGGTTTTCACATATCTTTCCCTAGAAATAGAAGAACAAATTTTCAGTTAGTTTTTGATCTTGTACACTTGGCAAGATATTTTCGACCACGTCAAAGAGCATTGAATGCATTTGTTAAATAATCTATCAATACACAAATCACCTTTTGTTTAACATGGGATTTAATACAAATCGGAGGAAACATACACTCGAATTTATCAATACTACATTGTCATGATTGTTCAACGGACCAACTTAAAATTTTAAAAACTTTTTAAAGAAAGAATAGTGTTTTATTAACTGGTTTGCTTATTCATATTTCATTATTGAGGATATTTAAAGTTATATTTATTTACCTTTAAAGTAAACATGCTTTTAAAGAACATTGGCTATCAAGTTAGAAAATCTATATTATTTTGGGTTTTCCCTTCCTCATTTGTAAATTTAAGTTAAATATTAGTTTTGTAAAGTGTTTTATGTTACCTTGAATAAAATATGTTTTAATTTGAATTCACAGTCCAGTAGCGTCTGCTGAATTATATTTCAAAATCAACTTAACTGAAGTCGTGCTTCTGGTTATCTATCAGTTTCTTATCTTTATATATTCCGTCTTTAAATATATAATGTTAAGCACAATATCTAAAAAAACGTTTTTAACGATTGACAATGTAATTGAAGAGGACAAGATACCATTAGGGACAACAATTTATATTGTATTTCGAAAGTTGTCCAATTTTATGATCTTTATATCTTTCATAACACATTGGGATTCTATTTAAATATTTGCCACTTAATTTTCAAACACTCACGAAATGCTGAAATATGAAAGGAAAAAGGGGTATTATTTTTATTTATTGACAGACACATAATAGACTCGTTATAAGTTATAAGGAAAATAGTTCACTATTTGTTTACCGAGGTTACCGAGTTCAAATGAGTTCTGATAGCATTATTTCGGTCTATTTTTAAAATAAAAAAAAATGAGCAAAATCTATTACTTTTCAAGTTACAAAAGCTTTTAAAAATAACATGCCTTAACAGAAACTTAGTGGAACTGAATATTTATCATGTTTATTTTTAAATCAAAATCAACAAGAATACATCCAATATGTTTTCATAAATATAACGTGAGGGTGTCAAAATTGCACATATTATGTCAGTTTAAATAGACCTACATTTATTTATGAACACAACTAATGTTCCGTTTTATTTTGTAGATGTATGCTTATTTACTATATGGTTTCACCAACCTTATTTTGAGTCCATATTGAATCCAATGAAAAATGGTTTTGAAGAAACCCTCCAAACGATTCATGGTTCTGTAATAAGGAGTACTTAAATCACAACAATGCTTAAATGCACATCTTGAATAATGGAATAACAGATGTATTGTTTTATTTCTTCAAATACTAAGAACAACATGAACAATTTGACATAAGTCCATGCATTGGGTCATCAGTGCTCTTCAACTTTGTACGTGTTTGGCTTTATAACTATTATGATCTGAGCGTCACTGATGAGTCTTGTGAAGACGAAAAGCGCGTCCGGCGTATTAAATTATAATCCTGGTACCCCTGATAACTATTTACTATTCATGTTTGAAGAAAAAGGATGCTTGAAACATATTTTACCTGTTTAATTTTCTAAAGATCACTTTTTGTAGATGTCACATATCGACCGTACATTTTACTTTTTAAGTAAACAAATTCATCTGTTGATATCAATACTGTGAACGTTTAATTACATTTAGCTTTAACATATTCATATTACACTTTGTTTGGACTTTACTCGCCAATGGTTTCACGGGAGGCTGAAAGATAAATTCCTGAAATGTTCACCCCGGAACGTGTATCGAACCAGGAACCTTTGTATATGTGACCCGATGCCCTTACCACTACACCACGGCTCTCCGTTTAAAATTTTAATAAATGAACCTATTCCATGTTGAAAGATGTGCATAAGGCACATTACAACTCGTTCAGTCTCTAAATAGACTTTTAAGATGCCCACTGCTTATTTTCTCAGATGTTCGATTTGGGTGTTCAGTGCAATATGTGTTCAGCTCCGTTAAAAATTGAACCGTATATAGCTACTAAAAAGCCATTAAAACAAAATAAAAATATGGGATCACCGTTCATTTAAGCTCACAATCTGCTTGCGAAAGAAGCATGCATTTTTGTTTAGGGATATTTTTTTGGTTGAACTAATAGGGGGAAAAGGTAATTTCGAAATTAAAATAAAATATATACATGTTACAGAAATCGTTTAAATCTTACAATAGTTTAGTTTCAGTCCAGGTTATTTGAAAACAAATAATAAAGAATAAAGGTCACCAATGAGCATTTTCAATGATAGAAACATTTCAAAGTCATCTGAGGCCATAACAAATTAATTTGTTTCGTTGATGTCTGTACCATATCATAAACAAAGTAACAACTAAAAGTGTAATAAACAAAATTTGTAATGAAAAAGAAAGTTAAAAAATTTGCTGAATTTGTTATATTCTCAATCCTCCTTCAGAAGAATATTTAAATATAACTAGAGGGTCGAAAGGGAATGTGTCGTTAACCTCGGTACTTGAGCATATTCAACATAGGACACTCTTCGACATTGTAGACAAGAATAGAATTCATTACAAAAAATATGTGTTATTGGTCATTTAAAGTTTTCCATTATATATTGCAAAACGCAACAATTAAAGATAAAATAGTAATAAGGAGTTGTCTGCCTTTTTCTCATTATTGTCCTCATTGTAGTGTTGTGGTTTTTGCTGATTATTTTTCCCAGCAAAGGTTCTATCTCGCTATTATCATTTCATTTTTTTAAGACAAAAAACGCAAAAATATGAAAAAAACATTACCAAAGGACTTTACTCTAACAAGGAGTTGATTAACGGTTTCGATCATGTTGACCTATTTGTAGACTTGTTTTAAAGATTAGATACCCCACTGAAGATTGTGGCCAAATGTGATTACTTTTTTCAAACGTTGTTACCGAGGAGCAGATTTCTTGAACGAATCACTAAAATTAACAAAAAAGTTAAAAAGTTAAAATGTATTATAAAGAGCAATAATTTTAGAGATATAAGCTAATTACCGAAGTAGATAATCTAATGATGATTGTGGCCAACTGCGATTCAAATGCATTTCAGAGAAGCAGATTTATGTAGACAATCACTGCAAAAAATACAAAAAAATATTAAAAATTAAATACAAAGGTAAAAAATCTCCTAAAAGGGTCGATTGACAATTTTCGTCATTGTGACTTATATGTAGATCTTACTTTTAGTACGGCGGTTTTGTGAAAAATTGTGCACATCCTGCTACAAGCATGAAATTTAGCATAGACCTTACTCAACTATTACTCTTTTATTTCAAATAGGAAGCCATTTGAAAAAAATGTCTCACTCATACATCATACTTATATCAGCCCAATATCGAAGGCTAATGTGTAAAAAGGTGTTAGAATCATGCTTCTATCATAATATTTGGTACAATCCTTTGTGTTTTACTACTTTTGGATACAATTAATAGCTTAGATGTCTTTGATAACCCTACTTCCGATAAAATCCAACATGGCGGATATTGTACAAAAAGAAGGTGATTTTTTTGGGAGGGTAATAAATGTGTTTTAACGTATTGCTACTATCATTACATTGTGCAGGAACCTTTTTTTGGTGCTTCTCACATTGATAAAATGTAAAAGAAATATGTCTTTAAAACCCTTACCTCCGGTAATATCCAAAATGGCTGACATATAATTATCAGTTTCATATTGTAATGTTTAAAATGTAAAGAAAATGTTGGGGTTTTTTCTGTTCATTCAATTTTCGGCTTTAAGTTATTCTCAAAACCACTAATTCTATGCTGTTGTAAATGTTTAAATACAAAGTTAACACTTCCGGTAATAAAAAAACAACAATATGGCGTAAATTTCAAAGATAATGGTGATGTTAGCTAATCAATCAACATTTTAAATGCTAAAGTCACATCTTCAAACGCCATTAATGTCACCAACGCAGTTCCTTTTCCAGAAAAACGTGTTATCTCTTAATGCCTAGTGCATTGGAAAGGTCATGGATAGATATATATCTTAAGCTTTTTCCACTCCCAAATGCAAACCAAAGTCTGTCTGCCCCTGTTTCACGGAATAGCGAAACAACAATGACATCAGTATCGAGTCATGGCATAGTTAAGTCTGTGTTTCACTGCATCAGACACATCGATCTTAATTCTAGTTTCAGTCTCTTCGTGTAAACATGGTGCTAAACTTGAGAAATCATCGAGTGGTGGATAACACTGAACATCCTGAGCATTTGTTGCTACAACTACTTTTTCCTCACAATTTTATTGAGCAAGCTGCTGTGAATGAAAACTTAAAAATTCTTTCTTATTGTCGTCATCTCTCAGAAAACTTTGCCAATTTTTAGGATTTGTTTTACCCTGGATTCGTCTGTGTATTCCCTTTACACTAAATGTAGCTCTTGAGCTTTTAAAATACCAGTATTGTCTTTGTTCGCATCCGAGACTACATCCACTGTTGTTACAGTTTCAAGGTGTTTTCTAACGAGTATGCTGATTGGGTAATATGTCCTTACCTTAATAAAATATCTTGAAAATGTAACAAGAGTGGATGAAGTCTTTGATGAGTATTGTAGTTGTAGCGACAAATGCTCATGATATTATATCTTATCCACCACGTGATGTATTTCAAGTGTAGGACCATGTTCAGATTAAGAGACAGACACTTAAATCATGGTGCATGTGTCTGATGCAGTGAAACACGAACTTAAACGAGTCATGATTAATAGTCGTTACTGATGATGCTTGAAAAGGAAAAAAAGACTGCGTGGGAGACTTTGATGGCATTTGAAGATGTGACTTTAACATAAAGAATGATGATTGATCAGCCTAAATCACCTGGGTTTTACTGTAAGATCGCACAAACTTATGTTAACATTGGTTAACGATGAAAGAAAAAAAGTATTTGCACAAAAGGGAAGGCTAATTAGAATTGAGGCTATTCCCTCAACTTGGTCTAGTCTTTTCAAGCATGTAAAACGTGCAATATACTAATGCAGGTGTTTAGGGGACGAGCTCGGGATTGGCTCTGGTGCTACCCAGTCCAGGCGCTAATGGATAGCGAAGGGACAATTTGGATTCCCTTTAAAAAAACTCTTTCTGTGGCCTCATCATTTTGTCAGAAGCTTGTACATTGTGGATGTAAGAAAGGATGCCGCGGTCATTGTTAATGTGGAAAAAATCTGGTCTCCCGTGCACTGCCTTTTGGCATGTGGTGGTATCTGTGAATAAACATATATTCTGGGCCAAATAGTAGTAGTTTTAAAAATGTTTTAGTACTAAAGTGATTTTATTTTGTTTTAATCAATCTATCCAAAACTCTACATCAAAGAAATGGATTGAGGACTCATCTTTGAAATTTACGCCAAATTTTGACCGGAAGGGTCATCTTTGTATTTAAAAATTTTCAACATGATAAAATCAGTGGCTTTGGGAATAACTTGAAGCCAAAAGTTTAATGACCAGCAAAAAAAAAATCATTTTCTTTACATTTTGAAAAAAATTGAATATTTGAATAATAAATTGATATTTCCATGTCCGCCATTTTGGATTTTACTGGAAGTAAGGATTTTAAAGACATATTTCTTATACATTGTATCCTTCATAAGCACCAAAAAAGGTTCCTGCACAATGTAAAGATAGTAGCAATACGTTAAAAGAGGGACGAAAGATACCAAAGGGACAGTCAAAATCACAAATCTAAAACAAACTGACAACGCCACGGCTAAAAATAAAAAAGACAAACAGAAAAACAACAGCACACACGACACAACACAGAAAACTAAAGAATAAACAACACGAACCCCACCAAAAACCAGGGGTGATCTCAGGCGCTCCGGAAGGGTAAGCAGATCCTGCTCCACATGTGGCACCCGTCGTGTTGCTTAAGTGATTACAAATCGGGTAAATAGTCTAATTCGGTATGTCATATTCATGAAAGGGGAGGGGATTGTAGTTACGACGTAAGGAACATATCCGATATCATTTGTGAAACGGTTATTCCATAACGGTCAACCAACTCGTGATGGCGTCCGTAAAATTTACGAAGGGATGATTTCAACTTCCCCATTTGGAACTCTTGGTTTAATAGCTTCCTTGTGAGCAGCAAACCTCTATCAAGAAAATCATGATAGGAAATGCAAGCACGGGAATATCGTATCAATTGAGAGATATATACCCCGTATGCAGGTGCTGCTGGAATGTTGCTACTTAGAAATGGAAAGTTCACAATTGGAAAGCTGAAATCATCTCTTTTGTCGTAAAGTTTTGTTTTCAACCGACCCTCATTGTCAATTTCTAGATGTAAGTCAAGATATGAAGCCGACTTAACTGTATCTGTAGTATCCTTTATCTCTAGTTAAAACACATTTCAATTACCCTCCCTTAAAAATAGGCCTATTTAAGTATAATGTCCGTCATTGTAGATTTTACCGGATGTAGCGTTTTTGAAACTCTAATCTATATAATATGGGGACGAAGTCCCCAATAACAGTAGAAAATTTAATAAAAAAAAAAAAACGAAATTTTCATTGTACTTATAAAATCAAAATCGTTCAAACTTTTTTACGTCGTGTTTTGAATTCCAGCATCTGCGCAGAAATGTACAATGTATATTAATTTCATTTCTAATAATTCCTTGATATGAAAAAAAAACGTTACCTAATGATAGCCTTTTTTTGTTTACATTGCATATGACGTCATAACTTAAATAACGTCACAACTTAAATCCCAAACAACAGAACCAAAATCGGAAACGTTACGGTATTTCCGTTTTAAAATTAAGATATGTTTAAACTTGAAAAAAAAATCATACAGACTTCGTTCCCTTTCACAGGTAATGCCTGCCTCATATTATGGGGACGAAGTCCCCTATTACGGTAGAAAATTCAATAAAAAAAAAAAAAATCGGGATAATTCCCCAAGTTTTCAATTGTACTTATGAACTCAAAATCGTTCAAATTTTTTGTTGTCGCGTTTTTGAATTCCCAGATTTGCGCAGATATCTACTTCTTTGCATGAAACTTTGAATAAAAAGTACATTTATCAGTCCAAGAAAAGAAAGCAAAACTAATTCCTTTTTAAAAATTGTTTGTTATAGAAAAAAAAAACGTTACCTGATGACTGCGTTTCTTTGTTTACATTGAATATAACGTCACAATTTAAATAACGTCACAAATAAAATTCCTAACAACAGAACCAAAATCGGAAAGGTTACGGTATTTCCGTTTCTCTTTTTAACATGTTTGATTTAAAAAAATAAATCATACAGACTTCGTCCCCATTCACTGGTAATGCCTGCCTCATATTATGGGGACAAAGTCCCCAATAACGGTAGAAAAATCAATATTAAAAAAAAAATAAAAATAAAAAAAAATCGGGAATATTTCCCGAATTTTTCATTCTACTAATGAACTCAAAATCGTTAACTTTTTTTCAGATCTACTTCCTGTTCCTGTCTTGTTTGCGTGAGACTTTGAATAAATCGTATATATATCAACATATCAACAAATATAGGACGGAATTCAACACCCAATCATTTTTAATAATTGTTTGACATGAAAAAAACGTAACCTGATAACAGCGTTTCTTTGTTTACATTGAATATGACGTCATGACTTAGATTACGTCACAACTCAGTCCCTTACAACAGAACCAATATCGGAAACGTTACGTTATTTCGATTTCTTTTATCAACATGTTTGAATTAAAAAAAAATGAATACAGACTTCGTCCCCATTTACAGGTAATGCCTGCCTCATATTATATCAAAAAGTAGTACATAACAAAGGTTTGTACCAAATATTATGCTAGTAGCATGATAATAACACCTTTTCACATAATAGCCTTCGATATTTGGCGGATTTAAGTATGATGTCCGCCATTTTGGATTTTACCGGGAGTGAGACATTTTTTTTAAAGGCCTCCCTACCTAAAATAAAAGAGTAATAGTTGAAGAAGGTCTATACCAAATTTCATGCTTGTAGCAGGATGTGCACAATTCGTCTGAAATATGCTTGTACCCGCCGGACTATTTGCTGACCATTATTACTGTTGATATTTTATCTACATCTAAAAAAGTATTAAAGATAAGAACCCAAAACTGCAAAGTTGCCCTAAAAATTACCAATGCAAGAGCTGATTCGTAACAAAACGCAACAAGAAAAGCATCTGTAAATGGCCATTACTCCAAAAGTTTCAGAGGAGAAGTTCTTTTTAAGTAGATGATGACGAACGAAATAAAAAAAAAGTTTTCAGGGAAACTTTCATTTTTCAAAATTTTCAAGGATCCATGAATAACGTAACGAATTTACGTGAACGCATATATCTGGAAACAATTCATAACATAAGGGTTTCAGTTAGAAAATATTGCATTTAAATGTTTATTACGAGTGAATGATTAATGAAAAATGAGAATTTATTATCGTCTCATAACTAGTATTGCCAGAAAAATATAGGGTGTATTCATACTAACAGTATTGTATTCCAAGGTCTATAATTATGGTCGAGGAAATCTGTAATTACACGAATCAACTAATTTCGTTACTGAGTTTATGTCACAATCAATTCAAAATTATATTGAATTAGTCTCGGTTATTGTATAGAAAGGTATATACTATGACAATTAGAGCGAGGGGCTGTGCCCCAAGCTCTTATTTTCATAGTATATACCTTTCTATACAATATCCAATTTAGCAACATATTTACAACTTGAGTAATCCTGTAATTAGTCTATTGATATGTTTTGGCTGACTGGATGTAGCTCATTTACGTAGTTTTGTAAATCTACTCACTTTAATATCATTGTAAAAATGGGATTTCAAAAGGTTCTTGACTTTAGAATGTAAAGAAGGTAGCTGCTGGTGTAAGTATGTTTATTGATATGAACGAAGAGTTGTTTTACTGTACATGTACTTATTTACATGGTAAGATGACAAAATGAATTGACCAAGAGCAGACAATTCTTAAACTGCAGTGACAGCTTTACATTCTTGAAAACATTTTTTTAATTTCACATAAAACCTAAAACTAGCTTTTGAATGAGTACAAACAGTTGGATACCCCTCCCACATCTTTGGTTGAAACACCTTTTAAAAATGGCTGGAAATGCCCCTGGTATGTACCCATAGGTAGTCTAGTAGATAGTTTATATGCATGAAATATTTGTCACTGGACATTAGGCAACCAATTATCTACCAATTTATGACTAAATATATCAAATTGCTTTATTAGTAATTTCCCTTCAAAAGATTCATGGTTGACTCTTTTTGTGTACAAAGTAATTGCATGGAAGATAAAGGATTACAAATTTTAGATTGAGTTGTACTTTAATCAAGGTATAAAGCACCATTATTATTACTCTTTATTTAAATGAAAGAAACTTTTTTAATTGTCAAAACAAAATTTACATCAAAAGATTGATTAGTAGGATATTAAAAATCTGTTTGAAAACTAATTACAAACTATTTAGTTAAATTTGGAACACATCATTTATTTCAAAATAGCCAGTAGCAATTTTTGTTCTAATATCTTGATTACAATACAATGAAATCTTACCCTTGTGGTCATTCATGCGTAGTTACTTAGTACACGGAAAAAGTATGTACTATGAAAATTAGAAGGCAAATTCAAGCAATTTGATTGGACGAGAAGTTGTAAGTATGTGCTAAAGGATCTTGGATGTAATGTAGTAAATAAAATGTTTAACTCGTCATTTTAGTATAAACAGAGTGCTGTTATCTTAGGTATTTACTTCTTGATTTTAAATTGACTTATCCTACTTCCAATTTCCCGTGGTGAGCAGAGGACAACAGTCATATACATGTTATGATTGACAATTCATATCATGTTTACAACTGGCTAACGGAAAAGTAAATTATGATAAATGAAAAATAACACTCAACTGTAATTTACCTGTAAAACATCGGCGCAAATGCAAAACGCCGATTTGTTAATTTTACTGTTTTCTTTGGGTAACATGTTTATGGCCTAATTAACACCTTTGATGGTCTTAAATCTGTCGATCACTTTATCTCGAGTAATAAGTGTGGTCATTACGATTTACTTTATTTTTTTTAGAAAACTAAAATCCACAAATTTAAAAACCCACGAACATGTAAATTTTGCTCAAAGCACGAAAATTGACAGCCACGAATTAAATTACTTTCACAATATTATATCGCTACATTACTGCATGCGTACACTATTTATAAAATGTATCCATAATTTTTGAACAAAACATAATTCGTTAGTGCAATTGAAATAACAAGTTTCTTATAAAACTATATACAATCTTAATTAGTGTTTGAAGAACGAACGAGTGCTTCGTGTATATAATATGTAAATTCCTATATATTCCTCACCAGTCAACAAACATCTCACAAAAAAGAAATGATCTGATAGACATCAATATTGTTAACTATTTCAAAGCCATTGAACCCTGCCCTTAAGACTGCGAAATAGTCGTCAAACTGATATAATACAGAAAATATCATTATTTCATCACGAGTAATTCTTATCAAAATTACTTAAGCAGAAAACTTCTTGCTAACTTATTTAAAGAGACTGGACCATGACCTAGGTGACAGGGCCTCAAAACAGTTCTCAAACTGATATGTTCTGACAGCAATAGATAGTATGATTAGTCTATTGCAAATAGTTTGTTTCAAACCGACTTCTGCAGAAAACTTAACAATTGTTGACGTCTCTGTCGCCATCGGAAAAGCAACACATATTTCTTATTTACCACTTTCGTCGCTGGCGAGATAAATACACACATGCAAAGGATTTGAAGTTTAACAGCATGTTTGTAAATCAAGAATAAATATTTTTTGAAACTCAGATGAACCCTTGTCCTACATCGAAATGTGTAAAGTAGTGATATATATGTATCTCCTTGTTCGAACTGTCATTGATCACTGTTGTCAATTTCTTGTTGTTTAAAGGCTATTTCTTGATATGTTATAAAATGTCATATATAGATGAGTAATCAGCTTTCACAGCTATTACCCAAGGTAACCTTCTCTTTCTTGTGCACATGATTAAAATGAAACAACCATGAATCATTGCCGATTCAGCACTTTGCACATGGACATCTCTTCATAAAGTTCACAATAAACATAAAAGCTCTGTACACTGAAAAACTGTTTATTTTTGCAATATATCACACCGTGAGATTCATATTTTAAAGGACAGTAAACTATATAGAAAATAAGTAGTAAAGAAAAGCCTTGACAGCAAAACTAACACTCCACAAATTTTTCTTCTTCAAATTGATGACTTTTTAACGAGAGCTAAGCTTTCCCGAAAAATCATTGAGCTAATTTTCAGATAACAAAATGCTCATTCATATGTGATGGACAACAACTGTGTGTGGATTTATTTGTTTTTGTTTGTTTTTTTGTCTTTTTACTTAACAAACATAATTGAAGGTCAGATGACAAAATTAAAGCACTTTTTGTAATCTGCATCCTTGGTGCGAGTACCTAGTGTAACAATTATATAACTCCCATTAATCCTGATTTCAAAATTGTACATTTAAATTAAATTGAAAATTATCTGTTCTTATCAAATAGGCTGTGTGTTCAAATGCATTATTATGTACTAAGGGGAATAACATCTATCAAAAATGATTTTTTTTGCCATAAATTATGTAATCTTTTTGAAATAATATCAAACTTTTAAATTACGTTAGCTTTTTGCTTTGTTTTTATTAATAAAATTTTTTTTTTATCAAATACACTTTTAATGTTAAACAGTCCATCGCTATGTACCATTTGAATGTTGGGAACTAAATAAATTTACAGTGGTCTGGTTTGTTGATCTTGTATTGCTATTAAGAGTCTCTCCCACTATATTGGCAACTTTTAATAACATAAAAGTTATCGAAAAACTGGTCATTATCGTGATATATGGACTGCCCACAGGACAGTGGTATTGACTTAGACAGTGATAATGACTGAGCCAAAGGCGAGGTCATTATCGCTGTCACAGTCAATACCACTGTCCTATGGGCAGTTCATGTACCACGATAATGACCAGTTCTTCAATGATTATATTTTTATTTCATGGAGGGACCATGGTTTTACAAATTATCATAACTTAAAAGTTTTTAAAGCAGACTTCAGTTATTATACGATTTTTTAGTATAGCAAAGAGTAAAGACTAGTCGTAGTAGTACATATAACTAAGGTTATTGCCATTCATTCAAGTGCAATTTTTCAGTATATGAAATATTCTAACATGACGTCCTTCAAACGCTTTGAGTACACACCCGTGGTAAAATATGAATATATTGCCAGTGCTGTTCCGATTGTACTCCCACGTCATATGCTTTTTTATGAATGAGATACCCGACGTCATAGAACAATGACGTTAGAATGTAAGCATTTTACGGGAAAATACACGCTTGTGAATCCGAAAATCATCACAAGGAAACATACACAAATGATGCTAAAATGTGGCAAAAGCCCTTTATTGTACATCATATAAGACATATAAATAAATTATCATTCAAATTCATCCAAAGCTGTCTAAATACATTATTTTAAATAGTTTAAGCATGTCACTAATGCAGTTTGCTCCGTTCTTTTACGCTAGTTTATTAGTGCGTTTATTTATGGGAACGGCAAATATTTGCCTACACCTAGAGCGCTTCGATCCAAAAGAATTGCCGTATGTGTCCTATCAGAATCGAAATAATTCATGGGGGCTTGAATATATCTAGATTTTACCACGGGTTGTCCCTTTATGCCGATATTTTACCCCTCGCTATCGCTCAGGGGTAAAATATTTGTCATAAAGGGCCAACCCGTGGTAAAATCACGATATATTCAAGCCCCCATGAATTATTTCTTAAATATTGTTTTATATCGGTTGAGAATAAGCGTAATTATTTTATTGGATAAAAAGGGGTCAAATTACATTCTTTATTCTTCAGTAAAAATTTCCATCGGTCATTAAAAAAACGGACCGGAACACCGGTCGTTAACAGACTTTTACATGAAAATGACCGGTGGGGCATGGTTTGTTCGGCTTAGTCATTATCGCTGTCTCAATCCATATATCACGATAATGACCAGCTTTTCAATAACTATTATACTAGAGATAAAATACTAAGTAAAGTTTTCTATAATTTTATGATTCATGAAAACACATTGTAAACAATTTTACAACTTGAATGGAAAATTGAAAACAGGAAAATGTTTTTTTATTAAAAGGGACATCTCTCTTAACAAAGAACCCACACCTCATCAGTCGTTAACAGAGAAACCACGCCCCAACGGTCATTAACATGTACAATTGTTCGTTAACAACCGGTTTTCTGGTCCGTTTTGTACTGTTAATGACTGGTGGAATTTATTACTGACGAATACAGAATGTCATGTGGACCCTTTTATCCAATAAGAGAAGCTAATTCACAACCGATATGAAATAACTTATTTTATCTTTTTTGTCATTTTTGCTTATTTGAGTTTCTATCTATCTATCATTATTTTAAGCATATAAGGGCCATGCACCAATACGGTTTTTTTCCGTATTGACGCTGTTCGAAAAGAAATATTTACTTTTGATTTATCGACAGTGGAACGTTTTCAATATTGCACATGCTGATGTATCCGTTTTAGGGCTTCTTTAAAAAAAATGTCTGATATAAAAAGGATTTCATAGACTTGGAATATTAATTTGTTCACTCTACTTGGAGGTGTGTCTATCTGGAAGGTTGTCTAGATTTGCAAACGTTATAAATAACAGATAAATTAAATGCATTTTTGAAAACAGCGTGTAGGTTACAAGAGCGATTATTTGTTTACCTTTCCCCCCGAGATGGTACTCAGAATATAATTTTTAATCCTTTACGGCTTTTGATTGGATGATACAGGATACGAATAATTGAGCTCTTGTAACCTTAATGAATATTGTTAAGTAAAACAAATCGTGCACATTGAAGATTAACAGGCGATATCTTTTTGCGCCAAAAATGAACTCATTTGAACCACAACTAATTTGCGCAAATGGTACCTCTGCAGCGCCACTTCAATATCAAAGTATTAGGCATCATTTGCGGCAATAACAACATCATCTGATTGCGCAAATTGTATGTATATATTTATTTTTACTTGTATGTGTCAACTAAATGAATTGACTTTGCTTCCCACTCCAGATTTTTTTTCTTCAAAATTTTCTTTTCAATTTTGAAGAGCTCTGAATGGATTATTCGAAAAGGTCGCTCAGATAACATATCCGTTGCTTTCCTTTGCATGCTGTTCTTAAATCTGTCTTTCTAGTTTCGGAGTATTACTATTGGTAGTTTTATGTATATTATTTAAACGCCTAGCACAACTCAACTAACTCTGGATCTCTCTAATTTCTCAATTTCTTCCTAAAGCCCCGGTCACATCAGATCGTACGATTTTTTGTCGTGGAAGATCTATTAAATAGTTTTGGGCTGTTGTCATGGGATGCGCGAGTTACTATTGTGTCACTGTCGTGCCACTGTCGTACGACTGTCGTACGACTGTCGCACAACAGTCGTGGGTCACTCGCGGGTTTGACTCCGAACTACTAGGATATAAAGAAGGCCCGATTTATTGAGTAAGTGATGCAAGGGCGACTCTCAGCAAAAGCTCTTGAAACATGCCAGGCTCGATTCTCATGAATCCATCGAAATCACCGGCAGATTTCCGGTTCAACTTTTCATCAGTGTACTTTACTGCCTAAACATCAGTCGCAGTTCGATCCATGGCCTAACCCACCAGCGTCTAGCGTTTCGCTGATTCCTATGCTGTTCACGGGCTCGCATAATTGTAGTCCCATGGGATATTTGTTGTCCCATGGGACAAAAAAAATCCCATGGGACTGTAATTATCCCATGGGATTTTTAATATCCCATGGGACAAATTAAAATCCTATGGGATTCAAGTTTTAAATATATAGATATAAATATACAGTAAAAGTATGTTACAATGTATTCTATTTGGTAGTAAATTGTTATAAGATGAATCTTTTTAATTGAATATCTTTTTTTCTTTGGAAATGTTAATTCAACATATTAATTCAACATATTGTTCTGTAACTGTTCAAAACTAAACTTTTAAACAACAAAGCAGATAATGTAAGTATCAATATAATTATGTTTACTTTCTTGAAACACAATTATTTACCATTTGAAATCAATGAGAAGCTCTATTTTTAGGGTTAACATACTAAAATGTACTAAGAGCTATTTAAGTAAATCTATTTTGTTCACAATATCCCTCCCCACAAAACATTAATAGTTTCTTATCATCCAGCATTGTTTGATGGTATCTATATAGTCCACTTTTTGGTCATTCAGCATAGAACTTTGACATTATTGTGGTTTCAATATCTTTTGGTATTTAAAAGAACTTCAAATCATTGACTGAGTGATGAAAATAATAACTGATCCAACTTTTGTCTTTGAATTTATTCTTGTCATGTATCTATGTTTTCTCCATTTATTCTAGGTGATGAATTTCAATCCTTCTGAAAAAGAGAAGTTATGTATTATACAAAATTGTTTGCATACATGTAGCAATAATATCATTTTCAGTAAAAATAGCTATGCGGTATGGATTTAACTGAATGTTAAAGGTTGTCCAGTGTCATCAGTTGCTAACCTACTACATCCTTTGGTCTCTGATGGAGAGTTGTCAAATTAGCAATATACCACATCTTCCTATTCTTATATTTTATAACAATCAATTAATTTATTCTTCTTTATAACATTTGGGTATTTTCCCAAGTTATATATATAATATATATATAAAGATCAATGTTAAAACTTTAGGCAACTATAATAACATTCCATTATTCACAAGAATTTGAAATATATTATACAAAATGCAGACAACAGAAACAATATTTCTTTACGCTTTTAAAGTTCTGACAGATTTCAGATTTTGTTTTATTTCAATGAAAAAATACCTTTGGATATATTGGAAATTATAACATTGATACAAAACATTATATTGTTTTATCCTTATTTTTTGTGTTGTTGGCTTGCCTTCTCATTTTAATATACATTTATACATACATCAATAATCTTCTTCTTTGTCAAATGTAAAAATGGGATATTTTTGATTTGGATAATCTCAAAACATTATAGTTCTATCGAATAACTTATTACCAAGTTAAAAAAAAAAACAATGTGTTTGATATTAATTTTAAGTCATGTACAAATGTTCCAGATCATATCAGTTTTTGGACCGTACGTTTACGGTCCGGAACATAAAAGTATACACTTACAGTCCCACCATATGCATACAGTCAGACCATTTTAGTATACTTGTAGTATAAAAAAGAAGATGTGGTATGATTGCCAATGAGACAACTATCCACAAAAGACCAAAATGACACAGACATTAACAACTATAGGTCACCGTACGGCCTTCAACAATGAGCAAAGCCCATACCGCATAGTCAGCTAAAATAGGCCCCAATAAGACAATGTAAAACAATTCAAACGAGAAAACTAACGGCCTTATTTATGTAAAAAAAAGTGTCTAGTACCAGCTCAACCAAACATGTGTTTTTATTTCAACTGCAAACTTTTTGTATTAATCTATTAAAGATTTCAGTTATGTTGATCTGTACTGTACATTTGTTTCTAATAAACTTGACCAACTTCTTAAAATTGGGCAGACTGTACGTACAGTCCAAATACTCATATGTTCTGGAACATAAACATGATTAACAAGCATTTTCCAGGATGTCATGCTAAAATCCCATTAATATTAGTACTAAATTTTGAGTATAAACATGTAAATCCACAAGTTACTTACTGAAATCCATTGTGAACACTCACCAAAAACTTAAAGAGGATACAATTTAGAGAAAAGACTGAACAGATGAATGCACTAACACTATTAAAATAGGAGCATAAAACTTACCGAAAACAAGATGTTTTACATTTATCCTTCAGGAGCAGGATAATTGAAAAGTTTTTTTTTCTTTCTCTGCCATCCATCATATAAACTTTAAATTCATTCATGCAAAATATGAAAATCTGCAAAGGTAGGACCTTTCAAGAACCTCAGCTTATCCACATTTTGAATTTTGAACTGCAATATTTGTCCTTTTCATCTTGCTGACAACCTAAACATAAAACAAGAGGCTGTCACAACGACAGCAAACCGGATTTATTAACATTTATTTGTGTCCTGGCAATATCACAAGAACCATTACTGATGAATGGTGAAAGTGAAAATCGTCAATATCAAATTTGACCTCCATTTTGTCATCAGTATCAACATATTAAAATTTGAAAAGCTTAGATTGAATGGTTCATGAGTAAATGCAACAACCTGAATGGAAACGCCATTTTACGATCTTTCAAGAACCAGAACTCCTGAACAACGGTAAAAGTCAAAATCGTCATTATTGAACTTGACCTCCATTTTGTCATCAGTAACAACATATTAAAATTTCAAAAGCTTTGGTAGAACAGTTCATGAGAAAATGCACGGACACGACGGGAAACTCCATTTTTCAATCTTTCAAGAACCATAACTCCTGAACGGTAAAAGTCAAATTCGTCATTATTGAACTTGACCTCCATTCTTTCATTAGTAACAACATATTAAAATTTGGGAAGCTTTGGTAGAACAGTTCATGCGTAAATGCACGGACAACTCCATTTTTCAATCTTTCAAGAACCATAACTCCTGAACGGTAAAAGTCAAAATCGCCATTATTGAACTTGACCTTCATTTAGTTGTCAGTAACAACATATTAAAATTTTAAAAGCTTTGGTTGAACGGTTCATGAGTTAATGCACGGACAACATTTGATTGCCGCCCGCCCGACTGCCCGACCGCCCGCCCGCCCGCCCGGCCGCCCGCCGTACATCCCCAAATCAATAACCGACATTTTTGTCACAAAAATCCGGTTAAAAATGATAAAAACATAATTCTAGATTACTTTGTGTTTTTCTTTTTGTTGGTACAAACAATTATCCCAACTTAAAAACAAAAACATCATCACAAAAAAGGAGGTCATAATAACCTCCAAAATATTTAAACAAACCGAAATTAATACTTGATTAAGATCTTGTCATAAATTAATAGCATTGATACTCTTATTTTTGAAGACCATTTATGTCTTTTGCATACTTATATTCCTTTGTACAAGAGTATGCATATTAAGATTGATTCTAAGGACTTTAATGTTACATGTAAATAAGCATGATTAGTTTTACAGTTTCTCAGCTCTATGTGTACATTTTGAGAGAATCTTGCAATACTGTTAATTCTGATATTCAGAACTTATTGTGAGGTTTTTATTAATGCAACTGAGAGCGGTATCTCAGTCGCGTTTAGGATACATATTAATGAGCTGAAGACCAGTGCCGAAATTTTCTCATTGCATTGAAGACCCATACATGTAGGTGACCTTTGGCCGTTGTCTGCTCTTTGGTTGGGTTGTTTTCTTTTTGTCAAATTCCCAGTTTCCACTCTATAACATGTATGCAGATTTTTCTTATCATACAATTTTCAATCATGCAATTTTGTCCATTATTGAAAATAAGCAAAAAATAAATGCACAAAAAATTTAACATTGTTATTAAAGCCTTTTTTTAAATTCAAAACAGTTGCCTACACTGTTAATTTTCTTGTTTGATTTATTTCATATTTATAAAGCCTTTATAGCTAGCTAGATGGTATGCTGGGCGGATCCAGACATCTTAAAAAGGGGGGTTCCCAACCCAAGACAAAGGGGATGATCCCATATTCATTTGATTTGTTTTATTGTCTCATACAAGAATAAATACGGTTTAAGGGTGGAGATCAGGGATCCGGAATTTTTTTAACTAACCACTGGGGATCTCAACCATTTAAAAGTTTTTCAAACATAGGGGGGTGGGGGTGACCCCCATGGACTCTCCCTAGATTTCATTTGATGTGTTTTTTGTTCCATACAAGAATATATATATGGTTTAGGGGTGGGGATCTTGATAGTTTACAAGTTTTCAAACTAGAGGGGGTGGGGTGACCCCCTAGGGACTTCCCTTTTATTTTATTTCATTAATTTTATTGTCCCCTACAAGAATATATATGGTTTAGAGATGGGGATCTGGATCATTCACAAGATAATAGCACATTCTCAAATTGAACAGGGTGGGGTAACCCCCAGGGACTTCCCTTTAATTACATTTGATTAGTTTTATTGTCCCACATAAGAATATATGGTATAGGGGTGGGGTGATCCCCTGGGACTTCCCTTTTATTTCATTTCATTAATTTTATTGTCCCCTACAAGAATATATATGGTTTAGGGGTGGGGATCTGGATCGTTCACAAGATAATAGCACATTCTCAAATTGAACAGGGTGGGGTAACCCAAGGGACCTCCCTTCATTTCATTTGATTTGTTTTATCGTCCCATTCAAGAATATATATGGTTTAGGGGTGGGGATCTGGACCGTTTACAAGATAATAGCATATTCTCAAATTGAGGGGGTTTGGATTACCTCCCATGGACTCACCCTCCTTTCTTTTTTCCCCCAAAAATACCCTTTAATAGACCCCAATGCAAAGATAATTTACATTAATTTCCCTTGATTTACACTTTAGAATATTACAGGTGGAAAGCTTTTAAGATAATACAACTGAAGACCACGCCCACCAACTGCCTAAGAGGGGCTTGTATATATTTTCCAAAAAGGGGGCCCTGAACTCCTGATCAGCCCTGAACCCCCCCCCCTTTTTTTCCTCATATCAATCACCCTGATATAAGTTGTTTTTTCACTTACAATAGGAATGGTTTGAATTCCCCAATAATTCTAATATACCATTAATATCAACATATTTCATTTTTAAATCTGACAAATGAAGGGCAAAAGTTTTCTATGGGTAGAAATGGATAATAGTTAATACAGTACTATAAATTTGGGAAGCTTTCAAATTCACACCATGCCGGTGGCTGTGTTCAAAGTGCTAGGTTTGATCACCCTCGTTGTTTGTGGACTAACGATTTAGGCCTGTGGTGGATAACAGTGTGCGTGCGTTATTTTTTCTATACCTTCTTAATCAATATTTTCATATACTGACGGCAAGTGTTGTAATGTATCAATGTCTTATTTGAGACCAACGTGCTATTTACATGTGCGATAGAGAATGCAGGGGAAGGAAACTTGTCAATTATGACAATGTTTATCTTTAACCCAAAATAAAATAAGGTCACAGGCACTTGTTTCTATCCATTGGAAGAACCACTATCAACGTATATTTACGAGCACTTGTTTCTATCCATTGGAAGAACCACTATCAACGTATATTTACGAGCACTTGTTTCTATCCATTGGAAGAACCACTATCAACGTATATTTACGTTGATAGTGGTTCTTCCAATGGATAGAAACAGTAAATATACGTTGATAGTGGTTCTTCCAATGGATAGAAACAAGTGCTCGTAAATATACGTTGATAGTGGTTCTTCCAATGGATAGAAACAAGTGCTCGTAAATATACGTTGATAGTGGTTCTTCCAATGGATAGAAACAAGTGCTCGTAAATATACGTTGATAGTGGTTCTTCCAATGGATAGAAACAAGTGCCTGCGAATAAGGTGCCGTAAAATTAACCTTGGGTAATCCTCAAATTGATGCAAAAGGGTTACGGGCTGTCTTTGTCTCAAACTAACTCGGCAGCGTCAAATAACAGTTGAGGTAAGGATGGTCTCGGGGTGGGGGGGGGGGTCTTTTTTTCTGTTTTCTTTTTTTAGCTATATTTTTAATAACTTACACTTTTTCCCATTATTCTCTTAAGCTTTTTTGTCCGTTATTCTCTATTCTGTTCAGTGGCGGATCCAGAAATCTTCATAAGTGGGGGGCTACTGACTGCCTAAGAGGGGGCCCGCTCCAGTCACGCTTCAGTGATTCCCTATATATGCAACCAATTTTTTCCCAAAAAGGGGGGCCGGGCCCCCTGCCCCCCCCCTAAATCCGCCTCTGCTGTTAATTCACATCCATACCCTCTTATGTGGACTTAAGGTGGTTTATTTTTTAGTTCTGGCAGAGACATAAGATACAATATGTCTCTGGTTCTGGTATTATGCGATTAGTCTTTCTCATGCAGGTTCATGAAATAATGGTTTCATGCATATCAGCCAAGATTGTGCGTGAAATTTTTTAATAACCAATTCAACACTATATATATATACACGTTATGTGAATTTTATTAAAATCGATGATGAACATGAATTTGACAGCTAGTGCACCTTAAACAGGTAAAGTTCAATTAACAAATTCTGATCTACTGGCATTCAACACCAAATTACTTACTTGCTGTATATTGATAAATGTGATTGTATATTGTCAATACCTTAACATCGTAAATACGTCATATGAGGTGTTGGCTATGTTTGATACGGGGTCACCGGTGGCGGCTTCGAAACAGAGAAAAAAAATCCAGGTAAAAAGTGTAGAAATTTGTTGTTGAAAATTTTAGTTGTAAATTCCTTAAAAAGTACTTAATTCCGTTCAACTACTAACATGTAAGTCCGATACGAAAATAGGATAAGATGCATCCGGAAAATTTGTGATCAGTAATTACATGTATTATTCTACATGTAATAGATGAAGAGCTCTTCATATATTATGGGTATAAACAAAAACTGAACAAGAAAAGTATTAGTAAACAAACAGAAAGTCGTTGAATTTATTAATTATTTGACAATTGTTTAAAAATATGAGAGAATGTTTTAGGCGAATTTTCTTTAATTACAGATAAATGTATTTTATAGTTCAGGAAATGATTTATTCTTCAGGCGGCTTCAAATATTTTTTTTTATCAATAACTTATACACAAGGAGACATTTTTGACTTTTGACAGTATGAACCCAACTTAATTAGCAAACACAAATTAAGAAACAAAATCGTTTACAATTAAATTTTAAAACAGGCAAAAAAAAAAGGGGGGGGGGTAATAAACAATTTTATTTACGCTCACATACTTCTAAAAAGATTTGCATATGTAAGCTGTCTATAGATAATGTTAAATTATTTCAGAAATTTTGAAAAAAGAATATATACAGTTTAATTTCGACGTCTACTGATACCTGAGACTACTATAACACATAGTAGTCTCAGCTGCTACAAAAAAAATTGATTCTTTTTATAGATTTGGCACCTCAGTTTCGACTCAACATTTCTTTTTGAATTGTTAGATGGCAAACTATTTAGGAGAAGATTGTATTTGTTCTTTATAAAATTATGGTGATATTGGCGACGAGATTCATTTATATTATAACAAGGCCTTGTACAAATCCTTGATTATAGAATGTTTAGCAATATAAAAAGACGAAAGTAGACAACCCCTAATTAAGCTCAAACAAGTTGATCTCCAAGCGGGCCACATTGTACATCGAATAAGATCTATATTTCTCAAAGTTTTCAAATAAAATAACTTGAATTGAAAATTTCCCATTTAGTGAAAATTTTTGTTATTTCTAAACGTCTTCAATTATTACAAACAAAAGAAATAATTATTTAACATATTCATATATTTTTATTATTTTTTCCAAGGAAACTTTTTTTTGCAAAGTTTACTTCTAAGTGTTTATAACCATCACCAGAGACTTATGCTCTGCCATCACCAATCAGTCCTAATCATTAAAGATCAATTGACCAAATTCAAAGGATGATTGGTATATTGAATATGATCAGATCGGTCTACCGTGACGTATCCCAAATAACGACGCATGCCGATAGATAGATAGTTAATTAATTAACGTCTCGCCATTTAAATTTCATCAAGGGGTGGAAGCAATGAAGGACTTTCGATTAAACCAGTTACTATACAAATCATTCAGAATGTATACCCTGAACGCTCACTAAAACTTATATATACATGTTAATGTCTGTGTCATTTTAGTCTTTTGTGGATAGTTGTCTCATTGGCAATCATACCAGATGCACATGTCTGTCTGCCATATTTTATATGACCTTGACCTAATTTTAAATGGTTCATTGGTCAATGAAACACTGCATAGTTTTGTCAGTTTATCATATGTTTAAAGTTACAGGTAGATTATATTTGGTGGATATGTAACAATTGTAAGGTGTGCATGTCTGTCTGGCAGATTTATATAACCATGACCGCATTTTATGTTCTTTGGTTAATGATAAGTTTTCTTGGTTTTGTCATTTTATCAGATATTATAACATGCATAAGCATAGGTCTACTTGTTGTTGTATGGAATGACTACAAGGTATCATATAAAAATAAGAAGATGTTTGTCTGCCAAGGTTAATTTTACTGTGACCTCATTTTCATAGAATGATGATAATATTAAACAGCAAGAATGATGAACAAGTCGATGTTACATGTATATACAAATGAGGCAAAATTTTCAGTTGCCTACTAATTATGTAATAGTAGTTATTTTTGTTTTTAGTTTATTAAATGATAATGTTTACCCTTTTATGTGTAGGGCAAGAACATTAAAGATAAAGGGAAGCTTTAAACAGAAGAAATTATCAACAAACATAGATTTACAGAGGTCAACAAAGCCTAAATGGTATGTCCACTGTTATAAAAGTTTTGGTCATAATGATTAAATATTTATTAAAATAAGATGTGGTATGACAATGTATGATGAATGAGAAAACTATGCAACAGAATTCAATTTAGTGGATGTAAGCATTGTAATTACATATTAGAGGCCATTGATGACCTGTAAGTAATGAGAAAACCCATACCCTATACATGTGATAGTAATCTATAAAAGACAACACTAACAAAATTTGAAACAAAGCATCAATTCAAACTTCAAATATACCAGACTAATTTATAAAAACAACAAATTATGAAAAACAAAAATGACCGATATGAACCAACTTCAACCACTGAACTATGTACAAGCTCCTGATATTGGACAGGTATAATATGGCTGTGTTGATATAAAAATAAGAAGCACTTAGCAGTCTGATTTCCAATTAGACTTTTCACCAATAGAGATCAAATGACATTTAAGGAGGCTCTAGGGTATACAAATTTCAGAAAAATATTTAATTTTTTTTTTTTTTCATAACTCATTTTATTTATAACTTTATTAGTTGTTACTTTATCCATGTTATCATACGGTACACAAATCATTCAAAACAATCAATTCGTTTTGGCCCAAGATGACTTTTAAAATGTATATATCATTGAAAAAGCTGCAAATTATCTCCCTTTGGTGCAAAATGCCATTTTTTGGCATTAGAAATGTAATATCTTTTTTGACTCATTGGTGACCTATATTTTTTATGCCCCACCTACAATAGTAGAGGGGCATTATGTTTTCTGGTCTGTTCGTTCGTTCGACCGTCCGTTCGTCCGTCCGTCTGTCCCGCTTCAGTTTTGGTCAAGGTAGTTTATGATGAAGCTGAAGTCCAATCAACTTCAAAACTTCGTACACATGTTGCTTATGATATGATCTTTCTAATTTTAAAGCCAAATTAGACTTTTGACCCCAATTTCACGGTCCACTGAACATAGAAAATAAAAGTGCGAGTTTCAGGTTAAAGTTTTTGGTCAAGGTAGTTTTTGATGAAGTTGAAGTCCAACCCACTTGAAATTTAGATCACATGTTCCCTATGGTATGATCTTTCTAAATTTAATTCCAAATTAGATTTTTTACCAAATTTACAGTCCATTGATCATGGAAAATGATAGTGCGAGTGGGGCATCAGTGTTCTTTGGACACATTCTTGATTATTATCATTTTCAAATAAGCTGTACTTAAACTAAACTATTATAAAAAATATAAGTGATTTCTGTAATTTAGTTCTTTTTTTATTTTCGATATTACCTCTATTTCTCCTATTACATGTATTAGTTCAACAGAAAAAAAAGTACCTTTACAGAAATGTATGTTTCTTTCGAAGGCAGATTGAGAGCTTAAATGAAGGGTGACCCCATTTTAATTTTTTTTTTTTTCTAAGATAAAGTTCATTTATAGAAAAATATAGCGAAATCATATATGAAGAAAAAAATTTGATTTAGACCCGCAAGCTGCCTTAATTTAACAAAAATAGTTCACTGTACAGCCTTTGACAATGAGCCAAACCTATACCGGACAGTGGTTTTAATAACAGCACATCATTTGAACAAATTGTAAACATTTGTTGCAATGGGCTTAATTCAAAAGACTGCAACACGGAACCAAACAACAACCAATAATATGTAAATCATAGACACAAAGCACTGAAATAAGAGTACTAACAATGAATATTCAAATGAAAGTTTATTATAATGTTCATTAACATGATAAAATAGCCATTTTATTAGCTCACCTGGCCTAAAAGGCCATGTGAGCTTTTCTCATCACTTGGCGTCCGTCGTCGTCGTCGTCGTCTGTCGTCGTTAACAATTTTTCAAACATCTTCTCCTCTGAAACTACTGAATGGATTTAAATGAAACTTAAAATGATTGTTCCTTAGATTATCCTGCACAAAGTGTGTGCTTCGATTTTTGATCCGTCAAAAAACATGGCCGCCGTTACTTAAAATAGAACATAGGGGTCAAATGCAGTTTTTGGCTTATATCTCAAAAACGGAAGCATTTAGAGCAAATCTGACATGGGGTAAAAATGTTCATAAGGTCAAAATCTATCAGCCCAGAAATTTTCAGATGAATCAAACAAACCATTGTTGGGTTGCTGCCACTTAATTGGTAATTTTAAGGAAATTTTGCAGTTTTTGGTCATTATCTTGAATATTATTATAGATGAAGATAAACTGTAAACAGCAAAAATGATCAGCAAAGTAAGATCTACAAATAGGTTAATATGACCAAAATTGTCAATTGACCCCTTAAGGGGTAAATGTCCTTTAATGACAATTTTTCACAGTTTGTTCATCATATTTGCTAACTTTAAAAGATCTTCTCCTCTGAAACTACTGAATGGATTTGGATGAAACTTAGCATGATAGTTCCTTAGATTATCCTGCACAAAGTGTGTGCTTCGATTTTTGATCCGTCAAAAAACATGGCCGCCCTTACTTTAAATAGAACATAGGGGTCAAATGCAGTTTTTGGCTTATATCTCAAAAACGAAAGCATTTAGAGCAAATCTGACATGGGGTAAAAATGTTCATTAGGTCAAGATCTATCAGCCCTGAAATTTTCAGACGAATCAAACAAACCATGGTTGGGTTGCTGCCACTTAATTGGTAATTTTAAGGAAATTTTGCAGTTTTTGGTCATTATCTTGAATATCATTATAGATAAAGATAAACTGTAAACAGCAAAAATGATCAGCAAAGTAAGATCTACAAATAGGTTAATGTGACCAAAATTGTCAATTGACCCCTTAAGGGGTAAATGTCCTTTAATGACAATTTTTCACAATTTGTTCATCATATTTGCTAACTTTAAAAAATCTTCTCCTCTAAAACTACTCAACCAAATTCAACCAAACTTCATTTGAATGATCAGTAGGGTGTATAAAATTAAGTTTGTGTTTTATTTTCTATTTCGTCAAAAAACATGACCGAAGGCATTGCTTACCAGGTGAGCGATTCAGGCTCTTGAGAGCCTCTTGTTGCTCTCTTCACTGATAATTTTTGAATTTTGTGTATTTGTAGGTCAGACATCTCAGTTTTCATGGTCATCATACAACAGATCAATACTGAACAGAAAACTTAAAGTTGATATTTTTCTTCATAGTGTGACTTTTTTTTATTAATTTGAATGGTTTGAAATGGAACGTGTTTTTTCCTACATTTATTAGAAAGGGGAAATTTCAACATAATGACTATAAACAAATAGGAGTCATATCATCACGATCATAGATGCACAAGAACTTGATCATATAAATGCAACAATGTAATTATCAATTGAAAGAAGGAACGAATGAACAAAATATTAGTATGTTGTCCAAATAAACTTGCTTTGTCTTCTCATTTGAATTGCTCCATCCAATAAAGATGTACGAGGAAGATCTTTGAAGAACAGATTGAAAAAAATGTTTTGTCTAAGAATTGCAGGAATATTCTGGTGGATGAAATAATTTATTGACTTGACTCTTATATAGTGGACTGAATAATTGTACATAGCAAGTTGGGAAAAAAGAAAACAAAAACTTTAACAGAAAGTGTTTATATTATAAATTTGCAAATATAAGCATAAAAAGTAAAATCACAAAAATACTGAACCTAGAGGAAGATCAATTGGGAAAGTCCATAATCACATGGCAAAATCAAATAACAAAACGCATCAAAAACGAATGGACAAAAACTGTCATATTCCTGACTTGGTACAGGCATACCATTATGTACATCTCAAAGGTATATAATTCAAATTGTTTGCATATTCATGTATTGCAATGAAACTATAACAAAGAAAACCTTACCTCGTGAAAAGAGTAAACAATTCAGTCAGAATATGAAATATTTTTTTCAGTTCTATTTTTCATAGTAGAATAAACAAGACAAAGATTTCAAAACAATATTTTTTCATTTATTTAGACATTTCATCATTTTGTTTCAGTGAAAGGACTTTACTCTTTGACTGTTAATATTATTATACATTCCAAAATAAGAATAATCTTTATTGTCATATAAACAAATTAAAAACATGTTTGTGACAAAATGAAAAAAAATATTAGATATATGTACATGTATATTAAATAAATATTAAAAACCTTGTATACATTTAAAACATTTTACTACCAAACAGCATTCATTGTTACATTCACATTACTGTATATTTATATCTATATATTTATAATTTTAATCCCATAGGATTTTATTTTGTCCCATGGGATATTAAAAATCCCATGGGATAATTAAAGTCCCATGGGATTTTTTTGGTCCCATGGGACAACAAATATCCCATGGGACTACAATTATCCCATGGGACCAAAAAAAATCCCATGGGATTTTACCCATGGGATAATGGTCAATCCCATGGGATTTTGCCCTGTCCGATGGGATATTGAAAATCCCATGTTTTTATAAATCAAATAGCAAAATAAATATAAGAGTAACAGTAGAAAGCCAATGAAATTATTGAATCCCATGTAATTCCGCACATTTTGGTTATATTCATGACATTGTAACTCTTGTTTGAGGCGGCGGCGGATTTGCAAATGAGTGTTTTGCAAATTTAAAGTGTCCAGTGTTTTAAGGCCAATCGAGAACAGCGCTGCAATGATGAGGAAATTTTCAAATGGCAAGGTGTACATGTAGGACAGGACTCAACCTGGATTGTCAAAGACATTAAAGATGTTGACACGAAGTAAAGGTCTGCAAAATTATAACCTTGTGCTCGAAAGGGAAAACTATTCGCACATGGGAATGTAAGAGCTTATTACCGTCTTGGCAAAGAGAGAGACCGATGGAGCTGCGCAATTTGTGAGCTATGGGATTAAAACATCCAGACACACCGGGTACGTTTCAGGACTTTCTTATTTTCATAAGGATTGTAGGATCGAGAGTGTTTTGTAGGCCCCAAAACTGGGTCTGAAAACCAGTGAAATGGTGATGGTGGTTTTGGTGTCTTGTGGAGAGTTGTCTCATTGGCAATTATACCACATCTTCTGTTTGTATATTTCGCTTAAATCTCTGAAACGAAAACAAAAGCCTCTAGTATAAACTAGGTACCGCGAAGATGATTTTTGCCAACTTTCAAATTAGTTAAAATATGACCCAGTAGTTTCAGAGAAGATGATGTTAATAATTAACAAACGACGTTGGAAGACTGATACCAAGTGATGAAACCATTTGAATTGGCAAGGTGTGTTAAAAATCAAACTAAAATAATGTAGGAACATATTTTACATTTCTGAAACAGCATTCAAACGATAGATACAAGCAATTGGTACAAAAATTTATTAAAATTTACTAATGAATTGTACAATAATTTATAGTATTGGTTTTGTTATAAAATAAATCATACACACTACAGAATAATCAATTTTCATTCAATTACCACACAATAAATCTTATTTACAAAATAGAAAAATAGTACTGTCTCATTTGTTTGAGCACGTGGGTGAATTATGACACCGGTAGTTACGTGTCAGACGTCGCGCACGATGTTGGTACGAATTCAATTTCAGTGTAGATAATCATCACATAAAATGGTAAACTGGCCAGTTCGATAAGAATGTAGTATATTTGGTTGAATTGATTACAATAGACTCCAAAATAAAGAAAAATAAGAAACGAAATTTAAAAAACCAAAATTTATAACACTTAATTATTCCATTTTTTTTGGCAAAAAAACCCAAAGTAATGTCCAACGCTATTTTGTGTCCAAAAGATAGATACCAGGGGCCGTGTCATCGAAGGTGTCTTAGGACTGAGATATGTCCTAAGATCATCTTAAGACAATTTTTTGCTCTTAGCCGTATTATCGAAACGATCTTATCTTACGATATGTCCTAGTTTTGGTCCCAACTTTAGGACTTCTAATAAGCTGTCTTAGGGTAGTCTTATTATAAGACCATTTTAACTGTTATGATAATTTTATGATGTCCTAACATATAAACAAACATTGCTGCTACCGTGATCATGCACAAGTAAAGCACAAATTTAAATGTCGGGGGAGGGGGGATAGGGAAAGTAATGGAAATGTAAAAACAATGGTAACTGTTTTCAAATTAAAAATAAATGTATTCGACTTATCATGATAATAGATCAATTTGTTTTCGAAATCGTAACCCCTTCTTAACCGTGATTCATATGTTTAACTATAGTCCACTTTTCAGCTCCACGAAGCTGTTTTATTAAACTGTTGATAAATTATTTATTTCCTGAGTTTACACGATTACACAATATTCCCCTTTGAACCAGAATAATCTAAGCATTTTGGCACTTTGAGTTCGTCTCATCTAATTATTTAAATCCTGTATCTTGGTATTGCAAAAGGTAATATTTTTCTATGACTGTTAATGACGTCTTTATACTAAATCCATTGGATTTTGGATGTGTACAGATTGATAATTTAGTCTTTGATGCATGATTTGTTTTATTAGTTGTTAGTGGCTTTGACCTAGCTGTCAGTTAACTGCGAGTACTCTCAGATCTGTTCCTAGTGTCTTATTGTTGTTGGGATGTACAAGTACCCGGCCACGTTCACTTGTATTTTTGTCCATCTGATGAGTTAAGCCTTTTTCAACTGATTTTTATAGTTCATTTTTATGTTGCACTGTTATACCACTGTCCCAGGTAAGGAGGAGGGTTTGGATCCCGCTAATATGTTTAATCCCGCCACATTATGTATGTATGTGTCTGTCCTAAGTCAGGAGCCTGTAATTTAGTGGTTGTCGTTCGTTTATATGTAACATATTTGTTTTTCGTTCATTTTTTTTATATAAATAAGGCTAATTTTCTCGTTTGAATTGTTTTACATTATCATTTCGGGGCCCTTTATAGCTGACTATGCGGTATGGACTTTGCTCATTGTAAAAGACCTTATTTCTATGTCATTTTTTGTCTCGTGTGGAGAGTTGTCTCATTGGCAATCATACCACATCTCCTTTTTTATATAAATATATATTTTACCGTATACATGTGAACGTGTACACAATTTAACGGTATAAATTTGATTTATTTTATATGATATTTTCTTCTTAATTTTCTTCCTTTTATTCGATTTAAGATATTTTGAAACTTACATTGATATTATTTTAGAAGATTTAAGTTTAAGCATAATAAGTGTGCAAACCTACTGTAGCATACAGAAAGCCTACTATTGTTGTATATTCTTGTTAACATAATTACATCATTATACGGCAACGAGTAAATTGCACTTAGGACCACGATAGGACATCTTTGTTAAGATTATCTTAGGATAGCTTCGATGTACAGTCTGAGACATATCATAAGACAGTCATAAGACTTCCAATAATTTGTCCTAAGACATATCCCCAGGATAGAAATTGTATATTACGCCAGACGCGGGTTTCGTTTACAAAAGACTCATCAGTGATGTTCGAATCAAAAAAAGTAAAAGGGCCAATAAAGTACGAAGTTGAAAAGCATTGAGGATGGAAAATTCCTAAAAGTTTTACCAGTACAGCTGAAGTAATATATTCCTGATGTAGAAAACTAAAGCCTTATTATTTCAAAATTAAAAATGTTATTAACACTTAATTTGTTATCATGAACATATCAATGATAACTCAAGTTAACACAATCAGAAGTGCTGACTACTGGGCTTGTGATACCCTCGGGGATATAAATCTATATATGTGCTGATTTAGGTTGATTTATGTATTCATTTTATTCTGTAGTAAGTCACTACTTCGTTTTAACAAGTACATGTATGTCTATTATATAGTCATTTTAATAAATTCACTGTTTGCAAAAGTATGAATTATACTAAATATTAAGGATATTATTATTCCAGACAGACAACCTTGGCCGTATTAGGCACAACTGTTTGGAACTTTTGGTCCTCAATGCTCTTTTACCTTAAACTATTTGTTATCTGAGTGTCACTTGTTAATCTTGTGTAGACAAAACGCGAGTCTGGCGTATTGAATTATAAACCCCTGGTACCTTATGATAGCTATTATTCGTGTGTTTCTCTGTCCTATGTGTTCTCCCATTCATTTGTATTGTAGTCCTGTCATGTAATGTTGTCATTTTAATGTTTTATTTAACAGTGCAATAAAATCGGGAGGGTTGGCTTCCCACAAAACCAGGTTCAACCCACCATTTTTGTCTTCAAATCTCCTGTTCAAAGTCAGGAACATGGTCATTGATATATCATAGTTCGTTTCTGTGTGAGTTACATTTTATTGTTGTGTTTCTGGTGTGCCGTAGTTCTCCTCTTATAGTCGATGTGTTTCCCTCAGTTTTAGTTTGAAACCTGGATTTGTTTTTTTTCTCAATCGATTTATAAGTTTCGAACAGCAGTATACTACTTTTATTATATTATTGAATTATATGGAAAGCCGCTATCCATGTTGTGCAAATGAAACTTTTAAGTGTCAACCCCTACTTTTCATAATTTTGCTACGCACTAGTAGTTCAAAATCCATTTTTGAAAATCTAATAAAATCCTTGTTTATCTTTTATAGTTTTTAAAAGAAAATATGTGTCAATGATAAATTCATGAATCTCTATATGGAGTAACTTCCTGTCATATCTCAATATATATTTTTTTTCTGCTGCTTTTTTGTTCTTTTATTTGTATTCTAATGGTTTGTAATTATCTTTTGAAGAGCTTGTTATTTTGATACAAAGTAGCGAACATTCTTAAACATGGACTGCGCGGTTTTTTTTACATTTCAGAAGAGCTTGTCGAAGGGCGCGATAGTTTCACCATATCAAACTGGCCACCTTTTAATGTGTCTCATAATTCCGAAGTATAAAAGAAGTATTTTTCAATTAGAATCAAAATAGTTCTGTTATATATCCTACAGTTCGGTTTAAGGATACGGACAAGTATTATGACTTCCGCTACTAAATCAACATGCATGGAGCTTGACGAAAAAGTATTATATCTTAAAACCAACCATTTTTTTCTTTTGAAAAAATGTTCTGTTCCAAGTCCGGAAAATGGTCATTGTTATATTATAGTTCGTATCTGTGTGTGTTACATTTTAACGGTGTGTTTCTGTTGCGTCGTTTGTTTCCTCTTATATTTGAGTGTGAATTCACATTGCTATAAGACGTATCACGGTACTTTTCTATCCCAAAATCATGTATTTAGTTTTAATGATATATTTGGTTATTCTCAAAGGTTTTGTCTAATGCTTAGTTCGTTTCTGTGCATGTTGCATGTTGTGTTTCTGTTGTGTCGTTGTTCTCCTCTTATGTTTAATGCGTTTCCTTCAGTTTTAGTTTGTAACCTGGATTTGTTTTTGTCTATCGATTTTTGAGTTTCGATCAGCGGTATACTACTGTTTCCTTTATTTAAATCTACTGTCTATTAATATGAAATATTACCCATCATTCAGAAAGTAAGGAACTCCAAGTTTTGTGTGTATCTGATTTTAATGTTTTTATTGATCGTAGAACAGGTGATACCAGGAAGTAGAACACAGGTTAGTTGTCATTCATAAATTTCGTTACAACTGCATTAAGCCACGCCAATTTAATTTCTTATTTTACGAATTGTTTAACTCCAGAAATAGAAGCCAGCGACCAATTTGAAAATTTTAAGAAAAAAAATGCAACTTGTTTAGATGGGGCATGAGAAGTAAAAGCGAACGATTATATTTTTTTTTTTGGTAAACCTAAAGTCATAGGTTCTGATAATATTGATCAAAACAAAATGGTATTAACATTGTTGTTTGATATGTCTTTACTTTATCAACTGATGAAGTGTTTTGCTCTGTTCACCAAGACATGTCATACCCATTTTTAATTGCAGAATATTTATGTCTTATTGTATAACTGTAACTTGCTGATGACATTACATCTTGAACTGAATAATTGAATAATTATTTATAATGCGTTACATAATCTCCATTGAATTGTCTTAGATGCCTTTCCATCTACATCGGACATTACTTGTAACTAGTATAAGTAAACAGCAAGCTATAAAGGGTCTCAAAATGTCTGGGACAAAACTTAGACTAAGGACAGTTGCATAAAAATGCAGCAAATACGGTAAGTTTTGCTTAAAGTTTCTCCTTGACTCGGATCAGAAATCTGTGGTAATGCTCGAAACAGTTTAAGAGTCGCAAGTTGATGTTGAAAAACAGTTAAATAACACAAATTCGGAACTCCGATGAAAAATTCAAAATGTATAGGCCCTAATCAGATGGAAAAACCAAACGCTGAAACAATCAAACGAATGGGACATCTGTCATGTTCCTATACATATGAATATAGATTTACACACGTACATTGATTTTTCTTATTTGTTTTATTCAAAATTGTAGGTAAAACCTATTTTCTTATCGTTTTTACCTGTGTGAGAATGATTTTTGTGGATCGAATCAGTATACAAAAAGGTCCATCCTTATTTAACTTTCAATGTTGCCAGTTGTTTTCTTTGAATTTCCAAACTTGCCGAGTACATGTACAGCCCATGCGTATATGAATAAGGTTTTTACTTAAGCTGACATGAAATCTGGTTCAATGATGTAAAATATTTACTTGCAAGTCAATAATACACCTACGATGTGTGGAACATATTTTTAACAAACTGACTGCTTTAAAAGTCATATGAAACAAGTGACCGGTGAAAAGTAATGTTATTACAATTCTTGTACCAATGCATACAAACATCATAAACTTAGTCTTCTGTGCACCATTTTATCATTTTTTTTCGCACAAATTTTGTATAATCCTCAATTTTTTTTTCAATCGGTCAGTGGTGTAAAAATATGGCAGGTTACTAAAGTTTGTGTTTTGAAGCCGAAGATTAACGATTGTCACCTGTTTTTCAACAATCAACAAAAGGCATGGATATTGAGCACGTGTTAAACATGTACATTCAGATAATTATGGTTTATTTGAAAGACATTCATAAGTATTGCGATCACCGGATTTTTACGAGATGGGTCACACTGAGGTCACTTTGCATACGGAAAATATGTCGGGGAATTGCTTCCTGGAGGAAGCAATTAATTTAAAGTAAACTTCTTCTAAATATAAACAAATTAAACAATTTTCTTCAGAGAAAAGTATATGTACATAAGTTTTATATTGAAAACTATCCATTGAGTTATAAAAAAACATATGCATTACTTATTTTTAATTTGAGGTTTCTTATAACTTTAACGATATAGTATTTCATAATTCCACGTTGATTACTACTTATATGTTGCACTTTGTAAATACAGCTGTTTCCCAAACCACGCCTCTTCTAGGGAGATCTAGAATATTCATAGAAAATTAATTTTGTGTACATACTGGTTCCCAGTTATACTCTCTGTGTTCCATCTCATAGAGACATAACTTGGAAATGTTACCAGTAAATATACGTGTGCATATTGTTTACATTGAAATCTGTGGTAACCCTTCATTCGAGGTAGGGGTAGTGAAGAAAATTAGTGATAGTTTAAACTCTAAAAAGTTCAGGGCATATAAACGTTGAAAATATGCCGCACAGCCCTATATTTTGACCTTTGAACAAAATTGTAGTGCATATGTGAACTTTCAATTCAAGAATAAAAAAAAATATAAAAACTTCATAGTAAAATGGTACAGTTTTAGCCGTAAAGAAGTTCCTATGGGAAATTGCATTGTCAATATTAACAGAAATGCAACCTAAAACATTGCATTAATTGGTTGAAGGACTGGTTCTGATTCACATTTGAATCAGAGATAACATGGATAACTTTTTAAAGAGTGTTTAGTCCTATTCGCTGTATACCTATTTTCGTGGATTTTGTTGGTACAGAGGAACAACGAATTTGATTGTACACGAATTGCAAATTTTCCTTATAAATATATGTAAACATTTGCAAGACCATGAAATGTAATATCAACGAACATGCAAATGTTCTTCAATCCACCATGTCGTTTGTTTCTCCTTTGAACTGTGTCACATTTTGTCAACTCGTGGTCTTTTATAGCTGCCGATATAGTATTTGAATTCTTCATTGTTGAATTCAGTAAAGTGACTCGTACTGCTTCCAATATTTTTTACTTTGGTTTTTAGTGACAGTGACGGTGGTTTTATTGACAACCATGCGACGTCACTTGTTTTATATAATGGTTAACATAAAAAAAAAAGAAGATGTGGTATGATTGCCAATGAGACCACTGTCCAGAAGAGACCAAAATAATACAGAAATTAACAACTATAGGTCACCGTACGGCCTCAAACAATGAGCAAAGCCCATACCGCATAGTCAGCTATAAAAGGCCCCGATATGAAAATGTAAGACAATTCAAACGAGCAAACTAACGGCCTTATTTATATAAAACAATTAACGAAAAACCAATATGTAACATTTAAACAAACGACCACCACTGAATGATTCGATACTGAATAAAGCGATTATTATTTTGATAAAATAGCTGATTTAGTACTGATATTTTCATCAAATTCAACATTAGACACTACCATCTTTTCAGAAAGTTCACTTGTCTATTCATTAGTTCATTATGGTGTGTTAACTTTTAAACAGTAGAGAACAGGTTTATATGATATTTATATGTAATCCCTTTGTATCATTGTTTACAAGAGATAATACAAAAATAGGTTGTTTTTTTTAAAGGTTTTCATCTCAAATGAAATTTATAAAAAGTGTTGATGCAATTTTTAAGATTATACACATGATAGTCTTATCGGGACAATGCGATGAAAACATTAGAAATTATTTTACTTAAGTTAAAACAGAGATACGATTCCCAACATTCTTAACTTTCTTTTAATAAGTATACCATTTGTTTTGAATAATGATGTCAAAAATAATTACTAGAACTCTTGTCTTCGGTTGACGTCTCTTACAATAGAAAATGTATGTCACGAATAATTCCCAATAGTTAATTGACAATGGTTCAAATGCATCTTCGTGTAACCAGAAAAAAGTAGTTAAATCTCTCAATTGTATGATTTATATTTTTTATGTCCATGCTCAAAGTATGTTCTGAAAAGAAACAATGTACATTTATTCTATTTGAAGCAGGGATGGAGTGAATTAAAATGTAATGTTAATTTAGTGTAATGCATTACAATGCATTACAATTTTCCATGTAATTTAATGTAATGTGTAATTGAGCATTTATCTAAATACATTTATTACATTGGTTGCAATGCATTACATTGATTTTCCAGTTAAATAAATTAAAACCGATAATTTCACATGTGAAATAAACGTGGTTATTTCACTCTAAGACGTCATAAAACAATAGGCGTCGTCAAGACGTCAATAACGGTGGATCAAAACAAATTGTGAATGCGTAGGAAAAAGATATAGTTCCTTACATGTTTTACGTTAATTTCTTTAAAAAAGCCATTTGCCAATGTAATAAAAAGAATAACTAATTAAAGAATTAAAATATCGAAAAATATTCAACTCGTGACCGAACAACACTGATAATTAACTCATGCGCTACGCGCATTCGTGAATTAATGTGTTGTTCGGTCACTCGTTGAATATTTTTCTCTATTTGAATTCTTCGATTAGTTATTCTATAAATAATGGTAATTTAAATAATTACTTTGAATAAAGCATGTCATGCTAAAAATTATCAAAGGTACCAGGATTATAATTTAGTACGCCAGACGCGCGTTTCGTCTACATAAGGCATATCAGTGCCGCTCATATCAAAATAGTTATAAAGCAAAACAAGTACAAAGTTGAAGAGCATTGAGGATCCAAAATTCCAAAAAGTTGTGTCAAATACGGCTAAGGTAATCTATGCCTGGGATAAGAAAATCATTAGTTTTACGAAAAATTCAAAGTTTTGAAAGCAGGAAATTCATAAAAATGACCACATCATTGATATTCATGTCAACACCGAAGTGTTGACTAGTGTTGACTACTGGGCTGGTAAATTACTTTTGTATTACATGTCCATGTATGTTGTTAATGTAAAGAAAGTGTTTTAACTTTATAGGTTAACATATTTATTTTACATATATTAATATACCAGGTACATACTTTTTTAAACTCAAGTCTGTTATCTCTTTTCAAATTTTTATATTATTTATTTGACATAATGAAATGTTTGCTTGATAGTCTTTTAATTTCTTTTAAAATGGGAGAAACTTATATTTAGTGTTGTTCAGTTTTTAAGAAAGATCTTTGTATATGCAAGAGAATGATAGTCCCTTTCTTCGTAATTAAGTACGAGCGTTAGCAACCACTTAAACGTCAAAAAAAAGGGGGGGGTCCGTATGTTTTTTTTTCGGTCGTCGTCTGTTGTCGTTAAATTTTACAAAAATCTTCTTCTCTGAAACTACTAATCCAAATATAACCAAACTTATCCACAATCATCATTGGGGTATTTAGTTTTAAAAATGTGTCCGGTGACCTGGCCAACCAACAAAGACGGCCGCCATGGCTGAAAATAGAACATAGGGATAAAATGTAGAATTTGGCTTTTATATCTGAAACCAAAGCATTTAGAGCAAATCTGACAAGGGTAAAATGGTTTATCACGTCAAGATCTATCCGCCTTGAAATTTTCAAATGAATCGGAGAACACGCTGTTGGAAATTTTAAGGAAATTTTGCTGTTTTTTGGTTATTATCTTAAATATTATTATAGATAGAAATAAACTGTAAATAGCAATAATGTTTAGCAAAGTAAGATCTACAAATAATTCAACATGACCAAAATGGTCAATTGACCCCTTAAGGAGTAATTGCCCTAAATAGTCAGTTTTTAACAATTTTATTTTTGTAAATTTTTGTTATCTTTTACAAAAATCTTCTCCTCTGAAGCTACTTAGACAAATTTAACCAAACTTGTCCACAATTATCATAAGGATATCTAGTTTTTAAAATGTGTCCGATGACCCAGCCCGTGAACTAAGATGGCCGACATGGCTAAAAATAGTACATAGGGTAAAATGCAGTTTTTGGCTCATATCTCTGAAACCAAAGTATTTAGATAATCTCTGTTGTGGATAAAATTGTTTATTAGGTCAAGATCTATCTGCCCTGAAATTTTCAGACCAAACGGGCAACTTGTTAATGGGCTGCTGCCCCTGAATTGGTAATTTTAAGAAAATTGAGCCAGCAATGCTAATTTTGGTAGGATCTGAATAACATTGCTAAGGATTAAGGAATGGTAACTTCATTAAAACTTGAGTAGGAATTCAAATGTTATGGAAGGGTAAGGTAACAAACATAGACCCAAATATGTTTTAACCTTTAAGTGAATTGTCATAGTCATAGTCATTCAAGTAGCTAAAATACATGCCAGTGCTGAATTATTGAAATTATTATAACGATCTGTTTTAGTTGTACGTGTTCAGTATTTCATAAAGATTAGGATTTAAAAATCTAGATTGTCACACGAAAAACGTGGATGTACTGTTATTGTTTTTCTGTTTTGAACTTTTCAAAAGTACACGCAATTAACGATTCAAGATATTAGGCCCCGCACTAACCGCATCAGATGTATTCCAAAGGCATGTTCTTGCATATTGAAACGGTAATATTTGATAAACAGATTTTATTATATACTGTCGACTACCATTATTATTCACTCTTTATAATACATACCTCATATTGAACTATCTTGATTGGACGATATATCGCAATCAAAGGGATCACGTGGTAGAATCTATATCATCTCATGAAATCCAAAAGGAGTGAGACCGGTCTCTTTGACTGGGTAAGCGTCTTGTGTTATGAAAGCATCACCATCCATTTGAATCCAGCATCTTCATTCATATGTTGCAATCAGTTAATACTCAAACTGGTCGACTTCTACTATCTAAATGTCAAAGACCGCAAAAATATGTTTCTAGTGAGTTGGAAATTTGGAAGTTGAAATCACCATGCGATGTGAATTGTTGTTAACATTGTTGCCTTATACAAACAGAATACAGAAACAACTAGCAATCTGAAGTTTTAATGGTCCTACGGTTACATTAAGTTTCTTCGTTTAGTTTCTGCTTGTTTTCTGTCCCATTGGCAATCATTCGACATCAATTATTCTTATGTTGTTATTTATGCAAACAAAATACTAATATAGGAGCTGTTTTCAGCAGTGTTCCTTTTAACACACAAATAGTAAGAACAATTATTATTATAAACAGTTATCTTGCTATTTTCCCATAATGCATTATATATTCCTTGACAATCTTCTTTTGCAGAGAGGAATAAGACATAACTCCACGCCGCCAAATATAATAAGAGCGCCAATAAAATAAAACGGAATGTTGTAACTTCCGGTTCCATCATATAACCAACCTGGAAGTAATATTTTTATATAATAATACATTTGGGTGAATTTTAAGTTTGTCAATGAGCAAATGATAAGTTAAAAACTCAGAACACAAGACTGAAAAATGATCAATGATTTTTAAGAACGAATAATTTATATTGCTTTGTTAATATACTGATAGAGATTTAATTTGGAAGTTTTGAGATCTTTAATAACTGGTTTAACCCTGCCAATTTTTACGTGCCTGTCTCATGTCAGGAACAACATCGTTATTTGTCGTATGTCATATCTTGAGGAATTTTGTTATTTGAAGAATTGGTTGTTTACGTCAGACAGTTTCTGTTGAATTTATACACAATTTTGTGCTTGAAAGAGTGCATAGACTTTCCATTATTTAAGACTGTATGTTACCATCTAGAGTGTCATTCCTTTCATTGGATTGCCATCACATTGACGTATACTCACATGTCTTGTATTCCTACTAACTGTATGTTCGATTTTACCCATCCTGACGGGTCTTTTTTTAGTACTAATCTTGTATTCATACTAATTGTATGTTCCATTTTTCCCATCCTGACGGGTCTATTTTAAGTTCTAAAACAAATCATAAAAAACCTTGATTTTACTGATGTTATTATTTTTGCATTTCCGTTGGTTTCAGCTTCAAGTTTGTATAGTAAACTTGCCGTCTCTGTATATTTTAATTTCTAATTAACCATCTAAACATGCTAATGAATGAACAAATATATCTCAACGGGTCAATTATAACTGCATTTTTCATTCTTTTTAGTGCATGTAGCATCTTTTCAATAATATTTCAAATCTATATTTTTGAAGACTGTATGTTGAAGTATAAATTTCTTTTTTGTTAAGTTTACTTTTTCATTGACGTATATCCGTTTTGTATAGATCTAATACATGTTATACACGTAACTCTTACCACATAAAGGTGGACCTATGAAAGTTGCAATTCCCTGGAACATCATTAGCAGTCCCAATGCTTTATTTAAACGTGCTAATCCTAAGAGGTCAACCAGTATCACAGCATTCAAACTTACAAATACACCTACATTGAAATTATTCATTATTTTACTAACAGTTAAATTATACAAAACGTCTGTTTATTTGTATTATTAGCATCACCATTCTTTCCAAAACATATAAGTAAATAAACTAAGAAAGCATCAATAAGATAAATAAAAGAGAAAAGAGGATACAATATTAAAAGAAAAGAAAGAACGTAGCAAGCATCAGGAAGGAGAGAAATGTTTTTGTGTGATCAATCATTCAATCTTTTGGTTTCGTTCTTGTACTGCTATAAACATTACTTTTTCTGTTTTATGGTGGTACTAAATACCTTGACTAAAATTGACTAGTCCTTGTACGCATCGGAATGTAATAAAATAATACAAAAGAATTAATCTAGGTGAAGAATGTGAGTTTTTTCCATGTATTACTGAATAATATTAACTCATCGCTCGAGAAACGATAATTGAATATAAATACCCAACCCATGGTTAAATAAAAAACAAATCTACGGCTGACATAAGTAACTTAAGTAATTAGCCTATCCCCCCGTTTGGATTTCGAAAGAACTAATACATTATTCTTTGGGTTTTTTTTCTTTCTATTTCAGTCTACAACTTTTTATTAAAATACGCTACGCCTTTGTAGCTCCAGTCAATAATCTTGAATAAAAAGAATACATACTCACCTATAAACATTCCGTAAACAGATGCATAGATCATAAGATAAATTTTACTATCATTAAGGGGATTCATAACATTCACAGTGCCACAAATGACCAGTGATGTACCGTAAAGCAAAAGACGATTTACACCCTTTCGGTCTGCAATCCATCCGAATAAAATACGCCCAAATGTATTTGAAATACCAATAACGGAAAGAAGAAATGCGCTGTCCAACTTGTTCATACCTTTTTCCTCTGCCCGATCTGGCAAATACACATATGGTGCATTAAATCCGAGGCATGTGCAGCAATTCGATACTACAAAAATGGTAAATATTGGATTTGTCAATAACCCAAAATCAAAATGTCTAGAAAAGAAACTCAAAGTTGTATTTTTTGTAGATTTTGTTTGTGTTATTATCTCTTGTTTATATTTAGATGCGTGTACATCATCGTCCTGGCTTGCATTTTCCTCAAAAGTACAATTTTTATCACTTGGGGTACAATTTTCTTTTATGTATATCAAATTATTGTCGCATCGTAATAAATCAATTGCTTCTTCTTTGGTTTCAGATTTTTCAGTCGTTCTTCCACTCTTTTTTGGCATCGGTCGAAAGAAAGCGCCACACACAATAATGTTCAGTATAAATCCTGCTTCTATCAAAAGAGTACCTCGCCAGCCATACTCTTCAATAAGAATACGCACAACTGGAGCGAATACAAATATTCCTACCCCTGAACCACTCAAAGATATACCCATAGCAAACGACCGTCTTTTTTCAAAATGATGTCCAACACATACTAATGTTGATAAAAAAACTCCACCAAATCCTAAACCTTCAAAGATATAAAGAATTATATTCAAATACACAGTTGTTTTATTTACCTTGACTCCTTAAATTGAAGCATTGAAATAAAAGCATTTTTATATTTTGCAATGAAACGAAGTACTTCTATTCTAACTTTTCCTATTCAAAGCATCTTTTTGACGAATGGTAGCACATAATTCTTTCTACATTTTTTAGCACGAACTATAGATATCAAAAGTAAAATAACAAAAATACCGAACTCCGTTAAAATTCAAAACTGAAAGTCCGTTTACTACCTAAAAACAAAACCAAAAGTCCAAATACATCAAACAACTGGATAACAACGTTCATATCTTACTTGGGATATCCTTTTTTCTGAAGGAAATCGAAGAATAAACCTGGTTTTATAGCTAACTAACACAATTTAGACAATGTAGATATAATAAACTTTATTCATCAACCCCCAGGAGACACTTCTTTCAAATTACCTTCCTTATAATAATATAACCTTATTTATGGTACACCATACAAACCCTCATCATTCAAGTTTCTGTTAAATACATAAAGTTATAAAAGTCTTATTGTCTTGTGTACAAATGGAAATGAGAAAGCAAAATATAAAACGTATAGATACTTCGATACCTTCTGTTTTGACTTCATTGTAATGTGCAGCATTATGCAGTGAATTGTCATATAAATTATTTTTAACTGAAATTTCAATAGGGATACCAATCTCAATTCAATGGCATTATCAGGTAATACATAATTTAAATACCACTCTTTTATTAACATGGCCCATGCACATAGGAAGTGGTATAAGTGACCAAATGGTCTAAGTTGTCAAACCGTTGTATCAACATCCTGTCAACACCGGGGTTTCGAATTCGAATCTCAACCATGACAGGTGCGTTTGACCAATATCTTGATGGAATAGGATTGTTTCTTTTCTCACCGAAACCGGGTGTCTGCCGTCACTCTGGCTTCCTCCACCAATGCAGACCGATTGCCAAGAATACTAATAGCACTTTGGTGATGAAAGTAGCGTAAAGAATCAATCAATCATGAATAAAATTTTGGAAATATAACTAAGGAAACACCAGAACCCATACATGATGATGCTTTCATTCATGTGAAATATATACAATACTTTTTGTCTTTCATTTACCTGTAATAATTCCAAAGGAACAGTACAAGTGATACACACTGTTAGCCAAACAACTGAGTACAAATCCAGTGGTCGAGAGAAGAGCACCAATTATACATACTAGTCTGCACCCAAAACGATTTGTCAAAGCACCGGTAATTGGACCTTTAAATTAAATATATATAGATGTAAAATCCTTCTTCGCTCGACTTTATATTCTCACGCGTGTACTTAGTTGAACTTAAATTACTCTTCAGGTAATTGTTGACCCAATAAATTATTTAACAAAATTTGCATACAACTAATTAAGGCATACAGCGAATATTCCATCCTGTTTTTAAACTTCACATATAAATAGCAAAGTACTGTTAGTATATTAAGCTTAATGTTTCTGCAGCAAAAACACCAAATGACAAGTATGTGACTTAACGAAGTCAGGGGTCTGTAATATACATTGGTTGTTTTTTGTTGTATTTACATATTTGCTTTCCGTTCACTTTCTTGTTTAATGATTGGGCGTATTTTTTTCTCATTTGATTTTGTTTACATTTGTGATTTCGTGGTGTTTTATAAATGACTATGCGGTGTGGGCTTTGCTTGTTGTTGATGATAGAACGGTGTTTATTTCTGAGACATTTGGTCTCTTGTGAAGAGTTGTATCTTTGGCAATAATACCACATCTCCTGGTTTATATTGTAAATAAAACCGTATTGTTCTACTCCTTTACCGCCATTCTTAATAAAGGCATCTACGTTTAAAAGATTGTTTATATTGATATCGTTTCCACTTTTTAGCTTTAACAAAAAACACAACAACCACATTATAGTATAGTACAAATATTCAGTTTATAATTATCTAGTATGTATATTTCATAACAGTTATTTAATCTCGAATTCGTTTGGAGGATCAAATGAGAACTTTAAGTTAAAAAGTCACTCTTGTATATAATAAAGATCAATGCTCGTTGTGTGATTATCGATGAAGGTGTAGAACCTGTCAACCATAATTTAATTTCTTGTCGATTTTCGTTTGTCGTTTGGAATATATAGTCACTCGTTTTATAATGTACTGCATCAAATCCTCTAAAATGGATCACGACTCCACCAAATACTCTCAATTTATAATGTTAATCAACTTGTCTGATTTTACAGGAATACGTTAAAAAGATACATAATGATATACACACACAAAAGTCATGTTTAAGAAAAATCATACCAACTGTTAGCATAGTTCCAGGAATGAGAGAAGTTATCCAAGCAGTTTTTCCTTTTCCTTCCTTAAATTCATCCAGAAATTCTATATATAAAATACCAAGTGTAAATAGCACTCCATCAACCAGCATAAGTGTCATGAAAGCGGAACAAACGATAACCCAACCAAAACCGCCATCTATTCTATTCATTTCGGTCTTGTTGATTTTTCTAGCAACAATGTGTTCTTCCTTTTGTCTTTTCATTCTGAAAAAGTCGTTTTAATTTAGTGTTTCTTGTAGGTCATGGAAGTATGTTAGTCAACTATCTTAGCCACGGGTCAATTTACAGCTTGGCGAGCTGTAGTGTTGTTAAACACACTATTTCTGATTGTTTGCCTTGTTGGACTGCTTTCTTATTGACGTTTAACCAAATTCTCCATGTATTATCATGATTATAAGAAACAGTATATTTGTGTCGAAACAAAATTCCCTCGATTTTTCGAGGATGAAATTTCTTGTTGTTATCAAGTTGTTTGAGTTGCTTAAACCACAAATCCCACCATAAAACAGAGTTTAACTCTTATACATTGAACCATATATTTAACGACCAACTGTTTAAAAAAAAATGATACACGAAAACAGTGTAAATTCATAGTGCAAATTGATGATGAAAAGATGCATTCTATCAGTTGCCGATGTAGTTCCTATATATGATGAACAACAAAACGTAACGTCTGAATTGTTGGAAATTTGATGACTGTTCTGCTAATTCAATGTGTTCAATGTTTATTATCGGCAAACATATGTTGGTTTGCATATTCCCTATTCATACTTTAGACTGTATTGGTGCTTAATTTTTCTTTGTCTGATTTTTCGAAAATTTTTGTGGATTTTCCGATTATTTCCTCAGTATTGGGGTTTTGCTTATTGATGATGACTGTTATGTTTTTCTTTCTTAGTTGGACCATATTTGACCGGTTGTTTAGTTTTGTAGGACTATGCTGTATTTTTCATTTTTTTTTTACAGTCACCGGTCTTTTTTGTACTAATCAGGACTATTAGGAATCTACAGTCTTTTGACCTTGCATCAAAATTGAATCGTAGATATGATTGTGTGCGGTGTTCAATTATTTCGCCATTTTATGTCTTATGTCTAATTTTTATCGTTAGAACGATTGTTCCTTTTCAAATGAATTCTTCGACTTGGGTTATTGACGACTTTCTAACTGGTTATTTTCCAAACTTTTTTTGTGTAATAATTATAGATTATCATTGATCATCTCAACGAGATTGATTTTCTCGCTTGAGCTGGTACAGCGAAAGTGAGAAAAGCAATCGAGTTGAGATGACCAATGATAATCTGTTTATCGCTATTTTACCTATGACGACGTTGTCAATTTCATGTCAATTTCGTTAGCAACGCCACGTGGCCTCCTTAGTTTCTAGCGATAATTTTTCCATCTCAAGCGAGAAGCATGATATGAAAATTATCACAAAAAAAGATCAAAAGAAAAATGCACAAAATAGCGATAATGCTTAATATGTTTTAATGTTACTGTAAGGACTGATAGTTTGATCACACCATTAATGTTAATTGACTTCGAGTGAATCAGTGTAACATATTCATTAACAAAAATTTGGTATCAGACTCTTTTTGGGTATTTGGTGACGACTTTTGTGTATTAAAAAAAATGTAAAACGCTGCAAAAATAGAAATAATAATCCATATAAATGCACTTACCAAAAGGATAATATTATAAACTTACATATTTCAGCTGACCATCCTTCTTTTTCCCCCTGTATTAAGCACGCCTGGTGGATGATTTATCGTGACATTTTATATACGAACTGATATGTATGTAGTATGTATACGTTCATCAGTTAATTCATGTACATATTTAAGTTATGTATTAATTCCTTTAACTATTTTGAGATTAGATAGATGGTTCATTTATAGTAATTTTAGTGTGTTTTAAGACAATATGGCATATGACTAATACATTAAGTATTAAAAGTCTTTTATGTATAAGCAGGTCATTCTAAAAGAGGGACGAAAGATCCCAAAGGAACAGTCAAACTCATAAATCTAAAACAAAATGACAACGTCATGGCTAAAAATGACAAGGACAAACAAACAACAGGTCTAGGGTAGACAATATAGATTATCTGAATTAAATTATGTATTTCTATGTCAATATGCAGACATAATGACCTTTTTTCGATTGTACATTGTACGCACTGATCATTTTAAAGGGATACAAATCTGCACCACTATATCTATATAGTTTATAAATGGTGTATGCATTTACCTCTATTTTGGGTTTTCTTGTTACCAAAAATGTAGAACATAATTTAGCTTGTTTCATATTTTTTTACGGGACTGTATATTTTTCTTATGCTAGTTGGTGAGAAAACTTTAAGTGTCGTCAGCCATAAATGATCATAAATTTGTTTTTTTTAATGAAATTAGAATAACGTTGCGATAGATAGAGCGTTACTATACTCTTACAGTCCGCCAAAACAACAAGAGGATTATTGCCCACGACATAAAGGTCATATCATGTTGTTCACTACTGTGTAGTTTTGAACATCACTATTGTGTGTGATAACATTTTGTAAGGGAAATCGACTGTTCATTCTAATGCACTTTATGACTGATATCAATTAAAATGAATTTTTTTGCAGGGTTTTAAGAAATGATTTTACTATAAGATCGCTCATTACTTGTGATTCACTTAATGTTTTAAAAGGACGATATTTTTTGTATAAAATCAATAATTATGTAGACTTTTGAAGCCTAAACTTTCTATTGTCCTAAATACTCAAATAGAATACACAAACTATACCAATACAGAAGAAAAGCATGTTTATGAAATAATAGCAAAACTTTCGGTTGACAATTTTAACTCGTTATTGCAAATAGTGGCAGACTTCAGTTGTTTGATTTTGAAGTTATCAGAAAAGTTTTATGTTTGGATGAGCAGAGTAAAAAAGAACATCATTCATTCGATTTGTCATTTTATGCAAGAGTGACACCTCTTTATACTATGATTCAATTCCAAAAAGTCTATTGAATCGATGCGTTTATTGTCTGCCTTGAACAGTTTCATAAATTTAGATTTACATATAGTTATTTGCTTTAATTTTAAATTATTACAAAATTTATAAATGAATTAAATGTTAGTTTTAATTAAATGTTTATTAAAGACATCTATGTATATTCATAATTTATTTGTTTAAAAACGTTTAGAATTATTATATATTAAATACCTGTCATAATTTGATAAATATCATTTAGTTACAAAACAAGTTTCTTAAACCGTGCAAAATCGATCAAGGTCGATACCCCCCTTTTCTTCTTCATCAGCGTCTTACTTGGTTTTATTACAAATAATGCATTTTTCTTATTCTTTAAATGCCGTTTTATGAAAATAAATCATACGATATCTATGATTTTTGGAAATTTTTACAGGTGAACAACACACGTTTCATTTGACACTTGTAGTCATTCTGCTGTCAAGGATACATTGTTGCCCGCATCATCTAAACTACAACAGAATGTATCCTGCTTCTGCATTTTTGTTTTAATATTGTGTATATATCAATGTCAGAATTTAAATTATAATCCTGGTACCTTTGATAACTATTCATACCACTGGGTTGATGCCACTGCTGGTTGATGTTTCGTCCCTGTTTACAAAACTGTGAGTTTTTCGAAAAAACTAAGGATTTTCTTATCCCAGACATAGATTACCTTAGCCGTATTTGGTACAACTATATGGAATTTTGGATCATCATTGCTCTTCAACTTTTTCTTGTTTGGCATTATAAATATTTTGATATGAGCGTCACTGATGAGTCTTGTATAGACGAAACGCGCGTCTGGCGTACTAAATTATAATCCTGGTACCTTTAATAACCCTTTATATGATGCAGACAAATTGAATTAATTAAGTGGCATCACTTGATTCCTTAAACATTTTTTAAGACAACTGTATGCATGTTGTGACGCCCTTCTAATACAAACAAACAAAAGATACTCAAAATCTCAAAAACACATGTACAGGGAAGTTATCTTACATTAATTACAAATGTGGTAATTCTTTGATATAATACTAGTTTTGTTTTTACAGTAAATTTGGTGTGAATAAAACTAGAAAAATCATATGATGTCGCAGCTCATAGAGACAATATTATTGTAATGCAAGAGTTCAATACATCTCTAAGTAATTTATAAACTTTGTTGTTTTTCATTCTGTTCACAATTGAAATGTACAAACTTATCCCATAAAACATAAAACGCAAGATGCCAAAGTGTTATTCAAAGTAATAAGTCGAAAATAAAGTGACATCTCCATCGCTTAAACCGAAAAGACAAACTGACAAACAACAATACCAAACACAACATAAAAACCAATGACTGAGCAGCAGGAACCCAACATAATTCTGTGTTTGATATTATTAGCCCCGGAAGGTTTGTCAAGAAAATATAAAAATGCAAAGACAAATGTGAATTTATTTCCAAACTCATCAAACATATACACTTATTGCAAATTTGAGACAGTTGTTGGTGAACTGAATATTTTTGGCGGTATCTTACCAGTCGAATGGATTATTTGGAAGTCAAAATTCGAGGACAAAAGTAAATTCTCATTTGCATATTATTCCAATTGTTAACCTTAGTCTGTATTTTTGTGTATCCCAAATAGTTTTTAATCACTATTTTGATGGTTTATATTTTATAGCAGACTATGAGATTTCGGAGGAACACTAGAACTGGGTTAACTCAAACCTTAATAGTTTTGAATATTAAATGCACAAAATTTTGTCAATCAAAATCTAACCAAACATTGAAACAGACTGTATGATAAGGGATATACTAGTAACGATACTGTTTTCAGGTATTGAAGATGACATAGTTTGGCTTGTATATAGGTTCACTCGTAAGGTCTTTCCGTCAATTGTAAACACATTTGTTTTAGACAAAGAGTTTGCATGATACGGGTAATGTACTTCTCATATGTATTTCTTATGATGGTATGATACTTTCTTAATCTACTAACGAGATGAAGAAATAATCTTTTAATCCGTCAAATTGACGTCTGGAGCAGCCATGTCATTAACTGCTAGAAGTTCTTTGTTAATTAATGTATCATTGTCATTTTGTTTAGTTTCTTTTGTTCCTTTTCTAACATTGTACTCGAACTTTTTTTTAACTGAGTTTTACTGTGCATATATATATTGAGTGTTTATTTATTCTTCATTGGCTAAATGTATTAGGGGGTTGAGATCTCACAAAATAAGTTTAACATCGCTGCATTGTTGCGCCTGTCCCGAATAAGGAGTCTCCATGTTAAACAAATATATATTTTAAATCTTAGTTCATTTATATGTTTCGGAGTTTAGTGTGGGGTCAATTTTATTAAACTAACACACATTTCTGTTTAGGAGCCAGATGAAGTCCTTCTCTGGGTGTGGGATTATCTAGATGTGCTGTAGATCTATTGATGGCCTTTGGCTGATTTCATTGGTCGGGTTATCGTCTCTTTGAAACATTTCCCATTTCCATTCACAATTTTATCAAAAAATCATAATTCTGTTTAACTAGATTACACCAATTCTGAGTGTAAAATGTGCATCTAGTCACAAACACACCAGATACAATTGTATAACGCAATACGTGCGTTTTGCCTTAAAAAGACTCATCATAATAACGATCAAATAACAAAAACTGTATACGAAATTGAAGAGCATTTACAAACCGAAATTCCGAAAGGTTTGCCAAAAAAGAACCAATTTCATCAATGCCTGAGGTAGAAAATCATAAGCGTTGCGGAACATTCAAAGTTTTGTTAACGTTTAATACAAAATAATGCCAATGTCAATGAAAATTTCTGTCATAGCAGATATTTTGATATTAACATGCAAAGTTTTATAGGAACGGAAAAGGTTTCAATAAAACAACCTCCAAGCAAGGTTTGCATCATATGAAAATGACGTGAGATCGAATGGCAAATATGAAGATTTATTTTCTCATATCTATATGATCTTACAGGTAAACAATTGAAAGGAATCGCTAGAAATACGAGACCTGATAATTTTTTTTTACTTAATCTATTGATTCAGTATTATTGTGTTTCAAAGTGTACGGAATGCTATTTTAGGAGAGAAAAAAAATTAAGTGAACTAATGCAAGTTCATTTATAACAAATACGATGGACATTCAGAGATCAAATTTGATGACAATTAACAAAATATAATTTACCTTCTGAAAGGACACAGTCGGGAAAATGACATTCATGTGATATCATAATTTTCCTACGCACAGAAAAGCAGATACAGTATACGAGTAAGGTGGGTTTATGTTTTGTGTATGGTCTTTCAAATTATAATGATTATTTATTCATCTGTAAATTGCCGCGTAGGTTATTCTGCGGTTGGTCATTTGCCTCAAGTGCAGAAAGTCGTCGTTTTGAACCTGGATGAGGAGTGCAGGAAGTTGCTGTTTTGAACTTGGGTCAATCGTTTGTATTTGCTGTTTCTCCATTCAGCTGTATCCGAGCAGGATGACATGTATTCAAGTGGACTGTTACCGTGTGAATCATCACATTAAAAATATATTTAAACATTTTGATCTATTGCAAACTAAGGTTAAATCTTACACAGCTAAACTTTTAATAAATTTTCAATTCTCATAATTGAACAATTTGAAAGACAAAAAGAAAAATTGTATAGTTCGACTTATGCATACATGTTCATTTTACATTTCAAAAATATATCCTAACTGAATAACATTAAAATACGCGATAGTACTACTTCTATACGACCTGACAATGTCATATATTGCCGTCAATATTCATTTTAGCGGAAATGACACACTCCTAAGTTAACCTCTTAGAAAAACAAACAAATTTTATATATAAAATTATTTAAATAGGTTAATAAGATAACCTTTAAAGTTCATATAACGTAAGATATGGATCTACAAAAATTAATTAAAAAAATTGATAACTGCATTATACTTTTATACGTCAGATGCGAGTTTCATCTATGTAAATCCATTCAGTATAATAAAGCATAAGCAATGGTGTATTGCCGTACAATTATGCACACTTATGGTCCTACATTATTTCAATTAAATTGAGAATGGAAATGGGGAATGTGTCAAAGCGACAACAACCCGACCATAGACTAGACAACAGCCGAAAGCCTCCAATTAGTCTTCAATCTAGCGAGAAACTCCCGCACCCGGAGGCGTCCTTCAGCTAGCCCCTTACCAAATATGTATACTAGTTCAGTGATAATGGACGTCATAGTAAACTAATGCATGTTTTAAGGCATTTGTCAAGGTAACTATTACACTGAATCCTTTCTTTTTGATATGTACTGAATGCTGACTTAGTCCGGGAAAACTGTATTTATCTATATATATCTACATATGTATCTAAGTTGTACTGTAGTTCGCTGTGAACTAGGATTCAGTAACCGTGAGTATTCTGTTTGAGATAATCTGTTTTATTTCTTTTTGTTAGTTAATTTTGTTCTGCAAGCTAATGACTTTGAAAAAATTATTTACTTCTTCTCAGACAAACATGCAGCATGATGGAGGAAGTCCCGGGGAGGAAGTAAGATCACGAACCGATCAGAACATTGTGGACAGGTTGGATGACATGTCTTTCGTAAAACTAATACTCTAAGGACTTGCAAGTTTAAAATTTAAATGGGATTATACATGTTTTAATTGATTTAAATTTTTGCACTTTTATTCTTTATATACCATAACATGACTTTGACGACTAACATTTTCTGAAGAATTTAATAGTAATTAAGATGCTATTGCTGTAAAGACACGCTGTAAATTTAGAATTGATGACACAGTTGTAAATAATTCAAGAATAATGGACCTTGGTGAATATCGCAAAATATTTGCTACGACAATAAGTGAAATTAGGCATTAGTCTTAAATCCCATGCAAAATGCTGACGCCTAGGCAGTATGTCTATTGTCTAAATGATGCTAGGCATAATTCTCAAATCCTAGCTATATATAGGAGGCTTGCGGGTACAAAATTTAAGCAAAAATTAAACATTTAGTTATCATCACAAATTTTATGTATTACTCTTTTAGTTATTACCTTATGATATGGTACAAAAATCAATACAAAAATCTATTCGGTTTGGCCCCAGATGACTTTTAAAATGTTTATGATATTGAAAAAGCTCAAAGTATCTCCCTTTGGTGCAAAAATGCCATTTTTAGCATTAAAACTGAAATATCTTTTTTTACTAATCGGTGACCTATATTTCATTAACAAAAATTTGGGTAAACTTTCCACAAATGCAAAGATTCCCATCACCAACATACATTCTTAAACCTCAAGACTTGACACCGTTTTTATAGAGTCGTAATGACTAATTGCCTTTTTTTACTAGAAATATATATATAATTAATTAACGGTGTTTCGGGATTTTTTAGCTAAGTTTTATTTTAGCAAGGGTCCCTTCTCAAAAGTCTCCCTATTTAAAAGTCTTGTTTTTGCTAGGTGCTCTTTTAAATTTTTTATGCGTTTATACGCAATGATAGGCATCTGTTTAAATATTGTTTTACAATATTCATCTCTTTGCAAAATTTGCCAATGTTTCTTAATAGCTCTATTAAGATTTATAACTGTAGGGTTATATTTAGTTACTAGTGTAAGTGGAATTTCCCTTTGTCTAAAATTATCTGACAGAGTACTGCATCGTTTAATCTTTTATTTCACATCTTTTATGTTTTTTGCAGTTTCCAACTTATCATAGCCTCTATCTATAAGTTTATTCTCCAAAGTCAGAAGATGTTTGTTAAGATCAGTTTCGCTGCTATTGTTTCTTATGTGACGAATTGTTTCACCTGTTATAATACTTCTATAAGTATGTTTAGGATGTGCACTTGTAATTGGGAGGAACTGGTACGTTTCAGTTGGTTTGACATGTAACCTGATGTCAAGGACACCACTCGATTTAAAACGCTCCCCTTTGTACACCTCAGTATCTAAGTACGTCACTTCTGTATTGGAGAAATTATGTGTAAACTTAAGTAGAGGGTCAATGTTGTTTGCAATTGCAACGAACTCATCAATTTGTGATTTGTTGCACTCTGTAATCATGAAACCATCGTCACGATATTGACAAATCATACTAATGCTATTTTTAAATTGAAATCTGTCTAAGATTTTTGTAAGTATTGTTGACAGATGCAGATCGGTGGCGGTGGGTGATAAAATTCCACCTTGTAGCGCCCCTATAACTTGTTTATATAAAGTCCCATTAAATTGGAACTCATTCTTATCCAATATAATTTTTGCAAAAGATATTAGATCTGATTTGTTTGGTACTTTAAACTTATACTTTGTTCGATCAATTTGATCTAAGAAATTCTTGGTTGTATTTAGTAAATTGTCAATCTTCATGTTTGTATACATTGAAGTTACATCGTAGGCAATTAGTGTACAGCTACGTACACAGGTCTTAAACTCTATCCTATTGATAAAATCTTTTGTGTCTTGAATGTAAAACTCTAGTTTCCTCAATAAAGGTTTTAATATTAAATCTAAAACCTTTTCAATTCTTTTGGTTGCAGAATTGCATTTATTGATTATAGGCCTGAAAGGCACAGCTAATTCTCCTGTTTTATATATATTTTGATAGCTTCTAATGAGTCTTGCCGAATTTTATCTATCTTAGGAAGAAGGTACATGTATCCATGTTTAGGATTTTTGCAGTCACTTAAGAAGTTATAAGTGTGCTCATAAATTTCTTTGTTTGTAAATAGTTTATTTACAATCTTTGAAATAGATCTAGTGATAACCTCTGTGTTTGTATGATTTATTGTCTTGTAATGATCACTGTTTAATAAGTGATTAGTTCCTGCCTTAATATAATCTAGTGTGTTTACTACCACAGTTGTGTTGTTTTTATCTGCCTTAGATATATAGATGCTGTCATCTTTTATAAGATAATTGAAAGCTGTACGCTCTGCTAGTGTTAGGTTGTGTTTGAACTGTTTAACCTTTAATCTAGAAATTTCAAGTTTTGTATCAGTTATGTAACATTCAAGGGCATTGTTTCCGTTAGGAGAAATATGCCCTGTTTGTAAGTATAAAGGATGGATTTCTTTAATTGTGTTCGTAGAGTAAGACTTAAGTTTACATATAATTTCTCCAATACAGAAGTGACGTACTTAGATACTGAGGTGTACAAAGGGGAGCGTTTTAAATCGAGTGGTGTCCTTGACATCAGGTTACATGTCAAACCAACTGAAACGTACCAGTACCTCCCAATTACAAGTGCACATCCTAAACATACTTTGAGAAGTATTATAACAGGTGAAACAATTCGTCACATAAGAAACAATAGCAACGAAACTGATCTTAACAAACATCTTCTGACTTTGGAGAATACACTTATAGATAGAGGCTATGATAAGTTGGAAACTGCAAAAAACATAAAAGATGTGAAATACAATATTAAACGATGCAGTACTCTGTCAGATAATTTTAGACAAAGATAAATTCCACTTACACTAGTAACTAAATATAACCCTACAGTTATAAATCTTAATAGAGCTATTAAGAAACATTGGCAAATTTTGCAAAGAGATGAATATTGTAAAACAATATTTAAACAGATGCCTATCATTGCGTATAAACGCATAAAAAATTTAAAAGAGCACCTAGCAAAAACAAAGACTTTTAAATAGGGAGACTTTTGAGAAGGGACCCTTGCTAAAATAAAACTTAGCTAAAAAATCCCGAAACACCGTAAATTAATTATATATATATTTCTAGTAAAAAAAGGCAATTAGTCATTACGACTCTATAAAAACGGTGTCAAGTCTTGAGGTTTAAGAATGTATGTTGGTGATGGGTATCTTTGTATTTGTGGAAAGTTTACCCAAATGTTTGTTAATCTGACGCCTAGGCAGTAGGTCTATTGTCTAAATGATGCTAGGCATAATTCTCAAATCCTAAGAGGCTCGCGGGTACAAAATTTAAGCAAAAATTAAACATTTAGTTTTCATTACAAATGTTTGTTATATTGAAAAAGCTCAAAGTATCTCCCTTTGGTGCAAAAATGCCATTTTTGGCATTAAAACTGAAATATCTTTTTTTCTAATCGGTGACCTATATTTTTTATTAATGCTTTCAAATAAGCTGTACATAAACTAAATAATTGTAAGATTTAAGCGATTTCTATAATTTGGTTCTTTTTTATTTCGATATTACCTCTATTTTTCCCGCGAGCCCCCTTAAACCTACGATTTATACCTAAATCCTGAACATTATGTTCAGGCATTAATGCTAATGCCTAAAATGAAAATGAGAGTAAATGAATTGAAATTTATTCAAGCATTGTCATAGTTAAATTACATTTGGTACACAATAAAATGTCAATAACTTGAACCAAAAGGACTTTGTTTATTTCGTCGAAAAAAACTAATGATACATACGGAACTGTGGTTTTAGCATCATATGACACTTCCGATTTTAGTTCCATTATACATGTTATAGTATTTATTTTTTAAAATGAAAAACTTGCTCTCGGACTTAAGTGATACCGACTTGAAATAGATATTCAATAAAAGGTGATGACTTAGACTGGTTAATACGTATATTATTATGTTATATTGAACCTAGTTCCAGAATAGATTTAAGAGAAGTTATTGAAAATCAACTCTTTCTTTGTGGTTTCTAACAATCCAATCTCATTTGCTAGCGCCTCATAAAGCATTCTTTCTCCAGAGTTTTAATAACATATAAATAATGTATGGCATACAACATCAAAGACATATGCAGATTAATAGTTACGTCCATCAATGCTAGACACCTGAAGGTCACTTACAATATAGCTACTATATATAGCATGGTATAAATCGACTGAAAAAAAGATGAATTAGTACATATGTTTATTTAGGTTGCAGCTGATGCCCAACTCTGGGTCCGCGATTCTCACGCTGCGTTGAAGACCCATTGGTGGCCTTCGACTTTTATTTGCTCTTTGGTCAGAATGTTGTCTCTTTGGCTTATACCGAAGTTCCATTCTCAATGTTATTTCGTTATAATTACAGTTGTACACTATCATTCATTATTATTTTTCTTAAAATACTTACTGGTATAATTATATAAATGTATGTATCCGTGTTTATCACTCAAACATACAGTGTCAGTACATGTTATACTGTATGGTATATTTTTGTGTATATTATAGATTACTTAGGTAGCAAATAATGCATTCGACTAATTACCCAACTCCATACACATAAGACTAATAAAACTTAAGTTCAAATTGAATACCCACACGACAGTGCCATGTGCTGATTTCAATTGCACATTAGGATTCATGTCGACAAAATAAAGTCAAGTAATTTATAATTACTACTGATATTCAAAGCATTTAATATAACATCAAGTAAGTTCACATCAGCAAGATAAAAATTTTAACTGAGAAACACGACCTTCGAGTCGGCCCTGTCGTGCTGAATGGACATATACCATAAAGCGCGGCAATACAAATAACGGTCTATGGGCAGACAAATTAATTTAAATATAATTCAGTCCCTTCAAAAGGTTGAAATCACATTATAGCGGTTGTTAAAAATAATTATGCCTACAAACAAAAGTTCATCTAAGATTTTAGAAAGTTTTAAAATTGATAGTTTCGGTATAAAGGTGAAATGTACTATAACCTTTTGCGATATTTTCACCAGATTTCATAAAACAAGGCGTGACGATGACATACAAACATGAAAATCCCTTAAAAACTCCTTTCTGGTATTAAAACTTGTAAATGTTAGGTTTCTGGTTGTATGTATTGAATCAACAACCTAATCCGGTCAGAATCAGGACGTTACATTTGTAGCCTCGTGTAGGGCAAATGCAACTCTCTCTGAACGTTGAATAAAACTCTCTTTTGAAATTCTAGTTGACCTGAAGTAAGCTCATAACGTTAGCTCATTTCAAGATTTGTTTCACTCTTTGTTCCTATCTTCTTATTTTTATTCGTACCTTAACGTGTCTGCAAAAATTTTAGTAGGGATGTTAACTCGGTGAAGATTTATTAATCGATTACTCGTTGGATTTACCAAGCGATATTCAAGTACTTGCACGGTAGGTGATTAATTTGCAAAATGGAAACAAAAACAGTACATATTTTATGTATTGTGGGTTGTTATATTATGGACGTAAAACCTAAGCATTATTACCAAAGACTAGATAATAATCCAATGAATTTTATAATATAATTGATAGCCCATTTACTACATGTACTAATGATGAAAACTGGTAACAATCAAGTAATTAATTAATATCTATAGAAAAAATATTTCTCAAACCACAGTATATGGTAACAGTTAAGAAAAAGTTTAATGATCAACAAATGGGTGATGATTAGAACTTAAGGTAAGGTTTGCGTTCACAGGGTGACAATTCGTATTCAAATCGTGGAATAACGCTGATTCACTCGAGCGTTTTAAATCAGCAAAATTTACCTTGTTATTGCAAACTTAATTTGCAAACATTCTACTAATCATCTGCAAAATGTTGAGAAGTAAAACAGGAAAATTTCAATCGAAAAGTCATTTGTTAAGCAATTCAAAGCACAAGAGTCCAAAAGAAATATATCAGTAAGTCATCCTGTTGATGAACCTATTACAGAAGATCACAACTACGTGCATGCCAACACCTATCCAGTTTTCTCAGACTCAGATCATGAACTTGGTGCAAGCTGTACCATTGACCCATCTGTAAATGATGACTGGAAGACAGGTAGACGGGTAGTCGAGCTTCAAGCCTTAGCCCAACAGATGTTTTGCACCTCGTGCGATGCTCGACTACACCTGGCCAACATTGAGCGTGAGAGACGATATGGTTTAGGCAGCATACTTTTTATACGGTGTCAGAACAGTGGGTGTAGTTCATTAAACGACGTGAAAACAGGAAAGAGAAACAACGGAACATTTGACATCAATTCAAAATTAGCACTAGGTAATTACAATGTTTTTTGTACATACATTTAAAAACATGTATTATAAAAAAAAAAGGAAATGAAAGGGAACAACTATGTAATCTATGGGTGGGGTGGGCAGGGATTGAACTGAAGACTGGCAGCTGTAGCCCACAACTTAAATTCAACTTAAATTGTGTATGCCAAATATATATTCCTATATAAGAAAAGGAATCTGGGTCCATTCTCACAGATTTACGTTCGTCCTAGTACCTGTTTGCCCTGATACCTGTTTGCTCAGGGTACATTCGCCCTGATTTTTATTTTTTTCTAATTGTTGTCTAGTTCTACAGTAGTCTCAGTAGTCTCAGTCTAGTCTCATGATTTTAAGTATTTGAACAAACTATGTTAAAGTTTGTTGAAAAATTGACAGAATATTTACATGCCATAATCAATTGATCATTTTTCCTTTGATTGACGCAGAATAGAATACTGTATTTGTCTTCATATTGCTTTTTGTTAACAAAATAACTGTATTAAATCACAAATGCATGCGGTATAACTGAGACTAATCTCATAGTATAATGATAAATGAACTTGTAAATCCGTTTCGTGATTAACACTTCGTACATCATTGTTTTCATTAATTTCAAGCTGAATATTTTATCAAAACAAAACGAAACGTTTGTTTTTATTATTAATCCATCAACTGAAAAGACAAGGATCACAATAATCAGTGGTCCGAATTATTGAGCAATTATTGATCCTAAACAAGCAATAAACTGAATCTATCTGAATAAGTTTATTAAACTTCAATGCCCTGAATATTGAAATTGTTTTCACAGAGCGAATGGACGCTATGGGAGAACAATCCCAGGGGGGACATGATATTAGGACGAACGGACCCAATACCCAAGAAAAGCTGAAATTTAAATAGCCCACATCAAATTTTAGGGGCCATTGGCGTATGGGCTCCTGCTAATTTTAAACCCTGGGTGGGGGGTATTAAAATCACTCTGATTTCAATAGGAAGAAATCAATTATCGGACACTGTTTTGTTATTTTTAAACCATTTAAAAAAATAATACCCCCCCTCTTTTCCCCTCACAACTGCATTTCAGCGAGTGTTAAAAAAAAAAACGAATGATTGTTGCAATATATCTTGTCAGGATTACTCTGAAGTCCAACGCCTGTTTTGCAAGACAAGCCGTGGGAAGATCTATATTAATTTGATATTTGGGACATTATCCCTAATGCGCCTTGAAATGAGGAACTCAAAAGTCACGTGTAAACAAAAAATCTCTGTGTAGTGATATTTGACACATTTCTATGATAAACAAATGACTAAGCTGAACCATTTGTGTTAATTTAGAAAGTAAGGGAACACAGAATAATTGTGTTAAAACTATGGAGCCATTAAATGTGTTCAAAGTATTAAATTTTGAAATAACTTATTGTGTCAAAAATGGGATTTTTTACCATGAGGAGCCACATCGCAAAAGGATACTCGGGGTTTGCTAATTTACGGAAAAATTAATCACACTTCGTACCCCGAAAATTTAACCACATATGTAAAAATGTCTCAGCTTCGAAACAAGCCATCATACATATACAAGTTTATGATATGGGCTGAGCAACAGAAGAAAACGTTAACATTACCGCCTATGTAGAAACAATTGCGCATATTGCCCCATCTTCTAACAAAAAGTCCAGAGATATCTTAAGATGATTTCACCTTGTACACCACAGAAAATTGTGAAAATGATGGTTAGTATTTTTTTATTTATACCTAGTTATCATAAACAGTTTAAGATAAATATTATTGATAAAGATCAGCCAAAAGGCAATGAAATTTTCGCTTTTAAAATGCATTACTGGCACGGGGCTGAACACTTTTTTTAGGCACAATCATAACTTTGTTTACCCCCGAGAGATCCGAAAGGAATTGTTTCTTTATTGAAAAAGGCAAGAAATAACTTACATGTAAAATTATTAAATTGTAAGTAAACATGACACAATATAGTCTTGGTTATGTAATTATCACTCTGGTCTACAGGAATAACTGACAATCAAGGGAGATAACACACTTCACACGAGTAAAGTGAGATACATCATCACATGTGCTTATATCCAATGATTTGACCCTGGTCAGTAGAAATCATATGCAAATAAACAGAAAACAAACATGTACATTTATTTTAGAAAATCATGAATTACTATTTTTAATACACACGAGCAAAACACTAGAGATTGACATTTCTCAGTGAAAAATGGGAGGGTCAAACCTTTTTGAAAACAATATTGCTTTTCAACTATGAAGCTAGTTAGCTACAACTCATTGCTTCTAATATAAACGGTTTAAATGAAGGTGGCTAAGCAACAAGGGAGAAGCTTTTTTCTTTCTTTGCGATAAAACTTTCAAAAGTTAGATTTTTCTCTCTCAATAATACTTATGTATTTAAATTAAATGATAACACAGCTTGAGTAATTTTTTTGTCTTATTTCAGTTCCAGACATATCATTACTTTTTTTACATGAGATGGCAAACTAAAGGTTTTAAAAAGTCCTGAATAACTGGTAAGCATTTTGTTTTATTAGGCAAGCTCTAAATTATTTATTTAAGGTATTTGTGCAATTGAAATTACAGTCGGTATGTTAGAAATATGCTGATATGAAAACTGTTGCTATGGTCTTGATATTAAATGAAAAGGCTTGGTTACTGAACTTTTCGACTCGATATTTCGAGTTAAATCTTGCGGCAACTGTTTCCCATGTAACACTGCAAACTATATTTAGCACTATTTTGATCTGTCGTTATTTAATGACGCCATAATACATGTGATGTCACAATGTTTCCTTTAATACCTCATGTGGATTTATAACTGATAAAAGTTTTTACTGAAATACATGTAAAAAACCTTTTTTTCTCAAATAGAATTATGTGAAAGGACAAGTTTTGAAAATTTGCACTTCATTGCACTCTAATTACATGATAAGAATGAATTTCTCAGTAGTTTCGAGTGGTTTCCACAGTATTAGATACCAGATGTCCACTAGTAAAAATAATTATTTTGGTGGTTTTATTTTTATAAAATCTACATTTTTGCATAATTTCTCTGTCAAAATGCACTTTTAGACACAAGAAAATGTTATGGAATGCTTTAACAGGGTCTGTGTATTGTAATTAAAGGTTATCATCAGAAGTTTTGTCCTTGTTTTGAATAGTGAAGGTATACTGGAAGAAAAAAAATATATATATGTATTAAAAATAAATGAATATAGGGAAAAAAGTGTCATTGCCATATAGTGCTGTAACGACTTTATTTTTTTTCAGAAATGGACAAAAATACACAGATTTATTCAGAATGTCATACCGATGAAGATCATCTAAACATATTTGGAAAAATCGGAACTATGGATTTCAATATGGGACAATATCCCTAATGCGCCTTGAAATGAGGAACTCAAAAGTCACGTGTAAACAAAAATTCTCTGTGTAGTGATATTTGACACATTTTTATGATAAACAAATGACTAAGCTGAACCATTTGTGTTAATTTAGAAAGTAAGGGATCACAGAATAATTGTGTTAAAACTATGGAGCCATTAAATCTGTTCAAAGTATTAAATTTTTAAAGAACTTATTGTGTCAAAAATGGGATGTTTTACCATGAGGAGCCACATCGCAAAACGATACTCGGGGTTTGCTAATTTACGGAAAAATGAATCACACTTCGTACCCCGAAAATTTAACCACATATGTAAAAATGTCTCAGCTTCGAAACAAGCCATCATACATGTACATATACAAGTTTATGATATGAGCTGAGCAACAGAAGAAAACGTTACCATTGCCGCCTATGTAGAAACAATTGCGCATATTGCCCCATTTGGTTAAGATTTATCATGACCAGTTAAAGTTTGAATCCAATACTATAAGGTTAAAGATTAAATTTTGCTGCTTTATAATTTATTATTTTCTCATTTTCTGTCTACATTAGCATGATTAATATTAGGCAAAAGAAAAGAATATTACCATGATGACTGATGTAAATTTTATGCCCATCAAATTTCGCCCCAAGATGTGATTTTATATTTTTGGAAAAAAGTGGTGTTGGATCAGTTGATTTCTTCCTTATGTAATTAAAAAAGGGATTAAAGCTTAAGTGACTTATTATAAAGCTCAATGACTAAATATTCATTCATCCAATACTATGTATATGTTACAGGCATTTTCTAAATTTAGGCATTTTGTAAAATGACTGAAATTTTTAGGCATTTTCTAAAATGCCTGGATGATTTAGGCATTTTACAAATTGACTATTTTTTTCAGGCATTTTATAAAATGCCTGAAAAAATTGTAAGGCATTTTACAAAATGCCTAAAAGACTAAAACTGAATTGAATGTACTCAAAATTTAACAACTAGAAATATCAAATAGATAATTTTATTCTATCATTAAATATTGCATGACATTTAAACAGTAAAAGTTTTATAATTGTAATTAAATCATTCACATTAACACTGAAGATGACAATTATTTGTTGCTACATGTAATGTTTGGATGACAGCGACCGTTACACATTTGTCCTGACTTTTTGCAAAGACAACGTTTAGTGTTACATCTAGTCTTACCACTAGCACTACAGCCACATTTCATGTAACCTTCACCATCACACAAGGAAAAAACATTACTGACAGCTTTTCTTAAGGATATTTCATTATCATAATTTACACATTGAATAGCAATAAAATTACTGTCAGATAGTTTAAACTGATTCCTGGTGTAAAGTCCACGTAGTGTTCCATCTTTCATTCCAAGTTTATAACCATGCACTTCCTGTCCAGTAACAACAGCAATAAGGTTACACGGATCTCCATTTTATCTCTTCCACCATGTCCAGTGTTTAAATGTGCTCTCATTATAATGCTGTATATTTCCTCTGCATATGCATAAAATAGGATAGGATCTGTCATTGACTGTCGCTTTTTAATCAATTTTTCTACATCACCACAGTGTAACACATCAAATCTGCAATTTCAAAGTATATAAATTTGTTAGTTTGTAACTTTTCAATAGTGGCCTTATACAATTAGCAGAAAAGAATAATTTAGTAGCAGAAAAAAAAGAAAGAAAAACAAAAAGTCTCAATGTTTTGATGTTTTGTCAATGAATTGGTGCATTCTAAATTTCCAGTGGCAAATATTTCATTCATAGTCAATAGGCCTATGAGGCAATCTAATGAGAGTTGTCTCATTGGCAATCATACCACATCTTCTTATTTATAATTAATGTTATTAGAAGTTTTCATATGTGATCATGTACTTTTTTTACTTTTTTAAGTTATAGCTCAACAGAAGAAATGCACCTAGCTACCTTTGCATATGATAATAATCCGAAGAATGTCCTTTTAATCCATTCTTAATTTTGTTCAAAATAGTTTCATATTTTTCTCTGTTCCATATAATACTTTTTTGATTAGAATCAGAGTTTTCAATTAATTGGTTTGTAAATCTTTGTTCTGGTGTAAGAACAACATACCCTTCTGCCATGATGAAAAGAAGATCATTAATGAAATACAGAGTGAGTACTTACTCAAAGTTGTTGCTCTATGGAGTTTCTAATTATAGACACTAAAACTAGTAAAACATAAAAACTTAACCTGCAGGCTACATTTTTAAAGAATAATCTTAAATTTATTTTAATCAACACTTTTTTGTAGCTTTACAATATATTTTTATCATCTAATTCATTTATTGCATATTTACACAATTTGCCTGAAACAGATCAGACATTTTGTGAAATTTTCATTAAAAATTTCAGGCATTTTACAAAATGACTAGTTTTTTTTAGGCATTTTACAAAATGCCTGTCAATTTTAGGCATTTTAGAAAACGCCTAAAAATTCAGTCATTTTACAAAATGCCTAAATTTAGAAAATGTCTGTAACATATACATTTTCAACTTTTCCTTTAGCTTGCATGAAAATTAATACAGAATAAATATGTCAATTTGACAATCATGATTTTAATAATGAATTGATATTTCTGTTCAGTGTTGATGCATTTAATGTGATAAAAAATGCGACTGTTCTTGGAAGCAATTGTTCTTTATATTTAATATGTATGCAAAATATTGTAGCCATGGTACACACAGGAATGGGCCCAGTACAAATTAACAACTTGCTTGCAACTTTAAATTTACCACAAGTTGTGCCGTCCACTCTTAAGAGAAGGGAACAAAAGATTGAACAACTCTGGAGACTGTAGCCAAAAAATCTTGTCTTGAGGCCCAAAAGGAAGAAATTGAAAAGGGAAATGGAAAGGTAAAAAAATTTAAAATTCCAAATGATTATTTTTATATTAAATATCCTGAAAAAATATACAATATATGTACATTGTTGAAATATATAAGATTTATTTGTATGAGCTTCAAAAACAGGACGAAAAGCAAGGCTAATTACTGAGCTTTTCTCCTGTTTCGTAGCAAAGAAAACTCATGGACCGGTTACTTACTTGAAAATAGTGATTATCGAAAAGTGCACACTAACTCACTACAATTGCATATATAAACACCAAACATTTCTAAATAAGGGGCTGATTCAGGACTGGCTTGATTTTGATCAGGAACAATATTTTGGAAAGTAATTATGTTTTCTCCATCATTTTCATCAAAGGGAAAATATTTTATAATCTGTTGCCAAAATCTGCTTTTGTAAAAACAGCTTTTTTAGAATACAGGTAGACTGCTTTATAGATGGTTGGTTAGGCAACATCAAACAATTAAAATTTTATTTCTTGCCTAACATAAATTCTTCGGTACATGTATTTAAGATATGTAGAAAAAGGGTACAGGATGGAATTATAATAGCAATACAGGTGAGAACTTTTCTGTTTATTTTTACTTGTATGAAAATAAGAAAGAAGTGGTATGATTGCTAAATTTAGACATCTATTCCCTATAAACCAAAACATTTAGATATTAACAACTATATGTCCCACCATGGTCTCGAACAATGAGTAAAACCAAAATTGCAAAGCAAGCTCTAAAGGGCCGTGAAATGACAAATGGAAAACAATTTAAACGAGAAAACTAATGGCCTGATTTATGTACAAAAACAATGAATAAGAAAAAATAAAAGAACAAAGTGTCAGTGTCCCTTATGTTGCACATTTTTTATCTTTCGAACTTAAACTTACTCCAAGATCAATAATCAAAAAATAAATTAAATTTTTAGTTATTTTAAACTTTTCATATTGCATGTACAAATGTATTATTATCTTATAGCATTATTATCTTATAGCATGTGGAATCAGTTGGAATGCTTACAACGCATTTTTCAATATAATTGATATTTTCAAGGGACATAACTCTTTTAAAAATAATTGATCTACACTGATTTTCTAATTTGTCCTAGACATTGCTGATAAAAAACAATAATATAAATGTCATAAAAATCTGGTAAAAATTGTACACATGTAATTTTACATGTAATTCATATTTACACGAGGCATAACTCTTTTTACCTCTGCCTTCATGGTAATTTACCTGTTTGGAATCATTTTAAGTAAAAATGACGTCAATAATTTCAGGCCATGCATCATTAATTGGGAAAGAAACAGGAAAGGTACTGCAGTTCTCTCTTAGAAGTAAATCTTGCCAGACATGTGCCCTACATCAGAGCAAAAACCACACTATACCTGTACACGAATGTTCAAAACACTGGGACGGTTCTAGTAAGGCAATGGAGCCTGACATTGCAATATCAATGGCCAGAGAGTTAGAGGAAACTGGATGTTCAATAGATGTCATCCATGGTGATAATGACTCAACCACAACTTCTCGACTGAACGCTGTTTTCCCTTCCATTGAGAAGAAAGATGACAGTAACCACACTAAAAAAGGCATCACATCAAAACTATATAAGCTTAGCCACAAATATAAAGTACGAGAACAACCAAATGTAATATCTTACATTGGGAGATGCTTCATGTACGCCATAAAAGAATGCCAGACAAAAGAGCCAGAGAGTCTTAGAAAATCACTGGATATTATAGTTCCACATTTATATGGTGACCACTCTCTTTGTGCCAATGAAGATGTTACCTGGTGCAGTTATCAGAAGAATCCTTCTCATTTCAGGTATAGTACATAGTACTTTAAGAAAGAAAAAAACAAATTATTTATTTAAAATAGTTTAATGCTACTAATACTATTGTAAATATTAAGCATTTAATCTACTACTGAACTGGATATCTTTAAAATTGGTTTGCAGCTTTAACTTCTTAACAATGATGCCTTATAAAGTCTTCGCAGCGTTAACCCCCAAAGAACAGGGGAAATTTAGATGAGATGCCTAGGAAAAGTTATTAAAATCTGTTTGAAGTCTGTAATTTTCTTATACAGATTACATATAACAAGTTCAAAAACAATATGGTGTCCCAAAGGTGCAAAATATTCAAGTATAAAAAGTTGTTAGTTGATACCAATATGTTAATATAAAATGTGTATATATAGGTAAATATAAAACAAGAATAAAAAATTATACTGCAATCAACTATTTTACTATACAGATAAAGCTATACGTATAAACGTAAGCTTTATACGTCAATGACCTCAACTAACCTTTAAGCCCCGCCTACTTACCAGAACTACTGTATTTCATCAACAACGTCACGTCACAACCATGACAACGTGTAGTAACAATGGTCAAACTTTTATGAATTTATACTTGTTATGTCTTCAAATTGGTAATTTATATTCTATGTTTATTAAATGTTATTAATTAAGTTCATTTTCTCTGTTTAATTCATTAAAATGGCAATGTCTTACCGCCTGGACTACGGTAATAGGGAAATACCCCAAAATGGTACCCCAAGAGGGAAATTCCAAACACTTTTTTTTAACAATATTTGTTACATAGTTTTTTTGTTTTTTTGGGGTTTTTTTTCGATTTCTGTATAAAAAAAATATACGTAAAGTGTCTTGAAATATGAATTGTATTTGTATTCGGCACGAAAGGTGAACCGCTCGGTAGAACCTCGCATTTTCCCCTTTCTAAGCCTCCTACAATTAAATTTCAAATTCATAATGGTCTAAATATATGTCGAGGTTCTTAGCCAATAAACACAGAAGTCAGATACTTGAGTTATGATAATGCTTTGTACATGTATTGTACAACTGATTATTTGATACTTTTTTTTTGTCTAAAAAGTTGTTTTGGGTTGTGATTTATATCCTTAACATTTAAACAATCAATTTTAATTACTGATGCCATTAATCATTGTCTGAGAATTTGTTCTTATTTAGAAATATTATTTTTTTCAATTTTTGCTTGGAATTCTCAAATTTGTTAGGTAACTAACAGTCCTGCTGAGGACAATGTATGCTCTGCAGGTACAGGAGTGAGGTAATGACTAAGATTACATCTGTTAGGAATAATTCTAGATGACAGCATTCGAACCGTATTTCAAATTTTATCAATTTCAATACATATGTAATTTCCAGGGAGGCGCTCTCAATTAAAAAATTGTATGTTTAAACTGAAGAAAGCAACAACACTCTAACGGGAAACAGATTAGTCGAGTATCATGTTTTTATCGATAATCGGTGCTACCGAGTGATACTCGAGTACTCGTTGACATCCGTACTTATAAGTAACGGTAAGTCAGATAGTTTTTGAGGTTCTACAAAAAGAAGTTATGTATTATGCGTTTGGTGTGTACAGTATACTTATTGAGAGGTATTACTACTAGCAAAATGTATATGCAATGTTACCATAAAAGCAAGAGGAAAATTTTACATGTAATGTTTGGTAGTTCTATTTGAAATTCATTTTTTTTACTCTTGAAATTACCGGATTTAGATTAATCTGAGGACTAAATATATAGATATTTCAATTTATCTTACAGTTAAGACAAACATGCTTTTGATTCAGGGATGTGGATTGGAACTGCGAACAATAAAATGTACAAGATATCAAAATTCCGTAATGCCAGGGTTTAGGGAAGCTTGATATGAAAAACAAGAAAAAGGTATGCTATAGTGCGGGGGTCTCAATAATTAATAAGAAATTATCTTAAAATTTTATTAAATCAAATAATTTCATTCTCTTTGAATTTTTATAGCTTTGTAAGATTTGCAAGTACGACATGACATCGAGTGCACGTAATTTCAAGCACTTTCCTCCAATATTTTGTAGGATAGACAGGACATAATTTGTGCTTATGTCATTTGAAATAGTATTTTAAAGACTTAATCAAGAATATGTAATGTATCATAATACTGTATAGGTTTTAAACTACACTAGGTAATAGTTCCGATGTTGAAATCAAAACCTTTTGTTCACTATTTTGTAATTAGGGCATGAATGAATAGTAATATTTCATCATTGTTTAAATAAACACTGTAGGTATAATATTGTGTGAGAAATAGATGTGTAGATATGTGATATATTACCAGATGACGATCAATAGAATTACTAAACCATGTCCAGTCGGAAATGTGAGTTCAATCAGTTATTTAGTGAAATTGGAAAGGTAACGCTATTATGCCCAGGGTCAAAGAATACACAAATATTGTATGAGGTTCAGTTGCAATACAAAATTCCAACTCACCAAACGTTCAAACTTGTATATCTAATTTGATCTCCTTTCAATTTAATATTTCAACTGAATGTTAATTAATTAAGCAGATTTTAAATTTCATTCTTCAGGCATTTTTGTTAAGATATAGAAAACGTTCTGTGTTATATTTTTAAGCAAACAATGTTACATGAGGCTTGATAACTCATCAGTCAACAATAAAGGCAACAGTATTATACCGCTGTTCAAATAAATATCAGGACTAAATTTTGTATATACGCCAGACGCGCGTTTCGTCTACAAAAGACTCATCAGTGACGCTCGAATCCAAAAAGTGAAAAAAGGCCAAATATAGTACGAAGTTGAAGAGCATTAAGGACCAAAATTCCGAAAAGTGTTGTCAAATACAGCTAAGGTAATCTATTCCTGAGGTAGAAAAGCCTTAGTATTACAAAAATTCTATTAAAATTTGTAAACAGTTAATTTATAAATATAACCATATCAATGATAATTCATGTCAGCACAGACAGTTTTGACCACTGGGCTTGTGATACCCTCGGGGAAATATATCTCCACCAGAAGTGGCATCGACCTAGTGGTTGTAAATAAACTCATCATAGATATCAGGACTAAACTTTGTATATACGCCGCGCGTTTCGTCTACAAAAGACTCATTAGTGACGCTCGAATCCAAAAAAGTGAGAAAAAAAAGGCCAAATAAAGTACGAAGTTGAAGAACATTAAGGACCAAAATTCCTAAAAGTTTTGCCAAATACAGCAAATGTCATCAACCGATAACAAGAAAATAAATCCAAACATCCCGCTTATATCGGATTGTTAAAAAAATACCGCTAAAATTACAATAATATTTTACAAGAGATCAGTACAAATATACACAAGCACAATCAGCACAGAGAAGTACATTAATAAATGATGTAATGGCACATTACAACATGTAAACTGCAGAATATCCTCTACCAAGCCAGGAAAAATGGCAATTGTTATCTTATAGTTCGTTTCTGTGTGTGTTGCATTTTCGTTTGTTTTTTGTTTTTTTCCCTTATAGTTGATGTGTTTCCCTTTTTTTTCTCTCCACCGATGTATAACCTTCGAATAGCGGTATACTACTATTGCCTTTATTTATGATGGTCTAGAAAGGCTATTTGAAATTAATGCTTTGAAGACGTAATAATTATTGGAAATGGAAAAATGCTCGAATATACTAACAAATAAGACATATATGAAATGCACCGAAAATACAGAATTAAAACCAGCAACAACAAGATATAACACAATATCCAACCGTCCTAACAAAATAAACATCATTACTAAATACATGAATGTTGGTTGTATAAATGCCAAGACAAGTCGTATAAAAATACGAATTCGCCTTCGTCAACAGTTATATTCTGGAATGGGTCACGTTTTTACCACGTCTTAGATTGTGGTTTACAATCTACGTCGTGGTAAAAAGGTCAGTAGTAAGTTAAGACAAGGACACATCGTATAGATCAACCAATTCGTGATTTGAAGCAACACAAGAGGCAAATAAAATCACCAAAAAGCCTGGCTTTGTATGAGGTTCGCCAAAACATACGTGTTGTCTACTTGAAATTCAGCAGTAGCGCTCGAATCTTATCAAATGAAAGGACGGACATAATATGCAAATGATGAGGTTGATCAAAATAATAATTCCGAAGATGTACCAAAAATAGCAATGACAATCTATGGCTGTGCGTAAAAAACACATATATTTCAAATTCATAAACAGTTGAGACGGACTATGTGTCATTGGGACTGATTGTATATACCAGAGGGACAATAAAATTCATAAATCGAAGAGCAACAGACAACACAAAGACCAAAAATAAAAACCGACAAAAAGACAACAAGATTATTCAAAACACTACAACAAAAACAATAGTCTGAGCAACACGAACCCTAACATGAATTGGAAAATTCATGCAATCCTGTATGTAAAGTAGATCCTGCTCCACATTTGGCATGATTCGCGTTGTTCATAATAAGCTCATATTAGATAAAGGAACAGGGAACTTATGACTACAAAATTCAAACATATAGAATGTCATATCTAACACAGATATTCCGTGGATGTTCACCAAATCGTGATGACGTCCATGAACCTTCAACGGAATGATATCACTTTATTGATATACCATTTTTAGTTCAAACGCTTATTGTCAGCAGCAAACCACTATCAAGGTTTTCTAGAATATCGTTTCAACATGAGGACATCTCTTTTATATAAAGGCACTGCTGAAATGTTACTATATAGAAAAGTCAAATTAACTACTTCTTAACCACTAAAAACATCCTATGTGTGGTAAATTTATGTTCTTAACAGATAGACATTCTAAATTTCTTGATTTCTGTCTGTAAATGAGGAACATTTAATTGATCAGATCCTTTGTTTCTTATTCAAATGGATAGATGCCTTCAACATAAACAACGACAAGTACGATAATGCCCGTTTTTTGACCCCCCTATTTTCTCATTTTCAAAATTCCGTTTTCGAAAGCTACTTATTGTGTTAAAATATTTCCTAAGGTTTGAATTTTGTTTGGGTAAAGTGTCTTGTTTGTGTTTTTTTGTGTTGTTTTTTTTGTCGCAGTAAACAATCAAACAACATGTCTGAACCAACTGGTTTCATTATATTATTTCCTAAACTGCCCGCTTTTCATTGCACGAGCTAGGTGGGTCAGGATCCCTAATAGACCTTGAGATGAGGAACTCAGATGACGTAATTAAAAAAAATATTAGTCCGCCATACAATTGTGGATGCTGTGATTTTAAAAATGGACATAAAAGAACTGTTTTATAGAGCTGGTGTGATGGGAAAAGAAAGATGTAGATTTGACCTGAAATAAATTATTGGAAAGGACAATTTTTTTATTGAATTTAATGATCAGAATTTTGGGATTATTTCATGAGGAGAGTGACATTTTTCACCATCTTCCGGCGTCCATCAATTTGCGAAAAAAGTAATCTCACTTGCCACCCCGAAAATTTAACCAGACATGTATAAATGTATCAGCTTCGATATGAGCCATCATACATGTTCAAGTAAACGATATGGACTGAGCAACGGAGGAAAACGTTACCATTACCGCCTATGGAGAATTAATTGTAAATGTATACCCAAATTAGAAGCTTAATTCCAGAAGTTTTCAGGCTGATTTATGGATGATTTCACCTTGTACACCACCGAAAATGATGGTTAGTAGTTTTTTATTTATATCTAGTTATTATAAATGGTTTAAGATAAATATTATTGATAAAGATCAGCAAAAACTCAATGAAACTTTGCTTTTAAAATGCATTACTGGCACGGGGCTGAACACTTTTTTTAGGCACAATCATAACTTTGTTTACTTCCGAGAGATCCGAAAGGAATTTGTTTACTATATTGAAAAAGGCAAGAAACAACTTTTAAATATTATTAAATTGTAAGTAAACATGACACAATATAGTCTTTGTTTTGTAATTATCACTTCGGTCTACAGGAATACCTGATAATCAAGGGAGATAACACACTTCATACGAGTAAAGTGAGATACATCATCGCATGTGCTTTTATCCAATGATTTGACCCCTGGTCAGTAGATATCATATGCAAAAAAACAGAAAAAACATGTACATGTTTTAAGAAAATCATGAACTAATATTTTTAATGCACTTGAGCAAAACAATAGATATTGTCATTTCTCAGTGAAAAAGGGGGAGGGTCAAACCTTTTTGAAAACAATATTTCTGCACCTATTCAACTATTTAGCTAGTTAGCTACTACCCATTGCTTCTAAAATAAAAGGTTTAAATGAAGGTGACTAAGCCACAAGGGAGAAGCATTTGTCTTTCTTTGTGATTAAACTTTCAAGAATTAGATTTTTCTCTCTCAATAGTACTTCTGTCAATCTGTGTGTGTTTAAATCAAATGATAACACAGCCTGAGTAAGTTTTTTGTCTTATTTCAGTTCCAGACATATCATTACTTTTTAACCTGAGATGGCAAACTAGAGGTTTTAAAAAGTCCTGAATAACTGGTAAGCATTTTGCTTTATTAGGCAAGCTCTAAATTGTTTATTTATGGTATTTATGCAATTGAAATTACAGTCGGTATGTTAAAAATATGCAATTATGAAAACTGTTGCTATGGTCTTGGTATTAAATGGAAAGGCTTAGTTACAGATCGTTTCGACTCAATATTTCGAGTTAAATCTTGCGGCAACTGTTTCTCACGTAACACTGCAAACTATATTTAGCTCTATTTTGATCTGTCGTTATTTAATGACGCCATAATACATGTGATGTCACAATGTTTCCTTTAAAACCTCATGTGGATTTCTCACTAATAAAAGGTTTTCACTGAAATACATGTTAAAAACATTTTTTTCTCAAATAGAATTATGTGAAAGGACAAGTTTTGAAAATTTGCACTATATTGCACTCTAATTATATGATAAGGATGACTTTCCAAGTAGTTAAGAGTGCTTTCCACAGTTTGAAATACCAGTTTTCCACTAGTAAGAATAACTATTTTGGTGTTGGTTTTTTTTATAAAATCTTCATTTTTGCATAATTTCTCTGTCAAAATGCACTTTAAGGCACAAGAAAATTTTATAGAATGCTTTAACAGGGTCTGTGTATTGTAATTAAAGGTTATAATCAGAAGTTTTGTCCTTGTTTTGACTAGTGAAGGTATTCTGGAAGAAATTAATTATACAAACACATTGTATTTAAAATAAATGAATATAGCGACGAAAGTGTCATTGCCGTATACATGTAGTGCTAAAACAACTTTCTTTTTTTTCAGAAATGGACAAAAATACACAGATTTATTCAGAATGTTATACCGATGAAGATCACATAAAAATATTTGGAAAAATCAGAAGTATGAATTTCAATATGGGTCAGGATCCCTAATAGACCTTGAGATGAGGAACTCAGATGACGTAATTAAAAAAAATATTAGTCCGCCATACAATTGTGGATGCTGTGATTTTAAAAATGGACATAAATGAACAATAAGAACTGTTTTATAGAGCTGGTGTGATGGGAAAAGAAAGATGTAGATTTGACCTGAAATAAATTATTGGAAAGGACAATTTTTTTATTGAATTTAATGATCAGAATTTTGGGATTATTTCATGAGGAGAGTGACATTTTTCACCATCTTCCGGCGTCCATCAATTTGCGAAAAAAGTAATCTCACTTGCCACCCCGAAAATTTAACCAGACATGTATAAATGTATCAGCTTCGATATGAGCCATCATACATGTTCAAGTAAACGATATGGACTGCGCAACGGAGGAAAACGTTACCATTACCGCCTATGGAGAATTAATTGTAAATGTATACCCAGGTGTGCATAGGTCATCTCCGGGTAAAGATATACATGTATTGTACAACAAGTTTTATGTGTCGGTTTTACCTATAAAAACAAACATAGGGAGAAAATGCATTACTTAGGTTTGATTCATATTGATTAGTTTTCAATAAAGACACAAATTCTGAAATATATAAAAAGGAATTAAGGTATTGCCATTATAGGAAAAAATTATAAGGCTACACCAATTTGATTAATAGTTCTTTGGATTTTCTCGCTCCTGTTTTTGAGAAATCAAGTTTTTAACAAAAAAAAACCAACCGCTTCCGTATTTTTTTGGTCCGCATGCCGCTCCGAAATTAGTCTTACCTTGAAATTAGTTTTCTCACTGACGCTTTGTTTTTGCATATAACTTAATCTGGGTTCAAATGCACGTGTGATCAATCAATAAAAAGTGAAAGATAATATAAAAATCAAAATGTCCAGCCATCAGTTTTTGTGGTTTCGGCTGAATACCGAGGACAGGCAAACATTGATCACACGGCTACCCGTTGTTCGTCATCATTTACATTCGAAAAGAGGGACGAAAGATACCAAAGGGACAGTCAAACTCATAAATCTAAAACAAACTGACAACGCCATGGCTTAAAATGAAAAAGACAAACAGACAAACAATAGTACACATGACACAACATAGAAAACTAAAGAAAAAACAACACGAACCCCACCAAAAAACTAGGGGTGATCTCAGGTGCTCCGGAAGGGTTAGCAGATTCTGCTCTACATGTGGTACCCTTCGTGTTGCTTATGTGATTACAAATCCGGTAAATAGTCTAATACGGTAGGTCACATTCATGAAAGGGCAGGGGATTGTAGTTACGACGTAAGGAACATATCCGATATCCGATATCATTTCGAAGATATCTTTTATGAAGCTAAAAGGGTAAATAAAGTCTGTCAATATTTTCGTTTGGTGATATCAAACACATACGATTTCGACAACAGCCGTCGGTATCACCTATCATAGTTCGAGATTACTCTGACGTCCAACGGCTGTTTTGTCAGACAAGCTGGGGCTGGGGCTTGTCTGGCAAAACAGCCGTTGGACGTCAGAGTAATTTCGGACTACACCTATTAATATTGGCACTAACATGGATATTTCTGTGTTGGAGAGTTAAACTGTAAATTTGTGAATTTCGAAATAGATAGAACACCCTCTGATCCAAACAATAATTTAAATAAATTATCAACAGGTCCCCCTAAAGAAAATGTGTTTGCACTATTAATAAAAAAAACCAATAGAACTTCCTCAAAAACCTAAACCAAAATCGTGTGAACAGGGCAAGGTGAAATTGATAGAAACTGTTGTGTGACCTTATTGATCTGGCTAGTACTATATAGATTGTGGGTGGTCTTCAGAGACTTTACAATAAGGGACAATTGTACAGAATAAACTTTAAAATGTTTTGTGGTATAAAGAACCTATCCATCAAAGACTGCAATTTACTGTGAAATATGTCAAAATCCTACTATCAAAATAAAACCTATCCCATATCAAAATAAAACCTATCCCATATCAAAAATTTATTCATTCCCAGAGTGCATCTTATAATTCACAGTAGTAGTTAGTTTTGATGAGAACACATATCCTGCTGTTCGTCTTTTAGTTTCCAAGTACATCTCTTAACTTAACAATAAGGATCGAGATGTGGTTAATTGCCAATGATACAAATATCCACCAAACTCAAAAGAAGTAGATGTAAGCAATTATATGCAACCAAACATTCTTAAACCGTGAGAAAATCCTGTGTTTTGTTTGGGGGCTTTCCAGAATTAATTGTATTGGGGGAGGAAGGCACCTGTATTAACATTTGATGGGTGGTGGTTATTTTAATAAAGATTGCTCGAACATTTAAATGAAGTATCCAAATTCAAATGTATGCATGGTGGTAAGATAAAAAGTACCTTCCTTCCCTCCAACATACATTTATGTTTGGAACAGCCCTTGGTGGAATTTAATTCAACCTCAAACATTGTCAAAAAAAAATGCTGTTTTCCATAAAGTTACAAACTGAAAGTATCAATTTAATAACTGTCATGTGTTTTGCATGCTCTTTACATTTGTGAAGGTCATTGGTATTGCCATTTGTAAGTCACATTTAAGAGTTTTCTTTCCAATATTTGCTGCTGCAAGGTGAAAGAGTCTACAGTTGTTTTCTTAGAGTCAGAATAATGTATTCAAATGGGATAACAGGCCTTATGCCTCAAAACATCATTGATTTTCCTTCTTTTTCTGTTTGATAAACCTAGCATGTATCACTTTAAAAAAAAAAAAGATATTGTTCGCTACTCTTGCAGACCACTCGCCTATCAAAAACTCATTTTCAAGAATTTTTTAAAAACAAAAAAATTTCGAACTATTTATCAAATTGGTGTGGCCTAAGTATAATTTACTAGGTAGGTCAAATTTGTTTAAAATATTGAATTTTTCGAGATTTTAATGATTTTCAAATCAATGGAGATTTTAGTTGTATTTAACAGACCATCGGGAATTTGTGGTCCTTTATGCTCTTTCGTACTTTATTTGGCATTTTTTTTACGAGTGTAACTGATTAGTGTGACGTACAAAATGTGTAAGTCTTTTATTTTTGACGATATGTTATATAATACTAAAAATGGTTATCATCCCGAGGTTGAGCGGAGATATGGTTTCTCAATCTTAAATTTTCTATGATGTGTTTTTTATACTTTTTTATATATTTCATTTTCTTTTTATGTTATGGTATTGTCGGTTTATTTTCGACTTACGTGTTTAAATGTCCCTTCTGTATCTTTCGACTCTAGTTTATTACAGGAAATGGCTCTCTTTTTCTTTGAGAAAGCCCACGTAGGGAAAATAATGTATCACATTCCACTGGTAAACAATTGACAGGAAATAGATTCAAGCACGACAATTAACGATGTCAAATTTATAAGTTAAAACTTAATATTACTTTTTAGTTTAATCATAGTAGTTTTGTTATCTAAATGTGAAGGACGTGTATTTAAATGTAGAGTATAATTCTTTGGTACAGAAGAGTTAGGAAAATATCTTATTCAAACAGAAACTGTAAGTACATAGCAAAATATATTTGTAGGCAACAGGTTGGAAGGGCATATGTAGTATTTTACTCAGCTGTTTTACCCCTTTACATGACATATTTTTTCCATCAATTAGCAGTTGTATAGATTTTTGCTTGATCAAAACAGAAAGTATATTCAATTCGATCTATGCATGTATAATTGATCATAATTTACTTGAATATACTAATAACATTAATGTTTCTATTCTAAAACGACATACTAGTGATATTCTGAAAACGACCTATTTATAATCACCGTTTCAATTAATAAAGCTTATTATTATTATTATAATTGAATTTGCAGTATATATTACTAGTTTATGCTCAGCTGAAATAAATATGACATAAGTTCAATTTAAGTATCACAGCAACTATAATTGAAAATATTTCAAAAATAGAAATAATCTTTAAACAATTGAACTTTTTGTCATTTCGAGGATACACAAAACCTGCCTTTTTATATTAATTGGTGTTACATGTTTGTTTGATCAGTGAATTTAACAGAAAATAAACACACATTACTTTTCTGAATGAAATACAACTAAAATAAGTATAGAAATAAGAAAATATTTAGGAAATGGAATAACAACATTTGTACACGTCGAGTAGAATTGCCCTCATTACACTTGAAACAATAAAGTAAACTCAGCATATATAGATGCTAGGAATACAATTGTCTACGCCATGTCATTAAAAAAAGACTCATCCGTGATAATCGACAACAATTTAAACAGCCATATTGCTGAAGAGCACAAATTCAAAAGGTTTTGTCGATAAAGGATAACGTTCTTTATTCTTGGGTTAGAAATTCAATATATTTCGAAAATGCAATAAAAAGTGCATTTATAAATATGTCCATATTAATGACAGTTTATACATGTGTATCGAAACAGAATTGTTGACTCCTGGGCTGCTGAAACCCTCATAGAGGAAGGTACTACTAGCAATGTCATCAAACCTGATGGTTGGAAATAAACTCATACTTTATACGACGACTATAAATTTGAACGCCAGATATGCATGCCGTCTATAAATGACTCACCGGTGACGCTCGCATAAAAAAAGAAGAAGAAACGGTAAAAAAGTAAGAAGTTAAAAGGCAAACGACAAGTGAAATTATGTTTTTCTATGTTTAGATAGCTTTATACTTTCGAAAATGTTTCTATTAATATTCATAAGATCTTGTTCCGTTAAACCCATTTTAATGTATATTTTCGAAATATTTTTATAAAGTTTTTTACAAGTACAATACAAATACAAACCTCAGGGAAATTGTCGTGGTAGTATTTTCTTTCGCTTTTATTGCGAAATAAAACGATCACGAATACTAATGTTTCGTTATAATACATTATTTTGATAGCTAAGAGACATTTCGTACCATTTTTAAATTAAAATTAATTTCAAAATGAAATGTAACAATCATGATCCCAGCAAAAAAAAATGAATGATCAGAATTGAACTTTATCTATGATTATTTAGCAATTTTAACAGGTTGTTATAGCGTTGACCCTGCATACATTTTAAGAATGTATTTCGGTCAACACTCTTTCACCCCAATACATTTACATTTCTTACTGAAACAGATTTATTTACTGATTTGTACTTGAAACCTGTCAATTGGAGTTTGACATGGTTTCCGCGTTGTATTTGCTACACACATCGATCAGATTAAAAGATAAATTAAGTAGCAGTAATCTAGTTAGCATTTAATTAATTGTGTTTTACAAGCAAACTTTACTTAAAACTTTAAATCTGAACCGACAACAAGGATTTCTGATTTATGCTATCACTAGATTTAAACATTTTAGCTAAACTGTATAGTTTTCAAATCTTTAATGAAGAATTTATACAAGACAATAGAACAACACGAATTCAAAACGGTGCAGATCTAAATTTTGTAAGAAAAACTGCCAAAAAAGCGCATAAATTTGTTGCAGTTTTTTTCAAAAAATATTATATAATTTCATGCTATTTAGAAAAGAAAAAAAAACATGTTTTTTTTACTGAATTGTGTATAGTTCAAATGATTTTCTTATGCATGTAGATTGTTTTCAGTATATTGAACTATCTTTCTTAATTCTACAGTCAGTAAAAACTTGAGCAAGGCTCTAACGTGGTATTTTTGATTCACTTCTGTTTGATTCATTATCTCTGTTCGAATCAGATCACTTGTACTTTATCGTGGTTATCCCTTAAGAATACTTAATACAAGCGTAAGGCATATATTATAACCATATAAAGGGAAATTTTAAACTAAGCCAAACTATTTTGCAAAAACTTCAATTGAAATATGGAAAGGAAAATATGGAAATATGTATAAATGTGCATTCAAAAATGCCTCCATAAAGCAAGTTAGTTCGTCTTAGAATTTCCAATAATTTAGATTAACAGTCACCGTTCTCGTTTAAAAAATCTTTTTTATTATGCTGTATAACTAAACAAACCGTATAGATAAAACTTTTACAAAGACAAATTCAAATGATTTGATTTTTCATCATAAGGTTTAAAAAAAATTGACCCTTTAAACTACGTTAAAAAGAAATATGAGATATCAATGTCACATTGAAAACTGATAGGTAGAGAGTAACTGATAACGACATGATAACAAAAGCAAACAACGTTGAAAAGGAAACAAGTTCACAATAAATTACAAAGAAAAAAAATGTCTCTGTTAATACAGTTTAAAAGTCTGGTATATTCATGTACCGGCTACAAAAACAAATTTATAGAACAAAAATATAAATGGTATTTTCATTCATAAAGTACTGGAGTTCTAGTTTACTTTTAAATGTTCACACGTACCTAGCTAACATACTGACACTTGTTTTCATGTACCACGTGATATCAAGTAAAACTCAGGAATAAATTCATTCATAAATTTCAGTCGTCAATTTGTAAATAAAAATCGTGTAGTATGATATCGACAAAGATTGAATTATCCTATTCCTATGCAGCAATTGACAGAAAAAAATGCTTTCTGTAGCCCATTAATAAAAAAATGATCTTATATACCTTTACAATATAAACTCATCACAATATAAAGAATGTGAGTTGGATAGGGGATCTGACTATGAAGATATACCCATCTATTTGAACCAACAATTAATAACAGGCGGAAGGATTAATAACGCTTGAACATCCGATTAAGTGAGAAAGGAGGAGGGAACGGAACAATTGCTGTGTTTTTTGTTGTTGTGTAAAAGTAATCCATTCTCCAATGTTATATTGCGATGTTGCTTGTTTCTCAACTGTAAGAAATGAAAGTTCAGCAATTTAGATATGAAAATAAATATATTTTTTTAGTATCACTCTAGGGCTTGAAGTCAGACTGTGTTTTTATGAGTTAGCATTGACATGGTCTTAATAATACATCAACTCTTTACAAACTTTTGAATTTATATAGAAAGATTGTATTCCAGGAAATATATCCTTTTAGCTCTATAAGGCAAATATGTTTGGGCTTTTTGGGCTATACTCTTCAACTTTGTACTTCATTTAGTTTTTTTTTATAAATTTTCGTTCGGGCGTCACTGGTTATTCACTGATTTAGACCCTTCTGATGTTCACAATTTGAAGCATGGTATCTTAGATGCATTTAATTGATACGCAGTCAGTCATGATTTAATTGTATTTGTTAGAAATAAACAAACATTCTTAAGCAGGAAAGAGGAAAAAGACAATCATTATTATAGAAAAAGAAAAAAGAAAATAAAAGGACAAGGAAGAAATGTCCGTATAATTTTTATATTTCAAGCACCAAGAGTTGACAGTTGTAAAAACATGACATTTAGTTATTTCTGCACTTTTTCAATTTGTCAGTAAAGTTGATGCTTAAGGTGGTACCCAACACTTTCACTAAAATTAATTTGGCTCGTTTAATTTCATATTGAGATGATTATTGTTTTCTAACTGTAAGAAATAAAAATTAAGTAATTAAGATATGAAAATGAATAATATTATACTTTTGTAGTATCACTACTAGGCTAGTAGACAGACTGTGTTTTCATGAATTATCATTGATATGGTTTTAATAATTCATTAACTCTGTACTTTTGGATTTATATAAAAAGATTTAATTACTGCAAATATATCACCTTAACTCTATAAGGCATTTTTTTGTTCGGGGTCACTAGTTATTCACTGATTCAGACCCGTCTGACGTGTATTTCTATCAAGATTGTTCTACCGTAATGTCCTAGGATTTTTCAACTTAAACAGAAAACATTATAAGGTAGAACATCTTTCATCTTTATTTTTTAAACAAAAGAAAAATTACCATCCGGGACCTAGATAGACTGACAGGTGTTTCAAGTTAGCCATTTACTTAAAAGTATCTATTTAAAAAAATACTTGATGCAATTTTTTCTAGAAAGTGTCAAACATGACAATAGAATACTAGTGAACCTGTAAAAACATGACATTTAGTTATTTCTGCACTTTTTCAATTTGTCAGTAAAGTTGATGCTTAAGGTGGTACCCAACACTTTCACTAACATTAATTTGGCTCGTTTAATTTTCATAAAAATTTTACAAAGTATTTACTTTGACCCTTAAACATAATATAAAAAATTGAAAAAATTTGAACCAAGCGTTTTATCAGAAAAATTACACTGGTTATATAGCAGTTTGACAAACACTAATTTTGATCATTGAGAAGCTTTATATTGCCTTCACAACTCAACGTAATTAAAACGTTTAGCTGATATTACAGAGTTATCTCCCTGTAGTGTTAGGTACCACCTTAAGGTTGCATTTCTGTAAATATTGACCAAAAAAAAAAATGCATTTTCCAAAGGAACTCCCTTTACAGCTAGAAGTGTGCCACTTTTGCTATGAAAAAAATCATATCCTAGAAGGGAAAGTTCAGATGCACTACTTTTTTTTTCAAGGTCAACATATTGGACTGTACGGCATATTTGCAATGTTTATATGCCTCGAACTTCTAGTAAAACATTGTTGTGACGTCATTCTATTGTTTTACCTGTACTTTATTTAAGTGATTGGACTATTAATTACCTGTAAGAAACCAATATGTTACCTTTAGCTGTCCAATATTTTAAAGAATAGCTCTCTTTTGGACAGCTAAAGGTAAATGATAGTTCAATCAATGAAAAAAAAAGCTATTACAGCTAATTTCCTACAGGTTGTAGTGCAAGACTTTGGTAAGCTTGATTGCTTTGTTTATATAATGAACAATTGTAATTGGGATAACGTTCAATCACATCATCACATGGCAGATAGGGTTAGATATGCCTATATATATGTATATATATATATATATATATATATATATATATATAGTATACAGATGTCAATCTTAATTACAAAGATTTGGTTAAATTTTGTTCAAACAAAGCAAGCAATCTAACCAAAGCTTTACTTTCCAAGCATTAGGAAATTAGCTGTAAATACCCCCCAATTGATTCCATCATGTAAACAAAAATACAACCAAAGAACAAATGACAATTAAATAAACATTTTATTAAAGTCGCCTTCCAATACAATAATTTTGTCACTCATCAAGACGGTTTCTTGAGGAAAAAATTCACTTTCAAATTGAATTTGAATACTACTAACACTTATATTACAGCCATTTTCTCATGTTTTTGTGTTGGTTCTTTAAGCACTAATTCAACAAGTTACTGTTGATTGTATTCTCGTCCGTCTTTAGGTAATTAAAATTAACCTCTGGTGTTGCTATTATTCTTCCTAACATCATTTTCAACTACAATTAAAATGAAAAAAGCAATAAAGTAATCCTTCTAAAATTTGATAGATCATGCCGAAATACAAGAGGCATGAACAACTTAAACTTTATCTAGTGCGAATCTAGAACTTCCTTCATGAACTAGGGGACTATAAGAGTTGTTTTTGTTTGTTTTTTTTTACAATTTTCCGGTTTTGGCGTTGATTTACAAGTTAAACAATCGTGTGCCCGATTCGCACTTTGTTTGCAGTGATCGTTTTATAAATGTTTTCAAAAAGAAAATCGAGACAAAATTACTTTTTGGTAACATTTAAAAAATACAAGGGACTCAATACACAAATAAACGGGAAAAAAGAGCGAAACTAGCTTGCAGAAAAAAAAACAGAAAAGAGGAGAGAGAAATATTCAGGTGGTTATGTTTGGGTTCGACAATAACAGTCTCTAGAAAATTCTAACAAACGAAAAAAACTGAGTACATGTTTTTATCTCTTCTTTTGTTCATATTAATTATATATTTGAAATAAAATCGACTGCGGTGCACTCGATATGGTTCAACTAGAACCTGTCTTCATATGCTGTTCTTTTTTTCTCAGTCACCAATTATAAAATAAAACCAGGAAAGAAACAGGAAACTAATAGGAGAGAAATATTTTGAAATATAATATCTAAAACTTGCCATTATAAGCTGCTTTGACTATATCCTCTTTGTAATCCACACTAAAATAATGTATCTGAATAGATTCTGAATACATATTTGATTTTAATCTAAAGTTTGATACAACACAATTACTAATATCGACATCTCTTTCTTCGTTTTCGCATTAAGAATATACTTCCATCACTTTATCCATTTTGAAACACAAAACGCATGTAAAGGTATTCACGGAAACTATGAGCGGAAACTATGAATACTACTTGCGCACGCTTAAATCATGATATGCATACCCTGTGTATTATTCTTCATGTAGCAGTACATGTTGTTTACCTTCAGCTGTACTTTCTTTTTCTACCGGTTTTTATGCCCCACCTACGATAGTAGAGGGACATTATGTTTTCTAGTCTGTGTGTCCGTTCGTCCGTCCGTTCGTCCGTCCGTCCGTCCGTCTGTCCGTCCGTCCGTTCGTCTGTCCGTCTGTCCGTTCGTCCGTCTGTCCAGCTTCAGGTTTAAGTTTTTGATCAAGGTAGTTTTTGATGAAGTTGAAGTCCAATCAACTTCAAACTTAGTACACATGTTCCCTATGATATGATCTTTCTAATTTTAATGCCAAATTAGAGTTTTATCCCAATGTCACGGTCCACTGAACATAGAAAATGAAAGTGCGAGTGGGGCATTCGTGTACTGAGGACACATTCTTGTTAAGTTGAGCTTCTGTTTAAAAGGCTAACATGTAGGATATTTTTTTATGTAAAGAAAGTTTCTTCACAAAAAGATTTTCATACTTGATGAAAATAAATCTTTGCTTGCTTTTTCTTTTGTTCTGCCCTTTTCAACGTGTTAAACAATGTTTAAGTAAGATATAAGCCTCTAACAGTCCATTCTGTTATCGGCTTATATCCCTTACAGAATTTAAAATAACACAAGGGTTCTTAACTACCCCTACTTTGACTGTAGGGTTACCACATATTTCTATATAAACAATATCCACATTTATATTTAATGGTAACATTCCCAAGTTGTGTCTCTATGAGATGCAACCTACAGATCAGAAGTGGGAACCAGTATATTAACAAAATTAATTATTTATGAATATTCTTTTTCCCCAAAAGAGGCGTGGTTTGAGAAACAGCTGTATTTACAAAATACAACATTGAGGGACAGTCCGCTTTGGTTGTGTTGGATGTGTGAATACGCAGTGACGTCAGTTATGTTATAGTGCTGTTTAATCACATTATAGGGTGGTTATTGTACAAGTTTACAATAAACTATATAGGAAATTAAGAATTATGTCTTTGTAAATGCAGTTTAAAGCCTCTCAAAAATAATGTACGATATTCTTTATCATCATATTATAATAAATCTGTTATACAAACATTGCTTATTTATAGAACAAAGTATTGATGGTATTTTCATTTATAAAGTAATGGAGTCCTAGTTTAATTTTAAGGTTCACACGTACCTAGTTAACTGACATAATACTTGTCTTCCTGTACGACGTGAAATCAAGTAAAACTTAGGCAGAAAGTCAGTTATAAATTTCAGAAATAATTGTGTAAGTGTTAATCGTGTAGTATGATAATGAAAAAGCTTAAATTCCCCTATTACAATGCTGCAATCGACAGAAATCATTATTTCTGTAGCCCATGTAATAAAAAAAAAGATCTTATATAAAACTCATTACAAATAAACATCATCGAAACATAAAGAGTGTGTTTTGGACGGGGTGTTCTGACTATGACAATATACCTATATATTTGACGAAAAAATTGATGACCGGCGTAAAGTTTTAAAACGCTAAAACATCCAATAAAGTGAAAAGGGGGAGGGGGCAAAACATTTTTTTGTTTCTTAAAGTAAACAGTTCGTTTAATGTCATATTGAGATGATTATTGTTTTCTAACTGTAAGAAATAAAAATTAAGTAATTAAGATATGAAAATGAATAATATTATACTTTTGTAGTATCACTACTAGGCTAGTAGACAGACTGTGTTTTCATGAATTATCATTGATATGGTTTTAATAATTCATTAACTCTGTACTTTTGGATTTATATAAAAAAGATTTAATTACTACAAATATATCACCTTAACTCTATAAGGCATTTTTTTGTTCGGGGTCACTAGTTATTCACTGATTTAGACCCGTCTGACGTGTATTTCTATCAAGATTGTTCTGCCGTAATGTCCTAGGATTTTTCAACTTAAACAGAAAACATTATAAGGTAGAACATCTTTCATCTTTATTTTTTAAACAAAAGAAAAATTACCATCCGGGACCTAGATAGACTGACAGGTGTTTCAAAATAGCCATTTACTTAAAAGTATCTATTTAAAAAAATACTTGATGCAATTTTTTCTAGAAAGTGTCAAACATGACAATAGAATACTAGTGAACCTTTCAGAGTTATCCATTTATCATGTCTAAAATGAACAATTGGCAGGAAACAGAATAAAGACACAGATATAAACAAGGTTAACAAAACTAATATTTCATTTTATATATTCAAGACCACGTTCATTTGTTATCTGAATATGTCAAATGTTTATTCATATGTTGAATATTATTGGTGTACAAATCTCTTTATTAAGAATATCTTTTTTTTTTAAATGCATTTATTAATAGATCTAAGAAATAAACTTTATACTAGATAAACCATATGAAAAACAAACGTCTTATAGATGTGTCAACTTATGCAAGAGGGGCGAAAGATACCAGAGGCACAGTCAAACTCATAAATTGAAAATAAACTTACCATGCCATGGCTAAAAATGAAAAAGATAAACACATATTGCTCCATTTATAAAAAATCCACCGACACTGCTGTAGGCGGACTTGATAACTTTATATGTGATAACAAGTATATGTTTCAACATAGTAATAGCTGCAATTTGTATATAGTATTGTATTTGTATTGTTGTATATCTTTTTGTATCAAATGACAACAAATCTTTATCATGTTTAGTTTACACATATGCATTGGAATTAAAGATGATATTTTGTAAAATGTAAGTTACTTCAAACTTTCTTGTAATAAAGATTAACGGTTATTTATAGGGACATTTTTAAATTATATACAAACGAACTTATTTAATTTTTTTATCAACAAGTATTTTAATCTTTTATGTTTATTTCTGATGTTTTAAGAAAATAAACTACCAAATCTTAATATTTCTTATTGATGCAGAAGATCCATATACTGATATACAAAAAAGTAAAAATTATTTGTATGATATCCTTCATCTTCCCCATGTTAAGATTTATTAAATGTCAATCTTATATACAACTATTGTTTTGCTTTGTAAACAAACCCTACTCAAACTTTGTAAAACGTCACCAAGGGTACAATGTATGTCAACGAACGTCTCGTACTTTTTCAAAAAATATGTTCATCGGAAGGTACCAAGACCTCATTAATAAATATTCCACTTTACAAATAAAACACAATGGTCTTGAAGTATAGTTTTTGTGTATTGTTGACATGATACGAATAAATTTGTTTGTCTTTTCATATATTTTATGATGGTATATGCATGATTGTAAACCCCTCACGTGAGGGATATGCTTGATTTTTTCATATTACGAATTTATAATCTTTCAATCAGTTTAAGTGGGGTCTAGAGCAGGCATGTCAGTAACTGAACGATTGATTTTCAATAGCGCGAGGGCTTCATCTAATTAAACGGGCTGTTTTTTCAAATGTGTCTTATCAGGTCTGGTAGGAATAGTTCTTTCATGTAATGAATGCTTGGTGTAAGGATATTGCCAATTATAAGGATTTCCTATATTAAAATCAGAATAGAGCTTGGCATAAGAGAATTGTTTCTTAAACGATTGCCTATTAAAAAAAACCAGAAAAATATATTTAAGACATTCTGATTCATTCATAATGAAGTATTAGGACAATGTTTACAAACACCACATTAAACTGACGTAATTTTGTTTAGTCATCCCTTAACAGGTGTCATCAGGTAAAACACATTCAGGTAAATTTTCATTCATAAATCGTAACAAATGCAAAATTTGATATTACGATAGCGAGTGGACAAATTAAGGTGAAGTATTTATCTATCTGACGACAACATTAACGTCAGACCGACCGGTTACAGAATTGCAGCTTGCAAGTAGGTAAGGTATAATTTCTAATACTTTTTTCAAAGTTCTCTTCAATTATATATTTAGATGCAATTGATTGTTTGGCGGTTAAAAAAAGTTTTCAATGTTATCTATTTGGGACACTTATAGTAACTGTAGTATACAAGTTATCTCATCCCTGGACGTTTCCTACCAAGCAGATGAACATGTGTTAAACATGATGGTTTGGCTATGCAGCATGTATAACTACGCAGCAACATTCATTTGGATTAGCAACGTTTAATCCTCTGCTACGTGCTTAGCGAGTACAACACTCTTTCGAATTATACCGTTAATTCTTTTTTATATGTATGGAAAACCCTATTGAAACAATTGCCGCTGTTCAAATGAGCAAAGTGCCCAAAATTTTGCCAAATGTCAAAAGTCCGATATAGCAAATGCATAGTAACTGTCAAAACTTAAATGCCTTCCACCTGGTCGACCTATTTTATTATTTATTTTTATGGTTTTCTCATCTTTTTCCATTCTTGTGTAGAAAAAAAAATCAATGGAGTTAGACAGAGATCCGAAGACCTCATTTCTAATTGACTGTCTTCAAACCTTACTAGTCGCTAAAACATACACGTTCATTTTCTAGTGTATGAGTGCGAGTAGAATGAGTAACTTTGTCTTTTTTGCATGATTTTTTAAATATATTGTATTGAACAAGGTTTATTTTCTACCTTCAAAACGCAGAAAATATGAAATTGGAAAATTAAAGCTGACATTTTTCCACAGAAAGTCCATATTAAACCTATTAAGAAGAAAATAATATAATTGACGATAAAATGAAAAAAGGTAGTTGGGAACTTATGGCGGAGGGGAGAGTCATGTTGAAAAAGTCAATATTCTACATGTACTAAATTTCGAATCATATAAAAATCCAAAGGCATTGCGAAATATTATTAGTCCAGCCCTATAGTATATGAACAGTCATTTTTAGGGCCCTTTGTAGTATGCTGTTCGATGTGAGACAAGGCTCTGTGTTGAAGGCCATACCTTGAACTATATAGTGGTTTACTTTTATTAAGCGTTACTTGGGAACAAGTAAATGTATACCAAAATGTCTTTTTAGATTTCACATTAAACATTTATGTACACGCAAATCGAATTTTAAACATCTAGATTATAATTTATGAAATCATTATAGATTAAAGAACCTCTTTTTTGATGACAGTATAGATCTAACATTTTTCAAATTTTTGGTGATAGTATCGATGATTCGTCATCAATGAATGAAACAAATCCAGAGAGTGATCGCTCATAATGTATACTTGAAATCTAATATGGTCTTTCAGTCATTAGAAAAGTGTTGTTATGGCACCCTCAACGGAGTTGGGGTGACGTATTGTTATTCTACGTTTCTTTTTTTTTCTTATTTTTATTATTCTTCCACACATTTTGTCCATTGTGTTTCTAAGAATTGATTGATCCAATAATGTTGGAACTATAACATAATGAGGACCCCCATGTGAAGTTGTGCATCTGACTCTGGAATTTTTTTTTAATGGCCGCCGTTTCCATAGAAACTGCAAAAAGGTGAAACATTTTCAAAATTCTAAATCTTTCATTATAAGACCTAGCTGGATCAAACTTTATGGAAATGTTCCTTGATATGCCTAGATGTCAAGACAATATTTAGAAAGTCCAAAATGGCCGCCATTGTCATGGAAACAGGGCAAATGTTTAACATTGAGCCTATAGAAAAATACATAAAAGCTGCATTTTCTTTAAGAATATTGTATAGAGATCAATAAAACTGTATTGATATATAACACGACATATGGCAATGTGATGCCTGCTTTTAGAATTTTGGAATTACCTAGTGTAATCATGGAAACAGTAAAAATATCAAAAAAAATATCAAAATATCAAAATGCTGCAAACTGGATGAAACTTTATAGAAATGATAACTGGCATGAGCAGAATTACATTTTGGAGTTGGAAATTTCAAAATGGCCGCCGTTACAATGGAAATGACTAAAATGTCAAAAATTTCAAAATGCTCCAAACTTAACCAAATTTTACAAAAATCATAATTTCCATGTGTAGATACGCTCTTTGACTTTGGAAATTTCAAAATGGCTGCCTTTATCCTGGCAATGGGGGGACGAGGGTGCCATCCGTTATTGCTAGCAAATACAAATCTAGTTCTGGTTTTTTTCTGAATATTGACCTTTGACCTAAAGATGTGGTTCTTGTTGAAACACACATTCCAATGCCGATAAATAATCATCATCATTGTTGTTGAATTATAGAGCGAAATTAGCATTCGCAGTGTCTAGCTATATAGATAATTAAGACATTATATTTTTGTTTAAATCAGTATAACTTATGAACTAAACATCAAAACCATATGTCTCTATGTCAAAGTATATCCATGCTGTAGGGGAAAACGTACATTTAAGGCATGCTCTTAGACCACTGGCAAGGCCATCTAGTTTGATAAATATTCTCCAATCTTTCCAATCGTCAGATGACCTAGTCTGATTTACATCATCTTATACCTCTTCCTCCCTTGCTGCATTTGAGAAGTTTAGAACGAAAGTTTTCAAAATATTATGAATGCATCTACATACATACCTTTTATATTCATGTATATATCTATAGTGTTCATTATAACTCTAATGATACTCAACAAAGGTGCATTGTTGCCCTATATGATTTAATTGTTTATCAACATTCATAGTCACTTCATTATTGGTTTCTAGAAAATCTTTAATATATCAAATGGATCACGTTTAATACATGTAATAGTCGCACATTTTCCTGAAACTCATATAAATTGACTAAAACAGTATTATGTTTAATCCCTCCGCATTCTTCAGCCTGTCCCAAGTCAAGAGACTGCAGCCATTTTGTTTGCTTTGAGTGTTTTTTAATTTAAATTTATTTATATATTTTGGAGTTTATTGTGACTTCCTTTTTCATAGAACTAGTTCATATTTTTTCGGGACCTGCTGAAGATCACCTGCAGGTGCTGGATTTTCTTGTATTGAAGACTAGTTGGTGGCATTATGCTGGTTTTTATCTCTGGTCGGGTTGTTGTATTTTTGACACATTCCCCATTTCCATTCTCACTTTTAATTTGAACGTTGAATTGGGGTATGAATTGTCCGCCACCTTTCATTCTTAAAAGCAAATTTGAAATCTTGATTGCTAAAACTATATAAAGGTTATCTTTATGGTCAACATAATTTTACGTATATAAATGTAGTCATGAAGATGTTTATGTTGTCATGTATATTTCGGGGATCAAATGGGTTACTTTCTCGGGAAATAGCTATGGTCATTAATTTAAGTCGATGTGTTGGTCTATTGGGTATGCCGACTCTTCGACATTTTCAGATATCTCATTGATTTGAAGCTGTGCTTGCGTATTCTTGTCCGTATATGTTACCAGCTGTTTATGTTTTGCGTTTGCAGACTGTTATCAGTTACAAATTGCGACAGTTCGAGTTGCACAGTTAATTAAAATTTTTCAGGTTCATATCTCCTTAAGGAACTCAAACCCAACTCAATTCAAAGTGTGAACTTACATGTTAAAAAGTAGTTCCTGATGTTGAACTCTAATTTATCAATCCGGTAACCCTTTGTGTCAAATTTCCAATGCTCTGCATAGATCTTAAAACAAAATTGACATAAAGGATGAAGCTTTGTCTCCTTGAACTAGTAAATCAAAAAGTATAAATCTACCGATTCATATTTATCGAACAAGATAAGAGCATATTTTCTAACTGCGATATATTTTCTCAGTACCGTTTAATTGTTAAAATATTACCGATATATCAATTGCGATATTACAAATGACCTTTCTAATTATCTTATTCCTAATTTCCTATTAATTAAAAAAAACAGTTTTGACATGTTACGGTTAGACATCCTTGAATGCAATCTGATATGAGCAACTAAAAATAAAAATAAAAACTAAACGTATAATCTGTGCAATTTTGGGTGAAAGTTTGAATTGTACCGTTTGAAAGCGCGATTTTACATTTAATGTTGCTTGACCAAGCACCAGGATGTCCTATCAGAGAGAAGGTAACATGTTAAAACAATAACTCTTGAGTCAAAAGATGGTTATAAGAAAATAGACTATTGACATAAAGGAAGAGATAATGTCTCATGTTTGTCCCCTGTAATTAAAAAAATCAAAAAAATATAAATCTACCGGCCTACGTTATTCATATTTGATAAACAAAAATAACGCTAGGCTACTGATTTGTTTTTAATTCGTCTTGATATATTGACATTAGGGTTTTAAACTTAAATCAAATTCAGATATTAGCTAGATCAAGTGTATTACTCTTGTAGTGGTATCAACCTAACGTGGGTTTTAAAAAATAATGTGATGAACTTTTAATTTTAAGTCTCGATCTTTCTACGAAATTAATTATATCAACACTTTTGTTTGTTCAAACCTGTTTATCAATCTTCCCTATGTGTACATGAAAAATCGTCTAAAAGAAATAATCCAAAATGCTAATCAATATACAAAAAAAAAGCATGCGCTATAAATTACATAAATTGATTCACCATACGACATATTTTGTAAATACTGATTTCTTCTTAGTTTTATACAAGTCTGAGTTCCTTCAGGCACTTTTCATAAACAAGACGTTTGAATAAGCCAGATAATTTAATTTCACATTGAGATATATTGATGATATATCAATTAACATTCCAACTTTTCTAATTGGGTTCTATCAATACATTCTTTAGAACTAGAAATAAAAAAAAAACAGACACGGCTTCCTCCGTCTCATTTTTAAACAAACACCTCGAATTTGATATGAACGTTGATCGCAGTACCAGAATTTTTTTAACAGAATATTTTAATTTTCAAATTATCAATTCCCCCTCCCTACTAGCAATATACATGTACCAACTTAACCTGCATGTGGGATATAAATTCCCAAAACTCATTCGGTATTCAAGAGCTTGAAGCTTTTACCCAGACTTTATAAAACGTCACGAGTGTCTGAGCAGACATTTATGGCAAAGTTTAGTATAAAAGAATGTTTCGTCCTTTTTTCTAAAAAGGTTCATTGGAAGATACCAATTACAAGACCTCGTTGATAAATATCCCATATCTATTTCACAAATAATACATGATGATCTTGATATATACTTTTGGTTTGGGTCGTCACGTATGCATCCCGACAATGTGGAGATGTGCTGAGGTCATTTGTTGTACTCTTTTTTTCTATTTGCATATGTGCTTTGTCTGAATATAACACATTTTTTACCTCTGTGCCCCTTTTTTACCATCTTTACCTTTCATGTCTGTTTGTTTTGTTCGAAAAATGTCAATGCAATGGAATTTTATGCAAATGTCATACAAGTGAGAGGTTTAGCTAACTATAAAACCAGGTTTAGTCCACCATTTTCTAAATAAAGAATTGCCTGTATCATGTTAGAAACATTCCAATGGTTTTCCATTCGGTAGATACGTTTGATAAGGGACGTTCCAACTTTATTTTCCTAAAAATTCGGTATTTTTGTTGTTTTACTTTTTCCAAGGATCTTAATAAAAAAAAGGTCCCTTTTAATAAAGCCTCTACTCATATCTGTTTTGTCTAACACTTATGTATAAAATTACAATTTCATGTCACATTAATCAATTTTGGCATCATAGTGACATCACAAGTGACCTTTCTGCAATAGGTGTTTATATCAAATAAACCTGAACATTTGTCAAATGTGAAATTTGCATTTTTCGACAAAAACTGGTTGAAACTGATTACTTGTTTCAAACAAACCGGAAACAAAACTGTACCAAATATCAGTGTATTTGTATATACCTGCAGGATACTGTGACATTGGCTTTAAACTTACTGACTATATAAACTCAATATGTCTTCTTTCCATACAATAGCATACAAGTGATTGAGTTTTGTGACGTTTAGTCATGCACATGGTTAAAAAAATAATAATAATTAAAAACCAATTGTTCAGAGAACAATTGAAGGTCTTTCCACTAGTAAAGAGCTATTTTGATATATAAATATGAAAAATCAGTTTAAAATGTTAGTTCCTATGGCTTTATGATGTATTTATATGAATTTAAAGCAAAGGTCAAAATCTAGAACGTCCTTTTAACCTATGACCTTGACCTCAATTTCAAGGTCACAAACCAAGGACCTTAAATCATAAGACCCAAGGTCTTTAATATGTTTGGTTAATGAGTAATACCACTTTACGCGTAATTCTAAATGTAAGATGGACAAAAAACTCCCATTTATTGTATGCGCACCCTTTCAACCAAAATATACAAGTAAGGACATGTCGCAACTAACAATTTAGGATAAAATATTTGTCGATATGTCATACGGTATTTGAAAATAAGTGAAAATAAGCCAAAATCAAATTTTAGAATATAACCTTGACCTTTGACCTTGACCTTATTTTCATTTTTTTGGACCAAGGATCTCAAATCAAGAGACCCTAGGTCTCTATCACTTATGGTTTACCAGTTAGAAACGCATATCACCTATATCACATACATAAGGGGGAATAACTCTCATATGGAGTCTCTGGATAGCTTCAGTCAAAATTAAAATCCTAATCCTGAAGATGTAACGAGCAATTTGGTAAAATAATTTTGTGGTCATCTTTTACGGTTGCGAAGGAGTAGTGGCCACAAGAAAAACAGTGTTTGGGGAGATAACTCTTACAACGTAAAGTATTTTGTTACGCAGTTGTAAATTTTTAAAGCGTATAAACTATACGATATCAAATTCCAAATATCTAAGCGACAACTTATTAAACAACAATACTACGCAAGAAAAAAATTAGGCGGAAGAAAAAAAAAAATAATAATAATAATAATTAAAAACCAATTGTTCAGAGAACAATTGAAGGTCTTTCCACAAGTAAAGGTCTATTTTGATATTGAAATATGAAAAATCAGTTTAAAATGTTAGTTCCTATGGCTTTATGATGTATTTATATGAATTTAAAGCAAAGGTCAAAATCTAGAACGTCCTTTTAACCTATGACCTTGACCTAAATTTCAAGGTCACAAATCAAGGACCTTAAATCATAAGACCCTAGGTCTTTAATATGTTTGGTTAATGAGTAATACCACTTTACGCGTAATTCTAAATGTAAGATGGACAAAAACTCCAATTTATTGTATGCGCACCCTTTCAACCAAAATATACAAGTAAGGACATGTTGCAACTAACAATTTAGGAAAAAATATTTGTCAATATGTCATACAGTATTTGAAAATAAGTGAAAATAAGCCAAAATCAAATTTTAGAATATGACCTTGACCTTTGACCTTGACCTTATTTTCATTTTTTTGGACCAAGGATCTCAAATCAAGAGACCCTAGGTCTCTATCACTTATGGTTTACCAGTTAGAAACGCATATCACTTATATCAAATGCATAAGGGGAAATAACTCTCATATGGAGTCTCCAGATAGCTTCGGTCCAAATGAATTGCCTAATCCTGAAGAAGTAACGAGCAGTTTGGTAAAATAAATTTGTCGTAATCTTTTACGGTTGCGAAGGAGTAGTGGCCACAAGAAAAACAGTGTTTGGGAAGATAACTCTTACAACGTAAAGTATTTTGTTACGCAGTTGTAAATTTTAAAAGCGTATAAACTATACGACATCATATTCCAAATATCTAAGCGACATCTTTTGAAACATCAATACTACGCAAGAAAAAAATTTAGGCGGAAGAAAAAAAAAAAAAAAATAATAATAATCAGAACAAATACAATAGGTCTTTCCACTTTTCCGTGGAAAGACCTAATAATTAAAAACCAATTGTTCAGAGAACAATTGAAGGTCTTTCCATCAAAACAATGTATTTTGATATGAAAAGTTGTGAAACTAAGTTTAAAATGTCATTTCAATCGTCAAATGATAGCTCCTAGTAAGCTGATTCCAAAAATATATTGTTTCCATACATTTTTTTTAAATAAGGGAGATAATTTGTTACTTCCGGTTTGAAAAATTTTTCTTCCGATTATATTTGAATATTTACTTGACACTAATTCCAAAAATATCTGGTTCTATATACTTTTATATTAATAAAGTACAAAAAAATAGCTACTTCCGGTTTACGAAAGGTCACTTCCGGTTGTTTTTTTCAAGGTTAAATGGTTTGATACCTTTTTCTAAAAGTTGTATATCTTTATCATGTACACATATTGAATAAAAGCAAAGGTCAAAATCTAGAACGTCAAATTAAGCTATGACCTTGAGATCAATTTCAAGGTCATAAACGAAGGACCTCAGATCAAAAGACCATAGGTCTTAATTATATTTAGTTAATGAGTTATATCACCAAACGTGTATTTTTAAATACAAGAGGGGAGAAAACTCCCTTTTACATTCAGCGTACGCTTACAATCAAAATTTACATCTTACGACATGTCGTAACTAACAATTTAGTAAAAATAATTTGTTGATATCTTATACAGTCTTTGGATATAAGTGAAAATAAGCCAAATTCAAATATTAGAATATGACCTTGACCTTTGACCTTGACCTCATTTTCATTTTTAGGGACCAAGGACCTCAAATCAAAAGATGCTAGGTCTCTATCACTTATGATTTATAAGATAGAAATTCATATCACTTATATCAGATGCATAAGGGGAAATAACTCTCATATGGAGCGGTCATATCCCTTCGGTCAAAATAGGACAAATCATGCCAAGGATATAACGAGCAATTTTGT